>NC_092794.1:55145762-56345762 GCF_918797505.1 Bemisia tabaci
GTTTATTATATTACGTGGTAAAGTTGCGAATTCTCCCATTTAAACAATGTAAATTTATACTTTTTGTCATAGTTCGTTTGAGCGTTCTACCGGGCCGATTTCCATGATTCTTGCGTAAATCGACAGGTAATAGGCCCTAGATGAGCTCGCTCTAATCAGATTTTGGAAAAAGGACCCAGGTTTTTTTAAAATCACGTTATAAAAGTGAGTGAGTTTACTGAATGCTCCGGTGCTGCTACCGCTATGCGCGGGAGGATGCGCAGTGGTCAAGGAGGTTGCGCAGTAGCTGTGTAGCCTGCGCATCAGCTCTACACTTATTTCCACAAGAGTCGCGCCGTGATCCTCAAGTAGAGCGGTGGCCGAGTCGTCTAAGACGTCGAGTGCGTCCACAATGAACTCAATGTGGGATCGATCCCCGTCTCAAGAAATCTTAATTATTACCTGACTATCATAGTTCATTGTTTTACTGCAATATTTCATCAATCAGTCATTCCAAAACGCGTCCTTTTAATTTTAAAGTAATTTTAAGTAAAGTTTAAAATTAAAGTATACCTCATATCGTAATTTTTTAGGGGAAAAATAAAACTAACACTGATAGGAGGGTAAAAATAAGGCCGCGAAGCGGCCCATTGATGGCGCGGAGCGCCTTCAGGGGTTGGGCCGCGTAGCGGCCAGGGGGCGTAGCCCCCTAATTCCTAATACAACTTGCAGCCCGAGACCCTACCATGATCCGCCATGTTGAAAAGTGCTGTATGGTTCCCACTTTCCAACAAACAGGACGCTAGAAATGCACCGTTCACGGATTGACATCATTGGCGTTCCAATACATTGCGACTCTATAATACTATACGTTAAAACGATTTAGCAAGGACTTAATAGCCGAGTGCTTTGTAGGTTAGGAGATTAATGCATGTCTGTGCATGTGCTCACAAAAAATTGAGTCTATTGAATTACATAAACGTAATTAAAAGAACGGGTATAAGTGATGAGGCAAAATTCTTACACTATCTTAGTCTTCTTGCTTCTCTCTCTGATTCCAGGAGGGTAAGGATGTCGCCTTCTCGGACTGGACCTTTGACATTCCTGATGATTTGACGGTTCTGTTCACCTAAAAATTCAACTTTCACTTGCGTACATTGGCCTTGGGAACCCGTTCGGCCTAGCACTTTTAATACACGCGCAGAAACAACTGGTTTCTCCATTTTAAAGGATTAAAATTAATACTTCGCTCTGAAACACGTGTGACAGGCTGACAGAATCGCTAGAGTGAGGTTAGGTAGGTTGGTTAGGTTGTATTTACACCCGTCACCCGGAAGGAGGCAGGCGGAGGGAGGTGGAATCAGGTGGAATGCACCGCCATTTTATAACTTAATGACGCACAAGAGGTACATGATTTTTCGTGTAATGATTGGATGTACCCGATACTGTGTGACATCAAGCGGGTACGAAGCAAAGACATAAAGACGGAGCGCTCGTATCTAAAAGCACGGGGAAAAAGTGAAGCTAGGTTCGGCGCTGCGCGCTTGTGTGAGTGTGTAAATGAGCGCGGGAATCCATGGCGGCAAACGGAAATTTGATTTGAACTTGTCCTCTTGATTTTTGCACATTTCTTCTTTGAAACGTATTTTAAATTCCTAAAACGAATATACTAAGAAAGTTCGGTCTGCGTCCTAATATAATACACCTACTTTTGCTCGGTAACAGGCAGTAATCTCAGATAAAGTTACTTTTTCTTCTGCTCATGGTGGTTCTGCAGGTTCAAACAGGCCGTTACAGTTCTAGATGAACGTTACTCCCAAATGAAATTAATCGGTCGACGACGGACTGAAACTAACCTAAAGTTAAAAAAATATGAGTGTGTACCTGAATTTGGGCAAAAATCAACCTAAAATACTTTGTTTCCGCAATTTTATTTATTAGTTCCCGCCCTACATTTGAATTCAAACTTGTCCCGATTTCGCCGCCAATCCTCTAGCCAATAGTAGAGGTGATTGAAAAGAAGCTCTAGAAGCTTCATTTTTTGCTTTTAGTGCTCCGTCTTTATGTCTTTGGTACGAAGAGCGATCACCTGTGTATCCCAGGATTCCGGAAAAGGTTGCCAGAAAACGCCGGGCCCCGGTCAAGATTGGGGGGGGAGGGGGGAGATTGGATCTTTGGATTCTGCTTTGGATTCCAAGGATAGGAGTGAGCTCTTGTGTGCGTGCGAGATTTGTGATTTAAATACAATATACGGAATCACATAGAGTAAAAAAAGGAGGTGTTTGCATCTTGAGGTTTGTTTACCCTATGATGTAGGTCGGTACAACCTGGCCAGCGGAATCCGGAATTCGAAGTATGAAAAACGGACCACAATGTCCCATTTTTTTGCTTAAATCAACTCATGATATAATTTCAAGCACTTTATAAAGAATGACTTTTTCCATAAATTACACCATTTCCAAGAAAATCGATGACAAACGTCGCTGTACCAACCTACGTCATTAAAAAAATTCTAAGATGCCCGAAATGCAAACACCTCCTTTTTTTTCTCTATGACAGAATCATCAGTAAATTGTTGCAAGAAACATTGTGGTACAACAGATTTTCTCTGAAACGAGCTACTTATCTAGATCAAAGAAAGCTCTCAAAGTTGAGGTTGTTACGGAGGTGCGATCCCCTGCGCTATGCTGAGAGACCTCTCACCGTGGCATCCTAGGAGATTCTTAGGAGATCCCCCTCTATCATGACCTCAACTTTGAGAGCTTTTACGAAGCTTGGAAAATCAATTCAGAGAAAACTGGACGCACCATTGTGTACTGCACACCAAATTTTACCAAAAGGAAATTACATTATTGGAGATGTTGCATGTGTGAGGAATTTGCGATTTGACTACTGGTTTTTATGTAAAAGTTCGCGAGAAACATGATGGTGCCACTGGTTTTCTCTGAAAATAACTCCCACGCTCAAAAAAAGCTCTCAAGTTGAGGCCAAAATGGAGGGGATATCCCACGCTATCCTGAGAGTCAAATCGCAAATTCCTCAAACATGCAACATCTCCATTGCAAATCTCTGAGCCATGTAAAAGCTCCATTGATGGATGAACTTTCAAATTGTTATATCTTTGTACAAATATTTTACTTATAAGGGCTGCAAAAAAATTTCCTTCCTACCTCATCTGTGGCCCTAGAATTTTCTTTCCTAACTTTCCTTCATTTAAAGGGTATTCCAAAAAAAGGTATGCCTAAAGTAAGTACATGGCATGCTGACTAAAAATCAACGAATACCTATTTCAGTTCTGTTGAGCCATGCAAACAGACAAATACAATACACATGAACTGAGTATGGACCGATATTTCAGAGCGCATAGTTCAAAATTAACAACTATTTCAATACACTTTAAATGTGCAGGAAAATACACATGATTTTTTCTTTAAAATGCTAAGGTTGATGCAAGGATGCTTTGTTTGAATTTGAATAATCTGTGATCATCGATTAGAATGTAAAAAAATTACACCAAAAATGTATCTAAGTAAGGTAAGTGTGCAACACATAGGAAGGAAATTCACAGACAAACTGAAACAAGAATGGATGAATATCAACCAAGTTTATTAAAATTTGTGAAGACTATAAAA
The DNA here is from genome assembly GCF_918797505.1 of Bemisia tabaci. Lineage (NCBI taxonomy): Eukaryota > Metazoa > Arthropoda > Insecta > Hemiptera > Aleyrodidae > Bemisia > Bemisia tabaci. The sequence goes on from NC_092794.1 coordinate 55,149,374, forward strand.
AAATAAAAATTGAAAAAAAAAAATAAAAAAGCTCTCTGGCCTTTCTGACTATCATGAGTATTCAACAATAAATTTTTCGTAGCTTCAATGAAGTGAGTGTACAACAACAATGCCGATATTGAAGCACTGGATGGAGGATGGGCATTTCTCACTTGCAACGTTCCAGAGTCTCCATTGCTAATTTACATTAAGGAGAGGAAACCAATGAGTGATTTTTTTGGAATGTTTCATTAAGAACATTTTAAAATCATTGAGAATATTCAGGAGAGTTTCAACAAATACCATGTATTTGCATTCTTTAAAGTGAATGAAATATTGGTGTGAGTAGATTCTGAAACACTGCAAGTGAGAAGTGCCCTCCTTGGACGCAGCACCTTCATTATTTGGTGCTGGTGTGTTATAAATATCTGTTTCAAAATAAAAACATAGTAAAGAAAGTATAATACAATCTCAGATTCGTAAAATATTGAGTTTCAATTTAAAAAAATATTATCAATAATAAATACATAACACCTAATATGTACCTAACATTTAATGCATAACACCTTGGTAGGATGGCAATACTATGAGTGCCACTAGCAACAAGAAAGTTAAAGTTATTTATTTAGACATGTTAAAAAAAAGATAGAAAAAAAAAGCATTTAGATATGTTCAACTGAGAGAAATTTGACACATAAAATAGGAACTCTGGCCCTTTGAAATCACCCTGTTTTCAGGGATTCCGCAAGGGTTGAAATTTTTTTTTCGAGTTTACACGAACAAACACTTATATGAATAAAAATTGGAGTAGGTACCTCCCAGTTTTTAGATGATTACTTAATTTTTTTTCTCTTCTCTAACTGAAATGGCTCAGGAGCTCCGCAAATGAGGAACTTAGAGGACAAGGCGCATAAGTGCAGTTTTTAAAAAATTGAGATATTAATGATTTCAAATAAAAGTAGTCTTAATGCATATTCTGTACCAAATTCGCTCCCAAATTCTAATTTTTAAGCATCGAAAAGCCAGTTTGAACTTTCTTTCTGCCATAAGGATCCTTGTAATTTCAAAACTTCAAACTCCTGTTTCTCGAAACTTGAAACACATATTTCTCGAAATAACGAAAACTGCACTTACGCGCCTTGTCGTCCAAACTCCTCAAATGTAATTCCTGTTTTCAGAATACATAGAAAAGGGAAAGGACATAGACAAGATTGAGAGAGAAAGTGTCCCAGTGAGCAAGGATGTCCACCCATTGATGGACACCTTTCATTTTTTTTTAATGGACTGTAACAGTTGTTGGAAGACGTTCGAACATTTAAATTCTTCAGTTTAATCACAACTCAATGAGAGCTTAACAGCCGTAAACTGTACAATGATTTGTAAAAAATCAGGATTTCAGGCAAAAAATTTGTTTTCATATTAATTTCAGTCCCTTAAAGATTGGTGATAAATGAGTGAATATTACTTAAAATGAAAGGGTCACAAATTTAATCTTACAGGTAAATGAAACCTCAACTATTTGGCTAAGTTTATTATATGTTTCAGGATTCACACTCCTGATCAAAAGTCTCAACGGACTTTAAGTCCCAAAACCAATAGAGGACCTACCGGGAGGGACAAAAGTCTCCCTGTGCTCTGATAAGAGTGTTGTGGAGGGCTTACTAATTACATCTGATAAGAAAAAAACCGCCCACAATAGTTCCATTGAAACGGGCTAAAATACACTTCCCATCCTTTCTTCTCCTCTCCACCTCCGCCATATATCCCTCCCCCGCTTCCAAATTTATGCAGGGGGGAGATGGTGGTGGTTCGAAAGAATCAGAAAATAATGCAAAAAGTATCATGCATACAATGAGCAGACCTATTTTACAATATAGTATTATACTGAAACGATGTTTACAATGTGAAGTGGATACTCAAAACAATGGTTGTTTAAACTGGCAGACTTTCCTCTGCATGCCCTTACAGAAAATACTCGTAAATGTACAATGTATTCCAACAAGAACAAACAGTCTCTGAGAAATGTTACTTGCCGATCATCAAGGCGCTTTCCTGTCAACTTTGAGTGAAATTCTTTTAATATTTGTGACTAGGTGAAAAAACTTCATGCCAACACAACTAATTCAATTTACAGCAATCAAATCTTTTCCAATAAATTCTGTCTCATAAAATTTGCAAGTATAAAAGATTCTACAATGGAAAGAAGTAAAGTGCACGCTTGCTAATTAAAAACTAAAGGGACAGATGACTTCTTTTTTTTAAAAAAGGGTTTTTGAATTAGCGAATTTTTTAATTGCAGAGAACGCTTATGCAGAAAATCCAAACCTAAAAGATTTTTAAAGAAACCTTAAAACTCGAAATCACGGGCATATTTTTATGTATGTACCCTGCCATCTTTAAAACATTAAATAAAAGGAAAGCCATAGGAACCTTTCTGCATTATAGAACACCTGATTCTGCCAGTTTGAAATACATGAACGTGCGATCTTAATTCCGAATTGCAGAACTTTATGGCTGCATCAATTCGAATTGTAGAGCTGATTCATCTGCTGCTTAAGGTCCAAGAATTTTAAATGAATAAACAAAGATGAATATGTGTTTACTTTCTCCTTTTCTTCTTTAGAGAATGGATTTTTATAAAAGGACTGCCCTATCTTTCATAATATTGAGATTTAAGCCAGCAAGTGTGCACGGTGCATCAAAATAAGACTATACTCTTAAAGTAGAATAAAATGATGCTCTGAAAAATAGCATTTCCTTTAATTGAAGAAAAAATACTGACAGGTTCGAATCCTTTTTGACTCTTTCATTAAGTTTTGAACAAGTTTCTAGACAGTAAATGTTTGAAAAGTAAATAATCTTATTGACTAAAGTAACGGTGAAGCAAAACAAAAAAAAAAGACTTGAAAATAAAGAGGAAGAAAAAAGAGCACTGAAAAAATTCCATGAGTTTCATTTTCTACAAGGCACCAAAATCATGCAATTTTGCAAGATTGCAATTGTTCCCAAAAGAAAATCATAAACATTTCAGAGCATTAGTCTACAATATCTTAAACAAAAACACGCATCCGGCTCTGGGCTCATAAAGATTATTACCTTTTTCTTCGTGACTGACTAATTTACAAGTGATGTCCCACCAAAAAAGGGATCTTACATCCTCAAACACTCTGGGATGAACTTAGCTTTTCTGTCACTTTTTATGCTTTTCCTGGGGCGCATTGGAGGAAAGCCATGCGCTAATGGTGAAATCATCCAGAGAGTTTATGGGAAAAATTCTAGCTTGGTCAAAGCCAGCAGTTTGGAAAGTTTACTTTACGAGAGCTGAAGTCCACTTTCCTCTGAAATGCCACTCACATCCACACAGCCCTTACAACGAAAACTAGAATGTGCCAGGCTGTGAATACTGGCTCAAATGAACAGATGCAACAAAATAAATGAAAAAAATAAAAACTATGACAAATTCATATAATAACCAGTTAAAGGCATCTCTTTCTAATTTAGATATGAGTACCTATGTATTTTTAAGAGGGAATAAATAAGTTTAAATTACATCAAGACTGGTTTTTAGAGGTACAAGTATTAATACAAGCCAAGATAGTTTAGGGCGATGAGCTATTAAAAAAGCACCAATAGATTTCAGCATAAAAAAAAAAAAAAAAAAAAAAAAAAAAAAAAAAAAAAAAAAACACATAAGGCACTAATCAGGCACATAATTAACTAATTTTATGAATTACTGCCAGTCAAAAACTTTAAAAAATTTCCTCTCTATACTTCGAATGAAATACAAAGAACTTTACAGAGGCGTAGAGTGACGATTAGAAATCTGAAAACCCAAGACATTCACACAGGGAGCTAGCATTTGAAAATGAGGCTACACTGCTACAAACAGTGCCGAGTGTAGCAACAGTGATATAGATACAGTTATTAAGGTCCCATTGGCTAATGAAGTTACATGAGAAACAGAATCACTTTACCATGTTAAAAAAAGCTGAAACAGCAATGGAGTTTTCTCTTACTTCAAAGCTAAAAAATCATCACTATTAATTTTTTTTTATTCTATTATATATATCTCAGCTTTAAAACTAATATTGACCAAATATTGTTGGGTAAAAATAAATATTTTGCATCACAACAGTTTTCATCTTGCTCTGTCTATATTAGTGATTCGTTGGCTTTCTACTGCCTCAGGCATATTTTGACTACATTTCATTTGGGCCTAAGTATGTTGCGCCTTTTTGGGAGAGAATACATATTTCCTTTCAAAGTATACTTAATTTTTGGATGTTGGTGGATAAAATTCATAGAGCCACTTCAAATCGAAGTTCCCATGCTTGGGTTGCTACGGTCATGGGCACACACACATAAAGGCGCAATGCAACTTCATTTTCGACGGAAGCTTTTAGATTTGAGCACCTGGTTCATTAAAACAGCCTTTTAGCTGATTTTATAACAAATACATATTAATGGTGAAACCACCAAGCCACGTTTCTTGTTTGCGGAGATTAAAAATCTCTAGTCTTGTTTTATTCCTTTAAAGAAGAATGAACCAACACCATTCTTTGAAGTGCCCTCAGAATTTTCCTCGCACAGAGAAGAAAAATCACTGACATTTTTAGGAATTGACATTGAATAGTTCTGAATTTAGAAAAAGAAGACGAATTTTGTTTGACGCAGCAATTGTTTCCTGTTATCGATTTTGTGTTATTTGCATCACTTTTTCACAACCAATGAGAGCAAAGCAGCTAGAAGTGAGGTTAGAAATCCGGTTAACAAATGCACACAACAGTCGTAACAAGCTCCGAGGACGTTCCAATTGTTTTGAAACAATGTTGCGAAAATGATGCCAAATTATGCACACAAAAACATAAAGGAATAAAAATAGGCCACCCCCCCCCCCCCCCCTAACAGAAAGAACATCCGAACAAAATACTATTGATACGAGACGTCCCGAGTTGTTGCGTCGAACAAAATACGACTAGAGTATGACATGAGGTCTGCAACGTCACTAACCGAGATACTTGGTTCAGGAGTTTCAGCATTGATACGGGTACATACTGTTCATAGAATTGATTCTCTTGGTTTTTGTTGCAACAAACATGCACAATAGAACTTAACTTAAGAAAAAAGAGAAAAAAAAAGGAGGCCCACCACGACATTGGTAAAAAAATATGTTAATGAAGAGGAAAAAAATCATGAAAAGTTACAAATACAAAATTATAATACAACAACCCTTAAAGTAAAACTAAAAAGAATAAATAAACATATGCAAAATAATGAAAAATGTAAAGAGAAAAATCCTGAATTCAGAAGATAAAAACAAATGCTAACAAGGAAGACTTATTTTACACACATCCTTTAATATTAAAATGCAAATAAATTAAGAGCGCAAGTGACTTAGAAACAATGAAAGCTAATTTTGTAAGATCATGCAAACCTCATGGTAAATTCTACAAAAGAAATTGCTCATTGATTATTTTCAACCTGAGAAAATATAATCGATATATAGCGTTTCAGAGAAACTATTCTGGGTTGAATTTAAGTCTATGAGAGATAGAGACACTATGATTTGCAATAAGTAGCTGCATTATGGCGTGGTCCATTTCAACACTTGAGTAAATATTTTTTCAAATTCAAATGGCTCTAACTGCATGAGACTGTCCTAATTGACTAAAAATTATTCAGAAAAGAAACAAAATCAGCTTGATCACAAAAATGCCTTGCTGCTCTGATTTTAGAAATTTTTCAGAGGAATTGGATGGATAGCTGCAAATGATGACACTGAAATTTGTTTGATCATTAATACTCGGTTGAAAAAAAGAAGAGGAAAAAAATATGACAGGTGATCATAGCTGGTTCATACTAACTTAAGAAAAACAAAAAATATTAGAATAAATCTTTGGTATCGATGATACTGCACCAGACCTGACAATGACACCAATTAAAATGTCGATGATGCAGACACTGTGCAATGTGCATGTCTGAAACAATCAAAGATCAGAAGTCTCCAGCACTTGGAAAATCAGTTAGGGCGTTGCTCCATCCGACTAAATCATTGCTCCTTTCCTGCAAGATTAAAATCAAACACCAATAATGAAAAAAACATGTTCATACTTCTGAAAATATGCACAATGCTGTATAGCTGAGAGCTATGTGTTGGTTGCAATTTTTTTTCTCCTTTTTTTAGTTGGTTTCATCAGGAGAACTAAGTCTCTGGAGATTACAGGAATTTTTTGACCATTGGAAACTTTAAAATTATCAACTTCAAATCTCTTCAAAATTTGGAATTTCAAAACGGTTAATTGAAGACAGGAGCGGGTTTGAGGCACTCATCATCACCCCTCTGACAGAAAGGCGCATCTCAATTCCCATGTTAGCCCGGTTCTACATATTAATCCTTGCTTTCTAGGACTCATGCGAAAATCGAGATACGCACTTTCGCTAGAGCAGCGACGACATGACAACATACTACATGACTAATTTGGTCTTTCTATCTTTAACAATGTATCTCTGTACATGGAAATGAAGATTACTTTCCAGATGCAAGTGTCATGGCAACTGATGATTCATTGACAAAAATGGATTTCAGAAATGGAATCCTCATAATAATTTGAAATGAGCATAGCAGCATTTGAGAGTCATAAACCAATAAAGTGCACCCTATATTTTAAAGGTAGACCGCTAGTGACAGGAGATTTTTTACTCATAACAAAAGTAGAGATTGGAGTCTAGCAGCAAAGAAGAATTTTCAACCCTTAGAGTTTTTATTTTCTTAAAAATTTTTTAAAGGTAATGCGAGTCAATTGTTTGGTTACCAAGGATTACATCAAGTGCTGTAACAATACACTCATTAAATTTATGATCACTGCTGTTTGCAACAGGCCCATTCTCTTCTTTAATTCTTGCTGATTGGTTGATGATGTTGAAAGAGCGACTGCATGGAAAGATTTGAAAAATAGAGATTTCCATGTGGTATTCCCAGATCCAGGATTTGAAGTCTTGTTAAGAGAGCCTCTTAGACAGCGCTCATTATTTACGATTGCTACGTTCATTGCGCAATTTTAAGTGTTCAGTCAGGGCCTTTTTTCCCCCTTTTGCAAAATTTGACCGCAACAATAGGTCAAACAAGAAAATAGGTCAATTTTTTGTCACAACGAAATTTTTCCTTTTTTGTGGAATTATGGAAAGTAAGGAAAGAAATTCCTAGGATCCTCATTAGCCAGGAAGAAAAATTTTCCTACATTCCTATGAGGAAGATCAATATTATAAACTTGCAGGCTTTAGTCAGTTAATTTTGTCTTGGAATCTAAGAAACCCTAATAGACAGTGATATTCCTTTTGAATTTATAAAACTTACAAAGCGATGCATTATCCAGAAAAAAACACTAGAAAATTGCCTGAGCTGTAAGTAACGAGAGTCTAGAATCTCAGTGGAACCAATATTTATACATCATTTTTTCATGATAAAAAAAAAACTTGTAAAGACTAACGCAGTCTGTAAATGTGTACATAAATTTGTCCAATTGTAAGTTTACAATGAAAAAAAAAAAAAAAAAAAAAAAGCATCAAGTGGCCCATTTGGCTGCTAACTGTTAGTGATATAAGATATTCCATGTACTCATAACTGACTCGAACTTGTATAGTCTTCATGATGATTTGAAATGACAACGCATTTTGCATTTTTCAGAACTAACGAGGTTAAATGGTAGATTGTTGACAATCACTTAAACATACCAGACTGTCTTGAATTGTGATGTGGACTAGAAGGGTTGCAAGCTCAAAGTCCTCCGAATAGCCGTTTTTTAGAGGCACACTTCGATAGCCAGTTCGTAGTGCCAAGACCTGCATAAATTTACACAATGTTGATGAAGAATGCAATGATTAAACAAGAAATAGATTTGTAAGACATCATATGGACTGAAAACACTTCATCAGACTGAACTACAGCCAAACCTCATTAAGTCAGAATGCATTGTGATTGTGAATTCATTCCAACCTAGCAGGGTTTCCGGATGAAGCAAATTTCCCGCACTATTTCACTCGCACTAACCTAATTGTCGATGAAAATGAAGGCAAAGATTTATCAATTCATATTATTTCACATCCCAAGAAAAGATGGAGCTACGCAGATGACAGGACTCGTCTTAAAATACATCGTTATGCCCTTACATTAACAGAGCAACAAAATAGACAGAGTTTGTAGTGCCAATTCTTATCTTGCACAATGAAAAACAAAATGAAAGCAAAAGAATTATGACTTTTCAGGACAAGCAGAGGTTTAAGATAAAAGCTTAGATTGCAGTGATATCATGCAATCAAGGAGGGGTGTAAAACTGCCTGTTCATACGTTTTGGTACAGCAACAGCAGTAGGTAAGCAAAAAGCTAGTCGAGTAAGGTGCTACTTTCTTGATTTAGTGCGGTGAGACAAATTTATGAGGAAAGGTAGGAAAAATGAAGATGAATTATGAGAGAGGAATCTTTTCAAGTTAAGGACCAAAAAATTTTGCAACTTAGCAGATTTTCCAAGTTACCTGACTTCAGGTTATGGAAATGTTCTTAGCATTGTGTAAACAGGCAAAAAAAAACAAGGCCTCGCCATTATTCCGAGTTTCTGACTGAGGAAGGTTCCGGCTTAGTGAGGTTTGACTATAATACTCTTGGTACTTACATTGCTGTGCCAAGGAGGAACGCCGTTTGAGCCTTCAAACGTTGCCATATTTCCCGAGATAAAAACCAAATCTATCAGAAAAATTGAAAATGCTTTTTCTTTAAATTATTCCAAAAATTTTGTTGGCAATTTAATCTAAAATATCTGAGAATTTCGAGGAAAAATATGGATAACTTTGCTTCAAAATACATGTTTCATCCGGGAAAATTTGGCGACTCTCGTAAGTTCATAAAGCATTCTTCCTTGGCTCAGCAGTAGACTAGATTCATATTTAAAGAGGGTTTTGGTACTTATGGATTGGCATTTTAATGATCTTAAGCAATGTAATAATTAATATGTTGTTGGGCATGGCCGGATCTACGTAATTGCAGTCCCTGGGCCATCAAGATTTTTTTACTCCACGACTTGTCGTCGCAGGGGGGATGGAGGCTGTCATGCCGTTCGTAGATTATGTACGTCACATATTTTTTTCGCAGATTTTCAGACCCCCCCCCTTATCACCTATTTTTGTCGCGCAACATAATCTTACATTTGTTGACAAACCCCCCAAAAATCTCTTTTAAAATGTATGACATGTATTTTTTTTTTTGTGTCTGCACTGTACTTCAGAGTCAATGAAAGTGCTTGACTCTACTTTTCAGAAAAATTGAGTGAAAGCCGTTCTAGAGATTTTCAGTATCAAAGAAAACAGTTTGTGGCCTTTTCTAGTACTAGTCGCACCGCCCTTCTGGCGGCATAGTGTTTGCGGTGGCATCCTATCTTTGTTTTCTTCTTCTCTCATTTTTTGCCGCCACCCAAAATTTGCCGCCCTGGGCCGTGGCCTCGACGGCCTATGCATAAATACAACGATGTTGTACCTCGATGGCTTGTTGCACCTGAAAACATTCATGACATAAAAGAAACAGGCATCTTTGATCATAAGATAGCAATTATTTTATGAACCAAGAGAGAGTTCATGATTAATCTCAACTAAGCTTAAGAGGTCTTTTAAAACACACAAGTCATAAAAGCTAACTGAGACAAGACAACCAGTCTCTGAAAGGCTCAATAACCTGCATTTTTGGTACCTCTGAATTTTTTCTTCTCCTTCTTCACTGTGGAGGATTCACTGACACCGAAAATATGAAGAGTTTATATACAACAATGAGCGTTATCAGCGTTAACTTGAGGAAGAAAGAAAAAAAACAAGTAGCAAAAGCTACCTGCTGAGGGGGCGCCGCCCCCCCAGACCCCCCCTTTCAAATTATATATGTGAGACTTTGAGTATCATAGAAGTCGTGCGGCGACATGCCGAATGAAATGCCACAATTAAAATTATTGGATCAGATGATGAGCTGATAAAAGCCTTACCTAGTAATTTGGGAACATTTCTGACACAGTTTGGTTGCTTTAACTATCACTTTGATTTGCGAAATACAAATCGTTTTCACTTCGTATGTAGTTAAATTTGATTTTGACTGACTTAGTTTCTGATGGATTCAAACTCATAATATACATTTAGGTTCCAGGGAAAGAAAAATGCAGATGAGCTACACTTCACATGAATATAGATTGATTAAAAATAAATAATCCGAAGAAGTGATGGAATAAATGATAATTGTTCACTATAGTAAATACTATACCTAGGATTCATAGGAATTTTAAATAAAATCCCACCCATCACTAAAATAACCCATATGTATATACTCGTGGTGCCTGCTCTCGGCTCGATTTCGCCGAATGGAATTCTTTATCATCGCGGTTGTCCTTGTTGCGTGCAGGAGGAAATGAAGGCGCGCTCGCAGTAGCAAGAAGCAGACGCGCCAGGTTGCTTGCGACGCGTGAATGTAGCTTAACCTCCACAGATTAACAAACCGTCGAGCAGCCACGCGAAAAGTCCTATACCTACATAGAGAAAAAAAGGAGGTATTTGCATCTTGAGGTTTGTTTACCCTGTGACGTAGGTCTGTACAACCTGGCCAGCGAAATCCGAAATTCGAACTATGAAAAATTGACCATAATTTCCGATTTTCCGAGGTGTAAAATACACAACTCAGCAGGAGAAAGAAAGAAAAATCGATTCGATATTTCTGGAGATAAATGTATGGATACGGACGATATATCAACGTTGAAATATCGATACAATATTTTGGTCTAAAATATCGATAGTCTGGTGGCGCGGAGCGTCTTTGGGAAGGGAGGGGGAGGGGGGGGGGGGGGTTGGGCGCGTAGACGATAGAATATCGCACCCGAACTGAGCCTTAAGCCCTTTCCACACGTTGCAAGTTTTGCTGCAAGTGAGCCGAAAGTGGGAGTCATCACTCATCGATGATCGTGAAATTTGCGTCCCGCCCGCAAATTTCACGATCATCGATGAGTGATGACTCCCACTTTCGGCTCACTTGCAGCAAAACTTGCAACGTGTGGAAAGGGCTTAAAGGCTCGAAACGCTGATCAATGTTCCCACAAAAATGACGCGGCGCAACGAGCGTGACTGTAAGAGGAGGAAGGGGGGAGGGAGGGCCCCCTTCGGCCCTGAGCAGACCGACGAAAGTAATAAAAAGCGAGAGTAATAAAAACAAAAAACTCAAGTTTACACGTGCAGAGCTCGAGGCATTGGAGCCAAATTGGTCTGTTTGTTATTCAGGGATAGTGTCCTAGCATAAGTTTATTTAAAAAACAATTAAATAAGAGGAAGGATTTCAACCCTGAAAAATGTCCTCTCTCGACCGGGACCACGACAGCGTGTGACCCTCGGATATTTGTCAGTTTTGGTGAGCCCAGTTACTGAGATGGACCATTTTTTTTAGGGAGCGAACAAATCAAAATTTTGAGCCTTAAGTTGGTCGCAACCATATCCGGAAGTCGTTACAGTGACATTTTTGTGCAATATGCTTCTGTGGAAAGTGCAATACTTAATGAATACTTTTGAAAAATCGTGTTTTATCCGGTTTGCGCTTCAAACGTGATTTATTTGTGGAGTGTCATACGTTCCTTTTTCAATTGAAAAACTCGTCAGATGCATTGGGTAATAGAGTAAGGCATCTCTCATTTCTTAACGCAGGGGGCGGCAAATTTTGCATTTTTTTAAAATGTAGGTTTAAAAAAAATCGGATTCAGAAAAAAAAAATTACAAACGAGAAAGCGTCTTTCGGTGACACAAGACACAGCACCTTTAATTAGTCGAGTTAAGAGAGAAACTAAACACGCAATTTGCCATGGAGCGGTGCAGCAGTGATGATGAGGACTTGAGATAGAAAGGAGAAGCCCTCAGCGCGGCGCACGGTGAATCGAGTCAATGAGAGAGGTCGGAAAAAATTAGGGAACTTAAAACGCTCATAACTCCGTTTATACAAGAATCTAATGTTCTGCAAGCTGTTCCACTGGTTTTCTCGTGATATTTTCTTCCAGTATCACCCCTTGAACTTTAAAATGTGACGAAATAAACATCAACATTTGCAGTTCTTGTCAAAAATTTCATGTCCGACCCCTCTAATTGACTCAATCCACTGTGCGGCGGTCGGCGTGAAACGCATAGCGCCTACAAGACTGTAGGAATACTTCACGCATTGCGCCAAACACAGTGCGGTCAGCGCGGCGCGGCGGCGGAAGTTAAAATTATTAAACCACATTTATGTTTCTTCTTGCATAATTTTTACCTTCATTTCTTACAAATGGAAGGCCTTGTTCACACATATGTAGATAGGTTTACGGAACTTAACTTTCACGCAAAGTTCCGTGCGAACTTTTGCTAGTAGTGAGGGGCATAGTGTCCTTTCTTTTAATTTTTCTTGTTTTGCCGGTTGAAAATGCGGGTGTGATCCCTGCGAAACGTCCCGGGTTTCTTATTATATTTTATGTGTTTCTTTTTATTATTTGCGTCCTTAGTCCCGTTTTAAGTTGTTTCTCTGTTACTGTTTCGGGCCGATTAAGTTGTTTTTTATTGATGTTTCGAAACGAATGAGAAGGGGGCGGCAAAATACAGGTGGCCCATAGGCAGCAAGTAGGTAAATCCGGCCCATGGGCGGCAAGTAGGTAAATCCGGCCCTGTTTTTTAAATGAATTTTGAGTCAAATTTACGTGAGAAATTGATTTACCAAGATTATTTTTCTTAATTAAAATTAACTTTCTTTTTAATACAGTTTTTACGTAAATACATTTGTTCGTAATTTCCAATACTTTTTACGAAATTTTTATGTTAATTTAATTGTTATGTAAATTTGACTTCCTTTTCCGACTTTTTTCTTTTTTCGCGTTTTTCTGTGACTTTTAACAATTTTAGATTTTCTTTCCTTACTCTAGTAAGGATCTAGTCGTCAGAATCTATCCTGAACGACAACTTACATTCATGGAAAATAAAGCTTTAAATGTTCCTGACCATTTTTTACCATCCAAACTCACTAGAACACATTGTACAGGTATATGAAAAATTTGAAGAGCATCGCTGTCAAAAGCTAAGTTCTCCTTCAATTTAGCTCTTTTTGTATGGTCTACAGGTAAGGACAAAACTAACTGTTTTTGCTAAACGCGTACTGTTTTTTATTCATAAAATTTGAAAGTCTCAATGAAAGCAAAGCTATGTCCAATCACAGCTAGGTATTTTTATTTTGAGACTGCACATCCCAACTTCTCCCACTTTTTCAGCCGAACTATTTTTTTTTTTTGGGCTAGATTTTGGTTGGTGCAGTAATGCTGATGGTTATTTTTACGAGGGCTGTCCCAAAAGAAACCGGACTTTTGTCATAGAAGGCGAACCGAGCGTCGTAATGAAGTTTTCTTGGGCTTGTTTGAAAGCTGATAAGCTACTGAAGATGCTTGTTTTTACAGAATGCAAACATTGGTCTTGGTAAGGAAACTACACGTTTTGGAATAAAGGAAAGTCAAACTCGAGTTGCGATTTTTGTCTTTATTTCAAGAAAAATTTAGATACAACTTTAAAAAAACCCAGGTTTTAAGTTAAAAACTTCGTTGCAATCTTATTCAAATGCTTAAAAATAAGGAAATCAACATTTTAAGCAGCTTACCAAGTCATCACCTATCCCCTTCAAAATACTCGCCAGCTTTGTCGATGCATTTTTGCCACCGTTTCTTCAATTGGGAGAAACACTGTTGGAAATCCTCAGGTTTGAATGATCGCAATTCCTTCAAGGTGTTCTCGTGAATTTCCGGAATGGTTTGAAAACGTCGACCTTTCAAGGTAGATTTAAGTCGTGAAGAAAAAATCACACGGAGCCAGGTCAGGTGAATAGAGGGGATGAGGGAGGACACTCATGGCATTCTTTGCACAAAATTCGCGAATTTGGAGGGATGCTTGGGCAGGTGCGTTATCGTGATGCAGAAACCAGGAATTCTCTCTCCAAAGCTCGGGCCTTTTTCTGCGGACATTTTCGCGTAATCGTCTCAGAACACCATTGTAATATTCTCGGTTGACGGTTTCACCTTGAAGGAATTGCGATCATTCAAACCTGCGGATTTTCAACAGTGTTCCTCCCGATTGAAGAAACGGTGGCAAAAATGCATCGACAAAGCTGGCGAATATTTTGAAGGGGATAGGTGATGACTTGGTAAGCTGCTTAAAATGTTGATTTCCTTATTTTTAAGCATTTGAATAAGAGAGCAACGAAGTTTTTAACTTAAAACCTGGTTTTTTTTTTAAGTTGTATCTAAATTTTTCTTGAAATAAAGACAAAAATCCAAACTCGAGTTTGACTTTCCTTTATTCCAAAGCGTGTAGTTTCCTTACCAAGACCAATGTTTGCATTCTGTAAAAACAAGCATCTTCAGTAGCTTATCAGCTTTCAAACAAGCCCAAGAAAACTTCATTACGACGCTCTGTTCGCCTTCTATGACAAAAGTCCGGTTTCTTTTGGGACAGCCCTCGTAGAAGACTATGATGGTGAAACCTAAATTTTCCAATGATATTTTATCAGCATAGTAAACTCAACCACGACTTCAATCATAAATAATTCCATTTAGCGAAATCAAGCTGAAAGGCACAAGTAAGGGTTCATGAAAGTTGAAGTCATAGCTCAACATTATAGGGTAGGTTCAAGTAACTTTTAACGTGTTTTAGACTTTTTTTCTTACCGTAGACCCTGAAAAACCACTTAAATTCAAGGAAAATAAAGCCTTAAATGTTCATACCCATTTTTAAATGTCAGAACTCACTAGACCACATTATATTCATGATAAATTTGAAGAATATCGCTGTGAAAAGTTGAGTTTTCCGTAGATTTAGCACTTTCCGTATGGTCTTTAAGGTAATGACAAAAAGTGCTAAATTGAAGGAGAACTCAACTTTTGACAGCTATATTCTTTAAATTCATCATGAATATAATGTGGTCTAGTGAGTTCCGACAGTTAAAAAATGGTTATGAACATTGAAAACTTTTAGTTCGATGAATTGAAGTTGTCCCTTAGGGTCCATTAGCGCTAAGGAAAAAAATTCTAAAACTTGTTTGAACCAACCCTATAATATTCTCCCACAGGATTCACTTTCAGACAGTAATAATTAATCAACATAAACATCAACCATTACTGATAAATCATCAAAGATCCTATTGGGCGAAATTCAGCCAAAAAGCACCAGTTTGGAGTCTTGACATTTTGGCCACCATTGGTTGCTTATTTACGCTATTAAACTGTGACTCGATGATAAAGAATGCCATAGGGCGACATTCCGCCGAAAGGCACCTGTGTGGGTTCTTTACATTATGGTCACAGTTGATTGCTAAAAGCTACCAAACCATGGCTAAATGATCAGAAATTCCATTTGGCGACACATGTTAACACTCTTTGAACATCTGAGGTATGAGTTCTGGAAATTTTGGCTATACTTGGTTGCTGAAAGCTATTGAACAGCGAATGTTCAACGGTGACTTGATGATAAAGAATGCCATAGGGCGACATTCCGCCGAAAGGCACCTGTGTGGGTTCTTTACATTATGGTCACAGTTGATTGCTAAACGCTACCAAACCATGGCTAAATGATCAGAAATTCCATTTGGCGACACATGTTAACACTCTTTGAACATCTGAGGTATGAGTTCTGGAAATTTTGGCTATACTTGGTTGCTAAACGCTACTTAACAGTAAATGTTCAACAGTGACTTGATGATAAAGAATGCCATAGGGCGACATTCCGCCGAAAGGCACCTGTGTGGGTTCTTTACATTATAGTCACAGTTGATTGCTAAACGCTACCAAACCATGGCTAAATGATCAGAAATTCCATTTGGCGACACATGTTAACACTCTTTGAACATCTGAGGTATGAGTTCTGGAAATTTTGGCTATACTTGGTTGCTAAACGCTATTTAACAGTAAATGTTCAACAGTGACTTGATGATAAAGAATGCCATAGGGCGACATTCCGCCGAAAGGCACCTGTGTGGGTTCTTTACATTATGGTCACAGTTGATTGCTAAACGCTACCAAACCATAGCTAAATGATCAGAAATTCCATTTGGCGACACATGTTAACACTCTTTGAACATCTGAGGTATGAGTTCTGAAAATTTTGGCTATACTTGGTTGCTGAACGCTATTGAACAGCGAATGTTCAACGGTGACTTGATGATAAAGAATGCCATAGGGCGACATTCCGCCGAAAGGCACCTGTGTGGGTTCTTTACATTATGGTCACAGTTGATTGCTAAACGCTACCAAACCATGGCTAAATGATCAGAAATTCCATTTGGCATAATGGAGATGTTGCATGTGTGAGGAATTTGCGATTTGACTGTTGAATCTTGTGTAAAAAGTCACGAGAAACACGATGGTGCCACTGGTTTTCTCTGAAATCATCTCCCAAGCTCAAAAAAAAGCACTCAAGTTGAGGCCAAAATGGAGGGAATATCCGACCCTACCCTGAGAATCAAAGCCTAGATCAAGACCTATTCTCCATGCAAAGATAGGGAGCTAATACTTTGACAGGGCTACCAATTTATCTGGGGACTCCAAAACTGAATACACGGCAACCCTGCTAATGTATTTGCTCCCTATCTTTGCATGGAGAGTTTGTCTTCATGTAGACGTGGACTCTCAGGGTAGGGTGGGATATCCCCTCCATTTTGGCCTCAACTTGAGAGGTTTTTTTGAGCATGGAAGATGATTTCAGAGAAAACCAGTGGCACCATTGTGTTCCTCGCGAACTTTTATACAAGAATCAACAGTCAAATTGCAAATTCCTCGCACATGTAACATCTCCATTGGGCCAAAATGGACCGATATCAATACCTCATATGTTACTTGGTTCCTCGAAAATTCTCCTCTTGGACTTAGCCTAAAAGTGTGGACACTTTTTAGCCTCCGGCGAAACCTAGAGTCTATACGGCTTCGCCGCACGACTAAAAAGAGGTCATTGTTGAAGGATGAGTCACTATTTTTTAGTCTAGATACTTAAAGAAAAGGAAGAAACAGGCTTTAAAATATCCCTCTGAATGTATGAGAACTTTATCTTAATCTATAGCAGTTTACAAACATTGATTTTATTGTTTCACCACAAACACATTGTGTGTAATTGAAATTACTCAATGAAAGTGATGTTGGTGCCAGAACACTGAACATAAATATTTGGAGAAATTTTCTGAAAAGAATCAGGTTAATTTGATCGAGACAAAACTGAAAACACTTACAGGATAAGTAGCTTGGCCAATGAAATTTGAGTCGCCAAACATATCCTCATCTTGTACCAGAAACCGCAGCAAAGCGAGATGAGGGTTGAGAATCTCAAACTCACACGAATCATTCCAAATTGGGTTGAATCCATTATCAGCTGAAACAGTAATAGGAAGAAGAAAATAATAAGTTGCAATTACTCATGCTTTCATACTTGCTATTATAATTTAATGAATGATAATGAATACATCATTCTTATGAGAAATTTTCTAAATTAGATTTCTATATTCGGTAAAAGTTGGAATCGTTTTACACCTAACACAGACATGCAGCAAAGAAAAGTGAGTTCATCTTCCAATCAAATATTTCTTCAGAAGAAAGTTTATTATCCACTGGCATGTGTACATGAAAATTTGAATATTGCCAAAACAAAATAATTCAGAAAAACATAAGTTGTTCACTGTAAAATTACAATATTCTAAGCGGGAGCTGAATCTGGTTTTTAATGATACTTACTTCCAATTTACCTCCCAATTTATCCTGTATTATTTGTGACAAAAAAATTTGTGAAAAAATGTCATGCAGTGACCAAGCAAAAGGTTTCAAAGTTAGAGGATCGATAAACAAGGACCTGCAGTAGATGTCATTTTTATTATAATACTATTTAATTTTAATATTATAATATTTATACATAATACTATTAATTGAAGAAATAAAAAAATAATGATTGACTTCTATCATTTAAAGTTGAGTAAACAGGCTTACAAATAGTCTTGGTTGTTAGTTTGATTCCAGTATCGTCATCTGCACCAAGAACTTCAACCTCAACAAATGGACTAGCAGTCCCACGCCCCGAACGCCCAAGATGCCGGGCAGCAATGATACGGATGGAGACAGTTTTTGGTTTATCACTTGTAGGTACTTCATCACAAAACATGGACTCTGGACGCAGTAAATACCCACACTGTCCATTCAGACGAAACTTTGCTTGGTTTAACTGCATCGGTTTATCTGATCAGAGCAGAGAGATAAAATAATATATTAAGAAAAGAAGAAAAAAAACATGGCATAAAATCAGATGAATTGAAATGTCCTTTTATGGGTTTACTGCATCTTCATTAACTCATTTTCAAAGTATCTATTGTTCTTTAATCATGTGAATTACATTACACATGACCTGTCCTACAGCTAATGCGCAAGAGTGTGATTGGGCAAGTAAACCTACAAGTATAATGCATGGCACTATACGAAATGCTAAAATTTACTGGTATCTTAAAAAATGTTCCAGGCGGTTAATTTAAAATAGTAATTGACACCAGAATGCAGTGTTGATTGTAAAAAAAAAAGTGAAATGCTCATAAAAAGCAACGCAGTAAGAAATTTTATAATGATACGTTTGACCTGCTCTGCCACTTGTCGCTTGAAATTTTTCTTGAAAAATAAGAGGCTTTTAAAACTCAGACTGGCCTAAAATTCCTTTTTGTGTCTGTGACCTCCTAAGTTCTGTACCTCCCCATTAATACAGCGATTCAAGAGCTTTTGTCACTACTGAAACGCTCTCTGGAATTCAGTTTCCTCTAAACTGCTAGGCACGGTGTTACATTCCTTCCGACTTTTTTCAGCGTCAAATCATCTACCCATCATTTCCATATTGGTTTTCAGACACAAGAAGGAATCACAAGATGCTAGATCTGCAGATTCCGGAGAACAAGACATCAATGACATCATATTTTTGGCGAAATAAAACCTTCAGTTTTAATTTTGAATGAATCAGCGCACTGTCATAGTGGAGGAACCAATCGCTATCGTACCAAAAGTTACAACGTTTTCGCCAAAGGCTTTCCCTCCATAGTCGCATCACATTCTAATGAAAATCTGCACTGACAGACTATGTTATTTATGATCATGTTTTATTTCTAAACAATTTGAAAATAATGAAAATTTCAGTCGATCTGTTGGAAGTTGTTATATTGAGATTTCGCTATGTATGATCACTTCTTCATACCTTTGTAAAAAATGTCTAGGTACTTCCTTCATGTACCCATATAATGTGTGCATAAGCCCACAAAAATGTTGTTCTTTTTCATGTGGCTGTGTATGCCAGCTGTGATGAAAATAAAAAAATTAAAAATACCTGGTGTTTGGTAGTTAAGCGCAACCATCTGACAGCCAGAATTCCAAATTGGCACTGGATTGTAATTTGAGGAATCTATTCTTTGGCCTTTAGGGTACACACGACTAAATTGATGCTAGAAACATTTCAACAGACCATGAATAAATAAAAATCAGTACGTACGCTCACAGTCAGAAAACTATAGTTGTGGACATTGGCTCAATTATTTGTTTCGGAAGTCTGTTACCTCGGCCCAAATATTTGTTTCCGAAGTCTGTTACCTATATGGTCTGAGATAACATACATTCTTTGAAAA
Organism: Bemisia tabaci; assembly: GCF_918797505.1. Classification (NCBI taxonomy): domain Eukaryota; kingdom Metazoa; phylum Arthropoda; class Insecta; order Hemiptera; family Aleyrodidae; genus Bemisia; species Bemisia tabaci. The sequence goes on from NC_092794.1 coordinate 55,169,046, forward strand.
CTACATGAGAAAAAACCAAGCTAGCATGACAACTTAATAAAAAAATGTGTTAATGGAATTTAAAAGTGTTAGATCGTTATCATGCTGAACTAAGGCCCTGCTAAATTTCTAATTATAAGCACTTCATAACTGAAAGTATTTATGTTAAAAGTAACAGCCAGAGAATAAATTATATCAAAAGGAGGTATGCGCATTAAATTTACGTGGATCATAGTGCATTTTGATTTGATTCATTTCCACATAATTCCTTTTAGCATAAATATGTCCAATTTGATGGTGGACCTATAAAAATGTGTACCTCGAGTGCAGTGTTTCAAAATCTCCTCTCCTATTTCACTTTTTGAAAGGCGACCGTACATGAATCATGTCTTGAAATTTTCACAGAGAATTTTTTAAGTAGAGAAGAAAAATCACCTGAGTTTTCGAGAAATGACGTTTGGTAGTTTTCGATGTAGAAAATAAAATATGACAGGAAGTTCGCTGTGCCGCAAACGGAAATACACATTTCTGCAGTTTCACCATTGAATTCAGATACTCGTGATGGTAAAGTGTTTGAAGAGTGCACACTTCAAAAAAGGAGGAGGAGAGTTTTTCATGTTAAGTTGGAATGCTAAATTTCTCTTTTGAGACAGTATTGACTGCAGTCAAAATCCGCTGCAACCTACAACCGTCCTCCATGAATGAGGATACTGCCCTCACTTCAATCATGATGTCTGCGCTAAGGAAAAACAAAATTGTTTGCAAACTTTTTTGAAGCAGTATGATTCAAAGTTTCTGTCATCGTCAGTAAGGGATTTCGAAAAGAAAACTTAATATTCAGAGCTAGACCATATTAAGAAGAAAAATACCTGGTGATATTTGAGGAAAAATTTGTTCTCTTGCTGACACATTATTTTCTCTGCTTTAGTTTCAGGAAAAGATGACATTTCATGATAGATCCAGCCACGAGTTTTTAATTTATCAATGTTGAATGTGACAGAACGGCAGTAAACAGTTAAGTTTGACATTTCTTTGGCAATCCTCCACGCTCGTTCCATCTCTTTATTTTGGGTTTCCTTAAAAGCAGAAAAGTAATAAATTGCAGATGAATAATAAAACAGATTTAACAGAGGGAGAAAGAGATAAGAGATAGATAAAAGGAGTTACACACACTTACTTAACCTACTTAAGACGTAAGGGATAAAATCATTTGCGGAAAGAGGAAATTATTTCAAAGTTTCCTTTGTCCAAATTGAGAGATGAAGGAGAGGTTAAACGGATCACGATTTGTCTGAGTAAAGGTAAATGACAAAGCTGTGCCCACTAGAGATTTCTTTAGGATCTTATAGTGGGATGTAAGCATCATCATGAGACCAAAAATGAAAATATTCTATCAAGATTTTTGAAAATAAAATCGAATTTTGTTTCTTTGGGGCTTAAGTGGGCTCATCCACTTTTTGATAATTTTGATTCAAAAGAAAAATACAATACGCAAACCAATTTTTATGTATTTTTTAACAAGCAATCAATTAAGAGCGCCTTGAATAGTAACCGTGCTTTCTGGACTAACAATAAGCTACGGCTGTTTTCGACAGTTAGGACCTTACTTTTTTTACACAATTTCAGGGCAAGAAAAATTTTGTCATCATAAGTTTTGATACATAGAAAAGAGACGATTCTCATACCATCGTTTCGTCACATTCAAAAAGTTTTTTTTCTTTTTTCTGAAATAAATAAAAACATGAAAAAGTAAACAAATAGAAAACATATGAAAAAAAGGGACAAAAAACACTTTACCATGACTTTAGAATTTGTTGCTTACCCTGGCACTTGCAGACTGAGCGGTTTCTTTGATTGCTTGAAGCCACTCCAAAGCTAGGTCTTGTGTTGGTGCTGCTACCTCAAAAGTTGTGCACATGTTTGGATTTTGTATTCGCAAAGTCCATTCCAAACTTGTTCGAGATGGATTTACGTGCAATTCGACAACCGCTCCATTTACATCCAAACTGCCTTTTTGCAAGCTACCGAGCAGGAGAGAGTCTGCTGACTAAAAAAAAACCAGAAAATTTAACATTAATGGTATTAAGAAAGGTACCTAGTAACAGTGTTAAATAATCAGTAATAAACTGAGAGAAAAAATTATGGGGGAAAACTAGGAAATGAAAAACTCAAACTGTCATGTAGATAATTTACTAGTTAGCGTCCATTTAAAAATAGGTTTGCAGTTTGATGGGCGTATGCTTTTGTTGAGTTCTTCAATTTTCGATAGTTTTGAATTTTTTTCAAGAGAAAAATGTATTGATAGTCTTGATATGGGCCAACAAAATAAACAAAGATGTTTATTTCAGAAATGAGTGACACTGATTCAACTTTACAATGTTTTAAGCTAGTATTGAAGTTAAAAGAGTAACAAAAAATTTGGGTGAAATCAGATGTAGACAGACCTTGAGGGCTATAGCTTGATTGCCTCATCAACTTTGGCTAAAAGGGCCCTGCTAGGACCCATTTTGGCAGACTTTGGAGTCCCGTTTGGCCTTTACAAGAAAGGTTGAGCTTCTCAGGGCATTTTTTGAACCTTCCCTCCCCCCTTTTATCACTATAGGTCCCCAATTTCCCTTTTTTTAATGGGGTCTACTCCCTAGAAATCTTGGAACCAGTCCCTCTAGTAACGTTTCAGTCCATTCATTGTTACAAAATTTCCGCTGAATTTCAGAAGCTTGATTGAGGTAAAATTCAATAACTATTAAGAGAATATAAAAGTATATGATGGGTGAGATTCATCTCATAACTCTGAACAAAACATAGAAATTGAAGCAACCTTTTCAAAAAATTGAAATTCACAGAAAATGAAAAGGAAATACTCCTACTTTAATTATTTATTGACACTAGAATCATTTAGAATTCTAACCACGTTTGAATCAATTGCATAGATTCTATTTAATGTTTATGTTGCTTGTTTATGTCCACTGAAGATAGACTGACCAGAAATCATTTCAGAAACTTACCGTTTCGTCTCTTTCTTGTTGAGGTTCGATTTCTTCAACATAATTTGAAGGAAACCAGTGTTGCCTCTTTCCACCATAGTCTCCTCGCCACCAACCTTCATCTTTTTTGTCAACATTGGTAATAATTGCATGCTTACAAAAGGATAGTTCGTCATCATGTCGGGCTTGGTAGTCATAAATTGCTTTCACCATAATCTGGAAAATTTCAATGTAGATCATATTATTAGGGAAAGCAATGCATTACTTTCGAAATGGAAAACATCACGATAGTAGGTATTTTCCTTGATAAGAAAAAGTTTTTTTGATTAATGATTATGCAAATAAATCGGTACACTTTACGTTTGCTAAATTTTACTTATCAATATTTTTTTATATTCTTTGTACTATTTTTCTTGAAAAATTGAAACCTTGTCTTTTTCTCTTATCTGATTCCATCTCATTCCCTCGGACACACGTTTTTACAATTGTTTGCCTTTCCTGCCTGTTTGATGTACATAGGTGAAAAAAAAAAAAAATTAGACATTTAGTTAAAGTACAGAGGTGGCTCTCAAAGCCCCTCTCCTTCAAAAAAGGATGGATTGCCAATTGAAATTATTAAAATTTGAATCACCGTTGTACTACGTTCTGAAAAAATGTCTTAAATTTTTAAAAGCTCATAAAAAAGTGATCAAAGTAATAAGACTGTTGTGAAGTCAGATGGGAAGAATTTTAACATAGATAATCGGAAAACCCAAGGCTCATTTTGGCCATTCTTTCACCTCATTTTCCAAGTCTGCTAGCCTAGAGGATACGATGAAACGATTACAGCAAAAAAGGTCAAATTCTACCTATCATTAGACAAGGTGATGTCTTAGGGGCGCCAATTAAGGCCAATGGCCTCCTTTCTTTCTTCCAACATTTGGAATTTGACATTTGTAACATTACTTTTGGTCAATTTGAGAGTATCTTCCGTGATTTTTTGAATTCCCACCCCCATCCATCTTTGTCCGAAATGGCGCCACTGGGTTCTCCAAATATTCATAAGCCGAAAAACTGATTGAATGTCAATCAACATTTTTCCTACTACAAACGCACTTCATCCCCCCCCCCCCCCCTATGAAAGAAAATAAAAACAAGGCCGGCGAGTACAATGGGAGAAAAGGGGATTGAAGAAAAGTAAGTGACGATCAGTGTCAAATAAACGAAATGTAAGAGTACCTTTGAGGTAAAGCTGCTGGGGTCCATGTACCCTGGTGTGCCAGAAACTGATCCATCATCTGCTTCCTGAGAACAATTGAGAAGTACGATATTATTTGGTGACGGATGAAGAGAAAGTAATGGGTGACAGATCAGTATATCGACGGTGAAACTACCAAACCACGTATCTCGTTTGCGGTGTTTAAAAATCTACGCTCGCATTTTATTTTTTTGAAGTAGACCAAATCAATATCATTCCTTAAAATTTTCACAGAATTTTCTCCGCACGAAGAGGAAAAATCACAGAAATTTTCAAGACTGGACGTTAAGTAGTTTTTCATTTAAAAAATAAAGTATGACAGGAAGTCTGCGACGTCGCAAACCGAGATACGTGGTTTGGCAGTTTCACCGTCGATATGTAACTATCTGCAGGAAAAGGATCTGGTTCCACAGAGGCATATTACTTATCAAGCGAGAGATTTCGGTGGCGTTAGGACGAAAAAATCGACATTTGAGTTTTCGACCAAATGAATTCCTAAGTGTTCCAAATAATACGTCACACGCGGTCTAGTTCATTCATGTGCAAATAAAGGACGTAAACTTTTATATTTTTTATACATTTTCTATTTAAGATATTGGAGGATAATTTTTGGCTTGATCATACCTTAATTGGGCTCGTAAAAAAACTTATAAGCATAGGGAAACTAATGGCACATACGTTGTTTCTAAACTGAACTAGAAATTGTAGTTCCCAGTAGCAAAATGTGGTCCGACTGACTGAAACTGCGATTTTTGCGAAATCATCAGCCTAATGGTTAAAATTTGAAAAACAGAATGGTACCTAGAATGCATTGCGCCATAGCTGCGAGGATCCACCCGCACTTTCCCAGTTCACCGAAGCAGTACTGCCGTTCTAAGGAAGAACGCCGTATGAACCTTCGTGCGTTGCCAAATTTCTCTTGGTAAAATACGAATTTCTAGGAAAACTTTTGAACATTTTCCGTCCGATTTCCCAGGGAATTTCCTTCGCGATGTCATCTAAAGTGTGAGAAAATTTCGAGGAGGAATACTCGTATTCATTATTTTTCTCAAAAATTAATATTTTAGGAGGGGAAATTTTGCAAACCCCGGATGCTCATACGACGTTTTTCCTTAGCACGGCAGAGCAACAAACCGGAGACCAAGTCGAACTGTTCGCCGTCGCACAGTGGATTGAGTCAAGTGGAGAGGTCGGACATGAAATTTTTGAATCGAACCGCAAATTTTGATGTTTAATTCGTCACATTTTAAATTGGAAGGGGTGTTCCTGATAGAAAATTTCACGAGGAAACCAATGGATCCACTTTAAAGACCTTAAAGTTTTGTATGAGTGGAGTTATAAGCTTTTAAAGTTTCAAAATTTTGTCTGACCACTCTCATTGACTTGATCCACTGTGCGTCGTCGCGTAGGAATCTCGGTTCCCGAAGTGAGAATCACCTGAAAACCGCAGCGTTCGTTCTGGCCTTAGGGGTTGAAAAATGGGCCGACTCCCTCATTACGGGGAGGACGGGATGGACCCGACCGCAAAGAGGTCGCTCGTAAAACAAAATAAGCCCGTGCCCCATCCGCCGATGCAAAGGTGACTTCGTTTTATTGTAAGTTGAAAAGACGCAGCGTTCAGGACTGGAATGCGGGTCAGTTCATAAGCCTTGCGCAACTAAGCCGACACAACCCTACGAAAGAAGAACATATCACCAATAGACTTCCGAAGATAATTCTGCCATGCGAAAGAAAAATGCCGTATGAACCTTCAGGCGTTGCCAAATTTCCTCTGATTAAATACGAATTGATCGAGGAAATCCTAGATATTTTTCTCCCAATTTTTCAGACTATTTTGTCCGCAATTCAGTCTAAAATATCTGAAAATTTCAGGGAAAAATAAGGATAAATTTCGTCAAAAATATGTGATTTATCCGGGGAAATTTGGCAACTCTCGAATGTTCATACGAAGTTCTTCCTTAGCACGGCAGAATTGACTTGAATGTTGCGTGGACTAGATATCGATGCATGTATAAGTTCAAATGAAGTTTCAATAAATCGTGTCAGATAATAGTAAGAGTACGTCGTGAAGGTCAGATCCTTTGAGAAATAACCATTTCAGAGAATCTGTATACCTAATAATAACTGTCCATATGGCAGAGGAAAAGCTGCCTTGAGATATGAGATTCAAACAATCCCGTCCGAATTTTTGGCGGAAAACTTCTTCGGACCTTGATAAATTAAACTTAAGGCTTAAAATAGAGAACTTTCACGAAATAATTTTATTATTGAGAATGCTTATAATGAGCTGCGTTCGTAGTATTTTTCACAATGTTTTTCTGATACCTATGGGAAATTGTAGAAAAATATAATTAAAAGTGAGAAAATCTGCCGCCTTGTGACGTCATTTCCCACATACAGGGTTATTCAAAAGTCACGCACCACTAACCATGAGGGGGGTGGCCATTTGAAATTTTTGAGTTGCACCTCGCCCCCCTCCCCCTGAGGGGGTCAAAAACTGAGAAGTGCCTAAAAAAAGTTTTCCTCTTAATATGAGGAAAAACGTTACAAACCGCAAATCGATATCTTAATTAGAACTAAAGTTATGGCCAGAGGTGCGTGACTTTTGAATAACCCTGTATACACCTGTATTTTAGCAAATTAGGTCATATTTCGCTCTAACATACGTTCATTCTCGAAACCAAGGATATTCTCGTGTTCACTTGGCTCAGTAGTTTCTTCTCAACATGAAAACACAAAATTTTTGACACCTGCAAATTTTCCATTTAGAATTTTCCGTCGGTTAAATTATTAGAGACTGAAAAATAAGGGAAAGAAACATGTTTGAACTCCGAACTCAAGAGGGAAAAACAAACCAGAGTTCGAAGACGGAGCAACCCTCCAAGACTGGATTGTGTGTGAGCAGCGCGGTATCGGAATTCTATTGAAATGGATGCGCAACTACGGAGTCAAGATATGAAAAGGCAGGCTTCTGGATCCGATTTGAAAGCGTCGACGACCGATTAATCCAGACCCGGACCGCCCACGCGCAACTAGAAAGGGTTGAAATAGAACGGCTCCATCATTCATCTAAGTATTCTGGTCTGGGACTTCTTTTTTCAGTCGAATGCCCTTGGTTTGAAAAGCAGAAACAAGATAGAGTCGCGTCAGTAGCAGCCTTCGGTATCGGACCCTCAAATGGACCGAGTTCAGCAGAGAGTAACCGAGTACACGAATACTTTTTTAATGCATCTTCCTTTGAATCCATGACCAGATTCATCGTTCTTGAATGCTTATGTCCAATTTTTTGAGGTTTAGAGTGATTGTTAGGGCTCATGCGTAGAGGCTATCGTCCTTTTACCGCTAAAAATTCAAAATCTGCCGAGATTTTGGACATAATGGATGCGATATATCGCACACCAGTTCGAACATGTCAGAGACCTTAACGAATCACCTTTTTAAAAAAATTCCCCGCAATTTTTATGAACGGAAACACCAATATATTAGCCTATGACGTAGGCAGCTGCGATCAAATATCGGCGTCAGAGAATGAATTTGCTGCAGACTTCAACGCAAGGTTAGAAAAGTAGATGTAGGCAGTGTTGTCAATTCAAGGTATGTATCGATGATGAAAGAGGAGACAATCTAAAAATTCAGCACTCCAGGGTGTGGGGAGAAGTTTACCAGTGATGAGGCGGGGGAGGAGGGTGTTGAGTGAAGAAAAAAATTGAATTTGGGTTGATTTCCGTTGTTTTCCTCAATTGGCAACAGGGTCGCAATGTCGTTCTTTGACCTCTGATCCTCGCGTTGCAGAAGTACCCATCCTCAACAACGCGGTTGTGTTGTACCTTAATCCCCTGATCTTCTCTTCCTCACTGCTGTCACACACCACGGCACCGTGTTTTTTTTTTTCAGTCCGCACTCCTCACATCCTGATAAGGAGAGATGCATTTCCTTTCCTGCAAACTAGTCTAGTTTCGACTCCAGACTCATAAACTCGACAGGATGGTTCCGAGCGCACAGCAGTCAGTAGGGCTATTAATGACAGTCACATACCACCGTAAAACGAGTCTAGTTCTTGGTGCATTGAGAGATCGACGAATAATGAAATTTTTACGCGTTTCCCTAGAATCGTTTTTTGATTGTCGTTGATGCTCCAGAAAAAATTGTAAGACCTTGTCTCCACGGGACGTTTAATGGAATTTGTCCCGAGTTCGAATCGCAGGAATGAAACTTCTGGACTTTGTCCCCGGTAAAAAAAAAACCAGTAATTTTTGGTCATGGTTTCGACTCTTGGAAACCCTAAACACAAAAAACGGCCGAAGAACAAAAGCAGCTCTTCAACTCAATTTAAAAATAAAACAAAATGAATTCCGCTAAGCACAGAACTGGCCGCAATCCTTTGTCGAGATCGGCGCTTTTAACCCCAGCGCAACGATAATATTTGATTAAAACCTTCTCAAAGCAAAAGGCTGTGTCATGCTCCGATAATTCTGATCGTGGCCGACCGAAGGGTTAAAATCAGTGATGCCACGTTGAAAAAAAGGAGGGAAGAACGGTGGGATAGTGAAATATTGTCGGGTGCTTTAACTGCAAAGGGTAATCACACATCGAACGGGAGAAAAATTATAGTATAAAAAGGAGAGGTTGAAGTACATAAAAGTAGAAAATGGGAAAACTCTGAGAGAACCTATTTTCAAGCTCCATTCCTAAGAGTGGCAGAAGGTAAGGGAGTAATGGTATGATAAACGAGCATATTATCAAACTATATAGCAGAATTGACTCGCGGGAAACTTCAGAAGAAAAACTTTTCGAGCATTCAATTCAGGCTACCAAAAATAAAATGGTGTGCGAAGAATTTCTGAACACATTAACTATTAGACTGACTCACAATTAGCACGGGTATGTAATCGTGATTTTTCCCTGAAACGTGGAGTGCTTCTCTGTTGCCGAAAAATAGAGAAAACCCATGAAATGAGCGGATCAAAGAAAGAGCTCAGAGAGCTATGTCCCTTCAGTTCAATGATGAAGTAAGAAAAAAAAGGTTATAACTTCAGCACATTTACTAAGCAGTTCATTGACGTTCATCAACGTTCATTGACTTCGTTGAGCACTGAGCTAGGTATAGTCATAGAGAAAAAAAGGAGGTGTTTTCATCTTAAGGTTTGTTTACCCTGTGACGTAGGTCGTCACAACCTAGCCAGCGAAATCCGGAATTCGAAGTATGAAAAACGGACCATAATGTCCCATTTTTTGCTTAAATCAACTCATGATATAATTTCAATCACTTTTAATAGAATGACTTTTTTCCATAAATTACACCATTTCCAAGAAAATCGATGATAAAAGTCGCTGTACCGACCTACGTCATCAAAAAAATCCAAGATGCCCGAAATGTAAACACCTCCTTTTTTTTCTCTATGAGGTTTAATCGTCTTCCTCCTGAAAAAAAAGAGGAAGCGAGACGTTCTACCAGCCAAAATACGTGCCTGTTAAGCAACATGAGAGAGTGAGATCATTTAGGAACCCTTGATTACATAAATGTAGATGGAGGATTTTCAGTTGAGACTGCAGTTTATTTCAGAATCAACGAAGATAAACTTCTGTGGCGAGAAAAGTTTCGGCTAAAATATACGACGAGAGAGAAAATATGTGAATCAAAAAGTAGGAAAAAATCGCGCGGGATGATTCAATTGGTTTTTTATTAGGAAATACAAATCTAAGATTGAGAGTGCGACTGTCGTAACTTCACGTAGAAAATCTCGCGCACTGCAAGGATGATGAAAATCTACCGTCTGAAGTCTGTTATTTTGATTTATTTATAAAAAAAGGGGGGGGGGGGAAGAAACTTTGGTGTTTCCAGCTTACCATTTGACAACAGTCATCGTGCTGGCTATTGAGGCACTCGAAGAAGAAATAATTCTTTTCCTCTCAACTTGCGGGGATATAAATTGAGACGTTTAGAAAGATACATCACGTTCCTAATCGCTCGTCATGATGGGGAAAGTGAAGAAGGGTAAAGCTGCAGCGAATTGGTTAAATTAGGCTCAAGCCTACGTCACAAAAAGTAATCAATTGCGCACTAGATATAGATTAATTTCTAGTCGTGAGATTAAGAACGACTGTGTTCTTGTTCGGACAATATTTGATGAAATTTATTTTCTCGATTTAAAAATCTGGATTGGGATTCCTTCTTTGAAAATACCGCTCTTAAGGAGCAAATATACTTTGAGAAATTCAAAGTCCGAGGTCTGCATGAAGCGTCAACACGATCCAGTGGCGAGGCGACAATGATCGATTATCGATATTTCTCCATTTGAGGATATGGTAAATAATCGATTGTTAAGGTGCTCGTTGCGAACAACCTACCTATCGATCTTTTTCCATAGGTTTAAATGGCTGATGAATCGATATGTCACAAAGCACGCCACGCCACTGACATGATCTTGTTTTGCTATTTAAGTATGAATTGGTTAAAGACTTTAACGCACGGTTAGAAACGAGGATGGTTATGCGGACTTATTTGGCTATTAACATATGAATGGAGATGTTGCATGTGTGAGGAATTTGCGATTTGACTAATGATTCTTACGTAAAAGTTCGCGAGAAACACGATGGCGCCACTGGTTTTCTCTGAAATCAACTTCCAAGCTCAAAAAAGCTATCAAGTTGAGGCCAAAATGGAGGGGATGTCCCACGCTATCCTGAGAGTCCACCTCTACATCAAGACAAACTCTCCATGCAAAGATAAGGAGCAAATACATTAGCAGGGTTGCCGTGTTTTCAGTTTTGGAGTCCCCAAATAAAGTGGCAGCCCTGTCAATGTATTTGCTCCCTATCTTTGCATGGAGAGTTTGTGTTGATGTAGACGTGGACTCTCAGGGTAGCGTGGGATATTCCCTCCATTTTGGCCTCAAGTTGAGAGCTTTTTTTGAGCTTGGGAGTTGATTTCAGAGAACACCAGTGGCATCATCGTGTTTCTCGCGAACTTTTGCATAAGGATCAACAGTCAAATCGCTAATTCCTCACACATGCAACATCTCCATTGGTTGGAGACTTGAACGCGGGGTTAGGAAAGTGGTCGGTAGTGCTTATTCTTCCCCTTATAATCCAGATCGATGGCAAAGGTGTGAAACCACGTATCTCCGTTTGCGACGTTGCAGACTTTCTGTGATACTTTATTTGTTCTTTGGAAAACAAGTCAAAGTAATTCCTTGAAAACTTCCTTGATTTTTCTCCTCTATAAGCAGAATATTCTATACAAAGTTCAAGCCATAGAGTCAGCTTGTTCATCTCTGAGAAAATAAAGGGGGGGGGGGGCGGACGTTTTGAAACACCACAATAAAAATACGTGGTTTCGCACTTCAGCCATCGAGAGGACTCTTCCCACAGACATTCACTTTTATCCCGCGATTTAGGGGTCGAGAATTTGACAGTTTCCTTAAAATTAAAAAATGGACATCTGCGGTTTTCGCCGTTTGAAATATAGGCGCGAAGAAATATTCTAAAAATCCAATTGCATCAAATTTCGACCAACACTTTAATGCGCCACACACAGTCGTCAAGACTTTCCGGGACAACGTCCCTTCGTCGAAGATTGAATCGGCTAGCTTTCGGGGAGACCGTGAAAAATACCGGGCGCTAACAAGTGGAACAGGGTTGCGAAGTCGCAGAGCAATTTCCGCCGTTCCGCGAGATAAACTCGCCGATAACCTGCTCATTTTGGCAACCTCAAAAACAGCCCTTCATTCTTCATCTCGATGCTAGGCATCTCGTCTTCATCCGATTACATCACCCGATTTTCGATAACCCAGACACCGTGCCCACTCCGCCACGGCAGACGAAGCTCGTGGATCCCCCCCCCCTCCTCCCGAGGATCCGAGGGTGAACTGGCGTGAACCCTGGACCACCGCACAGTGGACCTGACCTTCATATTGATAGAGGGTGGTATTCCGCGCCCTTGTTCGTTGGGAAGAGTAAAAACAGCTTAAGTGCCGATTAATTAGGTAGCTGTTTTGGCAGTCGTTTCCTCAATGGTTGTACGGACGAATCCAGTCCTGTTATCCACTCATTAATTTGTTGGTTATTTCCTCGTCAGGGTAGGTATTTCGCAAGGAAAATACACAATTTTGTGTGTCTTATAAAATGATTGCTATTTACACGTGGAATTAAATGAGTTCCCCTGGCTTTTTCTTCTTTTCGATGTTGACCTGTGATCGCATGGGTGCCTTTAAAATTACTCGAACTTCCAATATACGGTATAAAACATGTTTATTCTTATATGTATTTATTCGGCAATTATAAATACTTGTCCTAAACCTTAGACATTCCTTGACTTTACGGGTTCTGCTCCATTTTTTGCCTGTTCTCATTCACTCTTACGGCCAGAGAACTAACAAGCACGCCCATATTTTTCACCCCCACATAGGTCTGTTTGGTAGAAATAAGTCCAATTGGAGTTCATTTTGCGATTAGGAACTGAAATTCTAGCTCATTTTAGAAACAACATATCTGCCATTAGAGTCCCTACGCACATAAGGTGTTTTTATTCATGAGCCAGGAATTGTAGTTCATTTCAAAATGCAGACCAATTATTGAAAGTCCTTGAAGTATACTCAAATTTTTCAGTTTTTTTTACTCTCCGACTAGAGGCGCACACTGCCGTGCTAAGGAAGAACGCCGTATGAACATTCGAAAGTTGCCAAATTTCCTTCGATAAAATGTTTATTTTTGAGGAAATCAAAGCCAAGGAGTTCCAAAAATTAAAATTAGAGTCAAAATTAATTTTTTTTTTGAGCTCTAATGCGCACCAGTACGAAACTGAGGGGGGAGAGTGTTCAGCTCAGGCAGTTTGCATAGGAACTACTTGGCTTTGATTTCCCCGCGAAATGGTGTGAACCCAGCACCATTTCTCCACCTTGTTACATACAGTTTCGGGCCACTTCTTAGTGTTTTTTTTTTCATTTTTGAGGAAATATATGAATATTCTCCCTTGAAATTTTCAGGAGCTTTAGGTGAAATTGCGTTCAAAATCATTTGAAAAATGGAAAGGAACATATTTAGAATTTTACCGGGAAATTATATAGTGTTTTATCAAAGGAAATTTGGCAACGCCTGAAGGTCCATGCGGCGTTCTTCCTTAGCGCGGCCGGCCATCCCACGATTTCCAAAGAGTACGGGGCTCGAACCCTCTGTCCGCCGATGTTGGGGAAGCTGGGGGTGAGCCGGAGAGCGGTATTAAATCCATTATAACTCGGGATGAAAAGAGGAAAGTGGCCGGCAGCGGCGGCGGCCACGGCAGACGACCGAAGGGTCATGGGCTAGCGAGTGGTTAGTGGTGAGTCAGTCAGGTGTAGCTATCATCTAGTGCCGGGTGTCTGACCCTGCCTCATCATGCTCGTAGGATATAGATCTCGCTCAAAGGTGAGTCCCTGTTCTCACACCTTCCGCGTCCATTGATACGTACCCTTCGACGACTTCGCTTCGATCATAATCTCATCTTCCCCGTTTTCCGGTCGTATTTTTTGCCGTGCAGGGTGTCTGGTATTTTTCAATTTTGAAAAATCCTGATATTTTCCTGATTCATCCTGATATTTTATAAAAAAATTCCTGATTTTTTCGTTTTGAAAATTCCTGATATTTTCCTGATTTTTCTCGACTCCGGGCACGGTAGGCAAAAAGCAGTAGGACTTTCTCCGCTGAGGAGATTCGCGCAAGAAAAATTCCTGACAAAACGTCCGATTTTTCTGATTTTCCTGATTTTCTCCTGATCGGCCAAAATTCCTGATATTTTCCGGTTTCTCCTGATGCTAGACACCCTGCGTAGCATCGGATTAGTGACTACGAAATTCTGCATGGAACGAGTTTAACGAATCCGCGGGCGACTTTTTTTTTTATTTTTGGGGGCTCATTAGTTCATCTCAGGTATTTCGATTGCAAATATCTGTATTGAAAAATAAGATCTCCTGCCTCCATACTACTCACATTACAAGTAGTCTACTTCCGTCTTTAAAATTCTTACACCGGAGAAAGCCTGTGTTCCCCCACGATCTCTGAATGGACCGCTAGACAAGGTACGCATTTAAACATTCTGATACATGTTTCTTGACCAGAATTTCACGTAGAACACGATTCGCGCAACGAAAATTACCGACATCAACTCCTAACAAAGATATTAACGTTTTTATTTCACATTGGTTACGAGGAATTTGAACTGCCCGCTCATAGGAAACTCCAAGCTCTACGTGAGTCAAATCGTGCATTGCAACGGTTTCAGCAAGCTTCTCAATCGAGCAATGTTCATTTTCCACCATGTGTTGTTCAAACTATGAACAACTTGCTATACCTAGCTGAGCCAAAGCGTCAAGATTGAGGTTGCCAGATTTTTATATCGCAATTGTCATGAGAACGTTTAGCGCGCGATGTGAGTCACGCAGAGCATTTGAGTTTTCATGAGCGGGAGGTTTGAATTCACGCATCAAGAATCATTAAATATCTTCGTAAGGAGTTGATTTCGGTAATTTCCGTTGTGCGCATCGTGTTTTACGTGGAATTTCGGTTGTGACAGGTGTATCAGAATGCTGAAATTTGTGCCTTGTCTGGTCCATTGCCAAAATTTCAGAACTCCAAGATATCTAATTTTCTGATGGAAAGGGTTGTGATTTCGTCATTGCATAGGATTCAACTCGGGTCCGAAAAGGACCCATACTTCCGAACTTGGGTATTATATTTTTCATTGTTCATACCTACTTGTATAAGAACCTAAAAGCTCCACATCGCCTAGATAACTTTTAACCGATTTCACGATCGAGTTGAAACTTGAAGGGTGATACGGGGTCAAGAGGTGCTAGTTTTTTCCCATATACACTTTGTCTTCGTCTTCTTCCCTAATCTTCGGTTTCAGAAACTCCAAAAAAGTTTATTTCCCTTCTTCAAATTTTATCCTATGACTTGTGACGCTGAGTAATAATTTGCAAAATGACCAGCTGTACCTAACTTGTTTCTAGATTATTACGGGTCAAATGAAGTCAGAGACGGCGAAAAGTAATAGGGGAGGGATCGACCCCGTGAGACCCGAAATCCAAATATCATCGTCTTGAAGCCCCCCTCCCCCCAAGTTTTTTAAGGGGGTAAAAAGGGGATTCCAATTTTCGAAGTCAAGGTTTCATAAATATCAAAAATTAGAACAGAAGTACGGTGAAAAAAAAAATCGTCAATCAATACAATTAGTTTCCAATTAGTTATGCTCCTATTTGTGAGATATTTTACTCCAAAATTTACTAAAATATTCTTTGGGAATGCTCAGGGCCGGATTAAGGGGGTGGCCACATGGGTCGCGGCCCACAGCGGCAAATCTAAGGGGCGGCAAAAATTAGCAATTTTTTGAAGTGTAGGTATAAAAAAAAAAATTATAAACGAGAAAAGGCGACAGAATCTCTCATTTCCTGAGAGTATAGTAATTTCTAATTTTGTCGTCTCTTAGTGATACAAGAGACAGCACCCTCAATAAGTCAAGTTACAAGAGAAACCAAACACGCAATATGGCCTAGCACGGCGCGACTTAGAGAGAAATGATAACAAGGACTTGAGTTGAAATGGAGAAGCTCTCGGCGCGGCAATCGGCATGTAACAAATATGAGCGCCTACAAGACTGCACGAATACTTCACGCATTGCATCAAACACAGTGTGGTCATTGCGGTCAGCGTGAAACGGATAGCGCCTACAAGAATGCATGAATACTTCACGCATTGCGCCAAACACAGTGCGGTCAGCGTGAAACGCATAGCGCCTACAAGACTGTGTGAATACTTCACGCATTGCGTCCAACACGGTGCGGTCTGCGCGGCGCGGCGGCGGAAGTAAAAATCATTGAACCACATTTATGTTTGTTCTTTCATAATTTTTTCGTTCCACTCATTTCTTATGAATGGAAGGCCTTGTCCACACAGAGATAGGTTTACGGGACTTAACTTTCGCGCAAAGTTTCGTGAACTTTTGCTTGTAGTGTTGACAGGGCTATCGCAAAAAATGTGTTCAACACGAGTAAATGCGTCTTATGCACCCCTCCCCCGCTGGCACGTTCATTTGATGGTTTTTATCGAGTTTCAAAACGAATGAGAAGGGGGCGGGAAAAAATAGGCGGGCCATGGGCGGCAAGTAGGTAAATCCGGCCCTGGGAATGCTTCTACTTCTTGCATGTTCGATTTTTCGAGAATAATGCAAAAAATTCATAATCGATCAGACCTCAAAATTTAAGCGATAAATGGGAGCCAAGCCCTGGATTCATGTTTATTGACATTGGACATCCCTATACCTGATATGTATATTTTGTCAAAAACAACTAATTTTTCCTTTTTTCTCCTCTGAAGGTGTATGCTGGAATAATTGCAGCACTCTTGAACATCCTTTGCAATTCACTTGCTGAAGAAAAAGTACCAAATGAACTCGAAAAATTGACAGAGCAACCGAATGTTACCAAACCTTTAGACCAGGTAAATCAAACTTGTAAATTTTATGTAAGATTAAAGGCGCATTGTTAGATGCAAGTTATTTTTATTGCGTCAGACGGAACAAAAGAAAAGAGGACGAGGTAAAAAAATAAGCAAAAAAAAAAACTAAATTCTAAATACAAGATCCGGAATTTCGGAAAATTTGGGGAAAACACATTTTACCATTATTTCTTGAATTTTTCAGAATTTTTTTTTAAAATTTCGAATGTTTTTGAAAATAATATTAATTTTATTCTCCTCCCCCCCCATATATCTCTTTTTTTAGGGAAAGTTACTATCAACCTACCATAAAAGAACAAACGTACCATCAAATCAATTTTAATACTCCTTTTCAAACCATTAAAAAGCGTTGTTATTGGCTGGCTTAGGTGAAGCCTTGGGAAGGAAGAGGAACGAGAGTTTCTCAATACAAATGGGTAATTTGAAAGGATAATGTAATGCGTACCAAGTATGAAACAAAATTAAGAACCAGTCAATCAAATATCAATCCTAAAATTTCATGGTCTTACAATGCAAGACATCTACTGGACTTTTACTTTAGTCGGTCGATAATTTCTCACCTTAATCAAAATATATAGCGTCGCACCTCTGACATAGGGGCATCTCTATTTCGACGTGAGCCCCGGAAAGAATTGGATTACACGGAGAACAGGGCTCGCGTGGAGATTGAGATAAGCCCTTACGTCAGGGGAGCAACGATAGAAGCACCGAGTCTTTTTTGATGTTATTGCATATGTAACTGGCAGACGCCTTCATTGACGTTACGACTCACGTTACCAGCAAACGTTCTTATCGATATTGTATTGCAGACGTTATTTACAAACCCTAAAAATGTGTCAAAACTTAACTCATCCATCTATTAACCGCTTTAAGTGAAGCTTTGATCTTTTAAAGTCATTAACGCCGACTAACTCAATGACTAACGTCGGTGTGTTTGGAAGGATAGGTCAAAGTGTTTCCAACTTCGTTCATTTGGGTCTGATGCACTTTTCAGAGTTTGCCTGATAACGGGGGTTCCGGTGACTCGTGTGCGCATTTAATACATTTGGACTACTCTTTGCAATTCGAAACTACAATTTGTGGCTCATCTGTGAAGAAAGATAAGGGAAAAAAAAAAAAAAAAAAAAAAAAAAAAAACCATATGCGCATAGGGAAACTAACAGCACATATATAGTTCCTGGACTGAACACGGAGAAAAAAACTTCGTGCGTGGGACCCGAAGTTTAGGTCATATGGATCTCTGAAGTTTTCGGATTGAACATCTGAACACTTTAGGTCCAGCTGCTGAGGTTTGCATCACACATCTGAAACTTCAGTTCTTACATCTGAAGTACTTCGGTTTTGACATCCGAAAAACTTCGGTTCTCACATCTGAAGTACTTCAGATGTAAGAATTGAAGTTTCAAATCTGTGATCCGAACCTCGATAGCTGGATCTAAAGTGTTCAGATGCTCAATCCGAAAACTTCAGAGATCCAAATGACCTAAACTTCGGATCCCACGCACGAAGTTTTTTTCTCCTTGAACCAGAAATTGTAGTTCCTCATTGCAAAAGACGCCCATCTAGTCTCCCGAATAGATCGTATCATTTCCGATGATTGTGTTACAGATTCCTCAATATCACTTCCGGTACTACGTGCAGGACGCGAATTCAGGTGATTACAAGACGCAGGAGGAGCGACGCGATGGGGAGCGTGTGCAGGGCTCTTACTCCGTAGCAGAGCCTAACGGAGATCTTCGGGTTGTGACCTACACGGCAGACATCAAGAGTGGTTTCAGAGCCGACGTCAAGTTCCATCCAGGCGCCTCGCCGATGGGCAACTCCCATCGACAGACTAAGTCCAACCGGACCGCACACCCTCCTTACCCGCACCGAAACGCCATGCGAAGCAACTTCACACCGTCCAAACCGCGCCACGTCCCCACGGCTTCGACCACGCTCCGTTACCAATCCGTCGGAGACAGTGGGCTCAAGACCCTTGGGCTTCACGATCTACGGAAGTTAGAAAACAAGCCGCTGGCTAAAGAGCTCGTCGAGAAAGACTCCGTTGTCGTGGAGATGCACCTCAACGATGGCACTACCTCTGGGCCGAGTGTCCAAAAACCTGACGAGAAAAAGACCGACACCGCGACGCCTCAGTCTGACAGTCCGAAACAGCTACCAACGACATCGCCATCCGTAAAGGAGAGCTCGAAACTCGAAAAATCATCACCGACGCCATCCGTAGTAGTAACTTCAAAACCTGAAAAAGCGTCACCATTATCACTCGTCGAAGAACCCTTGAAGTTAGAGGAAGCACCACCGAAGCGGTTTACGACCGAAGCAACGCAGACGGTGAAACTACCTGCGGCGGCATCTACCGCTGAAACTTCGAAACCCGAGTCCATTAAAAAGGCAATCAAAGACAAAGTTAGGGTGGAGGTGGAACAGATCATTACATCGACGCTTCACCAACCGATTTCGGTGAGGGAGGAGATCCAAAGAGAGGCTGCGTTGGCGGACAAAGATCTCCGCGGAATCCATCGCCCCGTGGAAGCCCGAAGTGCAAGTGCCAATGACAAAGAGGAACTGCACATTTCAGTGCACGAGAGCGTTCGTCCAGACGATCCCCAGAGCCGTGCACAGAAGAAGTATTCAACAATCCCACGCCCTCTCCGCTTGGTCGAACAGGTCCCAGCCGGCAACTACCAACTGCAGTCCCTCGCTGAGCCCACACCCAGCCCCATCGATAACGGCAACAGTTATAACAACTACGACCAGCCCGGGTTCGGGAGCAACTACTACTACGACCCCACTCTGGCGGCGGCTGTGAGCAACTACTACCCGGGGTCGGGTGTGACGCATCTCAGTGGCAACTCCCTCAAACCGTCGTACGACGAGAACCCGTATATTGGCTACGAGTGGGTTAAGATGCTCCCGCGCATGGTCAACACTAACGGCGAAAGTTACATCGTCATGGATCCAGACTATAAGACTTTCTTCGGCTACCCTCGACCCACGACACTCTTCCACCAACTTACGAAGAACAAATTCGCGCCCCACGTTAAGCCGCAGGACAACAAATACGAGCTGAACAAGCCGCAAGAACCGCCAGCGACGTCACCAGTCAAGGAACCTATCATGAAGGCTGTCTCCGCAGAGAACTCGCCCAAACATGACCAGCAGGTGCCGCAGTACTTTCGCAAAGCCCCAGAGAAGGCGGACTCCGGCAATCTGACACAAAAAAGCCAAGAAGTGCAGGCCAGCCAGCAGAATCTGACGCAGAAATATCTGGAATCGCTGCAAGCGGCGCCTCAACCGTATCCAATGGTGCCGGCTGCGGCGCCCAGCAGCGCGGTGGTCAAGCTGCCAGTCATCCAGCCGGCCACTATCAACCCCATCCCAGCGTATGCGTGGTCAGCCGGCCCTGTTGCCATCAATCCGGCCATAGCCTTCATCTTACTCCCTCTCCAGACAGCACAAGATCCGCCAATAGCGCCAATAGTTGTCAACTGATCACCAAGACTGTCGAGTTTGAGATAGAGGATGAGAAAAGCCATGAGTTTCGAGGCATTAAGCATTAATATCCAGCCCATAGCGCCATACTTATTCATCTATCACTCTCTTCCACTGATTCCAATGAAGATCTCCTTTTTGGTATTTATTTTCTAACTTAAAAGGTGGCACAATGAAACAAAATATCAGAGAGAGTTTGGAATCTGCATATGTTGCCGCTCTTAACACGGGCCGCATGGATCTATAGCGACAGGCAGTTTTCTGAATATTGTTATACAGCCTCAGGTTGAATATTTTACTAGAGATCATATCTTAACTTCTTGTCAATGCTCAAGTGAGCACAAGAATATGACCAAAACTGCCTTCCGTGAAAGCATTTTCGATTTTGCAACTTAAGTTCCTAAGGTATGCATGATGACTTTTATTTTCCACCGGAACTTGATCAGTAATTCTTAGCAAATACCTCTGTCGTCCGTCAGGCTTAAGGGTAAGGTTGAACCTTTAAGCTGGTCAAATGTAGAAGCTTTGGTATTAACTTTCAAAAATTATATTAATCCCCAGACTAGGTCTCATGACTGATATGATCAACTTACAAGACTGACTTTTTTTGTGTTTACGATAAGTTTGATTTTAGTATAAGTAAAAAAAAAAATTATAGTACGTCCTGGAAAAACCTTCAAAGAGGGTAAGTGCCATGTTGCTGATATTTTTAAGTATCAATAAATTGATCAATTTATTAGTTACTGGATTTTTTCTTGATTGTTTACTGGCCTGTATCATGAACATTTGTTAACAATAGGATTTAGCCTCCGGTTAAGGGTAAAATATATGTAGTTGAAGTGAAATTATCAACAAAGTCGCGTACAAAAAGTATTTTCAAAATACACAAAACAATACATAAAAAAAGCAGAAGTATGAAACTAACACTGGATTGAAAGACTTGGAAGTATTTAAGAAATCTCATACAGCAAAACCTATGATCAAAATATGTTCAGCATGAAAATTTTTAGTTTCAATACATGAGAATTTCATAGGAGTTTTTATAAAGAAAAAAAAAATTTGAATGGATGACATTAACTATCTGGTAACTACTCTGATTATTAAATAAATTGACAGAACTTTTTTTTCACTCAAGAGGGACTGCCTCTGAGTTAATTAACATTCTTGTTCTCAAACAATGAGATAAAAGCTTCTTATAGACTTTTGATCAGATTCTTAAAAACTATGAAATATCTTGAAGAGGGGTAAGTTAGTGCAAAAAGTGGGCAAAGAAAGCAAGAGAGAAAGAGAAACAAGTAAAGACACTTACCAAACCCATCCTTTGCATGATATTTTCGTTGACAGGGTACCATAATTTGATTTTGCGGTAGAGAGGATGTCGTTCATAGTAGCTGATGAGTTCTATGAGACTTTCAAACTGGATCATGCCAATGGTATATAACCTTCCTTCCATTTTAATCCTACAATGTTTAATCTTCTTTTCAGCTCTGAAAAATTAGAGAATAGCATTTCATGTAATAATTTTTCACACTACTTTGGATTATTTTCAATATGAGAACTTATTCAGCTATTTACTTCCTTGTGCTACCATGATAACTTATATCAAGGGATAAGCGAACAAAGATCCCTGTCTAAACCAGTTACAAGTGGTCAATAAAGGCAGGGGCCCAAAATGGCAAGTAAAGAGCGTAGACAGGGGTTGCAGCATGCCTGGTGTCCCACAGCGCACAACTGAGCTTGGACTTATAGTCCTAACCTCTGCACACTCCCGACTACCAAAGTTGGAAATGGGTCAGTTGCGCTGGTCACAGAATCGTGTTTTGATACTAGATTCTTGTAGTAAGCTAAAAATTATAAGATCCGTCCAAACCGCGACTTTCAACAGTCAGTATTAACCGAGTTGTTGCCCTTTTAAAAGTCGGGTTTTTGACGTCATCCACATTGGCAGTGAAACCCTTGGTTTCTTCAACCTTGCTTTTGGTTTTATGTTGAATAACCAGAGCTAATGTGCGTCACGCCGACTGATGAAAACAAAGTGGAAGAAACCAAGGGTGTTACTACTATGGTAGATGATGTCAAAAACCCGACTCTGCAAAGGGTGATATTTCTGTTAATATCGAACGCACAAAGTTGCGGTTGGGACAGATCTTATTATTTTTAGCTAATCTACAAGAATAAAGGTTCAAAATATGATGAATTCTATGACCAGCGCAACTGATCCATTCTCCAAGAGAGATTCATTGTCAATTGAAGCCAGTCGGTCTGTACCTCTTGCAAATATGCAGAGGTAGCAGTGAACATACTATCCTGAAAACCCCTATGGTCGTTTAGAAATTCAGCATCAATGCTGGTACAACAGACACCTGGTGCACCCCAGTGGGATCTGTACTTGAGTCGGGAAATTAATGTCCTCAGCCACCGATCCAGGAATACTTACAGATAAAAAAAAATCCCCAGTAAATTACAAAAAACATGATTTGTTGTAATATGATCAGAAATATGTACCAAATGTGTCATATTAGTGCAAAAAATTAGGATACTGAGAAATTTCATAGGAAAAAAGGTTTCCCAAAATTTTATGACTTAAAATTATCTGTCCAATTTTAGGGATCAAAATAGCGAACATAGTCTTATTACAAGTGGTATTAAGAACATTGAATAATTTTTCAATTAAAAATTTGGAAAATTAGTTAAAGGAATTTATTATTTTTTGTTGTCTCAGAACTTGACTTTTGGCAAATATATCCTTCTTTGACTAATGCAAGAATGAGACTTTCAGATGAGTAACTACATACCTGAAAGATATGGCAAAGGAATTGTGGTCATAATCACTTGGTCGCACAAGGAATGCACCATCATGAGGAACTTTGCGTAAAAGATCTTCTGCTTGCTGCCTGGTAACGTGAGGATTGTACCATTCTTTACCTTCATGCTTACTAGGTTGAGGGACTGGCTCTTTCAATTTAATTGTAAATTCCTGAGAGAAAAAATAGAGCATTTTCAGAGCTGATCACAAAATCTAATTAGTAAGAGAGGAAAAAATGGGATGCAATAATTTTCCAATTGAAGTAATGATTGTTTTTTCTTTACTCTCGTCGAATGTGATAGTCTTTGACCAAATTGAGTGCAATACGTGCGTCTATCCTTTGGGAACATTTCTCTTCTTTCCAGTTTGTACTCTAAAAAAAGTCTAAAAGTTAAGTCTTTTAAACATTCTATGGAGTTAGAGGTAGCCAGATAAGAAAGGGTCATACCAGTAACGGCCCTTTAAGTTGGACTACCTCAAGACGTTTTGTCTTGTATGATAAAATGAAACTGTACAGAAAGTATTATTCTAGTAATCTTCAAGGAATTAGTGATCACTCATCCATACACAATAGATCTTTCACTACTGCAGAGAAATATTGTGATCAAGAATTGTTTTGGCATTTACAAAGGCTGTCCTAAAACAACCGAGATTAAGTGTGCAGTTGAAAATCTATAATAAAGGATGTGTCTCATTGAGGGCCTTTTTCAGCCCCAATTTTGGTCAACAACTAAAGTAGCTTAAAATAATGTCATAAATGCACGCATCAAATCTTAATCATCTACCCTGTAAGAACATGTCTTCATTCGAGGTATTTGAAAGGTTTTCACCTAATCTACTGGTGCAAAGAGGTGAAATTTTACCTTGAGCCTATTTTTTTTTTCTTCTTCTTGAATTACACTGATGAAAATTTTCATATTTACTGTGGGGTGAAAACTTTCAATGCAGTTCAGAACTATATTTTATCTCTGATTTTTATTAAAAAGTTGACACCAACAAAATTAGCGATTTAAAACTTGATAAATGTAAATTTCTACTCACTTGACTACGGAGGGGAAGATTTCGATAATGAGTGATTAAACAATACAAGCTGTTGAAACAATTACTATCAATCAGGAAATACTTTGTCTGACCTTTATCTTGCTTTGATTTTATACGACAATGATTTACTCGACCTTTTCGCCTGAAAAAATACATGAAGAAGATGAAAAAAGAGAACATGTTAAAAGGATGTTTCTGGTTAGACAAGAATAAAAAAAACAATACCTGCAAGAATCAGTTTATTGAATGGTGGGCTGCTAGCCACACCTGCAACTTTCCCTATTGTAGACTATAGTTGAGTTCATTAATCCATCTGTCGGCACCTGTGTTTTTGCTTCACCTCATCATTGATATGTTAGAAATTATCTGAAATGTGACTTATAGATAAAACATTCTGTACACCTAAGTTACAATATTGATCTTTCAGGACACCCGTGATCAACCAACGCTTTGGAGTAAATTTTTTGAATCTCAGCAGTTAATAACCATTTAGAAAATTGAATATATTGCTAAAACTAAAATTCCCAATCAGAAAACTTGGTAAAAATAGCATTCTGCTGCTTGAAACTGTGGCAGGTTGGTAAAAGTCACGGCTTCTCTTCCTCAGTGCTCTTGAAATGTATTAGTATGCGTACCAGAATGAAAGAGTATAGTCTCCGACGAATGTTTCGCTCTCTCTGACCAAGAATGTGCCATCTCCTAAATGTGAGTAAGAACGAAGAAGGTCCTCTGCTTCTGCACGGCCTCCGCTAAGTTTACCATGGAACCACTTTTCTCCGTAGTGTAACTCATCATTAGGAACACCCTGGAATTGAATTAAAATGGGATCAGTTACTAAATAAATTACAAGTCCTGTAGGGGGGGGGGGGATTCCACACTCAAAAGAATGGAATTCAGTATAGGCATTAAGGACCAGTTTACCACTATGAGTCATGTCTCCTTCGATGGGCCTGCTACTAACATCTAGACTTAAAACTCTCATTCAACAATCTTAACTTGGGTCACAATAGCAACACACACAAATAAGAATGCTTACATGGGTCAAATTCAAACAAGAAATACAGTCAAGTGAACAAATGTACTCCGTCAAGGTAAATTCACTCAAAAATAACGAAGGGCATCTAGAACATGTCAGAAGTCCAGGGTTGAGTATGCAATCTACGTTGTTAACACCACAAATTTTCAAATTTTCTCAGTTGCCAGCAACCAGGTTTGCTTTGAAAGAGACGTTAAACAACCTAACCTACATAAATAAACTTTTTCTTGCATGTGATTCCAAGTGTTTGTTTCCTCTTTGAAATTTTGTTTTGCAGAAAGAGAGGCTTTGAATTGATTAAAATCACGCGTAAGGAAAGTTTTTGAGTGCCTGAGAGATTGTTCGTTAATTTCTTTTTGGTTTTTTGCATCTCTCTTTTTGCTTTGACTGCTAACCACTTAGAACTGCTGACCGCTGATGCTGATAACTTCAAAAAGTGTCTTACAAACACTTCAGATCACACGCTAAGGAGTCAATTTCAAACTTGTTTGATGTGTCCTTCATAATTTTCATGCAATTTTAAGTACAAAAAGTCTATTGACTTCACTACAACTCTTGCATGTAACAAACTCATTGTTCTCTGATACCGAGTCACTTTGTTGCATACATTCCAAAGATCCAAATTCCATTTCTTCTTGACGGCATGAAAGGAAATTATGAGGACAGACATTACTGAAATGGCAGTAGTAGTAGAGTTATTTGTTTATATGATGACTGAGAGAGAAAAACTTTAATTATGCTTGAACAGCATGATTAAATTTAAAGCGGGTGGTTCTATTCTAGATTGACTTATGTTAATAAGTCAGTACAGAGTAAAAATTGTTTTCTCTAGCACGGGGGGTTTTAAACTAAAATGGAGGTATTAAGCTTTAGAAGTGATTCTAATTTTTAAAATCTCCATCCTACCTCTTTTGGCCGTTGAAATCCAGATGTGTCTCTTGATTCATCATCATCAACGTCCTCATCATTCTCATCTTCAGCCTCATCATCACCATGCACACAGTCGGTATATGAGAGCTTGTTGCAAGTCAACACAAAAAAATGCGGGTTCCACTTTTTATCAACAGGATCTTCCAAATAAAGCACTCCATTTTTTACTGTATTTCGCAAGTCCATCTCTCGCCCTGAAATCACATTTTTCCCTGGTATTATTGATTACAGGTTAAATGATCCTAACTAGAAATGCTGGTTTCCACAAATTTCAAACAACCATTAAAATACATCATTGACAAATCAACATCAGAGAAACTATGCGGGGCTTGTAATCTTTTATGATTTTTGCAAACGATTAGATACAACCGTACAAGAAAGTTCCATTCACTTTAACATCAATCAAGCTATGGATGACTGCTAACAGTTAGAACGGCCAGAGCACCAGAAAAGGACTTTGTACAGAGAACCACAGCATTTGATTATTATTTGATGTTTGTAGACCTCCTGAGCATGATGAGCTCTTAAAAAATAACACTTTAAATGACAAAGTCAGGAAAAATGGGGCTGAAGAGTGAATTTTTTAGTGTTCTTACACCCACTTTCTTGTTAAGTTTTTTCCTATTAACAGCCAACAAATCCAGGCTTGCTGAGACAACAAAGAGATTTAGATAGGACCAGCGAAAATTGTCATTACAATGTAAAAGTCATTAATTTGAAAGTAATTATAACATGCATTGAGGTTTTACTGTAACTGGCCACTTTCTGCGATAAAGATTCTTACCATCATCGTTGGTAATCAAGAATGAGCCTTCGTCGGCACCATCAGGCAGTTTTTTATGCTTGACAAGAATTTTTCGTTTTAATTGTTCTGGAGATGGCATTTCAGTCTCATTCTTCTCTAGAGGATGTGTCACTAAAAGATTCCCAAATATGTCCACCATAGCACTTGCCATATTTCGCTGCTGAGGGAGGGAACAATTGTCTTCTATTGATAATATCACAGGAAATCTGGATAAAGTAAAAAAATGAATGATGAGTAGAGATGAGTGGATGAAGGAAAAGCCTAGTTTTACTGTTCAAACAAACTCAGACTTGACTAATCTAGGTAGATTATTCATTGTTTTTTATATTGTTTGAGAACATTGGCTTAGCAATGTAATGATTTACAAACCTTGAAGCTGACAAAAAAATTTCTAAAAAGTCATTAAAAATTTAAATTAAATGTCTTTACTATTTTTATTGGGACTTTCTAAGAAACAGAGCACAAGATGTTGGTAGCTGATAATGAGAGCTCTTCATTCCAATGCTTGAGAAAAAAAAGCACCAAATAGATATCAGAAGTAGAAAACCTATGCTGATGTGATTCATTATGAATACAGTAATGTTGGTTTTCTAAAAACAAGAACTTACTCAGAGGTAACGAAAGCATACTCTTTGATCGTCTTGATAACATCTAAAAATTTGATGCGCGTTGTCAATGTATGACCATGGTAAATAATGGGCAGTCCATCTGGTCCATCCCAACAATCAAGTTCTATACAACGACAGCCTTGCTTTAAGCACCGAACATACGCCTCAACAGAAGACTCGCTGGAGAACTGATCTCCAGTTAGATATCTGCAGCAGAGAAAAAGTCAGCGTCAGGTACACACAACTTAAGGAACAATGCCTAATAATTCATGTGTTCTCATCACGCCTTTTCACATGTTGACTATCAACAAGTCTTTACACATACCTTATTGCAAAACCAAGAAGACATGAAAAATGGCTAATTTTGTTAAAAGATTGAAAAGATTAGAAAAACAAAGACAATAAACCTTTCAACCAACAGTTTTTACTCAGGATGCTATGTCTGTCTCAACAATATACCAAAAAGCATTGATATGGGGCCTATTTGCCCCTTCTACCAGAGACCATTGCCATTGAAATTCACCATTAATGCAGCCCAAGAATTATTCCATTATTTGTTTTCGTCTGCAGCTATTGTGACCTTACGTTTGGTGAAATCACAAGAGCAAATTTTGACTACATCAACGGCATTATCGAGTTTCTTACTTAATTTTTACTAAATTTCATTGTCAGATTACAAATTGTACCATTACAAGAAAGCTTAGTTTACATGGTTAATAGAAAAAATAATAAAATACTTTTATTTTTAATAAAAATTACAATCGTATAAATTAATTAATGGACTTACGTATTGTGAGATGATGCAATCCAATAATGTGTTAGAGGTCTTGTCATGTCTTGATAGACATCATCATACCGTTGATCCCAGAGCTCATTTTGTTTTGAAAATAAAAAATCCATGAACTGAAATGCATACAGTGGAGCTTAAAATTAATTTTCCTTGGAACAAAAACAAACTTAGCTTGGGATAAATTTAAATTTTTTATGCTGCAGTTCCAGTCCATTTTAATAGCCACTAATTGAATTGAATTTGAAGACGTTTTCTCCTGTCTTCCATTTTGACGGTGTAAGTTGGCAATCACACAACTCAGTTTACGTTGTCGCAGACTTCCTGTCATACTTTATTTTTTAAACGGAAAACTACTCAACAGCAATTCTTTAAAACTGACATGATTTTTCTTCTCTGTGTAAAGAATATTCTGCAAAAACTTCAAGGAATCATGTCAATTTGTTCTCTTTTAAAAAAATAACATAGAAGTGGAGATTTTCAGACACCGCAAACAAGTTATGTGATTGCCAACTTACACCATCGATATGCATTTTTCATTAGGGTACATCAGACAGAACCCTGCATACTAGAGAGTGTTAACTGGCGCTCAGTAAATTTGGATGAAACTTTTACAGGTTATTATTAAGTTTATTGGTAGGCCAAAACCAAAGAATCGTATGATTTGGTCGGGTAGGAGTTGAGATATTGACGATTGAACATGCCAATTGTTGTGCATTCATGCCCTGATCTCTTTAGGATACCTAGGTGGGGAGAGTGTGGACAAGTCGAAAAATGGAGCTCTTAGGACCTAAAAAAGCAGACAACGTTCTAACACAAAACAACTAAAAAAATACCACTGCCAATCTTCAAATTCCAATATCAAACCAAGATGGCCATTAATGTTCATATATGAGCATCCTTGCACAAAAATGAGTAAATTTATGCAAAAACTAAGTCAAATACATCCTTTACAAACGACAGGTCTTAGCAATTATAGTAATAAAACATCCTGGATAATTCGAGTTCATAGGTTGGCTGCCTTTTTGGGGCCCTAAAAGCTCCTAGCCTCACCTCCAAAATTACTGACTTGTTTGTATTCTCCCCATGTGGGTACTCTAGATTTCCCAAGCAAGTAGGTGCTTCTGGGTTTAGCTAAAATTTCCGAACATTGCACCCATTACAGGTACGACATAAAACATTACAATACAAACGTTATTATGTTGTCTATTCTGGGAGTTTCAAAAATAAAATGTTGTAACTGGAAAAACTATGTTTTGCAAAACATTAAAATGAGAGTCATCTGTTTCGTTTTGGAAAATGTCAATGATGTTACAAAGAGTTGTGAGGGGAGTTGCTTCATCTTCTTGAGCAAATCTGAAAGGCTTCCTTAAAGTAAATACCTCAAGGATGGTAAAGTAAGGTTCTTGAACATTCCTCTGTGTGTCTTGAAGATAATCTCTCATGTGACGAGAAACTTCTTTGTCATGAACATTTCTTTCTCCTTGTTCCTGTATGAGGAATCTTGTGAGTTCTTGAACAGTGACTGTTTTACCATTTTCGCAATACTTTGTGTAGCCTGGGAAACACTCACGCAATGTCTGAAAAAAATAAGGGATACTTCATAGTACATGCCGAAGGATAATAAAAAAAATAGTGTATTTCCTTCGGAAAATACACTAAAGGAGGAAAGACAACTGAGATAAAGATGATCCCTAGTACTTCAGGTCTTCAAGCTTTTATCAAGAAGTTCATTTTTATTCTTACAAAGTAATAGAACATAATTAAATTGAAAATTGGTATGAGTAGAATGTCTTACAGTTAAACTGCTGAACTGCAAAAGCCTATTCTATGTTGAAGCTAAAAGTTTTTTCTTCACAGTTATTTTCTCAAAACTGCTTTCCCTCTCCTGTAACTTAACCTCAGCTGGAAACTCTTTCTTATCATTCTATTTTTCTAGGACCTGATTTTTTTGGTTTGATTCGAGCTTTACCTTTTTTAGACTTTTTCGAGTCAAGCTCGAGCTTTTTTCGAGTTTATGAAAACAATTGAGCCTGAATCCAAGTACATTGTCTCTCTTTGTTTTCTTTAAACCTGTCTATTTTAAAAGATCATCACTTTGAAATTACATAAATTCCAATTCACTTGTATCTTAATTGCGGAGGTGGAGACTACAACTCGCGAAAATCATGAATGGTCAGGGAATTTTCAAAGAAATAAAATTCATTTTGAAAACTCTAATTTGGTTTTCCCTCCAATTTCATTTTAGGTAGTTCTCAAACTTGATTGAGGCTCGTTCTTTGCCTCTCATCCGAGCTTCCCACTCAACTTCGAGCCGAGCTCGAGCACGGATATTGAGTGCTCACACACCACTAACTTTTTCATGAGTTGATCTAGGTTGTTTCAATTGAAAAATAATACTATCATAAGACATGCGGTTAGACAATTAAGCAGATAAAGAAAACTTACAGACTCATCAAACATCAGTTTGTGGTACAAAAGTGCAAAGTCATCAAACGCAATCTCGTTTCGCTTACGAACATCCACTTCTTGAAAGACCTCCCGGAGCTTGTTGGTGGGTATTTTGCAATTGACTCTTGGGAGAAACGACTTCACATCTTTCAACGTTACTCTGAGATATTAAAAAATTTGAAAATTAAAAACACGGAAAAAAGTAAAGAAGGATAAGTTTGCATGAGGACCCTTTGCAACGATTTGTTAACTCTACATAAAATGCACCCATAAAAGTTACGCAAAAAGTTGAGTAAAGTCATCCATAACCCCACAAGTATTTCAATTCAGTATTTAGATTATGGTAATCCCCAAAAACTTAAAAACGGCATTTAGAATATTTATTCTAAAAGTTGGGAGTTCAAATATGGTTTTAGGTTTTTTTTTTGTGTGCAAGTAAGTTCTCTGTTGTAAGAGTTGCAAGTCTGAAAACTACTGATTATTGTTTTATTTTGGAATGATGACCTCAGAAGGGTATACTTTTTGAAAGTTATGTAGGGTTGCGTTCAACATCCCTCAGTTTTCCGAGCCTGTTTCCTCTCCCCAAATAAAAAGGGAAGAATTGAGCTCGATAACCCTATGTCTCAATGATTTATACCGGATCCTTTAAATTTGCAAGCTGTGGGGTCACTCAATCTTCAGCATGATTCATTTAGGTATTAAAAGGCATGAACAACTAAGTACTCATGGCAAAGCAAGATTCACTTTCATCTCGACGCAGCGGTTGAAACAACATGTAGAACTGGGGTAAGAAAAAAATGCACAAATGTCATAATAACATAAAAGCATCAGTCATCAGTTAGCCCATTGTTCAGTACATTAATCTCTGTTGAATAATGCCATTTTCTAATAAGACATTTGTCCATTCTTTTCTTTCCCCAGTTCTAGCTCCAATGACTCTGGAACAGTTCCATGGGGACTGAAGACAAGCGTTAAAAACAATTTTGCTGCTCACTGATCAGTTGTACTCCAACAAGTCTTGTTTTGATCAGCATCATTTGGATTCAGCTGAAGTTCTTTCCAGTTCTGCCCTGACAGAAATGGTTTTGCCAGAAAATGAGTATTGCCACTAACTTGTGTTCAAGGAATCAAGGGTGATTTTTATCTGGCACCGCTAATTTAATACCAACTGCCACTTGCTTAAGCCTACATACCAGCGGTGTTAGTAGTACAACTACTCGTTTCATCTGTAGATGTCCTTCACTCTTGAACTGTTCCTGCATTTGCAGTAAAAGTTGATCATATTCCTGGTTGATTAGACCAATTATATTTTACAGTTAATTGATTAGGAGCTTATTTTGGACAATGTTCAGAAATTTGTGGAACTGCCTGAATGGTAAAGATAGGTTAAAACATGTTCCTCAGATTTCATTAGTTATCCATTACAGACCATACAGACCATACAGACTTCAATGTTTATTTAAACTGTTTCGAAAAGTTGGGTCCATACAGACACAGTCCTTTTGACAATCATTAAATCTACTCCAGTTAAGGGGACAGAAAACCCGTATTTATTCTATCCTGAAGAATGAGCATTTTTAAGATACACAGATTTTAAGTTTAAGGATAGAATTGAAATCCTTCTGATGATCTAAATTAGAGCCAAAGAATTTTGAGCTGCATTCTGCAGTTTGACTTGTTCCTTACTTACGTTTCTCTATTATTCTCCATGCTGTAAAACTCTTTTCGAAGCCATCTTTCCACCTGTAATGGATATGGAGATTCAATTGTATCTGGAACTAGATGACGAAGCCCTCTGACCCACAGTTCACATTCTTTTTCTGAAAATGCTGAAAAAGTAGAAAACATTTTTATTAGACTCGAATGGCATTTGGAGGATACCCTTTACTGATTTAATTACATGCAGAAGAAATCATTTAAAATATAAAGTTGAGAAGTAGGTCTGTGGACCCAAAAATTCATATGCCAATTATTCCCTCCTCCACGTTTCGCATTGCACAGTTCTTCTACAACATCGCTTCATCTCTGCATCACCCCACTACCCACCCACCTGTCTCTGTCATAAATACTTCTCCTTCCTTTTTAATCTACTGGACAGTAATTAATTGATGGAGTATTTACCTGCAATTGACAATGATTTAAGCTTGAATTCAGAGCCATAAAATACAACAAAACATTTGAGATTTTCCATGCGCTTCGCTTCCTCGAGCCATTTCTCAAAATCCTTCGAATTCTTGCCAACCCGAATTTCTTTCACCTCTCGCATTTCAACTGCAAATAAAAAGTTAAAAAAAAGCACTTGATGAATTATGCAACATCACTGCAATATTATAGAGAAAGAGAGAGAGAGATCATTCAAGGTTAAAGGATAAGCTGTGCCCCTCTTACAAAATTCTTTAAAACAATAATGGACTAGGGGCTCAGATTCTTTCCTTCTTTTCTTATTGGTTTCACCTGGAACAATGTTTGCAAACATTGATAGCAAATATTCAAAAATTAGAACCTGGTAGACTTAAAAGGACAGACAAGTGTTTAGTTAATGATAGAAACGTTGAACATGAATTGTTTCTAACCAAAAGGTGATTATAGGTGCTGCTCTTTCTCTTGAGGGGCGCAGAGATATTATTTTGCCTTCACACCACTAAACACTATAAACCACCACATTTGCTTTTTCCTTTACATGAAACAGCTTGTCTGACAGTTTTCTGTGAAAAAATACCTAGTAAGTTCATGCAATTGCTATCACTTTAAATGGATGAAGAGGCAATAAATTCTCTATCTTCAAGTTTGTAGCAGCCCAGAAGAATATTTAGGCCTCTGTTGTGTGCAAATATCGAAGCTCCTAACCCTGGATTTGCGAGATGTTTTGGTTTTGCGTTACACCTGACCCAACTCAAGAGATGTTTTCAAATTGGGATACAAATCATTTCTCTACATTACAGAACATCCTTTCTTTTCACCACATGCCTGAGTATGAGTCAACACAGACCGGCAAGACTTTTTGGAGCTACATTCAATGTGGGAAACTAAAAACTATACCTGAGTGTAATGATCTGTATGTATGTCATGTAAATTTTGAGAATTAATAAACTTGAGAAAGATAAAAAAGAAAAGAAAAGAATTGAAGTATGTAAATAATTTTGTAAATTTCCTGGGTTTATTCTTCCTTCATAGATTTGTTTTTCTAAAAATTTTCACAAGAAAGTAATTTTTTTTTTTGCTACTCTCAAATTATTCTATCCATTAAACAAGCTCTACAGCCCTCACCATACCTACCGGCAAAGTCAACTTGTTTCGTGTTGGCTGCTCTTGCCCAAATAATCTGCCTCGTTTCTCTGCGGATCATGAGTGTTTTACGCTCTGGCCTGCGTCTAGGGAAAAACCGTGTGACAACAGTGCCCCTCTCCAACTGACTAATGATCTGTTCCATTTCGGGGATAAGGCTGTGAAAATTTCCGTTCATCATGGCCATTCTGAGCACAGTTGTAGGAAATCTTATACAACCTCAAACGTGTTTGCTGGCAAAGAAAAAGCAAAAAATTAACGAGAGAAATACTTCTACTAGAAAATTCAACAGTGAAAATATGCTTTTTTGATGACATGATGACACACGTGGAAAGATGTCTTTGCAAATTGACATAAAAGCTTACGACTTTGGAGTAGGTACTTAGATTTTTACTTGGAGATCCTGCAAGCAAAAAGCTCTGAGGAAAAACACAGCTCCGACTTCTATCTCATTTTATTTAGAGTAAATGTAATCAGAGTAGCTACGACAAATGTAGAATGCAAGACTCGTGGCAACAGTAGTAAATCAATGGCTGAAGTGTGAGACTGCACAACTCCATTCCAGTGTTTCAAAGTCTCCCCTTCTAATTTATTTTTCAGAAGAGAAGCAAATCATCTATCGATTTGAAATTTCTACGGAGTACTCTGCTGATGGAGAAGAAAAATTAAGGTTGTTTCCTAGAGATTCAATTAACTAGTTTTCCAAAGAAAAAACAAATGTACAACAGGAAGTCTCCAATGCCTGCAGCATTGCAGGTGGAGATACATGGTATCGCGCTTCGGCAATCAAAATCGTTCATAAATTTCCAGAGCCACACTTATCTTGCCTTATAGTGATCAATAGGGTTCAAGAATTACACATTCATGCAGGTACCTGTGAAAAACTGTTTGCCTTATCACAAAATCATAGCCAACAGTCTGAAATAATATGATGGCACAATCATAGTCAACTTCATCAGCTTCTAAGGTCTGCATCAGGATCCTTCAAGTTCTGTAACAGAGAGTTACTAAGATATTAATCAATATGAATATGAATCATATTCTACATTGAAGGCATAAATATTGCTAACAATAGCTTGGTTGTAATGGTAATTGCCTTCATTTGCAAGACGACAAACTTCATGACTTCTTCGGAATAATGATAACAATGAGAGGTTAACAATTATTTACCAAAAATGCTGGCATTGTAGATCCAGCCACTGATTAACAGTCAGTGATCATCCCCATTTCTTTTCTCTTTTTTCTTAAAACCCACCAGCTGAGAAAATATGTTTTCTCGCATTCAAAATTACTTCTGAGAACAGCTTTATTTATTTATTTTATATTACAAAACAAAATTACAATAATAATCATACTTAAACTGGCAAGACCCTCCATAAATTTTCCTGAATTTCAATTCTGAATTAATTTTGCTACCAATAGAGGCCAGCTTGTCTTGATCATTCACTTGAGGCTGCGATATGTCATTTAAAAAAAAAAAAAAAAAAAAAAAAAAAGAAAAAACCAACTGAAACCAAGGAAAATTACCTGATGAAGCCTTCAAATAATACGAGGTGCTAACTAGAGTAAACCCATTGTTATTTGGTACAAGAGATGAACGCTGATACCGCTTCAGTAATATTTGATGATACCTATGATTTTCGGGGAGTGAATGCAGGAGCATGGACTTTTAGAGCAAGTTTTTCTTACAAAAGGCTGTTGTTGTCAAATAAGTGACTGTTACAGATCCAACATTGTATGTTGAGACCAAAGTCATATTTTATTTACATCAACATTTATCAGTGGTATCATCTAATTACATGAATTAACTTAATGAAGGGTGCTGCTACAGAACTAATCAGAGCAGAGATTGAAACTTGTGTCAATAAGCGATGAAGGAGCTTACATCAAAACTAATTATATTACATTATGAGACTAGTAATTTCTTCAAAGAACTGTGATAAAAGGGATATTCACACCAAGTTCCTGCCATGAAGTTCATAAAGTATGAAGGTTTTTACATTTGAAACAGAGTAATATTAGGATACGTTTATACAAGCACCGATCTTCAAAAGTGAATACGTATCTGATCCAAGATTTAACGGCGTGCTTGTGGACTAACAAAGGGTCCATACATATTCAATCCTAAAGTTTTCAGAGGTAAGCGTACCTATCAACTTGAATAATAGGATCCTGATAGTTCCCTTGGCTTCGGTAGAAGTTAAAACAACCGAGGTCTTAGACATTACCTAC
Organism: Bemisia tabaci; assembly: GCF_918797505.1. Lineage (NCBI taxonomy): Eukaryota > Metazoa > Arthropoda > Insecta > Hemiptera > Aleyrodidae > Bemisia > Bemisia tabaci. The sequence continues at coordinate 55,205,211 of NC_092794.1, forward strand.
TCAGTGCAACGGCAGCAGCCCGATTGTTGAAACTTCAACTGGCTCTGTCGGCTAGATAAGACAAGACATAGTCCTATCTGCGCCGCGTAATATATCGATTTTTGATTCTTGTAGTGCCGACATAAATTTTAACTATCAGGCTGCTGACTGTAATAGGAAAAAGGTGGACTCAAGATTGACAAATTACATACCTCCATAACACCTGAATGATAGAGGATGGCTCCAACCAACTAGAGATTTTGGGCTGTTAAAAACTTTCCCTTGACTTCAAATAATCATGGTGTGATATCACATAACCTAGACAAATGAATTTCATTATAAGATGCTACCAGCTACCTCATGCCAGTTTTTATAAGATTAGTCTTCTTGGAAATAATTATCCCGACGATGTGTGATTTCACAGAGAGAATGGAGAAATAGTAAGACGAAATACTGGAGGATATACACCAAAATCCGGGCACGTATGAAACGAAAATATATGAGCATCTAAATTTGTAGTCACGCACAGTTTACACGGTAAAACCACGGATGAAAGAGAAATGAGAGAATATGCAAGCAATCACATCACATCGTAAAAGGGCAGGCGATAATTGAGCGTCAATTAATATTAATCAAAAGCTGTTATCTCTTGTTAATTGCTCGAGACTCGAGAGATGCGAAGAATTCGTAAGATGAAGTTGTCACCCGTATCATCAGTTTCAACTTTCAACTGTTGCTTCTGCCTAGGATTGGATCAAAACATCTCCCTCCTGAGAAAAATGTGCCTGCAATACACATGGGCAGCAACCTGCACAACGTGTGTAGCAACGGCAGCAGCTGTTTACAATGTTGCCATAAACCACACCATATAAAAAACAAAATTAACATGAAGATGATGAGACGGCAACACTGTAAATATTGTTTATAATGAGTAACTTGGTTAGGTTTGTTAGGTTGTTACAACTGTTACACCTGAGGCAGCACGTTTTTAGAACTTCAACTAAATACTGTGTCTGTGTTGTTATTTCACCCAAAAAAAAACAAACAAATTTTCATTGTGACCGAAAATTTATGTTGGGAAGAAATTTGTCTGTTCTGAAGGACCATTGATCTCAAGCATTTCTATCAACGTAAGACAACTCATTTAATTTCCTTCCGTAGATTTAAGTTAATGCCAGGATGATACAAAATGAGCAGTACTGGATCAAGTAATTTGCATTCAAGATTCAACTTGCTGTCGATTCCTGTCAGCTAGATCAATTTTTTCAGCAATCTGCTTTCTTCAATGCGTGTCTAGATGGTGTATAAGCTGCCTATTACGTTCATGAGCTCTCTAATGGAGCGCCTCTCATCCTCACCTCTGAGTACGTCAGGCAGCATGTCAAGCGATCTGCAGCTCGATTGTTGAAATTCTGTGTTTGCCGGGTACACATAGATGACACAGGTTAAAAGGTGGAGCGTGATTGGTCGGCTATGTCTTATTGCTGCTTTATAGGCCTTTGATAGGTGGAATGGACCACATACTGCCAGGAAAGACATGCCTTTAGCTGGTCGTGAGTTTCGCCCGACATACGCACGACAAAGTAGCAATAAGACATAGCCAACCAAAAACGCTCTGCCTTTTAACCTATGTCATCTATGTCTACCCGACAAACACAAAATTTCAACAATCAGGCTGCAGGTGGACCGTTAAACCAGCAATGCTTACATAGTATGTATTCAGTGAATTAATTATAATTCGTCTTTGTATTCGATGATTCTTTCCTGAATAAATGACCTGCTTATGCATTTATCATTTTGCTACGCTCTATAAGAGTTGCATACTTTTATATAATTAGTTGTAGCGATGTAGCCATTAAATGGGTCTAGATACAAATTTTTAAGAGCATGCCTGAGACAATGGTAACAGGTGAAAAACAAGGCTAAATTACGCAATCAATAAAAACGGAGACGTTTTGACTCAAAATGGAGTCAATTTCAGTCGGAAATACAATAAAAATTTAAAAAAACAAGCAAAACCTGAGGCCTACATGGTGGTGGCCGGGATCTGAGAAAAAAAAAAAAAAATTTTCTTTCTTTCTTTTCTATTTTCTCAGATCCCGGCCACCACCATGTAGAGCTCAGGTTTTTATTGGTTTTTTAAATTTTTATCGTGTTTCTGACTGACATTGACTCAGTTTTGAGTCAAAACATCTCGGTTTTTATTAATTGTGTATTTTAGCGTGGTCTCCCGTTTTTCCCCCTTGTTTTACATCTAAATGGGTCTATTGGGTCCAGTGTCCGAAACTCACCTTTGAGTTTCAGGAGCCATGTGGCGCATTAAGCTCAATTTTTAGGGGCTAGATTGACTTATTGCCTACATTCATGGCGCATCTAGTGAAAAGCTGGACGCAAGATGTTGTAGTTATAGAACTAGTAACTGTAACTTGGGGGAAATTTCGAAAAATCACGAAACAGAAAAATTAGGATTTTCTTTTGGGGGGGGGGGGGGGAGGGGCTTGTTTCTTACGTAAAAGTTCGCGAGAAAGACGATGGTGCCACTGGTTTTCTCTGAAGTCAACTCCCAAGCTTGAAAAAAGCTCTCAAGTTGAGGCCAAAATGGAGGGGATATCCCATGCTATCCTGAGAGTCCTTGTCTGCATCAAGACAAACTCTCCATGCAAAGATAGGGAGCAAATACATTGATGGGGCTGCCACCTTATTTGGGGACTCTGAAACTGAAATCACGGCAACCCTGTCAATGTATATGCTCCCTATCTTTGCATAGAGAGTTTGTCTTGATGTAGAGGTGGACTCTCATGATAGCGTGGGATATCCCCTCCTTTTTGGCCTCAACTTGAGAGCTTTTTTTGAGCTTGGGAGTCGATTTCAGAGAAAACCAGTGGCACAATCATGTTTCTCGTGAACTTTTTTCATGAGAATCAACAGTCAATTCCCATATTCCTCACACATGCAACATCTCCATTTTACGTCTTAAAGTTGTCCACTCGTGTTTTCATTATCGCCTTCCTGTGCAATTTCAGGGACAAGCATATAGTTACCTCTCTTTTTTGTTTCAGGTTCAATGGCAGCACTCCTTGGATAGCTCACAATTTCTTCAAAACTCCGAAAATAATTATGGAAAACAATATCAACGAAAGTGGTTTAAATAGCACCCCAAGCTTTCTTCTCAACCTTCTGCCTGTCAAAATAGAGGAAGAGTACATTATAGCAGACAATGTGGACACAGTAAAAAATGGCATCGAGAAAAATTACTTTGTGTGTGAAGCGGTTGATTTTGTCAGGTCTGCCTCATCTTTTTTGTCACCAAAGTCTTAATATTTTTGTTCCTTGTCAGTTGTTCACCCATACTCTATGAAACATGCCACTCATATCTACTTTCTATTATTCCTTGATTATTATAGCTTACGCATTTGTGTGACACATCTTTGCAATTACGCAAAATTGACCCCTTTTCAGAAAAGTCCTTTTTTCTGTGGGTCACACCTAAAAATAAAATTGTATCGCATCAAAACTTTACGTATATATATTTTAAATTTTTCTGGGATTTTTTTTTTTTTTTTATAAAAAATTTCCCTCTCCAGGTTGCATTGTTGCAAGAAAAAAAACTTGTCACTTTCGAACTCATTCTTTTTGTGGAGTAATTTTGCTATCATTTCTGCGTATGCAGTGATGATGAAAAGTAGACATTGCAATTATTTTCTTTTAGGTCAAGCTTGAAAAATTGTGGAAACTCTCCACTGAGTCTACACCAATCAATTTGGCGATTTGTAAAAACTGTATTTGTAGCCTAAAATTAGAAAACTGTGGAAGACTTCCAGACTGTTCTGTACTATTTCCAAAACTTTTCAATCCACCCTGAGAAGTGTAATACCTACTTGTGAAAATCTTGACAGTTTTATTTGGAAAGCATTTTCATGGAATATCAAATCAAAATAAACATCGAAAAGTTATGAAAAAATTGGGGAATTTTGTGTTCACCAACCCTGAGAAATCATGGAATTTAGAAATCTAGCAATACTTGTCACCTTGAATTATTCCGAAGAAAGTGAAGTAAGATTGTTTGTTTTTCTTTTCTAGAGTGAAGGATGAGTCTGCATACGCTACTGTTAGTTCGAAGACTCCGATTTGGAAAACTTGCTCACCACAAGGAGAAGGTGGAACCTTCGTTAATACTAAAGATGAGTATCGTACCTCTGATACTGACTCACCGTTCTCTGAAGTTGGTTTAGCTGAAGCTGAAAAAACTAAACCGTTCAAGTGTCCTGAATGTGATAAGCGCTTCAAACTAAAAGGCTATTTAACCGTACATCTAAGAGTCCATACTGGTGAACGCCCTTATAAATGTAAGATTTGTAAGAGTAGTTTTTCTCAGAGGTCCACCCTCAACAATCACTATCGACTCCATTCCAATAAGAGACCGTATGCCTGCCCACAGTGTCCTGCTACATTTAAACTCGCAACTTACCTAAATATCCATTTGAAGAATCATCCACAGCAAAGAAAATTTGCTCCCAGAGGAGGTATTGCCAATCCAGATCCAGATACAGATGATGATGAGTCTACTGATGAAACTTTTGAATTCCTAAATAATGATCTTATGCCACCACAGGAACTAAGATAAAGAGGATAAAGGAAGCAGTTGAAAGAGTCAAATGGAAGTGTTCGAAAGAAATTGCAAACTTTAATTTGAAGAAAAGAAGATTCCCTTCTATTTGCTCTTGAAAACTTTCTGTACTGCGTCTGTTGCATTCTTTGTTCTGAACAGAGAGAAAGCACCATGTTGTGTTCTGTCGTGAGCAGATCATGGCTTCTCAATCTGTTCTGGTTTTATCCACTGATGGCCCTAGGTAGGACAGCAATAAATAAGGGAATAATGTCAACCAGGGTTCCTCAGCTTCTTATGGTTATTTTCAAAACTTGACCAGGCCTACCTGAAAATTAATTCTGTCTTTTAAAATTATAATTTATGCAAGATTTGAGTTCATTTGAGGCATTTAAGTAAAAAGTAAAGCAATTATATTTTTGAAAATATTTCATTGCTTGAAATTTTCTGGAAGAAACATGCATGATAAGCTTTACTCAGTTTTTGTTCCAATGTTTTTCATGAATTTTTTACATTTTTCTTTGAATTTTGTGTTTTTGTCAAATTTACAATTGTCTTTACTATTACTGGAAGAAAATTGAATGAGAATTCATAATGTTCAAAATGATTGCAAATCTTGCTGTAACACAGTGGCCCAACCTCAAATGTGCTGTTTTATCTCCTTCAGCTGATATTCATTCGTTTTACAGCTGAAAATCAGCTTGCATTGATACATGCATTCTTCGTTATTTCAACTAAATAAAAAACCATTACTGTAACCTTAGTCATCAACGATGGAAACCTAATTTTAATTCATCCAGAACCACTAATACGGCTTAGATTTTCGGAGTCACTATTTAAACCTAATGTTTAGAACCTTCCACGCAACAGAAATTATTTCAAGCATTTTTAATTTTTGACACACTTCATAAAAATGCCTTCTAATGGGTACACTGATTTAAAAGTACTTTCTTTTGAAAATTAAACATCACATTTTGAACTTAGTAGAAACAGCAAAAGGTTTCTCCTAGCATTCTTTTTATTTAATCAATCTAAAATACAGGAATGAAAGGTACTTCTTTCCAACTTAAATTTCTGCTTGTATATGCTTAGTAATGGACATCTTCCCCTTCTTTTCTACACGCACCATCAGAAGAAGATGTCGCTCTTGTTTTAAGTTTCGGCAAACCTCTTGATCTTTTAGCCTGTGTTTTGTATGAAGCAATTTTCAAGTTACATTTTCTAAGTTATCTTGAACTTTTTGGAAAATTTCATTTTGGTACTTGATGTTGATATTTAGTGTAACAATAGTCAATCATTTTTCTATTTTTAGTCTCTCCACACTTCCTTGTAAGTTTTAAATTTTCAAGATGTGATTTAAGAGGTCAGTGAAGCTCAGTTAACATTTTCAGTATAAATTATGGCTCTAAAAAATTCAAATGTTTCAATATTTACACAATATTTATTTTATATGTTTCTTCCGTCTTTATTCATTTGAATGATTCTAGGATTTCAAAACGGTCTTCTACTTGGTTTGTCTACTAATGTATCTAGTTTTAGGAAATATTTCTTCATAACTTTTTTATGAGACATAGAAATTAAGTATTTTTAAATTTTCATTCAGTGTCATCGAACAATAAAAGTACTCAAAGACTGTTGCAAATGTAATTATTTCCCAATTCCCAATTGAGGCCAAGACAGTTTTTTAGGTGTTGAATCTTATAAGTAACCTTTGTTTGCAGCGGCCAAAACATTTTTTATGGGTGCATCTTATGCAAAGGGCTCAAGGTGTTGGAACACTTCACCTTAAAGCTGAGATCTTGATTCATATCGCAATTAAAGCATCTATGCTGTTGACCCTCTTTGGCATACTGTTATGTATGCGCAATTGCGCAACAACACATTTTTTGATTTTTAAAAAACTAAATTACTCGTCTGCTCTGTGGCATGATGTTGCAAATTTTTATCAGTTTTTTTTTTAAAAAAAAACATTACCAAAATTGAAATTTTGTGGAAAAAGTTTGGTACTCTTAAGTTTTCACGAAAGCTTCAACATAGATTTGTGCCCCATAAAATCTAAGATCAATCGATGACATAGGGGGTTTGACCAACTTATTTCTACTAGACTGATGCATCTTGTTGCCTTCACGCTTTACTGTAAGATCACAAAAGAATGAGTCTCTTTCTTTCATGGTAAGATCTACTAGTTATATGATGCTTACAAACAGAAAAATTAGCTTCTTTCTGGAGAGGAGCCTAGAAGTGCCATTTGACAGAGCTTCATCACTGAAAAAAGATCTTAAGAAATGGTGGAAAAGCAGGGGAGGGGCTATTCAATCAGTAAGGGCCTCAGCCTCTGTTATTGGAATAAGTAGATGAGACAAAAGTTATGAGTAAAATAAACAATTTATTACAAAATTCACAAGATCAATATTTACACATATTTAAAAGACACTACTTAATTCTGTAAAAAGCTCATAGAAGTAGTGTCAATATTTACAGTGGTCAGTTCAACAGCTAGGGTTGAAATAAACAGTAAAACTAGAGGGTTCTTCGGTCGGAAACTGAGTTCGTAAAACGATTAAAGATGCTAAAAATTCATGTAACTGTGATCTACACATTTTGATAACAATAAGACTTATCAAAAAAACATGTAGTTTAAGAAAGAAAGAAATAACAAAATTTTAAAAAAATAAAGTTACACATCACTTTTATGTGACTGATGAACTCTAATTTGTATGTAGTTGCATCATCATTCTAACTGAAGCTGAATTTTTTTTTGACTTGTATGCTCCTTAAAAAAAGAGAAAAAAAAAAAGAAAAAATAAACAGGAAAACTTACTTCCTGAGAGACTCTTGTAAATAATCATTCCTGATAAAAAAATAAAGATTGACAAAATCCTGATTTGAACAAAGAAAAAGGATCTGATAATAAAAGACAAAAACTATTAAAAAAATTAGAAAAGGGGAGTTTTCAGTTCTTTTCAGATGAGGGGAATGAGCTGAGTGAAATTTTCTCTTGTCTTCACATCGATGGCGCTGATGTGCATATTTTTTGGTTTCCTGATAGACATTCTGGAGAGTTGAACTTTTTCAAAGGAAGGATCAAGCAAAACTAATTTCCATAAGAGTAAAGGAATAGATTTCACCTTTTGGTACAGAACTACTAGATTTTGAAAGCACCTCCCTTCTTTCCACTTCCTTTACCAGACTTCTTGAATTTACCACCTTTCTTCTTTTTCTAGAACGAAAAAAGAAAACAAAAGATTACGTAAGATCCTAGTTACTTTATGTGGACTTGTGGCTGCAGAAATTATTGCACATTGCTTTTGGCTATCTTGAGGATTTTGACACCTAACATTCTAAAAATAGTATTTCAGCTACCTTGCATGGAGTCAATCCTTTAAAGCTTCTTAAATGAGTTTTATCTTCATGGTGGTTTGGTACAGGTTTAAAGCCTGAAATCCGAAACGTCCGAGGAATTTGGAATCAAGGGCTCTTCACGAACTCAGAATGGCTTCCAACTAATTTTTCAAGGATTTCTAAGGATGGTTGCAGAAGAAAGTGATGAAAAATCATGTGCAGCCAACACTGGCAGAGGCCAATAGTTTTCTCAAAATCAATGGTACTTGCACATCAGATGAATTTGAAGCAGTTAGTTGGAGGCATTCTATGACAATAATGGTTAAAATTTCTTAAGTTTCTATCCCAGTGCTCTTTCAAATTTAAGCAGACAGAGATGCTACAAATGGAAGCAATCCCCCCCCTCCCATGATAGAAAATAAGTTTAAAGACAAAATCCCAGTCAATATTTTGACGATTTTAAGTATGTAAATGCATGGATGCCATCATGTATCTATATGAATAATAAAGTGGACCTAAAGGTTTTAACATTTTACACTAACATGCCTTTAATTCTTCGTAATCCAAATTTTCTCATTACCCTCCATTTTAAAATTATTGAGATCTGACACACAAAACTTATTGCTCTCTAAAATGTGTTTGCCTTGTGTAGATGGTTTTTTTTAAGGAAGAAAGAAAAAAATGAAACTAAAACCAACCTATGACTTAAACTTACTGACATTTAAACTATTTAAAAATTGATGAAAGTCTGGCTTCATGGTCATACTGAACTTACTTTTTTTATATTTATAAATCTGTTTTACTGTAATAATATGTATGTTATTTTATGGGAATGATATTGTTACAAATTTAAATTTAATTAACTCAGTATGTTCTCTCTAGTGTTAAATACCCTGAAGATTAAAAATTATGTTAAAAAGCTGTGACGTTCAATAAGTGAAAAAATATTGTAAATGCTACGGCATGATTAAAATGTTATGAATATTTGAAACTTACTTGACTTTGGAATTTAGCATCTATCTGCTTTAAAAAGGCGGATTTTTGAGCAGGGTTTGAATGAAATTCATTGTAGTTTATTGAGCTATAATCAACTGAAATGGTTGAAGGCCGAGAATTCCCTTGCTGACTTTTCTCCTTTTTCTTCCTGGACTGTCCAGCAGCAGCATTTGGATTACCTGAAACTTGAGCTTCTTTACTAATCTCATTTTTTTCCTCTTTGATAAAGAGTCCTACATTATGGTTTGATGTTACTCTTTCATCACTCCTGATGTTCAGAGGCTCTGCTTTCCGTTTTTTCTTGCCAACCTAAAACAAAAAAATTGATTGCACTTGTTGGGAAATGCTTCCTTTCTAGTTCTCCATGCAGCTCTTAGGGGTACCCTAAGAGGGATGCTTAGAGTCCAGACATTGCTATCCATATCTCTTGAAACGATTTGAGATTTTAAAATGCAATTTTTGAATTTTATCAAAGCTTAGTTAGAGCTTTTATATCGAGCACAGGGTTGCAGATCGTAAATCCCTGATAGGAAGCGGAAAACCTTCAGTCACAAATTTTGGCTCTTTTGAATACCTTCCAAATACATGCACACACTAACACACACAGAAAAGAAATGAAGAAAAAACACAGTAAATGTTTGTTTTACTGGAATTTTTGCTCATTTCTACCACATTCAGAAGATTGATTTTGTACTGTATTTCTTGGCAGAGAAATCATGGAAAATTTTCGATTAAAAAAGGATGAAGTCCACCAGAATTTTGGCCAAAAAAAAAAAAAAAGGAGACCTGGATTAGGTATTTACATTATTTTCTTCAGCTACAGCGTAAAAGTATTATATTATGTAGGTTAAAAGAAGAAGGAACCCTTACCTGATCGTTCAGTGAAGAGAGAGCACTCAAATGTTCGTCAGGAGAGTGGTCTCGTTTGCGTGAAGTAGTGTTCATGACTTGATCTCGTATCTATAACAGAGTATTAGAAAAAAATCATTACTTGGTGAACTGTTATACCGAGACAAAAAAACGTTCAATCGGAAAAACATGAGGGAATGAAGTTTTAAGACAAAGCTATAGAGGAGGGTCTCCTGAATTTACAGGATCAACAAAAAACGAGGAGAAAGACAATTAATCTTTTTGAGAATAGATTATCTCCATTCCAAAGTCAGTGGGCTGCATTAAAATCAGCAATATTTTTCAAGAAGAATTGAAGAATACAAGACAAACACTTCCTGTCAAGGAGTCAAGAATGTACATGGGTCAACGTTTTCTAAATTTTTGTTAGTGAAAAAAAAGTTGAAAGGGAAAAACAAGGTTCAGACTAGTTGAACAAGTTAGATTCTTAACGCAACTCTCACATATAAATATCTTTGTTTTAAATTGTCATAAAAAGAATAAATAAACATGATAATTGCTTACACTATTCAATTTCTCAGAGATTTGTTCTTCAACTAACTCCATTCGAGCTGATGATTCCTCTTCGGTTTTGATACGTTTGGATTCTGCCAATTTTTTCTCTTCCTCTTTCTTTTTTCTTTCTTCTTCCAGGGCAAACAAATATGGTTTCGTTGATTTATATCGTTGATATGGGGAGGCAAATTTGATAGATTTAGCTGCAATGGAAGCCAAGTTCTCTTCTTCATCCTAGAAAAACAAAGAGTGAGAAAAAATATTATTGTCGGTTTCAAAACCTCTGATGCTTCCGGCTTCCTACTGAAATATTAAAATATGTGATAATAAAAAAAAAGATGAGTCACTTCCTGACAAAGGAAGATAAAATAATCCTCAATTTCATACCCTGTCTGGTGGTCTATTTCTTTTTGTGCTGAAGAAAAGTATTCCTCACTAATGGATTGTAACAGACAGATATTTTTTATCCTCCACCCCCCTCCAAAAAATAAATTATTGGGCAGCCTGAAAATGTGGGGTAAGAAAGGTTCAAATAAATATCAAGATAGGATAATAAATATAGATAAAAAAAATGGTGAACGTTTGGTTTCTAACAAGCACTATCAGTGTTGGTTATTTAGAAAATACATTGACTCTTTCATTGGTAGGAGAGGTTATGCCAATATTAATGTTTGGATCAAATTTGATGAAACAGAGAAAATCTATAGTGACATCATGATTAGAAGTGTCTATAAGCTAAAAGTGTGGCATTTCAGAGTGTGAAAATTGCGAAGGTTTTGTGGTAACTTAGACCCAAATATTTTGAATGAAACATCAGGATGTCTACCAGTTATAAAAAACCATAATTGGGGACTTTCGGGGTCTTTAAGGGGTGTTTTTTCAAGAAAATCTGGGACCTTTTTCCCCCGAAAAATAAGAGAAAGGGAGCTAGTTGGAGCGTTAAAAGCGTATTTTGTACGACTAATTTTACAAGTCATGCTGAACCATTAAAAACATATGAAAAACCAAGCAACACTTCAGTTTTTTTATTCCTGGTTATACCGCGCCGTCACAGCTGGTGGGAAAATTTGAAAATGCCGGTGTTTAGGACAATTTTTGTCATTTTTTGGGGACCTGCACAAGATAATTGGGGACTTTCAGGGATATCGGGGTACCCTTCCAGAGTCAGGGGTAACCGGGACTTGGGAACTTTTGGGGACCGTCAGACACCCTGAACATAGAGCTTTTGCTGAATCATCTGTGCTCCAAAGATCATTCTTACCTCTTCGCCGTCCTCAGAAGTGTCCATGTCGCTTCCACAGAAGACTGACAGTTGAGGTGTTTTTACACATGATACGGCTTCCTGATGTGAATCTTGAATTGAGGTAGGCTCAGTGTGCTTCCCGATAAGTGTTGGCAGATCAGGTCGGAAATCTTTCATACATACTAGGTCATGGACACAATTCACCTTAGATTCCATCTTTAGTGCTAATTCCTGACGATTTTGATGTGTTTCAGCTGTTTCTTCTGATATTATTGGCTGTAAAAAGGAAAGCAACTATGAAGCATAGGATGGGGGTAGCTTTACTTAGCTTCGATAGACACTTCGCAAATGATTTTTAGCAGGTAAACAAACTCAAATCCAAGATCTTCGCTCAGAAAATCCAACTCAAATTTTGATTTAGTAGTTTCGATCCTAGAATTTCAAAATTTGTGAAGATTCTGAAATTTTTGGGTAGGATTATCTCCTACATTTGATATTTATCTTTTCATATATGCACATAAAACACATGATGTGTCTTCGTTAGCCAATTACAGTAAGACCTCAAATTATCAGATTTTATGGAACTGACGAATCGATCCATTAAATCGCAGAATCCATTAATTCGAATAGCTAGAAGCCCTTGAGGGAACCAGAAGATTGATCTGTAAAATCTCAGAATCTGTTAAATCATGATCCAATAAATTAAGGTCTTACTGTATGTAACAATAAAAGTCTTCGATTGGGCCAGGAACCTTGAATGTGAAACTTTATGTTCTAGATATACTTTGTGCAATCTCCATGGCTAGCCAAGGGCATCGCCTGGTGGAAGGGAGTTTCAGCGCTCCTCGAATATATACTGCAAATGAAGTTTGGAAATATGTTTATTAAGTAGAATAATGTCTCAGGATGATATCAAAAAACTCTCAAGAAATTACACCTCTTAAACAAGTTATAGGGATCTTCCGAATGATTTTATTATTTATTGGAAAGTATTCGTAACTGCTAGGGTTTTAAAACAGAAACAGAAATAAAAGAAAGAGACAATACTGATTGTTACCTTAATCAGGGGCTGTTCCCTTGCTTTTAAAACAATCTGGTGAAGTTCAAGTAGATTTTGCCGGACTAGTGGTGGAACTGGGTTACAACAAGCTAAAATTCCCTGCATTTCTCGAGGTAGAGACTCACAAATATGGAGAAGCATGTGATTTGGAAGAACATATCTAAAAAAAAGAAAGAAAAAGAAGTGCTTACACTCAAAGACAGCTTGAGAAACGTAGAGGAAAAAGTCTTTTTTATTTATTCCCACTTTTTATTAATTAAAGATTTGAGTTTGAAATAATAAAAAACACTTCATAAACTAAAGGAGAAAAAGAAAAAAGAAATCACTGTACAAGCATCTCCGCAGTATTTAACTAAAAGGTACCAAGTACTTTGAGAAGTCAGGGAGTCTGCTAGTAAATTCGTTGTAGGAGTTTTCATATAAGACAGCGTAAGTCACTTAGCCCCAAGCTCCTTTTCATGGATTAGTTTTACTCTCACTCAATGACAGAGCAAACAACTTATCACTCGAATCCCTTCTGTGATTTAGTTCCGCTTTTTCCCCAAGGGGCATAAAGAGGCTATCTTACAAAACACTTTTGGTAAATAATCATTATTGATATGATCAATAATCATTATTTTGTTATATTGATATGACATCTTGCTATCTGAAGTTTCTTCCCCGTGTCAAAATGTCTGCAAATCTTTTAGATTACAGAATAAAATCATGCTACTTCCAATCCTTCACAGGAGGTCAGCCTCTTGTGCGTGGTTGTTGTGGCGCTGGCCTCTATGATTAGGAGGTCTCGGGTTCTATTCCTGGTTATGCAACCCAAGTTTGATCATCTTGGACCAGGGTTGCCTGAGTTTGATGGTTACGGAGGGACAGAGGGAAGATGCGGCTTTAATTCTAAGTGTAGGATTACCCTCTGAGGAGTATTTGAAATGACTGAAAAAAAATATCCCCCTTTCTCAGTTCCTCTTTTTTGAGGCTTCTATTTTTCCTTCAAGCTTCATTTTACCTAGACAATCGAAAATTTCCCATGTTTGATCAGCCCCAAGATTGGACACTTTTTGCTCTCATGAAAAATCTTTTTGCCATCAAAATATCTGATGGGGAAAATTGACTCAAAACCTAATGACAACACATACAATACCATGCCTAATACAATACCATGCCTAATACAATACCATTTCTTTTAAACAGATGAAAATTTCAAGATACACTATTGTGCCCTAACAAACCATGTAGAAGTGATTATAGAGAACTATTACAATTTCAGGAATCATATACCGTAAAAACTAAAACAATTAAATTTGAAGTTAATAAAGTTTTTTGGTAATGTGACGAAAATACAAGCAACGCATTTAACGTACCCTACACTTTCATCTAGTTCCCTGGCTGTTTTGTCCCGCCATCTGTAAATCTGCTCAAGCGCATACATCTGTTTGTTATTGAACAATTTTTTACTTCTTCGATACATATCCATGTGCCCGTCCTCAGTTAGAACACTCTTGACGTAACGTCTTTTGCAAAGTTCAGTGCTACGGCTGTATACTGACTTCAAAAGATTAGTTTGGCCGTTGGCTGCTTCTATCAATGCATTTCGCATCATGTCGTAAATATATAGGAGGAAATGTGTGTCTTCACGAGCATATTTTACAGCTTCCTCTGACAAAGGCCTGAAAAAAATTGATACAATAGGAGATAAAAGTTGGATGTTTCTGACATGCATGACCAACCTTTAAATAATTTATGAACTTGTACATGGTGCCTCCCTTGTGCAATACACCAATTGATTTTTTAATTGCAATGACAAGAAAAAATATGTGTACAATATATGCACCCTTACAACTGCGGAAGAAGCAGCTAGAGAATAAGAAGTGAAAACTGCTACAATAAATGCCACGGTAAAATCGGAAAATTACTTTAAATTTAGTCATTAGAAATATATGGCATAGTTTGAACAGTCTGTTCTAAACGAGAGATACTTCAGCTAGAATAATAGTAGTTTGGATAAAGTTGCACGAAAACCACAAGCGCACATTTAGACAAAGTCGATGAACCACTCCTTAACACACAATTTAAGTGGTCCATTTCATGCATTTTCAAATTCCTCGCCCCTGCAGGCACTTCCCTCTTCGTCTGCAACAACCAGGTTTGCCGCTAGAAAGATGAGACAACCTAATCTGAATACACAAACAATCTCAAAACCTGCCATCAGTATTTTTTTTAATTTGATTTTAGTTGTGATTCGAAATATACTTGGTGATTTTAGTTAGATTTCAGCTTTAGCATCTTGTTTCTCTCTGATCCTTGAGAAAGACAATTATCTAAGCTGTAAAACAGCTGAAATAATAAATTCAGATCAGTAACAGTTCAGGAGTTTGTTTTCATAGTTAGTGAGGGTTTTCTTTCATCTCTTCTGTGGTAAAACTGGCTGTCAAAAATAAAAAAAGAGTATGGAAAATTTGAAAATGCATGACATGGGCTACACAAATTGTGCAATAGAAAGCGGATTTTGCACTTTTTGAAAATACTAATTATGCTTTTCAAACAATTTTACCTTAAAAATCTATTTACTGGACTGTATCTCCTGTTTGCAACAGACCTACTGCATACTTTTCACGCTTTCAAATGCAGATTGCTATGTCCTCTCCTTACCTCATACCACACTTGGTACATATTCTGTCCTTGATTTTATTATTTTTAGCAAGACTCATTATTCTATCAGAAATAATATTTTGGAAATCAGAGTGTATTCTGGATTTAGCTGATAAGTCAAAATAATAGGCTTACCTGATCCGCCAATCATACATCTGAAAATGTTTGTTTGCATCTACTTGACAGTAATGTTTGAGGAGGAACGCCAGATTGAGTTGACTAAAATTTAAGAGCATTGCTGCTTGGTGAGTATCAAACATGTTAACAATGTACAATCCTAAATCTCTCTGAAGCCAGATAATGTCACTACTTGCACCATGAAGAACCTGCACAGAAACACATACAGAAATAAAAAAAAAAATAGGGTCAGATTTGCTGTCTATTGGCAACTTAGCACAGTTAAAATCAAGGTAAATGGTGTTGAATGATATACGTACCTTCATTGCAAATTTAGAATATGCATAAATGCATGTTAATAACTCGTTCAGGAATTAATTTTGAGCTTCCTGTTGAGTGAATTGTTTTCTATTGAAAATTTTAAAGAGAAAATATACAACGCTTTCTCTGCTCCACACCTTGTCCAATAACCAGTTGTAATTCTGAATGGATAAAATTGGGTGACAGATGATTCTTTGCTCAGTGTTAAATGCTTTTATATCTCTGACAATGCTGATAGCATTTGATTCCTCATGATTTAACTTGCAATAAAAAACGAGGCAAATCTTCACATTTGGCTTCTTCTTTTTGGATCATATTATAAATCAGTTTGCAGTTTTCAAATTTTGATTTTTTCTTACCTTCACAATTTTTGGGTTGGTAAAGCTTTCATTCAAAATGTGCAATTTGTCCCTTAGTTCTATGGCATCTATTACATAGTCTTGCGTCCGTGTTGATATTTGCATTAAACAGGTGAATCCTTGGAATGATCGGTAGTTGTGGTGCTATTAAATAAAAAAACAACGCATAAGTTTGAATTATAACAACATACAAGGAAAATCATGCTTTGGTCTGAACAGGCAAAGAAAGATTAGCATCAATGTATTTTGAGTAAAATGAACACAGAAATACGCTGAAGGGGACAGAATCAAAAGAGATGAATTGTTAATTAATTCTAATTTTTGAGTAAATTTATTGTTATGAGCAATGATAATGCACTAAGACAAGCCTTTTCTTGGTCTTCGGTATTTCTCCTCTGGTCAAGAAAAAAAAAGACTAAAGAAAGAAAGAGAGGATACACAAAAAACTGAAAAGTTGATGGAATTACTTTTTTAACTTTTTTTCTATCCTCTTTTCTCCCTTTTTCTTTTGAGGTAAAATTATGACCAGTAAAGAGAAAAATCAATGAGGAATATGATGACGGAAGTAATAGTTAAGCCTACATAGTTAAGTAAAGAAACGTGGACTCAAAGGACTTACTTCTAAATCAATGGCAATTTCTTTCTGACTATTTAGATACTTTGCCATTATATTCAGTTTATCTTCATTGTCAACAAAAACAAAGGGAGTTTTCTCCAAAGGAAGTGGTTTTTTGGGCGTGACACGGCTGATAAAAGAATCATCAGGATTGAATGCTTCTAATTCGAATTCATATGGATGTGAATAACTAAAAACAGAAAGAAAAATACAAGCACATATGTCAGGTAAATTACACATACAGTAAATTAAATGTACATATTTGTACATGACAGTCCGAGTATTTACTTGGGGGTTTTCATTCCAAATACTCTTATTTTGTATGAATTTGTCAGGTTGTTGGGAGAGATAGCACAGGCTCAGAATTGAAAGGTGAAACAAGATATGTTGGATTCTCTCAGAAATACTCATTAAGACAGCAAAAAACCTACTTAGGAACAAAATCTGCATGAAAAAACAACCCTTACCATCCTCCAAACTCTGTTTCTTCATAAAGAATAGCAAGTGGTTTAATGGCGTTAGGTTTCTCCTTGATTTTAGGCTCCCATGGACTAGAGCTGTTGTCTATTTTGTCCTTGAACTTGAGCTGTGGTCTCTCAGTTACTTTAGACGTCACGAGTCGCACAGTTTGGGTAGCATCATTTGATTGGCGCTCTTTCCAGACAGCTGAGGTTTTCAAGTTTTTGTTCCAACTCCCACTGACGCGAACTGGGCCAGCCTGGGTTCCTTCAATGGCCGGTTCATTATTTCTCCGGACTCCATTCCATTCATCCAAATTTTCACCCTAGAAATTTCAGATATAGCCAGTGGCCACTCAACTATTAGTAAAAGCGAATCTTACTGATTTTAAAGTAAATTGAAATTATTCTCGTAATTTAGTTGATGAGATTTATGAATTGAATAAACTCATTAATAGATTAAAAAGGGTGATCATGTTACTTAGTACTTTAATCTTGATTAAAGCTGAGGAGAGAACATGAAATTTTGTGTCCAAAGCAGGGTAAAAAACTAAGTAGTATACTATTCTGTAAACGTAGCAAAGAAAAAATTACCTTAACTTAATAGGTTGTGTCTGGTTATGAATACTACTTCTAAAATTATTCCTGGTAGCAGTACCAAACTTGTAAAAAAAAAATCAAAGTGTTTCGATTATTACCGAAAACCACTTGAAAAAAGTGAATGCTACAGCTTATTTGATACTTGCATAAATCATAGTGAAACTTATGCGAGTACAACAAAAAAAGAATTTGCGTTGCGAGCATCATTATACCACTTTGTTTTTCTATAAAACTGCTTTCTGAATTCAACACACACTTAATAGTTACCACAAACTTTTTTTAAGTCTTCATCCTTTATCTTAATTTGAAACAAAGAAATGGGAATTTTTCAGGGGAGAGGTAGGCCAGTTGGACTAACTATTGCCGTAGGACTTAGGCATCACAAACAGAAAACCAGCTACCCATGGTATAGAGATCAAGAGCGAATGTGAAACAGGGGGGAAGGGGGTGGTGTGCTAGCAATTTCCTTCCAGAAAGAGGCGAAATATGATAGAATTATTCCTGATCTTTTCCTTGTTCACCTCACGTCTAAAGCCTGAAAGAGAAGATTTTTGACAGGATATGGGAATTTTGTTAAAGAGAGGCCCTGGGACCATTTTCATCCATCTAACAAGAAGTACTTATATTTCATGACACCAGATTATTTGTTAGTTACTAAATTTGAAATTTTTGCATTAGTTCTTCTCTCGTTCTTACAAAATAAAAAAATGCGAGCAAGCTAAGCATTCTAAACGACAGTATTGAACGTTTTCACCATAAAATAAACATAATGTTCCCATTTGCACATGATGATCCTAGTAAAATAAAAATCAGAACACTTCTTACCACTCTTTCCAGAATAGCATCATTTCCTTCGACCACTAGCTCAAATTTGTCCTCTAAATCTCGATGGTGAATGTTTCCACTAATACCCTGGTGTCTCAGCAGGAGATTTATGCTGGAATGAGGGGAAAAAAAAATTAAATACAAGGTGTATAGACAACCTGAAATAAATCCTAAAATATTGAATACTTCTGAAATTTCACGAATTAACTGAGCAGAATGCTTTATAAACTATAGCCCTGGATTTGTCAAATTTTTTGTAAATTTTGAAATTCTACACACAACTAAAGAAAACAAACAAAAAAAAATTGAGGAACAAAAAAGTACACAATTAACGGGTATTTGACAATTTCCTTATATGGCCTTGTCTTGCCTCACACTTTCAAATGCAACCATGCAAAATTGATCAAAGACATTTTCATTATTTAAAAAAAAAAAAAAAAAAAAAAAAAAAAAAACCTAATAAATTAATGCTCTCCCAGTTCATGTGACCAGCAGACAACTGGGCCAGTCGCTTGGTTGGAAAGTTTCTGCAACTTTGATTGACCTCTTACGCTTACATTTTGTCCTTATAAAAGTATGCCGACATTTAGAAAATAATTAAAATAAAATTGTTGAAGTGGCTTTCAGTTTCATTGAAGAGTTCATATGTATGTGCTGTCTGATTTGCATTTTTTAATAATACAAAATCAAGCAGATTTGCTTCTCCCTTGTTTGCAAGAAATGTCTTTTTTTACAAATGGTTTGACTTTAAACAAAGAACCAAAATAAAAAATCTAATAAAAAAAATTACTTCAGAGTAAATCTGCTGCAAGTGTCGTAGACTTGTGTTATGATGATTGAAAATCTTTTGGAGTAGTATTAGTCAGGATAGGCTATTTAATTTACAAATGAAAGATAAGTTGCTTGTAAAAAACTCACAGATCAAGAACTTTGCCGCCTTGGCACTTCATGAGATGATGAAAGTCAGGATAACTTGTGTACATATCAAACTTGCTACCAGTCGGCAAATTGTTTGAGGCTCTGATTCCTTCCATGACAGTTTTATAGCCATGCTGAAAAATGGGGATTTGGTATGTGAAAAAAAAGTTCATTACACGATAGCTTAAAGTTCCATGGCAGGACATTTTACTCACAGAGATGATGATTCAAAAAATGACAATCATGTGACAGAGAAATTTGTGGTGAAACACTATCGTTAGGATGCTTTTTAGTTAGAGGAGGATTGCTCACTGCTTGGATCGTTGATCGGACACTTTTATGCTGAACGGAACCATGCCTGAAGAATTAAGTTGGTAGGCACTTTCTGCACGGAGATTATGGGCTTCACTGTTCCTACAGATTTACTTAATTTGCAAATAGTTCTTTGAGGCATAGATATGCCCAAATCAAATTCAAATAGGCCTCACTTTGGTACTTCAAAAAATTTGCGATGAATCAGTCATAGAAACCAAATCAATAGGCACGATGGATAGGATTATCCAAGCTGTTTACCTTCAGGTCAGTCAGGATTGCATATGACCCACCTTGGGAGAGCAATGCAAGGGTTTCCCTGGAGTCATAGAGTACATAGTGTCGCAATGTGATTGGGAGAGCTGGGACCACTTTTAAGCATTTTCCAGGTCCCAAATTCGATGACTCCTGAGCGACACAGGGCCACTTTTTCTAGACATAATCGATTGTTTGCAATACGCGGGGATCCAGCCATCCAATGGCAATACGGAAGATAGGAATTACTACATATTCCACACACCACCATTATGAATCGAACATGTATCAAAAAAGTGACCCGCACACCGGGCTCGGAACTCGTCGTCCAGGACATGGTCCCAGCTCTCCCATTCACATTACGACTCTGTGCGCTCTATGCCTGGAATGCATGAACCTACCTGGACCATAGCAGTGGACCGGGATAGGAAAGTAACGCAGTTCATTGCGAATCACTACAGATCAGATAAAAAAAGCCCTTGGGATGTATCCGATCAACTGAAGGGGTTAAGAACTGTCCATACATTGATCTTGTGGAGAGGGATAAGAACATTCCTGTGACTGAAATGGACATTCTAGGCATTAATATATGAGGATGCTTCAGAGGAGACACATTCCAATTGTGAAGAAAATTGAAAGAATGAGTGATACCTTGAAAAAGTCTTGAAGAGTATCAAACCCCGGGAGACTTGGCAGTTTATCTTCGGCATCATCTGTCATCGTGGATAGGAAATTCCTAAGGTGGAACTAGAAACTACAATGATAATTTGCCACTAGATTAAAATTACATTAAAAAAAGTCAAATAGAATAAAAGGAGGAAGAATTGGTTGAAAACTTTAGCACCAGCCAGCAAACTTTGGAGACAAGGTGTTCATGTCTAACCTCACTTTTTGGAGAAAAGCATGGGAGTCCGATGATTGGTGTAAAAAATAAGTGGCGGGAGCAGGAGGAAGTATGAATCTCCCGCCAAATGTTTAAATTAGCGCTCTTTTTCCCCCGCCCGTCGCACCTGGTTTCCACCGAAATGACGGATTACGCATGTATTCTCAAATGTTTTTCGCATTATCAAAGGATGCTGGGTGAAAATACATTTACTTGTCTTGATTTTCACCTCTGTAACTTATTTTATTTATTGATTTAACATTTTTGCTCAATCGGTGAAAGAGGAAATCTCGTGTTTTGTGATGATGATCTGCTGCATCCGTTTACTTTACAGCTCCCTATCCTCTTATGGAAAAGTTGTGGAATTTCATGACGTTCCGTCAGTGCACAGTATTTGTTCGCGTAAAACTAAATTTTTTAGTGAGCCCTCAAACTGGATTCTAAATAACTCGAATTTTTAATGGCAAAAAACCGTTATGCTTTCAGCGATAATTATTCATGGACGAGGAGAAACTCTAATTCTAAACGAAATCTTTACAAATAATTGTGATAATTCGTAGGTAACTATTTGTAATTATATCAAAATGATATTTCCAACTATTTTCAACGACAGATTACTGCTACTGCATTGGAGTGTTGTGAATGTTGCCTATCTAATGATTGAAGGGGCACCTCTTTATCGTATTTATTGTGATGACATTTAAATCAGTTGCATTTTTTTGGCATTCCAACTTGCCTATCATTCATCTACTCATCTTATTGAACGCTTAAAATCTGCATTCATGGATCAAATTATCAATTTTATTTCAACATTTCTTACCCGGGCAGGCGCCATTGGCAACAATGCAAGTTTATTGATCGCCATTCGGTAGAGGCAAAGTCACCCGATTTTGGATTTTCTTGGCTAATTTTTCACTTGAGACCAACATACAGCAACCCTTGTCTCCGCCTCCATTCTGACTGAAAACCTTTCGGTTGCGTTGAAATATAGCTTAGTGTACAAGAGTGCATGCCCACCACGAATATAAGCTCACATTTTCATCTGCACACATGAATAACAGAAACTATGAGATGAGTACATCCTCATTGGATTTTTCTGAATGCAGGCATCGATATGGACTCATGACATTTCGAGGGCCCTTTTTCCATTGCCTAATTGGCCGAGTGAGAGCAGGTCGCGAATACTGGTTGCTGGGTTGTCAAATGCCGCGCGAAAACTCTAGGCTTTTACACACGAGTCATTGCGACAAATTTCGGGGAGCCTCTGCTCGCCGGCAACTCTGCCGATATGGAAGCCGTCCACTACTGATTTGGTCAATACTTGATACAAATATTAACTGATGAGTCAGTTGACGTTTTGCCGCGCCATGAGACAGCGGCTTACAAAGCGATAGATATAGGAATAGGTACGGCAGTTAAAGAAACTGGATATGACATAATTCGAGGGTGGAACTTTCAAATCACGTATCTCGGTCTGAGGCGACGCGCTTTTTTTTTGCTTGTTTTTGTTTTTTTTAGTTTTGTTCTTTCTTTCTTTTTTTCAGTAAAAAACTATCCGACGCTATTTTTTTAAAATCATCGTAATTTTCCGACTCTGTGCGAAGAAAACTCTGTGAAAATTTCAAGCAACGAAGTTAATTTGTTTTTTCGTTTCAGAAAATCATAATAAATATTTAAAATAAAACAAGTAAGCAAAAAAGCTTTTAAACACCGCAATTACGTTAGGGTATATATGTAGTTTGCGATTTTTACAATAGGTATGTGATTTACCTGCTGATGTTGGTAAATTGGAGCATATGAGTGTCGTATCCTGTATTAAAACTTCAGATCAAGTCGCCTCTCAATATTTTTTTCATTGGGACCTACCTACAGAGAAGTATCTATTTTTGGCAATTAAGATTATATCGTCAACTTGAAATATACATCTCTAGGTAGGTACATAGTAAAATAGTGTATACGTATATATACCGCATTCTCATCGAGGGTCTCATTGTCAGTTTGAGCAGGTTTCAAAAGAGAATTTAGTGCAAGAGTTCTGTGTGGTGCCCTCCTTGAGCCACACAACTGCGTGCGTGGTTTTTAAATCAAAATTTAAACCATTTATTTTATCAATTAGCTGCGTAACCCTGGTAAAAATTGGCAGTAGAATCTGTGTTCCAAAATACCATAGACCTAAAGCCGGCTGTAAGATTTTCAATAGCTTCTACAGCCGGCTGCACAATTTCGTATAGCCTTTTATAGCCGATGGCGATTGAACAACAGCCAGAGGATAAAGTGTATGCTAAATGTTACTAATTACGGATGCTAGGACTTAGTGAGTTTTTGGATTACTGCTCTATTTTTGGGCCGTAGTACCTTGATTTATTTTGCGCGGAAAGCTGCGTACTTTTAATGCCTGCCATTCCTAATATGTTGGAGCGCCTTCCATTTCGTATGATACTGTGCAATACCTCTGGTGTGAAATAGTTGCTTCAAGCGCCGTGGCACGCTGCGGCGCGGCGGGCGGGCAGCCAGCGCGTAAAGCGCCTCAGCGCCTACAAACCTAACAGGGATACTTCACGCATTGCGCCATGCGTGAAGTATCCCTGTTAGGTTTGTAGGCGCTGGTGCGCGCTTATCGCTGGCAGCACGCGCTCCGCTCTGTGTTAGGCTCCAATATAATCTTGCGGAGTCAGCGTTTTTCAACTCATGATTTTGAAATGTTTGCACATCCTGTATGGATTATTCTCATTTTAATTGATGAAAAAAAAATATGTATTAAAGGAAAATATAATGTATATTTTGTGAATATTATGGTGGTTTCGTATCAAACTTAATGATTTCCAAAGCACACGAATTTCTACAATTTCTTATAGCCTTTTATAGCCGATGGCGATAAAAAGTAAAGCCCGGCGATAGGAACTATACAGCCCGGCTGCATACTTTTTTATCGCTTCGTACAGCCCAGCTATATGATTTGCTCCGCTTTCTACAGCCAGCTATATAATTTTCTATTGCCGTCTTTAGCCGGCTATAAGAATTTCTATGGTATTTTGAAACGCAGCTCTTATCGCCAATTTTTACCAGAGAAAGGCTTTTTTTTCTCTTCCCGGCAAAAATACTACTGAATTTTAGAGTTTTTTGTTATATTGGAAAACGAGTCTTTGAATTATGGACTTTGGAGACTTTAGGAAGCTCCTAACTGGAATATTTACTGATGCAACCATGAAAGATTAGCGATTTGTCAATCAAAAAAAGTTGCGGCGTATTTCAGCTTCATTGCAATACATTTCAATTAGAGTAACCCCTTTAGTCAGTGAATAGACAACAAACATAACACTGCGAGACAGTAGCAATGATTGTACCGCGTAAGTTCAATTAATTGCAATCTTTGCTATACTTGGGTCTTTCTTTGAAAAAAAAAACAACAAAAGTTTAGCTAACTCACCATTCTTTTTAGGGCTTTTTTTCTTCTGTTTCTACCATGTTGATAGTTTTTCCAGGCTTAAATTTGTCTTTTTAATTGTACATAACAGCCAACCACGTGGTCTCGCCAACTAGCAGCGAGATTGAATGGGTCCCTTGAATCCAGCTACCCAAGTAGCATTTTTCAACGGGAAAATCGCGACATTTTGAAATTGAATTTCGATTTTTTGGAAGAAAATTGCTAGGATTAACAACATCCAAGCGATTATCCTCGATCGTGTCGCAATTTCATCTCTATTAAATCGCGTTCGATAAATTCGAAATTGTATCCTAATTAATTACGATTTTTTGTTCGATAATATTGCGATAAATCGCCGTCGATAAAATCGCGATTTTATTGCAAATTTATGTGATGAAAGCGCCATTCGCAATTTTTTCGATAAAATTTCCATAAATCGACGTCAACAATATTGCAATCCACTCTCCAATCCCATTATCGCGATCATTGCCACTGGGGTATGAAGTATCGAGAGAAAAATGAGGTGGTCGCAAGTCGGGCATTTTGGCTTTTGTCGATGACGCTTTTTCTTATCGTTTTTTTTTTTTTTTTTTTTTTTTTTTTTAAATTGTGTATTTTCTGGAAATAGTGATTCAATGAAAAACGTTTGAAATTATAGTCCTCGGGTTGAACTTAGCCCATTAAAGGACGCTACGGCCCTTTTTCATACTCTGAATTTGGAATTCTGCTGCGCTGAAAAAAAATTCTCGGCGTTTTTACCAAGGTCCGTTGGTACCTTTACCATCGCACTTTTTTATACCAATTATTGGTAATCTTACCAAGACAGACTGGTAAGCTTACCTAAAAACCGGTCTTTTTACTGTTTTTTCCAGGTAAGAATACCACTTTTATTGGTAATCAATTCCCGGTAACTTTGCCATTTTATCTCGGTAATTCTACCACAGTCGATAAAAAATATTGGCGTTTTTACCAAGGTCCAGTAAAATTACCGAGAAAGTTCAATAAATTTCTCGATAAAATTACCAATCCCGTAAATGGTAATTTTACCAAGAAAAAACTGGGATCAAAAAGAACCCTGAATTCTTGGTACTTTTACCCTTTTCGTAGTAAATATACCGAGATTTTGTTTTCAGTGCGTTTTTTTCTCTATGCCGATGAAGGAACTGATGAGTAGAAGCTTAGTTCCGGTGTTCCGGAACTTGCCCCCTCCTGGGACGCGGTGCGGTGGGGACCTTGGCCGAGCGAGCGGCACAGTGGCTGGATCGGGAGCGTCTCTGGCCGAGTGAATCACCGCGGCGGACCTCCTTATTTGGAAGTTTCTCATGTCCGATACACCGACTCTCTGGGACTCCGACTGCAGCTCGGGAGTGAGACTCAGGAGACGGCATGAGACGAACACTGCCGTGCTAAGGAAGAACGCCGTATGAACATTCGAGAGTTGCCACATTTACTTCGATCAAATGTTCATTTTTGAAGAAAGTTATGAATATTTTTCCTTGAAATTTTCAGAATCTTCAGGTGAAATTGTGAACAAAATGATCTGGAAAATTGGGAGGAAAATATTCAAAAATTTACCAGAAAATTCGCGGTCTAAGGCCTTGTCTCCACGGGACGTTTTCATGGGATTCGTCCCAAGTTCGAATCGCAGGAATGAAACTTCTGGGATTTTTCCCAGTTACCGTCTCCACGGGACGACGGGCTCATACGGTCCTGCGACTAGTTTGCGCGGGAAGATAAATTAGATAAAGTCGAGTATTTAACCGGGATTAAAATAATAACTGCCCTCAATTGACAATTAGACACATTATTTTAACTAAACAAACCTGAACCATGGAGTATTCAACAAAATATCGCACAATACGTTTACGTTTCTTCTTCCTTTCTCAGTGGGTCCTAGGAGTAAAAGGACCATACTTTGGTACTGGGAAAAATATTGATTAACTCAATATTTCCCAATCCAATAATATCCCCCAATCCAATAATATCCCCCCAATCCCCCCCCCCCCAATAATACCTATCCCCAACAGGGGCGTTGCTAGGAAATTTCTCTGGGGGGGGGGCATGGGACCACCTCTCGTGGTGAAGAGAGCGGGGGGAGGGTGAGGAATGAAGGATCCCGTTTTTCTGGGGGGGCATGCCCCCCCCCCCCAGGACCCCCCTAACTACGCCCATGATCCTCAACTTCGTAAGTGGGATTTTTCCCTGGAACAAATCTCGTGAAAAGGCCCGTGGAGACAAGGCCTTTGAAAGGAAATTTGGCAACGCCTGAAGGTTCATACGGCGTTTTTCCATAGCACGGCAAAACAGCGAAGCGATCCCGCGGTCAAGAGGCCTTGGCTTCCAACTTCCATCTTCCAGCTTCCACCATCCACCAGACGCACTACGAGACGGACACCGAGGCGCTGTTGCCATCGGATCCAAACAGTGTGTCATTACAGAGAAGAGTAATTCAGGCCGAATACCAAGACTAGATTGCTGAACATACACGTAACAACAAAATAACAACAATTTCAGAGAAGAAACACTATCTTGGGGGGAGCTAGAAACTTTCTTGTGTGTGTTGGATGGGGGGGGGGGGGTGGTAAAAGGACATCTCGTCGAAGAGGATTTAGGGCACTCCCCTAGCTGCAAGCTGATGTTTGTGGGATTTCCTCTGGATGTTTTGAAAAATTGAGTCATTTCAGGGGCGATTTTAAGCTATACTTATCGAATCAACAAATGGTGGAATTAAAATTTCAGAGGCGAAAAGTATGTCACACTTTTATTTATAAAAATCCCTCACATCTCATGGGGAGACCTGATTAGATTTCTGTGGGGGGGGGGGGGGGGGGAAGTGACTCCCTTCAACCCCCCCCTCCCCTCCCGCGTGAACACTTGCTATCGTAGTTACCGAAGTTAGCAGTTGGTACCGCTCGAATTTTCGATCCATCTAATTTAAACTAACCGACTGATTCAGCTGAAACGGAAAAATTCGTTTTATCTCACTCTATAATGTAAAGTCAATAGAGCAACGCATAACGCCTGAGGTACGAGGCGCTCTGTGGGGTTGGACTGGGAAGCGGTTATGGGGCGTATTCCCAATTTTTTTTTAAAAAAAAAAAAAAAAACAACAACAACGAGTTATGGGGAAGCAATAGGTTCGCAATTCGCATTTGGACGATTATTGAAAATTTTACGAGTGCCGGAGAAATCGATCGGGAAAAATTTTCCGCTCGAACGTTGCAGATCTATTTTCTCAAATAAACTTAATTTTTACTTACTTACTTACTTACTTACTTACTTACTTACTTACTTACTTACTCACTCATTTACTTACTTACTTACTTACTTACTTCTTAATTCATCTTCACTTACCACACTTACTTACTGTGCTCTTCGGTATTATGGCAGACTAGCTACCCGAGCAGTGTGAACAAGCAATGTAAACATTATTTTCGAGGGCATGAAAGTTTCATGTGGGTAGGAGCACCTTACCATATTCGTTAGGTGAGTTGAGCATGTATGCCGAGTTTTGTCTTCAATGTCGAGTCTTAAATGCTAATTAGATTCCAAGAAATGATGTTAGTCGGTTTTTCTATCAAAAAATTAAAACGTGACAAGAAATCTACGTTTCTTCATATTGAGGTACATGTTTTGCAAAATTTACCATCAAAATACTACTGGTAACACTATAACTTGACAACGATGGAGGAGTCGAAACGGTGACCAAAATTAGCTGATTGCCAGGCATTCATATGCTGTAGACACTGGAAAGATGCGGGGTAACGTGGAGCAGAGCTCCACAAACCCGTCAGGTGTTTTGCAAGACATTTTGGACAAAAATTTCTAAAATTGTATCTTTTCCTCAGTTTTCGAATATATTTTTTGTCGAAGGTTTGAAATATGTTACAGGTAAAGATTGCGAGTGAGTCAGTTTTAGGATTACCACAACAGAAGTCCTATTGATAACATTATTTGACTACCCTGGTAAAAATTGGCGATAAGAGCTGCGTTTCAAAATACCATAGGAATTCTTATAGCCGGCTAAAGAAGGCTACAGAAAATCATATAGCAGGCTGTAGAATGCGGAGAAAATCATACGGCCGGGCTATGCGAAGCGATAAAAAATTATGCAGCCGGGCTATAGCTCCTATCGCCGGGCTTTACACTTTATCGCCAGGCTGTTGCTTTTTCGCCATCGATTATAAAAGGCTATAAGAAATTGTGTAGAAATTCGTGTGCTTTGGAAATCATAAAATTTGACACGGAACCACCATACACACATTATATTTTCCTTTAATACATGTTTGTTTTCATCAATCAAAATGAGAATAATCCATACAGGATGTGCAAGCATTTCAAAATCATGAGTTGAATAACGCTGACTCCGCCAAAGCGGAGCGGCAACGCACTGGCGCCTTCAAACCTAACAGGGATACTTCACACATTGCGCAACGCGTGAAGTATCCCCGTTAGGTTTGTAGGCGCCAATGCGCGTTTCGCGCTGGCTGCCCGCCTGCCGCGCCGCAGCGTGCCACAGCGCTTGAAGCAACTATTTCACACCAGAGGTATTGCATGGTATCATACGAAACTAAAGGCGCTCTAATGTATTAGTAATGGCAGGCATCCATCAAAAGTACGGAGCTTTCCTCGCAAAATAAATCAAGATACTACGGCCCAAAAAGAGAGCGTTAGTCCAAAAACTCACTAAGTCCTAGCACCCGTAATTAGTATAAATCCCGATAAATCCCGAGCTCTCTCTTCCTGAAGCGGTCATTTGAAGCCCGACTCGTGAACTTGAAAGAAGGCAACGCCGCAATGCAGAAGCAGATCAGTGTACTCACAATTTAGAACCCGTCGCGTCATGTTGTGGCGCGTCACTGCAAATTCCTTAATTAGCAAAGTTGCGGCGCTACGATGCGCGACGCTCAAAGCTCTCTACTCCAAATCCTCCTCCCCCTTCCCCCTTTACCCCCTCCCCCTCCAACTCTGTCAGCATCTCTCGGATGGTAAGATCATGCACCTTACCGTCCCTCTCCACCAACAGTCAAATCGACGGTGAAACTACCAAACCACGTATCTCGGTTTGCGACGTCGCAGACTTCCTGTCATACTTTATTTTTTAAATGAAAAACTACTTAACATCCAGTCTTGAAAATTTCTGTGATTTTTCCTCTTTGTACGGAGAAAATTCCGTGAAAATTTCAAGGAATGATACTGATTTGGTCTACTTCAAAAAAATAAAATGTGAGCGTAGATTTTTAAACACCGCAAACGAGATACGTGGTTTGGTAGTTTCACCGTCGAAATGCAGATCGTCCAAGATCTGCAGGCCGATTATTGAAATTTCGTGTTTGACGGGCGCACACAGATGGCAAGGTGATACGGCGTAGTGTGATTGGTCGGCTATGTCTTATAAATCCTTTACCGTGCCCGTGTCGGGTGGAAATGACGACAAGCTTAGGGCAAATTTGGAGTCCCAGGCACTATTTCGATGGCCTAAGTGCAAAACCAGGTATCTTCATTGTGATGTTTCAAAATTTCCACTCCTATTTTATTTTTTCGAAGAGAAACAAGCCATTTTCATGGCTTGAAATTTAAGCAGATTATTCTGCTACCAGAGGAAAAAATTCAAGGTGGTTTTCAAGAAGATACATTGACTAGTTTTTCAAAAAAAAAAATTAAATACGACAGGAAGTCTGCGACTTTGCAAACAGAGATACGTGGTTTTGCAGTTTGGTTATCGGTTCCATACATTTCCGAGACTGAAAATACGCTCGATCTTATCAAGCAGGCCGGACGGCCATTATTCTTCAGAAAATGCGTCAATGGACTGAAAGTCGTCAACAAATTCAGAAATCGCCGCTCTACAAAATCTTATCATCTGACGTGACAACTGATTTCCCAGCGGACAAAACCAGCTTTCATGTAAAACTGGCAGAAAAAAGTGCTGCGACCAAAACTGATAAACGTAGCGCTGACACGCAATCCTTTTGTATTACTCTGCATAGTATTACATAGTACTGCATAGTATTACTCACAATTTTCGACGCTTTGGTTTAAAAGGGGGGGGGGTGGAGGGAGGAATAGAGGAGGGGAGGGGTCCGGGGGTTCAGGGGTCCTCCCCAATCCTGAGGTTTGAAGAAATTACTTTCCGTTTTTCAGATCCCTTCCAAGGCCGCAGTATCCCCCGGATATAAAGCCTAAAACAACATACAAAAAAAAAAAAAAAAAAAAAAAAAAAAAATTGAAACAAAATTAGGCACTTCATGAGCGCGGCTTTTAATGCGAGTCCCAGGAGGCTCCAGAGGGCGACCAGAGGGCCTTTCCGGCAAAATTTGAAATGTAACACATGTCAAAACAATTTGCGACAATTTCCGGTGAGAAATGTGGGTAAAATAGGTAGGAAAAAGGCATTTCTTCATCATAATTTTTATAAATACCATTCACTTCCGTAGCAGTCTCGCTGCCAATGAGGAGCTTTCTATTTTGTTGAGGAATCCGAAACATCATAATTCTAGAACGCTCAAATCCTTGCGCTGTTATGCCCCTGGTAAAAATTGGCGATAGGAGCTGCGTTTCAAAATACCATGGGAGTTCTTATAGCCGACTGAAGAGGGCGATAGAAAATCATGTAGCTGGCTGTAGAAAGTGGAAAAAATCTTACGGCCGGGCTACACGAAGCGATAAAAAATTATACAGCCGGGCTATAGTTCGTATCGCCGGGCTTTACACTTTATCACCTGGCTGTTGCTTTTTCGCCATCGGCTATAAAAGGCTATAAGAAATTGAGTAGAAATTCTTGTGCTTTGTAAATCCTTAAGTTTTCTACGGAATCACCTTAATATTTACAAAACGCACATTATATTTTCCTTTAATACATATTTTTTTTCATCAATTAAAATGAGAATAATCCATACAGAGTGTAGACATTTCAAAGTCATGAGTTGAAAAACGCTGACTCCGTGAGATTAAATAAAACCACAAAGCCTGCTAGACGATCAAATTCCCGAACCAATTCCGATCAAAGTAGCATCAAAGTGTCGGGAGTCATCAGTCTGAAATTCATTAATTTGCTTCATTTTAAAATGAAAACTTGGCAGGAAATGATGAATGATGGTACTCCGGTCTGATCTTACTTTGAACAAAAAAGTGCGGCCCGTCAAAAATTTGATGGTAGATGGTGACTACCAGTCATCAGCATGTCTACTTTGATCGGAATTGGTTCGGAATTTGTTCGTCTATGCAGGGCTTAACACAAAGCGGAGCGGCGGCGCACCGGCGCCTACAAACCTAACAGGGATACTTCACGCATTGCGCAATGCGTGAAGTATCCCTGTTAGGTTTGCAGGCGCCAATGCGCGTTCAGCGCTGGCTGCCCGCCCGCTGCGCCGCGCCGCGCCGCAGCGTACCGCGGCGCTTGAAGCAACTATTTCACACCAGAGATATTACACAGTATCATACGAAATTGAAGGCGCTCCAACATCTTAGGAATGTCAGGCATCCTTCAAAAGAATGGAGCTTTCCTCGCAAATTAAATCAAGATACTGCGGCCCAAAAAGAGAGCGGTACGTAGTCCAAAAACTCACTAAGTTCTAGCATCCGTAATTAGTAACGTTTAGCATACACTTTATCGCCAGACTGTTGCTCAGTCGCCATCGGCTATAAAAGGCATTGAGAAATTGTGTTGCCGGCTATAGAAGCTATTGGAAATCTTACAGCCGGCTGTAGGTCTATGGTATTTTGGAACACAGATTCTACAGCCAATTTTTACCAGGGGCTTCATGACAGAGAAAAATAACTGTGCTCTAAGACTGTTGTTTTCTTGGTGAATTTTAACCTCTCTGGATATTGCTGCCGTGCTAAGGAAAAACGCCGTATGAGCATTCAGGCGTTGCCGTATTTACTCCAATAAAAAAACGAATTTACTGGGAAAATTCTAACATTTTTCCTCCAATTTTGTTCGTAATTTAAACTAAAATATTTGAGAATTTGAGGGGGAAATATTCATAACTTTCTTCATAAATGAATGTTTTATTCGAGGAAATTTGGTAACTCTCGAAGGCTCATACGGCGTTCTTCCTTAGCACGGCAGATTGTGCCCCGTCACAGATTCCTAGGTATACCGCGCTTCTTACCATCTTTCATGCGGCGAATTAATCAATTCCTTTTGTGTTAGGGGAAAGAAAGGAGTAGAAGAAAAAACCTGCAAAATTTAAGGATGTAAAATGAAAGGCTATATTTTTTGTAGCCACGAGTAAATCGAGAAAATAGTAGCCCCCCCTCCCCCCTCCCCCCTGTGGCGTGAGCTCACCAAGCGTAGGGACGCACGCTTTGTGAACCTATAGGGTATCTCTGCCGTGCTAAGGAAAAACGCCGTATGAACATTCGAGAGTTGCCAAATTTCCCTTGATTAAACATGTATTTTTGACGACATCCATGCATATTTTTCCTCGAAATTTTCAGATATTCTAGATTAAATTGCGTGCAAAATTGTCTGAATATTTTGGACAAAAATATTCACAACTTTCCCAACAAATTCGGTTTTTATCGAAGGGAACTTGGCAACGTCTGAAGTCGTATACGGCGTTCTTCCTTAGCACGGCAGATCTGGTCTTGCTTGCAACTTGAAGAAAAGGGTCAACTACTTAAGATCCTACAATGGAGTCTGTTTTTAGTCGAGGCCGGCCCATTAGAATTTTCCTAAATAAACTTAATGAGCTTTGCTCAAATAAGAACTTTGTTTATTATTTTTTCAATCGTTCTGTTGTCAAAACGACAATTTAGAACAGTTTCAAATTTTTTAATTATTTATCCGGCCAAACCTACATAACATCTTTGAACTGGCAGCACCCTACCCTCATACCGGGCCGAACTATCTCTTGTGAGACACACGAAACCTTTATGAGGTTGGTGACGGTCGGTCAAAGTTTGGTATCTGTTTGCAGATTTTTTATCTCCACGACACACACACAAAAAAAAAAAAATCTAAAATCCTAATTACAAGAAGATGATCCGATCGGTATGAAAGGGGAACCCTTAGGCGGAAGCATGGTAGCCAAAACTCGCAATTATCTTGGAGGGATTAGTAAAACGTTGCCTTTCATACTCTACATGCCGCGGGCTTTCTTCTGGTTAATTATTTTCACTTGAAATTAATATTTCGTGCATTATTCAAGCAAATAACTGACGGTGCCGAGACGAAAGGATTGCCAAATTCACTCCTTTCTAGAGTAGTATTTCACGTCCTCAGCGTGGCCGGATTCACCTACTAACCGCCCATGAGCCGCCTGTATTTTGCCGCCCCCCTCTCATTCGTTTTGAAACTCGATAAAAACCCTTAATTGAACGTCTCTCGGGGGAGGGGTGCATAAGACGGATTTACTCGTTTTGAACACATTTTTTGGGAAAGCCCTGTCAACACTACTAGCAAAAGTTCACGGAACTTTGCGCGAAAGTTAAGTTCCGTAAACGTATCTCTGTGTGGACAAGGCCTTCCATTCACAAGAAATGAACGAAAAAATTATGAAAGAACAAACATAAATGTGGTTCAATGATTTTGACTTCCTCTGCCGCGCAGACCGCACCGTGTTGGACGCAGTGCGTGAAGTATTCATGCATTCTTGTAGGCGCTATCCGTTTCACGCTGACCGCAATGACCACACTGTGTTTGATGCAATGCGTGAAGTATTCGTGCACTCTTGAAGGCGCTAATATGTGTTACATGCCGATCGCCGCGCCGAGGGCTTCTCCTCCTCATCTCAAGTCCTCGTTATCATTTCTCTCTAAGTCGCGCCGTTCTAGACCAAATTGCGTGTTTGGTTTCTCTCGTAACTCGACTTATTGAGGGTGCTGTCTTTTGTATCACTAAAGAGACGACAAAATTAGAAATTACTATACTCTTAGGAAATGAGAGATGTTGTCGCCTTTTCTCGTTTGTACTTTTGTTTTTATAAATCCGATTTTTTTTATACCTGCACTTTAAAAAATTGCAAATTTTTGCCGCCCCTAAGATTTGCCGCCATGGGCCGCGGCCCATGTGGCCACCCGCTTAATCCGGCCCTGGTCCTCAGGCTGATGCAAAGGAAAAGGACAATTGATGAGTAATTAGTTTTATTCCGATGCGTTATTCCAAGAAATTCTAAATGGAGAGTCGTCACAAAGGAGGCAAAATGACATCGGATGGGGAGGAAAGTTTGAATTTCAAATATTTTCGGATTTATTTCAAAACCACCACCATCATCGGGGGGCAGAGCCCCCTAATGATTTTACAATGTTGAAAACGAAAAATTTCACAAAATTCACGCAACAGTTTCTTATCTAAAACATTAAATAGCAGTGATGCTTCTGAAACACCGCTACTAAAAAATGTTCGCGCTATCTGCACCCAACGCCTTTATTGAGGGGCTTGGAGGACAAAGCACATTTTTTGCAAGTGCAGTTTTTTTTTTTTTTTTTTTTTTTTTTTTTTAAGAAAATTGAGATACCAATAATTCCATGTAAAGCTAGTCTTAATGCATAATCTGTGAAAAATTTGCTCCCAAATTCCAATTTTTAAGCATAAAAAAGTCAATTTGGACTTATTCCCCACCATAAGGATTCGTGTAATTTCAAAACTTCAAACATGTATTTCTCGAAGTAGCAAAAGCTGCACTTGTGCGCATTGTTCTCTAAGTCCCTCAATTTTGATTCGTTTCGGGTAATCTTTCGAGAATATTTAAAGTCCCCCCCCCCCCCAAAAAAAAAAATTGCTTCCTCTCAACTACTTTCACCTTGAAATTTGTTTGAACTAACGCCTCGGCGATCGGGATGAGAAATAGTTGCATGGGATTCGTGCTAGGCAACAGGGCAATCGTTTTCTCGCACCTGGCACACGCAGCGGCGAAGCACAGAAGAAATCAAAAGTGAGCTTTTCTTCGTCACGCGCGGCCGGGAGACCGGAACGCCGATTTATAATTGCTCTCGAAGGAAAAAAACAAGCAAAAAATCGTAAATCACCGGCAAACTAGGTGTTTCCAAGCCTCCGTTGGCCGCGCATACGGGCATACCCACCGCACAGTGGACCGAGTTAATGGGAGAGGTCGGACAAAATTTGTAAACTTTAAACGCTTATAACTCCGTTTATACGAAACTTTGAGGTTCTGAAAGTGGTTTCATTGGTTTCCGCGTAAAATTTCCCTTCTAAAGTACCCATTGAAGTTGAAAATTTGACGAAATAAACATCAAAATTTGCAAGTTTAGTCAAAAATTTCGTGTCCGACCTCTGTAAGTGACTCGGTCCTCTGTGCGCCGCGGATACGGGGCTGCGCGGCACGCGCCTCGCTTCGCCCCCTTCGGAGATCGTCGAATTCCTCTGATGCTTCCTGTCTGTTTCTGCACAGGCTAATTGGGAGCTCGCGATTTTTTGTTCGTGCGCTGACCGCCTCTATAATTTTCAGCCGGAGAAATTGCCCGGAAATCTCGGATTTGAAAAATTATGCCTTTTACCCATGTAAATCGGTTTAAAGAAAGAGAGCCGAAGGGGCGGTTATTTGGACTGCGTTAAGTAAACAGGAACCAAGCCACATCAGTTATTGCCGAATTTAATTGGGCTATTTACTTCTTTACATGGAGGAGGTTGTGCGGATTTTTGTGCAAATTTCAGTGAATTTTCCGCATAGTACGAAGCAAATTCCTCAAAAATTTCGAAGGAATCCGCACAAACGCTCTCGTGTAAAAAAAATAAGATTGCCCGAGTAAGTTTGGCAATAGCTGACGTGGCTTGGTTTCTTTCTGCTAAACCCGGTCCATTCAAGTCCAAAATTTTGGGGAGGGGAGGATATCGATGGACAAAGGGCAAAACCACGTAGTTCCATTGCGGTGATTCTAAAGTCCCGCTGCTCTCAAATAGCAAAGATCGCGAAGAGTTGAGATTTGATCAGAAAATGTATCGCGATTTTATCAACATCGATTTATTGCAATATTATCGGATGGAAAATTGCGATAACTTGCGATTTCATTACATTAATCTGCGATAAAACCGCGATTTGTCGCAATATTATCGAACAATAAATCGTGATAAATTAGGATAAATTTCGATTTTATGGGACGCGATTTTATAGAGATAAAATTGTCACAAGATCGAGGATAATCGCATAAATGTTGATGATCCTAGTGATTTTATCGCAAAAACCTCGCAATTCAATCTAAAAATATTGCATTTGTTCCATTGAAAAATGCTCAGGGAAGGGATGGTCATTTACCTGAGTCAAATTATTGGAAATGGGAAAGATATCGATGTATGATAATCGATGCAAACCATGTATTTCCATTGTGATATTTCCAAATTTCTGCTCCTGCTAAATTTTTTCGAGAAAAAACGAGCTAATATCTTAAAAGTTTTACTGAATATTTTGCTAACAGAGAAAAAAAAGCCGGGCAGTTTTCAAGAAATTACGTAGAATAGTTTTCCAAGAAAAAAAAGAAGAATGGCAGAGAGTCTGCGATGTCGCGAAGGTTCATCCGAATCCGCAATTATTTAGACCGATTGCATGCATCGTTTAGTATAAGACGAGGCGGAGCGCCTTCAATTCTTTGGTAGGCTCCACGCCCATCCATCGAGCACGAATAGTTGTATCCAGGCGCCTGGCACTGTCATTAGTACCGCGCCCCGTAGCATCGCTTAGCGTCGGTTAGTCTTTCGTTGAAAGCGCTGTTAAATGAAGACACTTTGCACAATTTTCACCTGTAAATGGCCGACCCTGCAACGACGAACAGAGTTTTAATTTTGCCGTTCCGTTGGTAAACAGAGCGGCAATGTTGTCGGAAGAACGGAGGGTCGACCATTTTGCTGAACGAGTAAACATTACGAAAAATGAGCAAACGGATTGAAAGCAAAAAAGGTCGTCTTTGATGGAGAAATAAAAGGAAAAAATAAGTAAAAGGAACAAAAATAACATACTGCTGTAAGATTTTGTCCGAACATGAACTTGCTTCTTTGGGCAACGTTCGTAGTCGCCATTTCAAAAATCTTCCTCTTTTAGGAGGGACTGCAGACTGCTGCCTGCATGGTTTCCGTTTCGATATAAAGGCTTAAATGAGGCCTTCAACTAAAAACAAAATGAAGGATACTTTTTTTTTTAGTTATAGTAAAATTAAACAAAATACTGTTCAATGAAATCATGGAATAATATTAAATGAATTGCCGGCCGCTGCAAAAATCATTGTAGAAGGGAATATCAGGCCTCAGGCTTACTTTAAATTTTTCTCAACTGATAACAACTCTGGTTTAGAATGCTTGAAATTCCCCCGAAAATGTAATTCCAATCTCCTCAAGTACCAGGATGTTTGCATGAAGTATCCTTTTAACTTTTCTTTGAGGTCCATTAACATTTTTTTTGAATCGGACTAGAGGAAAAAGGATGATTAAGGAACGATTAAACATGGGTCCACAGGGCCGGATTTACCTACTTACTTGCCGCCCATGGACCGCCTGTATTTTGCCGCCCCTTCTTTTTCGTTTTGAAACATCGATACAAACCATCGAGTGAACGTGCCGGAGGAGAAAATGTGCATAAGACGCGTTTACTCGTGTTAGGCACATTTTTTTGTGAAAGCCTTGTCAACACTAGCAAAAGTTCACGGAACTTTGCGCGAAAGTTCAGTTCCGTAAACCTATCTCTGTGCAGACAAGACCTTTCATTTATAAGAAATGGACGAACAAATGATGAAAGAATAAACATGAATGTGGTTTAATAATTTTAATTTCCGCCAACGTGTCAACCTTCCTCCGCAGCAGCGCTGCGCTGACCGCACTGTTTTTGACGCAATGCGTGAAGTATTCATGGAGTCTTGTAGGCACTGTGAGTTTCACGCCAACCGCTGCTGACCGCGCTACGTTTGACGCAACTCGTTAAGTATTCATGGACTCTTGTAGGCGTTAATATGTGTTTCTTGCTGACCGGCGCGCCGAGGGCTTCTCCTTTTCATCTCAAGTCCTCGTCATCATTGCTCTCTGCGCCGCGCCGCCCCAGGCCAAATTGCGTGTTTGGTTCCTCTCTCAAGTAGACTAACGAAAGGCTAGACTGTCTCTTGTATCACCGAAAGACAAACAAATTAGAAATTACTATTCTTTAACTTTCAGGAAATGAGAGATGTTGTCGCCTTTCCTCGTTTGTAATTTTTTTTCTGAATCTGATTTATATCAAACGAACGAAAAAAAAAATATGAAAGAACAAACATAAATGGTGTTTAATAACTTTAACTTTCGCCGCCGCTGCGCCGACCACACCGTGTTTGGCGCAATGCGTGAAGTATTCATGCAGTCTTGTAGGCGCTATGCGTTTCAAGCCGGCTGCTGCTGACCGCACTGTGTTTGGCACAATGCGTGAAGTATTCATACAGTCTTGTAGGTCTCTTTTCGTTGGTAATTTATTTTCTGAATCCGATTATTTTTTCTTTTTTTTGATACCTACATTCAAAAAGATTGCAAAATTTGCCGCTCCCAACATTTTGCCGTCATGGGCTGCGGCCCATGTGGCCACCCCCTAAATCCGGCTCTGTGGGTCCAGTGCAATTTCTTCTAAATATTGGGTAAAGGATGAGTTGATAGAAGAAATTTTTGATCTTGGGAAATACGTCTCGAAAAAGTATCGAGGAAATGTCTTAATAAATTGGATACAATTGTCCAATAGAATCCTCGTTTGAACTGCTATGCACAATTCGAGTTCTGATCTCAGATTCCGAGGTCCGCTTTGTTCTGACATGATTTCGAGACTTAATCCTCGAGTATTCAAACTTAATTTGACTTAACTAGGAACTATTAAGCTGCTCTCTAATTTTTACGATAATAGCCTTGGTCGGCAGGAGAGCAGACAGTTCAAAATATTTAATTAGTATGTACTGCTCGTAATTATTGCTAGCAACATAGAAAATTTTCCATTCCGTTCACAGATTGAATGCATGTCACTCAACGAACGTCATAAATCAACCACAGTGAAAGAGTCTTATATAGAAGAAGGATCAATACATCGACCTCATACACATTCCATCTCACTTCTGGGCCCTCG
Organism: Bemisia tabaci; assembly: GCF_918797505.1. Taxonomy (NCBI): domain Eukaryota; kingdom Metazoa; phylum Arthropoda; class Insecta; order Hemiptera; family Aleyrodidae; genus Bemisia; species Bemisia tabaci. The sequence continues at coordinate 55,244,598 of NC_092794.1, forward strand.
AGAGGAAATTAGTCATTCAGTATAGTCTTTTTTTGACGAAACTCGTGGTAGCATTAGCATCTAAATAACAATAATTCTAATAAATAAATAAATAAATAAATAAATAAATAAATAAATGAATAAATAAAGAGATAGATAGATAAATAAATAAAAAAATAGCCACTCAGATGGAAAATGTGATAAAGACCGCTGACAACTTCTCTTCCGACGCCATTAGATGAAATGAAAAAATATTGAGTAAGCAATTCCAGCGTGTGAAATTTTGCATCGGTCAATTTGTATTGCTCACTTTTAACCAGGTTCAAGTTTGACAAAATGATTATTCGAAACATGAATTTACCTTTAATGTGTTGCCGTGTGTTCAACCCATCAAAATCAAAAAGTTATAAAGAGTAGCGTACGAAAAGACGGGTGGAGCTTGTGGTGATCCTCCCCGCCCCCTCACCATAAACTACTCCATAGACCCAAAACGGGAGAAAAATCCAGTGGCGTGGCGTGCTTTGCGATTTATCGATTGATTGATCTGCCACTTAAACCTATGGGAGTAGATCGATAAACAGGGTGTTCGCAACGAACACCTTAACAATCGATTCTTTACCACAGCTTCAAATTGGGTAATATCGATAATAATCGATCATTCACGCCTCGCCACTGGTTGAATCTGTGACTTAAAACAAAAGCGGCGCAGGGACTCCACGCTGTATGACCTGATGGGACTGGATGTGGGGAAAAGGAGAAAGGCATTAGATACAAAAAATAAGGGCATGCTTACTACTATGACAAGAGGAGGAGGAGGCCGACTGATACCGGAAGCATCAATTCAAATATCCCGCCACCAATCGAAGGGCTAGGTCTCGTTCTACAGTGATCTGTCAAGGGAAGATCCTGGATGTAATCCGACAGTCTCCATATTGGAGCAGCGAAATTCGTGTTCTTTGCGACCTCAAAAATTAGTTGATACTAAATTGTGAATGAATCACAAATTGGATTACATTTTGCGATGAAAAACTACAATTTCTGGCTTATTTTAGAAACATACATATGCTCTCTTAGCGACTCTACGCAGATAGGTGTTTTTATGTATGAGCCATTTTAGTTCCTGCTGAAAAATTTAGTCTACCTGATATTCTGTAAGAAAAAGTGGTAAATATGTTTCAGCAATTCAGCCCTCCGCAGATAACCCCTATGCTGCCCCGTGCTAAGGAAAAACGCCGTATGAACATTCGGGCGTTGCCAAATTTCCTCTCATAAAATGCGAATTTCCTGGTAAATGTAAGAATATTTCCCTCCCAAATTTTCAGATGATTTAGTTCACAATTTTACCAAAAGATTCTGAAAATTTGAAGGGAAAATATTCATGAATTTCCCAAAAAATAAACATTTTATCTAAGGAAATTTGGCAACTCTTGAATGTTCATACGGCGTTCTTCTTTAGCACGGCAGTATGAAGCTTGGCAAGCAGCTCACTTTTGAAAACGGAGCTGGATATACGTTTCATATCTCGCGACTCCTATAATTGGGCAACGTCCCTCACAGTCAGTCTGGCATCTTGATAGCGCGCGGTTGCCAATTCGAGAATCTTCTTTTGAGAACTGTTTGAAATATTTCGGATTTTCCAATTCCATATTTGCATTTTGTCGCTCAATTTGATTGAAGGGACTCTTTTTTTGAATCCTCTGCGGGGCAACCACAATATCTGCAAAATTTCTCTGATACATTCGTGAAATTCCAAAAAATGCGACTGCTTAAAACGAACCGAATTTCATTTGCGCATACATGCATACATATAGTATAGCTGTTTCTAAAGTATCAGTACCCTGGTAAAAATTGCCAGTAGAATCTGTGTTCCAAAATACCATAGACCTAAAGCCGGCTGTAAGATTTTCAATAGCTTCTATAGCCGGCTGCACAATTTCTTATAGCCATTTATAGCCGATAGCGATTGAGCAACAGCCTGGCGATAAAGTGTATGCTAAACGTTACTAATTACGGATGCTAGAACTTAGTGAGTTTTTGGACTACCGCTCTCTTTTTGGGCCGTAGTATCTTGATTTAATTTGCGAGGAAAGCTCCGTACTTTTGAAGGATGCCTGCCATTCCTAATATGTTGGAGCGCCTTCAATTTCGTATGATACTGTGCAATACTTCTGGTGTGAAATAGTTGCTTCAAGCGCCGTGGCACGCTGCGGCGCGGCGGGCGGGTAGCCAGCGCGAGAAGCGCCATAGCGCCTACAAACCTAACAGGGATACTTCACGCATTGCGCCATGCGTGAAGTATCCTAGTTAGGTTTGTAGGCGCTGGTGCGCGCTTATCGCTGGCAGCACGCCGCTCCGCTCTGTGTTATGCTCCAATATAATTTTGCGGAGTCAGCGTTTTTCAACTCATGATTTTGAAATGTTTGCACATCCTGTATGGATTATTCTCATTTTAATTGATGAAAAAAAAATATGTATCAAAGGAAAATATAATGTGTGTTTTGTGAATATTATGTTGGCTCCGTATCAAACTTAATTAATTCCAAAGCACACGAATTTCTACTTAATTTCTTATAGCCTTATATAGCCGATGGCGATAAAGTGTAAAGCCCGGCGATAGGAACTATAGCCCAACTGCATACTTTTTTATCGCTTCGTATATCCCGGCTATATGATTTGCTCCGCTTTCTACAGCCAGCTATATGATTTTCTATTGCCTTCTTTAGCCGGCTGTAAGAATTCCTATGGTATTTTGAAACGCAGCTCCTATCGCCAATTTTTACCAAGGTAAATTCTAGGAAGCAGGTGACTGCAGAATTGTAGATAAATACGTTAAAAACTTCCCAATAACAATAAGTGCAAGAGTCACATGCTTTCCTCAAGTTAATTATTACCTGGCCAGAGTGAATTCTCTGAATACTTAATTTTACTTACTTTTTTTTCTTTCTTAAAAGTAATGTAGTGCAATTAAGTACTTTAATTCCGTTGCGTTGGTTCTTGCCGAACGTTCTATTCTGTAATGCTTGGTTATCACCTAACGCAAGTTTACTAAGTAGGTTTTGAATTGCACTTTATTTCGTCATGCCAGGTTCTATTTGTTTGTTAAACTATTGTTACTGTTCAATTGTGCGCGAGTAGCACATTTATTGATGAACAACAACAAAAAATCCACCTGCTTAAGTTGATTTTTCGGGAATACTTATGAAACCCCGTCCAACGTAAGTTGAAACTAAGGCTAAAGTCGAAAAATCGAAATATCTTAGATCGCGAAGCTCCTTGAGCTCCAATAGTTTCTACTGAAATTTTCCGCGAATTTTCTTCACTCATTCTAAAACAAATCACACAAAATTGCAAGGATACATTTTCATTAGTTTTCCTCGGAGAAAATAAAGCAGAACCAGAGACTATTAAACGTTGAGCCTGAGATTTGCATTTTTCGCATTTTGTAGTCGATTTTCATTAACTTAGTGGTTCCACCACAGGCAAAATGCTGGTTTTATTGCGCAGTGACTAAGTAAGCAAAGTGTGATGCAAGAGGGTTAATTTTAATTGTACTACCTAACGTCACTTTGTTGCTTAATACTCTCGTAAAAATTTATTTTATTTGGATTCAATTTAAGTTGGTTTATTTTCATTAATTAATTTAATTTAATTTAATTTAGTTTAATTTAATTTACTTTAATTTACTTTAATTTACTTTAATTTAGTTTAATTTTATTTAGATCAATTTAATTTAATTTAGTTTGATTTAATTTAATCATACATATGTAGGTAGATACAAGACATATTTTGTAGCAGTTACGTTATTTTGAAATAAAATTAATTTGAAAAAACGGGTGGGTTTGGGAAATGTTTGAATGGGCGTAAAGAAGGGGTGCAAAAGGTCCTCGAAAGGCACTGGCGCTTACCGAGGAAGAGGCAAGAAGCAACCGCTTGAGCAGGAGCGCTGCATACTTCCTTAGCGGGCTAAATAAATACAGGCGGTCATATTTGGTCATAATGAACGCAGACCGCAGCGCGCGCGGACAGCTATATAATTTCGCGGGTGGGAGGCAAAGCATCTAGTCGACCGCCAACTCTCCGCAAACTCACTTTGTAAGTGCTCTCTTCTTTCCGTTTCCGCTCTTAGTGTTTGTGCTCCCTCGTTCCCGATACAATCCCTTCAATTTCCGGTTTTCGTAGTTTTCCAGTTCGAATTTGGAAAATTCGGATTTTTCTTTTTTTTCAAATTTCCCTAGAGTTTTTCTAGAATTGTTTCTGGTGAATTATTTTTAAATTGTCTTCAAAATTCTGAAAAATTGGATTACACGGCGAATTTGTGCATCTGTGATTTGTTGAAATTTCTGTTCCGGTATTTTGGAAAAAATCATTATTCGTTTGATCGTCAGTGATGGATTGAAAATCTTAACGTTTTCTTTAAAAACCAAAGCCCTCGATTGGTTATTCAGTGCACTTTTATTCATCAGTGATTTATCTATATAGCATTGTAACGTTGCCGTTTTCAACATGAACGCAATTATGCCGTATTCAGAACGAATTAAGCCAATTTAAGTATTTTTTCATCTAAATAAGGATTTAAACGTTAAGTTTTCTTCGATCGTGAAAATAACAGCAAAGGAAAAATTTAGTGAATGTGATAATAAGTGTCTCACTGAAATATTTTCCTATTTGTTTTTACTTTTTAAATTTAACCCCCCCCCCTCCCCAACCGTACCAATGTTCAGAATTAAGCCGGATTTTTTTTTCTTTTCCTGTTATGAGTCGCCCAAGTTTCATTCGTTTAGCGATTTGAATCATCCCATCGGATTTGTTTTTTCTAACTAATGTAAAAAAATCCAAGCAAGGTGTTTCAAAAAAGAATAGCCCCAGAAAAATTTTAACGAAAATGTGGTGATGCTGACAGATCTGGAAAATTTGAATTATTTCATGATAATTTAATAACATTGGAAAGAAGTCTCTTAGATCTACAGTTCAGACTCTTAAAAAATTGTCAAGAAACATTTCTCTTGATTCAATCAGATGTTTGCTTGAATCAAATGGAAATACGCTGAAATGAAAGATCTAGGCTCTAGATTCAAGCAGAAATTGGATTGAATCAAGAGTATTCTTTCTCGTCGATTTTTTAAGAGTCTGGGCTCCAGATCCCAGGGATTTTTTCCGAAAAAAAGTAAAACAATTTAGACGCTAAGTTGAGAAACTTTGAATCGTGAAAATGTTGAAAAGTTGTGAAGATGATCGGGACATGAATGACATTTGGACCGAGTTTATCAGAATGGAACCAACCCAAATTTTCGAAAAAATTGAGTTAAGAACGTATTTGAGTTTTACCAGCCGTAAATTTTCCTGCCCAAAACTGAAAGTCAAAAAACAGAAATTAGTGTGTTAAAAGAGGAGGGGTTAAAGTTTATTTTCTACATTGAGCCTTAGGCAGGAATACAACTTCAACCCCCCTTTTCTCAGTTTCAACTTGATGTGGGTTGGTTCTTTTCTGATGAACTCGGTCCATTCGGAGCTTACTAAACTCCTGGGAATGAACTGTGCACAAAAGTGTAGCGAAATTCTAATTGCTTGTTTTGTATCTGTTTGTTGCAGTTAATTAATTTATTTTAGGTTTAACTTATTTATTTCACCAATTCCAAAATGTGTGACGACGAATTAGCCGCATTGGTCGTTGACAATGGCTCCGGTATGTGCAAAGCCGGTTTCGCCGGTGATGACGCACCCCGGGCTGTCTTCCCCTCCATCGTTGGACGACCCCGATACCAGGTGAGGAATTTTAAATCTTATTTAATTTCAAAATTAATCAATAAAAACAAATAGGTAGTTGGAAGACTGGTCGGTAAAACAATTTGGACGACGCATAGTGGATCGAGTCAATAGGAGAGGTCGGACAAAATTTGGAAAATTCAAATGCTTTCAAGTACGATTATACAAAAATTTGAGATTCCAAAAGTGGTTCCATTGGTTTCCTCGTGAAATTTTCTTCCAGGAACGTCCCTTTATATTTAAAATGTGACGAATTAAACATCAAAGTTTGCAGTTTTAGTCAAACATTTCAGGTCCGACCTCTCCTCTATTGACTCGATCCACTGTGAGAAGCAACCATTAATGGTGGAATTAAACCCGGGCGTTTGTTCTAGCCTTGCGTTCAAGTCTCCAAGATATTCTCCTCTCCCCAAATAGCGGTGATCGCGATAAGTTGCGATTTGATTGGAGGATGTATCGTAATTTCATCGACGTCGATTTGTTGCGATGTTATCGGATAAAAAATTGCGATTTCATCGCATAAAAGTGCAATGAAATCACGATTGCGTGGACGGCGATTCATCACAATATTATATCGAACAAAAAGTCTTGATGAATTAATATAAAATTTCAATTTTATCGAACGCGATTTTTTTAGAGATGAATTGCGCGATAAGATTGATGATAATCGCCGAGATGTTGATGATCCTATCGACTTTATCTCCGAGGAATCGTAAAAAAATCGCCATCCAATATCAAAATATCGGGATTTTTCCGTTGAAAAGCGCTACTTGGGAATGGTGGAACTAAACCGGGGCTTTTTTCTAACCTTGCGTTTAAGTCTCCGAAATTTTCCCCTCTTACTGAGAAAGTAATGTCACAAATGTACATCAATGAGCTTATTCTAGGTGAGTAATACTTGGATAGCGAAGCAAAATAGTCATATCTCCTTTGCGGTGTTTCAATCATATTTGGACCGTGCTAATAAGCAGAAAGGAACCAAGCCACATCAGCTATTACCAAATTTAATCGGGCAATGTAACTTTTTACATGAAAATGGTTGTGCAGATTTTCGTGCAAACAGTGAATTTTCTGCTTAGTACGGAGCAAATTCCGTAAAACGTTCAAAGGAATCCGCACGAACGCTCCATTGTAAAAAAATTAAATTTCCCCGTTAAATTTGGCAATAGCTGATGTGGCTTGGTTCCTTTCTGCTAAACGCAGTCCATTTGTCTATCCCCTCCTTTAAACGGAAACTTGCCCGTTGCTGATCGATGAAATGTATTCAATAGAAAGTCTCGTTCTCCGTAAGAGTGGATAAATTATTTATTGGTGTTTTTTTTTTTTTTTTGAGCTTAAGATGCCAAAAAATGTTTCCAATTGTGAATAGAATCAGCATTTTCGGAATATATCGACGGTGTAAGTCGGCAATCACATAACTCGGTTTGCGACGTTGCAGAATTCCTGTCATACTTTATTTTTTAAACGGAAAACTACTCAACGACAATTCTTTAAAACTGCCGTGATTCTTCTTCTCTGTACGAAGATATTTCTGCAAAAACTTCAAGGAATGATGTCGATTTGTTCTCCTTTAAAAAAATAACAAAGATGCGGAGATTTTCAGATACCGCAAACGAGTTATGTGATCGCCGACTTACACCGTCGATATGTTATTTGTTGTGTTTGTTTCTCCTTTTTTTTAAAAAAAAAAAAAAAAAAAACAAAAAAAAAAACAAATATAAACGTTACAGTTAATCAAATTGAATTGTGATGATTACAGGGTATCATGGTCGGTATGGGTCAGAAGGACTCATACGTAGGAGATGAAGCTCAGTCAAAACGAGGTGTCCTCACGGTGAAATACCCAATTGAGCACGGAATCGTAAGCAACTGGGATGATATGGAGAAGATCTGGCACCACACCTTCTACAACGAACTCAGGATTGCTCCTGAAGAGCACCCCGTCCTCCTCACAGAAGCTCCCCTCAACCCCAAGGCCAACCGTGAAAAGATGACTCAGGTGCGAAACAAGCTTTTCTCGATTTTTCACGTCTTTCAATGCAATTTTGCAAATAAAGAAAGAAAAACACAAAGAAACGGGGCACTAAATTCGCTGAGTTCACGGAGCCAAAAATTCTCTATTCCTCCACAGATTGCAATGAATTTCAATTAAGTACTTAGTTCAAATTATTACTACTTCACCGGAGTGTTGTGTATGTTGCCTATCTACTAATTGAAGGGGCACCTCTTGTTGAACTTAATTGAAATGGAAACTAAGTCACAATTTTTCTTTGCATTGCAAATTGCCTAACTCTCCGACACACCCGCTAACATGAAGTTAATCTTATTGATCGTTTAAAACCTACATTTATTCACTTAATTGTGTAAAAATATTGAAATTTCATGGTAAAAAAAATTGCAATTTCATGGAATAAATTCGCAATTTTATTTCAATATTTTCATTGCACTGTGCTACTTGGGCCTTGTCTAAGAATCATATCTTCTCTATTATAACACTATGAGTCCAATATTTTGTTCATACGTTTTGCTTTATTCTTTTTTACATTCGGCCCTTCACATTGATGGCGGGCGAGAAATCGTTTTCGAGAGGATTTTCAAAAATTGTTTTTGAATAGGTACCTCAGGAAGATACAAGAGTGTGTTTTTTACCAAAAAAATTTGATCACTTCCGCAATTATGCATAGGTGCGGGAAAATTGATAGTAGATACGTTGTTCTACGATACAAGTCGAAAAAATGGTCCTCCTCTGGTCACTATACCGTAGAAATAATTAAAAGCTAGGTTTCCTCTGTTTGAATAATTGACTTTCACGAATTCCTTTTTGCAGATCATGTTTGAAACCTTCAACACACCCGCTATGTACGTGGCCATCCAAGCCGTTCTTTCCCTGTACGCCTCCGGAAGGACCACCGGTATTGTCTTGGATTCTGGAGACGGTGTCTCACACACAGTCCCCATCTACGAAGGTCAGTGATTCCTACGTTTGCTTATGCTTCACTTTTCCAGACAAGGAAGTTTTTTATTTTTTTTCTCTTAATTTTTTTAACCCTATTATAAAGTTATCAAATTCAACAATTTGCAAGTTCTTTTTGCGTGAATCTTCATGTTTTCAATCACCGCTCTACTATCCCACCTAGCACAGATTGCAATAAGTTGCTGCTACATTGTAAAACTATTGCTATTGCATAGGAGTGATGTGCATGCTCCTAATCTACTGATTGAAACGAAACTTCTTGTTAAAATTTTTCGCAATCAAATTGAAATAAGACGCAATTTTTCATTGCCTTGCAAATTATCTGATGAGACTCATTTTTATGGTTTAAAATTGGCATTTGTCGACCGAATGATGTAAAAACATTGCAATTTTGTATAAGGAAAACATTGTAATTTTATTGCATTAAGTCGAAATTGTATTCCAATATTTTCATTGCACTGTGCTACTTGGGTTATGGTAGCCTATCATTACTAAAAAATTTGGCTATATATTTTATTATTAGTATTTTATTCTGTCTGCATCGATGTCTCTTGAGTCTGAATATAGTAAGATTAATCTTATTAGATTCCACGATTCATTAACATAGGGTACAAACGTCTGGGCCAGTTATTGGAAATTATACGTTTTCATTTTACCCGGCAGCACTGGGCACGCGTCAGACCCAATTAAACACTTTACCCCCCCCCCCCCATATTATCTTCCGAGCGCTCCTTAATTATCGCTAATTAAAAAGGGAGTGAGCGCTTACCACTCCGTTTAGGTCTCCGTGTCCGAAAGCGTCTCGCACGCTACGCTGCGCTGGTCTTTCTAATTGATCCGCTCTCTGGGCAATAGTCGTAAAACACCACAGCATGTCCGAGAGAGAGCCATTCTTGACGGAGGGGTTTCGTGATGACGTCACGTCCTGTAAAAGTCGGGGGTAAGGCACGAAGTTAGAGGGAAACTCCCCAAAAAGCACATATTGCGATGATTTGCAATCAGATGGTAAAATCATTGCTACCGCATCGAAGTGTTGTTTGTTGCTTATCCGCTGATTGAAGGCGCAGGGCTAATTGAAATTTATCGCAATAAAATTTCCTACTTCGGGGTGCACGACGGCTGTTGCCAAGGCGCCTTGACCCCTAGAAGGCGCCTCAACCGGTCAGTCTGGCATTCACTTACTTACCTACATACTTACTTACTTATTTTACTTACTTAAATTCATTCACGCAGTCACGCAAATACCTCGTACAGCTCTCTTGATTTGGCAAAGAAGAAAAAATTGCAATTAAGGTTTGCCTTATAAATTGACTGTGGTGTAGGTACCTCTGACAAAAACCTGGCGAAGATTCTACTCAAAGACACAAATAATCCATATTTCACGGAGAAATATATCACTCTCTTTTCCATATGCCGTAACTTAGTGTTAGATTTCTTCCAAATTTCTACCGAACTAATGTAGCTCCCCAATTTTTTGGAAATTAATTGAACACGCTCACATTTTGAAAAGTTTAAATGCGATAGGTAACAGAGATTTATAATACTGTGCGATTTTTATCTATATGACTTTCCGAAGTCCTAATTTTCGGCCCTCAATGATTGTTCTCTGTAACGTTAAGGCATGTTAAGGCATTGTCAAATTTACAAAGAAGCACAACTCTTACGCACTCGGGGTGAAAATTCAATTGTTTCAAGTTATGTGCAGCAACGGTGAGCATCGAAAAAGAGAAGTAGCTTGTAATGAGCTAACTACTTAATTACTGCCCTGAAAGCAGAATATTAAATGGGAGTACGCCTGTTTCTTCACGCGCGGCCAGAGAGATAACAAATACTTACCTACCAGTGAAATGTGAAGTTGCCGTTTGGGCATTTCGCATTTGAATACTCATCAGTTGAAAGTGACCCAAATATCATATTCGATTATTTGGTTGCAACTGAGAAAATCCTCCAAAAAATGTTTTGACTTTGGCTGGCCATATATTAGGAAAATGCTCACTTTTACGTTATTGTAAAAATAATGGCAATTTCGAAACGATGCAATAACTTACGTCTCTTTACAAAAAATGGGTTTTATTTTTCTTTACTATAATGTCTTAAAAAGTTCAAAAGTGTTGAGTATCTGACTGAGACAATAAATTTCAAAGGACTCAATCGTCAGCGATCACTAGTCAGGAGGCAGATTTTTTAGACAGTCTCAATTTCGACAGCTTTTTCAAAATGATCGAGTGTTTCTCTCGTGAAATACTCACCAATGTGTAAAATTGATCTTTGCCGAAATAAATTCAGTCAGATTTCAGTTGAAAGGGTCCTACCCCCCCCCCCCAGGGGGGGGGGTAGGGGGTTGAAGGGGTATACCTATGAAAGTGCAACACGCCGCTTCAGCTGCAGGCTTGCGGCTTCCCAGAAAGCTAGACCCTGGTGCTTGGGCGTTTTTACACTTTATGGAGTCAATTTATACGTTTTATGCTGTATTACAGCCCCCTAAAATCGAAGTGAATGTTTACTTTTGATTTGACTGTGGAAAAAACCTCAGTGATTAAACTTATGATTAGGTACCTTATTCTCTTTACAATTTTATTCCTATTGTACTTTTCATTTTATACGCAAAATTAATACTGGCCCGACAGTATCCTTGTTAGGATCTAAATTGACGGATAGTAGTTCTTTTCAATTCATACTCGGATTGAAGTTAAACTTTCTGAACTGATTCAACGGAGTGTGTTGGGCGTCTCTGAGCCACGCCATGAGCCATAACTCGGTATTTCGCTTTTGATACCGCGAGTGGCCCATCTGAGGTACCTACTGCGCGCGCCCGAACAAAAATCGCCTTCAATTAGTCCATACGCAATTGGCGACACGCGTGCTCGAATAGTTGCCTGCCTCTCGTTTGGTTACATGGAGAACCGAGGAAGGATAAAACTGGGGAGTGGGATGACGGTAGACATGTATGATCCAATAATCATTTTTGCAGTTACAATTCGTGTGATTTCGTAATTCATGATCATGCTTGCATCTGATCCTACGTAGACATGAGTACCTACAATACAGACCGATGTGATGCTGAACTTAAAAACATACATTTGCGTCGGGAATTTTCTATTGCCCTTCACTCTTTTGAAGAGCGACTAATTCCTACGAGGGTACTTATACAATTTTTTGGCAAAATTTATTCGATATCTCGATTTTTGCTTACTTCCGCGTAAGGTTCACTTTAAGCGATGTAGATTCCCCTTAATTTTCCCGCATCCACTGAGAAAAAAACTTCGATCATATGAACCGAATGTACGATGTTCAATATCGGCCGTATTGATGTTCGGTTCATGTAACCATTCTCTCGGTTTTGGGAACCGTATCCTCGGTTCATGCAACCGAGCATTCAAATCGAACAGAACGAACGAAAAAGCTCGGTTGCATGAACTGAGAGAGCAGTTGCATAAACCGCACAACACGGCCGACATTGAACACCGTACATTCGGTTCGTATGACCGGACCGAACTTTTTTCCTCAGTGATTCTCGAAAAACTTACTCTTTTCAATACAGTAAGGATGTTAGTCGCATAGCTGCGAGTTTTACATAATTTAATTGTCTTAAGTATATAATGTTTCCTTCCGGTTGTTTCAGGTTATGCTTTACCTCACGCTATTCTCAGGTTGGACTTGGCCGGTCGTGACCTGACCGACTACCTTATGAAAATCCTGACCGAGAGGGGATACAGTTTCACCACCACCGCCGAGCGAGAAATCGTCAGGGACATCAAGGAAAAGTTATGTTACGTCGCTCTCGATTTCGAACAAGAAATGGCCACCGCCGCCTCCTCAAGCTCCCTAGAAAAGTCCTACGAACTTCCTGATGGACAGGTAAGAACTGTCGACAGTGACACCGTCTCTTTTCAAGAGGGGCAGTGCGGTTTGTCAATAGCTAGTCAATACTGCCGTGCTAAGGAAGAACGTCGTATGAACATTCGAGAGTTGTCAAATTTCCTCCGGAAAAATGATTACTTTTGAGGAAAGTTGTGAACATTTGTCCTTGAAATTTTCAGGAAATATGTGCAAAATTGCGGGGAAAAATTGTCTGAAAACCCAGACGAGAAACATTCATAAATCCACAAGAAAATTCGAGTTTTATCTACAAAACTTTGGCAACGCCTGAAGGTTCATACGGCGTTCATCCTCAGCTTGGCAGAATAGGAAAACTCATTTTTAATCCCATGCTTTTAAATTTTCAACGAAGAAGCAGAGAGTTCATGACGCCGCACATTCGAAATGAGAGCATGATGGCCAAAAAATGTGGTTACGTACTTTGGCCCATCTCAATGTTCCTTTGGCGAGAGTTTTCGAGAATATTCACTGAAAATTTAGCGTAGGAATGTCGAGAAGCAGATAGTCTCTGGGAGGATAGGAGGCAATGGCGATTGGGCGTCGCAGAGCGCGAGGCTCCGCTATAAAAGCGGCTTAATGTATGTATGTCGAGTAGTATTTTCTTGAAAAAAAAAATGTAAAAGGAGCAGTAATTTTCAAGCGTCCCAATCGATCGCTGTGGATTCGGTAGTTCCGCCAACACCATGTCTCTCCATCCTCATATTATACCCAAACTGTATTTCTCTGTTCAGGTCATCACAATCGGAAACGAGCGATTCCGTTGCCCAGAAGCCATGTTCCAGCCCTCATTCTTGGGCATGGAATCTTGCGGAATCCACGAGACGACCTACAACTCCATCATGAAGTGCGACGTGGACATCCGTAAGGACTTGTACGCCAACACCGTCCTCTCCGGAGGTACCACCATGTACCCTGGAATCGCTGACCGTATGCAGAAGGAAATCACCGCCCTGGCTCCGTCCACGATGAAGATCAAGATCGTGGCTCCCCCCGAGAGGAAGTACTCCGTCTGGATCGGAGGTTCCATCCTGGCTTCTCTGTCCACCTTCCAGCAGATGTGGATCTCCAAGCAGGAGTACGACGAGTCCGGTCCTTCCATCGTTCACAGGAAGTGTTTCTAAGCCCCGTCGTCATCCTCAAAAAACAACCGCCTCGCACGCGTGGATCGCGCACCGCCACTCTCCCTTCAGCCTCCCCCGAAAGAAAAACCACAAAACGCTTCACCTTCAGAAAATCAAGACCTGCCTCACGAACCTCAGTTTATATTGTGTGGCATTCGAGGATTTTTTGTCCTGCAACTTTTGTCCTTGGACTTTGGGACGGCGTTCGGGTGTTCCTTGATCGCCGTTGAGGTTTTGCGGCGCGCTCTGGGAGGGTCACGGGATTTTATGAAGCTCACAAAAATGGGTGAAATGCCTCAGTTACCGTGCGATGAAGTAGAACCCGCGAGGTGAGGTTCGTTGATACAACTGCCTGCGAATCCTACGATGTCCTGGGCTCCTGAAAGTCCACGATGCGCTTTACTCATCAATTCAAGCTAATTTATTTTTGTTAGGTACTTTTGTTATCAATTGTTCTTTGAGAATTTATTAATTTATTTTTTATTTATTTGTTCATCCTACTCGCATTTGTCATTGTTAATTTTCGTCATTATTTTTACTTTCAAAGAAATCGTAATTCATTTTTCCAATCCATTCGTTTGTTCGTTTGTTCATTTTACCCGAAGATAAACTGCCACAGACATAGCTGTGTATCGGCAATCGAGTAGTTGGGTGTCCAAGCAACACAGGTAGCGCTTTATTGCAATTACATGGTAAAATTAGTAACATTATATTGGAGTGTTTTGCGTGTTGTCGATTCACTGATTGAAGGGGCTCCTCTTACTGAAATTGATTGAAATAAAATTGAAATCAGCCGCAATTTTTTTTGCAATGCAAATTGTCTATGTCTACCTCTCTTCCACATCGTGGAACTCATTTTAATGATCGTTTAAAATCAGCTTTTATTGACCAAATGTTATTAAAGTATTGCAATTTTAGGTTAAAAAAATGAAATCATACCTACAGCTTTCACTTGCAAAATCAATGCAATATTTTCGTTGCATTGTACTACTTGCGGGTGTGTTAACTCAAAATCAAAAAGTGTCTGAAATGCCGTTATAATTTTATAAGAAATCAAATTACGTATCGATGGTGAAACTACCAGACCACGAACCTACCTCGTTTGCGGTATTTAAAAATCTCCCCTCCCATTGAATGTTTTTTTTTTTTTTTTTTTTTAAAGAGAACAAATAAATATAATTCCTGGAAATTTTCACAGAGTTTTCTTTGTGCAGAGAAGAAAAATCGCAGAAGTTTTCAAAAACTTAGGTATATCAATTAGTTTTCCATTTAAATAATGATGTATGACATTAATTAGTTTTCCATTTATTATGTATGACAAGAAGTCCATGACGTCGCAAACCGAGACACGTGGTCTGGTAGTTTCATCGTCGGTATGTCTTATAAATACAACGGCTTCCACGTTCTGTTTCTGGAACTGTCCTTCGAAAATGGGGTCTAATGATAGTGCTTTATTGAGACAAATTTTTCAAGGAAAAATCATTTGTCTCAAGTCGGGTAAAAGAATTTGGTAGTTTGCCTATAGAATTCGGCGGAGCACGTGTTGTGGTGTCTCACAGAATTAGCTGCAAGTTTCTGAAGAATCTGCGGGAATGAAGTATTTCAATCAGGCATCAGTATAAGGAGTCCTAAATGTAGCTGAAATAAGCTTGCAAAGGGGGAAAACCCTTTAGTAGTTATTCGGACGTTTTACCATGTTTCATACACACAGTCCATCCGAAGGGATACAATTAATCTCAAGTTAAACAGAAATGACAATACTTCCTCTACCCTTGGATAGCGAGAAAGTAAAAATTCAGTCCAAATGACAGTGACATTAAACGGGAATTTTTTTGGAAAATATTGGCACATTTGAACTCAGCGACCTAAAAACCCTCAGTTACTCATGTTGCAAGGTTTAAACATACAACAAATCTGATTTAATGCCGTTTAAATCTGGCAACGGGACCATAATGCGGCCGGCGCGGCGCGGGGCTGGCAAGTGCGGCGCGGGACGGCGAGACGCATTTAGTAGCGCCTTTCAAGAGTGCAGGATACTTCACGCATTGCGCGTACACCACGGTGCGCCGCAGTGTTGATTTAAACTTTGTTTTCCCCTTAATTTTAAAACATGATTACAGTCAAACGGCAAATAAAATATTATGAAATAATCGATTTCGTGTTTGTGAAGTTACAAGGTATGATACGCCTTCACCTTAGCACGAATACAATCTTCAGCCTCGTCTGATCTGGCGCTCTCGTCTCAGTAATCAAAGGCAAGTTATTGCGGCATTGCTGCCAATAAGTTTTAGCTGGTTCAGACCAAATGAATTGGATATAGAGCCGGTGGACTCTTACTTGCATTTAGATTAGTATCTAGTGATGTTTTACTCGCAGGGTGTTGAGACGGGATTGAATTTAGGGGAATGGCTACTTACTTATATACATATATATTAAAATAATTATAAATCGACGGCGTAAGTCCGCGATCACATGCGTCTCGTTTGCGGTGTCTGAAAATCTCCGTCTCTATGTTATTTTTTTAAAGGAGAACAAATTGACATCATTCCTTGACATTTTTGCAGAATTTTCTTCGCACAAAGAAGAAAAATCGCGGCAGTTTTAAAGAATTGCCGTTGAGTAGTTTTCCGTTTAGAAAACAAAGTATGACAGGACGTCCGCGACGTCGCAACCCGAGTTATGTGATTGCCGACTTACACCGTCGATATAACACACATAAAATGATAGTAAAATGTATTACCTAGCATACATTAAAGCCAGGGTCGGACTGGCTCGCATCTGAGGGCGTAGACCCTGGGCTCGTTAAAGGGGCTTAATGTGATATTTCCTGATTGGGCATCCCCTCGTGGAGAGGGATTCAGAAAATTTTGGCAAAGCAGCACAAGTTTACGCTATTTTCAGGTTCAAAGTTTATTAATCGTACAGAGCAAAAATTGTAAAATTGAACGTATTGAAGTGACCGACAGACTTCTGAATTTAAAGGAAACAAAAACAATTAAAGCCACTAGACGCACCCAAGTACCATTATTTCCATAAGAATCGTGTCAGTGTTGCGGTTTACACGAGCTTAAGACGTACGTCTAAAAATCCATCTTAAAAAAGAATCAGGCAAGACCCTGAAAAAAGAAGGAAAGAACGCGCGAGTATCAACACAGCCGACGACAAGAAAGACGTATTCGGGCCTTTTTTGTAACTTTTCGCCCGAATCTGAGCGACACCTCATTGGCAGCATATAGCAGAGCATCGAGAGCTCACGCTTCGCGTCATCGCGCCTTCAATTTTTCAGACGCAGCACGGACGTCCATCAAGTACGAATAGTTGTATCTCTGCGCCGTCGTTAACGCGCATCCTTTCCCTCGCTTTATTTCCATATTGTGTTTGTTTCCGTTTGTCTTATTCGTAATGGTGCTTCAAGCACTACGTAAATAGCGCAGCCGAAGGTAGGAGAGATGTGCTCGGGCCTCTTTTTTAACTTTTCTCCCGAATCTGAGCGACACCTCATTGGCAGCATATAGCAGGGCATCGAGAGCTCACGCTTCGCGTCATCGCGCCTTCAATTTTTCAGACGCAGCACGGACGTCCATCAAGTACGAATAGTTGTATCTCTGCGCCGTCGTTAACGCGCATCCTTTCCCTCGCTTTATTTCCATATTGTGTTTGTTTCCGTTTGTCTTATTTGTAATGTTGCTTTAATCTAGAGAAGAGCATTGCGAGTTCACGACTCACGCCATCGCGTCTTACATTTTTCATGTGCAATGTGGACATCCATCTTGCGAGAATAGTTGTATCGCGTTTACACTTTAGATGTCTCTTACTTTTGAATTTCGAAATAAATTAAGGTTAAGTTTGCCCGAGATATGCTATGATATGTCCAAATCAATAGTCATTTTGAAAAGGAAGAAATATGTGTAAAGGTCTCTCAAGAGGTTTTTAATTGTGCGTATGTCTAAAAATCAAACCGACCATCGCCTCTAAGGGAGTTACACATAGCGAATGAAGGAGGGAGATGATAAGCGCCTGTATGTCAACGAAAAGGTGACAATTTCACAGAAAAATGTTTACGCTTCAGAAAGTAGTTCTTGGACCTCTGTTCACCACTATGCGTAAAAGCACCTCTCTTCACTCCTAACTCTCTCCTCTTCCGTTCATTTAAGAAATTTTCCGCATATATTCTCGGTCGTAATTTTTTTTCTCTTCTTATTTTGCTATCTGTCAGAGGGGCGCGTTTCTGGCGCGCCAAGGGGGCGTATCTGCCAATGGCAGATTGGCCTTATGGCCAGTCCGAGCCTGATTAAAGCAGCTAACTCAATGTTTAAAATTTAGGTCCGAGAAAGGCCAACTCATGCCCACGAATGCAAGAGTCAGGCCGATACTGAATGAGAAACAGATTAGAAATTAGAACTAGAAAGTATAAGGACATAGAAAGAGGGAGAGGGAGACTGATAAAAAGGAAGGAGTCATATATACTTAAAGCTATCATGAACATTTTGCAAGCCTGAGAGTAATATTTCTGTGCCCTGGACAGGGTATTTACATAAGAGGTAATTTGATAATCTGGCGCCACCCTCAGCGTCAATGACGACGATGAGAGGTGTTGGAAGTTCTGCTAAAGCTTGCTGAGTCCCGGCACCCCCCCCCCCCCCCCCTATCTGGGGGGCCTGAGTGGCTGCCATCGCAAGTAGCAATGATCGCGATAAATGGCGATTTTATCGGTTGGTTATCGCGATTATATCGGTGACAATATCAGGGCCGGATTTACCTACTTGCCGCCCATTGGCCGCCTGTATTTTGCCGCCCCCTTCTCACTCGTTTTGAAACATCAATAAAAACCATCAAATGAACGTGCCAGCGGGGAAGGGCGGGAGGGGAGGGGTGAATAAGACGCGTTTACTCGTGTTGAACACATTTTTTGGGGAAGTCCTGTCAACACTACTAGCAAAAGTTCACAGAACTTTGCGCGAAGGTTAAGTTTCGTAAACCTATCGCTGTATGGACAAGGCCGTCCATTCATAAGAAATGAACGAAAAAAAAAAAAAATTATGAAAGAATAAACATAAATGTGGATTAAGTAATGATTTTAACTTCCGCCGCCGCGCCGCGAAGACCGCACCGTGTTTGGCGCAATGCGTGAAGTATTCCGACAGTCTTGTAGGCGCTATGAGTTTCACGCCGACCTCTGCTGAACGCACTATGTTTGACGCAATGCGTGAAGTATTCACGCAGTCTTGTAGGCGCTATGCGTTTTACGCTGATCGCACTGTGTTTGCCGCAATGCGTGAAGTATTCGTGCATTCTTGTAGGCGCTATCCGTTCCACGCTGACCGCAATGACCGCACTGTGTTCGATGCAATGCGTGAAGTATTCGTGCAGCCTTGTAGGCTCTAATATGTGTTACTGTTACATATGCCGATCGCCGCGCCGAGGGCTTCTTCTTTTCATCTCAAGTCCTCGTCATCATTTCTCTCTAAGTCGAAGTCGCGCCGTTCCAGGGCAAATTGCGAGTTTGGTTTCTCTCTTAACTCGACTAATTAAAGGTGCTGTCTCTTGTATCACTGAAATACGACAAAATTAGAAATTACTATTCCTACTTTCAGGAAATGAGAGATTTCGTCGCCTTCTCTCGTTTGTAATTTTTTTTTTCTAACTTCGATTTTATTTATACCTATACCTACATTTAAAAAAATTGCAAAATTTGCCGACCCCTATAGACTTGCCGCCATGGGCCGCGGCCCATGTGGCCACCCCCTTAATCCGGTCTTGGGCAATATATCGAGATATTATCGCATTAAAAATTGCGATCTACGGCGATTAAACCGCTACACATTACAATTTTTGGTTCGATAAAATCGAGATTAAATCGTTATTTATAGCGATTTTCATTTCGGAAACTTCGCGATAAGTTATCGGGCAATAAAAGCGATAAGATCGAGGATAATCGCTCAGATGTACTGATGATCCTGGCGATTTTGTCGCCGATAAAATCGCAATATTTAGCAATTTTTCCGTTGAGAAATGTTACTTGATGGAATTGGGTCGGACCGCATAGCGATCCAGAGGCGTACCCTTAGTAAAATGAAAGGCACTGTTTTATTGGAAATTTTATGCTCTTTCATTTTAGTAAGAACAATTTTTCTCATCAGACTCGCCGTGTATTAGACAATAATTGCAGATTTCAAGGGAAAAGCGCGATGTCAAGCAAAATACGACTTTCCCAGCCGTAAAGATCGAACTGCCGCGATATCTCATAAATTTGAGGCCACAAATGTGTAGTGTTTCTTATCGGAAATTTTGTGCGCTTTATAAATGGTTCTTTGTTAATGGTAGTAATGACATTTTCCCCTGGGAGTGATTGTTTTTGAGATATTGGTAAGCGAAAAACCGGTCGCCGGCGGCGTATTTTGGCCTCCTCGCCCGCCCCCTTTTTCAAGATGTTGGCCTTGCCGGACGGCTGATTCCGGTAATTTTTTTTTATGTTGTTCCGGTAGCCTAAAGCAACATGTTTCCGCAAAGAAACCCTCTGTATACTCATAGCTGTATACTGACTTTCTTACTCTGCATGTAGTGGTATGCAGTGGAGATTGTTAAGTTAGACCAGGTGTAAAACACGCTGCTTACCAAGCCAGGCGCATGTACCCTCTCCATACCCCTCCGCAAGCAGGCTCGTTCCGCTTATGGCGAGCGCCGGAGCGCTACCTATATGAAAAGAATATTCCATGATCTGGAGCATCAAAATTTGGATTTTGGTAACCATTGGCTGATTATCCGATATCCGCATTTGTTTTCTCAGTAAATGTCCCGACTCGTAGCTAATGACTTTTTTCCCCCTTTTACTTCAAAATTACTTTTCCTTCGTGAACAGTTACTGATTTTTTAATGCTTTCCTGGGTGTCTTGTAAGATGTATTTGTGACTTCCAACATTGAGGTTAGTTTTATTACTTTGTTATGACTTTGTTTACATCTTTCTGACAAGTTATTTTCATTTAATATTAGGGGTTTTCTTTTTTTGATCGGTAGATCTGCCTAAATCCACCGATGGAAATCCATCGGCCGCCATTTTGGTACGAAATTGCCCGCGATCAGTCGGGAGTTTAAGAACACACTTTCCACCGATGTAAACAAATGGATTTCTTCCTCTCATCAAACCTTTACCGCAATGATACTGCAATAGTGCAAATATATACTCAATGTACCAGCATTAACTCCTTTTTTGCTACAAATAAAGTACGGGGGAAAATATCACTAAAAATATTACATAATTCAATACATAGGCGACAATGACGATCCAAGCAGAATCATCAGACTCAGCGACGGCGGGAGGCGCGAAATACTCACGATTTCTCGTTTGTTTGATTGTTTTTGGCCTGAGATCTGGCTGAAGTAAGGTTAGGTTGTCCACCGGTGGAGCTGTGATCGGAGAAATGACCGATCACTCCGATCACTGATCGGTGGTACCAAATCCACCGGTCGTACTTCCACCGGTCGTGACGTCAGCACCGACGGATCAATTAACGAACACAGTTTGGTGATCGGCGGTACCACCGATCAAAAAAAGAAAACCCCTATTATGTTTTAATCTAGCATTTTGCATTTGGGATCCTTGCTGCCCGTATTTATATCGTATCCGTGTCTCATTTTCTAAAAGACGGCGTTAAACGTCCACCTTAATGGAGGAACCTCAGTTTCTCTGTTCCCTCTCTGCGTTGTACTGGACAATCGTGAGCTATTGCATTATTTAGATCCAAGCAAACATCACCTTAATCATAACTGAATTCAAAGTTTAACCCTTTAAGACGGTTGGCAAAGGTCTTTTACTTTGGTATGGCCATGGTTTTTGTAGTCATTAGTGGCTGGTAAGTAATTGCAAGAACTATAGCAGCGTTTTTGACTAATATTGATAGAAGTTGGTTTCACTGTTATAGTTTTCTAGTTGATTTTGGTATGGTTCGTAAAACTATGTTTGTACAGAACTAAATGGCTAATTTTTTACTTTGAAGTCAAACACCACTGAAGGTTAGGAGAACGTTTCTTACTTGGGCACTCATAAATTTTGCAGCCTTCACCTTGAAATCTCCATATTACTACACTCAGTGTTCCCTTATGCACTGGTTACAATGTTTGTATGCTCTCCGGCCAAGCCTGTGCAAGCCCATGCCGCTCCGTCACTCTGTGGCATAATGCGTTCGGACCTCCTATGATTGGGAAAGTGCTTCTCTATATCGACTATGTCAGTCGGCAATCACATAACTCGTTTGCGGTGTGTGAAAGTCTCCACCTCTATGTTATTCTTTTTAAGGAGAATAAATTGACATCATTCCTTGAAGTTTTTGCATCATTTTCTTTGCACAGAGGAGCAAAATCAAGGCAGTTTTAAAGAATTGCTGTTGTGTAGTTTTTTGTTTAAAATATGAAGTTCCTCAGGAAATCTGCGACATTGCAAACCGAGTTATGTGATTGCCGACTTACACCGTCGATATACTTCTGGTTGGTAAGCTGTCTGCACAGACCTAGGGAAGGTCTGCAGGTTACAGTCATATCTGCGTGCACGAGAACATACAATATCAAACATCCTGAGTGTCTTAAACTGTCTGGCCTCACTAATGGTTTTCATTACTGATGGTGCTTCTGGCCCCCATATTTGATTTGTTGGCACTAGAACCCGTATGTCATTAATTCACAGCCTCAGACTGCAATTAATGATTTGGTCCTTTGATGCTCAGATGAGAACTATACTTAGTAAATTTTTATGAAGCATCTGGCTCTTTTTAAGGCTAGAAAATTGTCCAGACCAATTCAGTAATTTTCAATACTATTATAAAGACATAAAAGTATTATTTTAAATCATGGAAGGTCACATGCTGTATTAGAACTCGCTTTCATTCAAGTAGGTCTCTATCGGTGGGAACAGTATGGATCTTTTCCAGGCAGCGGGGCGATTATTGAAATGCTATTGACTGTATGTCGCCGCTTTGTCGTGTTGCGCCATCGACTAAGCATATGCTTAGTCGATGGTGCGACAAGACAAAGCGGCGACATACAGTCGATATCATTTCAATAATCGCCCCGGAGGCTCTTGAGGATAGCTTTTGTATGCTGCCGTGCTTCAGCCAGTGTCTCGTGATCAAATGAACTAATCAAATGCAAGATGGTGGAGATGCGTACTGGACTGGTTTATGCGCAAGGCTGCACGGGTTCTATTTATCAATATTCGACGGCCCACCAACTTTTGATTGCGTGGAACCAGTACGCATCTCTGCCATCTTGCATTCGATGATTTCATTTGATCAAGGAAGCCTGTGGGCTTTAGTAAGAAAGCTGTATGAATTTTTGGATGTTGCCAAATTTCTTCTCAGAAAATATTCATTTTTTTAAGAAAGTTGAAAACAGTTTTCCTAGAAATTTTCAGAGGCTGCAAAACTCAAACTGCAAAAAAAAATTCTCCCAAAAAATTAGGAAAAACTGTCATCCAGATAGGTATGCTGAAAATTCGTGATTTTACCAAGGAAATTTGGCAACGTTCGGAGGCGCACTTGCTGTTTCTCCTAAGCATGGCAGCACGAGTCAAACGCTCCTGTAGCCTGATTGTTGACATTTTGTGTTTGTCGGGTCGACATAGATGACATAGGTTAAAAGGCGGAGCGTGATTGGTCGGCTATGTCTTATCGCTGCTAGGTCGTGCCTATGTCGGGTGGAACTCACGACACTCTAAAGGCACCTCTTAAGTTCCTGACAGTATGTCGTTCATTCCACCTGACAAAGGCACGATAAAGCAGCGATAAGACATAGCCGACCAATCACGCCCCGCCTTTTAACCCATGTCATCTATGTCTACCTGACTATCACAAAATTTCAAGGATCAGGCCGCTGGTGTTGGTCAGTCAAGAATGGACAAACATTTAAATCTTTTCTTACCTTGCAAAGTAGACTTACTATATTTGGACCGCATTTAAGAGAAAAGAATCAAGCCACATCAGCTATTGCCAAAAACTGGGCAATTTAATTATCTATGTGAGAACGTTTGTGCGGATTCCTTTGAAAATTTTAAGGAATTCGCTTTGCGCTATGGAGAGAATTCACCGAACTTTGCACAAAAATCCCCACAACCGTTTTCATGTATAAAATTAAATTGCCCAATTAAATTTGGCAATAGCTAGTGTTCCTTTCTGTTAAAAGCAGTCCATTTATTAAAAGGTGTGATTGGCCTATCATAGACACGCATGGATAGTTAGTCTTAGCACACCTACAATACTGTTCATTTTGATCTTCTGCCTCATCTTTACAGATAATTGAGAAAAAGGATGGTCCACAGTGTGGAAAGCTCTTACAAATATGACTTTTGGTTCCGGAATACAACAGATCAAAGTGTTGAGCTCAGCTGCCTCATGCCCAATGGCATATTCATACCTCTGGAAGTCAACAGAAATATTACCCTTCATGAAATCAAAGAGGTATGAGTTTCATTCTTTTCATTTCTTTATTTATTGTCGTTTATTGCGTCCAAAATTAACTGAAGAAAATTTGAAAAAGTTATCCTATTTTACAATATTTTAAGGTTCCATAATACCCATGACATATACCCAGGCAATGGAATTGAGTGTTTCTATATATTTTACTTGGAGAAACAAGCTTCCATTAAAAATTCAAGCATCATTAAAGTGCTGTATAAGCTTTGCTTGTAAAATAACATTAGTTTATTGGCAGGCTTTTTTAAAAAAAAAAAAATATCAAATGGGTGGTGTCAAATGTCTGACCAAAAAGGACCCTATTCAGGAAACTGTATAACACAACAGCAGCTAAATTCTGTTTTTATTTGACATGATTATATTGTCAACCTTCTGAGCACAATGAGCTTTTGAAATCAAACTTTCTTCATGCCATAGACAAGAAAAGTAGGACTGAAAGGTGAATTTTCAGCATTCTTACACTTATCTTTTAATGAAAATGTTGGCATGTTGCTGTATGTGTGTTGACCTTGCACCACATTCTATCATCATTCAAAGGAATTCTATTATTTTCGTCTGTCACATCTTCCAGGCCAATTAGGAAAGACTATCTCTTTAGACACACATCTAACAACAATTGCAACATTGTCTTCTTTTTTCTTCTGTGTGTATGTGTGTATGAAATGAGTTAAAATGCTGGCATTGTTGGAAAATCACTTATCAACCCTGCATTTTTTGTAAGTGGCATTGGAAAGTCCAATTCTGAAAACTTATCAAGCCTAGGAGGTCGCAAAAATCATCACATCAAACAATAATAAATATTAGCTGGTGCAGTATCATCTCTTAGTTTTTAACGCAGGGCTCTTTACAAATACAAGGGGTAAATCATTTGATCTAAAGATGTGTAGGCGATGCTGCATGATTCTTTTTAGATCCATGAGACTAAAACATTTTGAATAATAAATGTTGATGGATTTTTAATATTTTCTCTCTTTACTTTTTTTTTTTTTTTTTTAACTCGGTAATTCTTTGCTTTTTTCCTACTTCCTTAATTTGCAATTTTTCCATGTCCAGTCCAAAAATTCTATGTATGTGTTAATTTTGAAAGCTAGGAAACTGACGTAACTTTCTAGAAATCGTCGCAAGCAGGTAACTTTTGTGAGATCCCATTAAAATGTGGGATTTCATTTTGGAACCATTTTAATAGTGATCATTTTAGTGTCTTCCGCGTTTGTGTCACATTTGCTCTGCCTTTCATTGTTAATTCATCTCTAGTATCCCTTGTTCTAGGATTTGTGGGATGAAGCGACAAAATACCCACTATTGGGACTCCTCCATGATGCGAATTCTTACATATTTTGCTGCATTAATTCTTTGGCTGAGACAGAAGAACTTATTGACGAAAATAAACGTCTCTGTGATATTAGGCCGTTCAGCTCTGTCCTGAAAATAGTCGAAAGGAAAGGAGACAAAGCAGAAATAGTCTTAAACCAACAGATCAGCTTATTAATTGGCAAAAGTAAGTCTTCTTTAACGCTTTGTCTGCCGCTGCGCACAAATATTCAAACAAATAGTTTCTTCAGTGTCGCTTAGTTACTTGCCAGCAACAGTTCATGTTTAATCTTTTTACAAGATCCTATCGATTTTCATATTCCTTAGGAAATATGAGTACTTCCTATAATTTTAAGTAACTAATTATATGTACTTCTTAAGTGTCTAAAACATTTTATTATCTCTAACATTTTTGCCATCAAATTACTATCAACTGCTATTTTGTTAAGGATAATGCGTAAAAGATGATGAATGACCAAACAGTACTAGGAAATTAGCATTTACTCATTGACTAACATGAGTCACTCGTGACCTATTTACACCACCTCTTTTTAAGGCACCCAACCTACTGAATGCTCTTTATCTTTCCGTATCAGAAATGCTAATTACTTAGCTCCTTCCAGTTCTTCCAAAAAGTCCATCAGATATTTTTTTTGGATCTGACGCTTACAGTCAGCTTGCAAATGTTTCCACAGCTTTTTCTACATTTTCTCTCATGATTTTTGCTTTTCAATTTTACTCCTAAGTATTTCCCTTAACTGCTTAGTTTGTTTTGTTTCATTTTAACTGTTTTTTCTCAATTTTTACAGGTTTGCATGAATTTGACTCATTAAAAAATCCGGAAGTAAATTCTTTTCGATCGCGAATGAAACAGTTGGCAGATGATGAAATCCGTAAGCGTCAGCATAAATCCTGGTTTGAAAGGTTATTATATCAATTCCCCCCTCGCTTGACAGCGGCAGATGCCACTCTCTCAAGGCACATACTCAGCCGCTTAAAGGATGGCAATTTTGTTATTCTCATCAAATTCGACAATACTGAGGTTTGTTGAGACTTTTCATTTTATGTGTCTACCAAGATTTCCCTATTTCTGTTGAATTCCAGTATGTATTTTGTTTGAAACTCTTTTACTATTCATTCTTTTAAATTTTATGGAAGTATGTATTATCTATTTAAACTTCTATTAAAGTGTCTTGTATTTGTTGAACCCCTCCGAACAAGCCCGCAGGCCCCTGAGAGATGCCACTTTTAAGAATAAGTCTGTCAAACCTGGAGATCCAGATAACTGAGCAGTGTTCAAAACTCACCTTTGAGTTTTAGGAGCCATGTGGCGCATCAAGCCCGATTTTTAGGCGCCATTGAAGATTTTTTAAGGGCCAAATTGACTTTTTGCGTATATATTACGGCGCATTTAGTGAAAAGTTAGACGCAAGATGTTTTAGTAACAGAACTAGTAAGAAGCTGTAACTTGGGGAAGACAAAAGCACTAAGAATGAAATCGTGAAGAATAGAAAAAGCTTTTACTTGTAGTGCTGCAAATTTCAAATAATCACCTAATTTGAAAATTTGGATTTTTAGGAGCCAAGTTGGCGCCGAGCCTTCATTTTTTAGGCGCCATGGTGGATTCTTTAGGCGCATTTGGCGTGTTGGCGCCTGTGAGTTTCGAACACTGTAACTGTGTGACTTTTAAATGAACACCTGCCATAAAATCACAATGAGCACCTATAAGAAGTCTGAAATTCACTCTTCAATTCTCAATTTAATCAGTGTTTATCATGCAATTTCATTCCTCCCACCTCTGCAGTCCTTTTTTTCTTTGTCTTTTGCAACCAGGTTTTTACAGAGAGAGATGTAAGAAAGCCCAATCTATCTTTTACTCACAATCTCACAAAATGTTTTGAAATTCATAATCCCAGTTGTTCTACATATAACAATTGTTTTACTTCCTCTCTCTCTCTCTCCCTCCTTCTCCCCCCCCCCTCTCTCCCTGTGTAAGTGAGATACAAATGTTTTCATACAACGGAGAAGAAATTACAACAGTTTGCAAGATTTTTTATTTAGACAGGTTTTCTCATATCTGCTTCAGGACGAACCTGGTTACTAATGGCAAACGAAGATTTTGCTTCTATATAGTCTATTAATTTATCTGAATCTCCTGTGCGAATAGACCCAATGCTAAAATATGCTCCTTCTTGGAGTTTCGGGAGGTAAAAAAAAAAGGAACGCTTCATTCTAAAGGCAAATATAATTTTAACTTGGGCTATTCAGGTTTCCTTTGAATATTTTTTAATTGTTGTTTCCCATTTTATTTTTCTTAGGTTCCTAAACGGTTTGTATATTTTATCCCATATTGTGGCTTTTTGTTGATGAATAATAATTAATGTTACAGATGATGTTTACTTTTAATGTTCCTCATACAACTACTCCCGAACTTCTAATCAGTATGATATTACAAAAGAAAGCTATCACATTAAACTCTAAAGGGGAGCATGTTTCTGAATTTGCGCTTAAAGCTTGTGGGCGTGAGGAATATCTCGTTGGTGATTACCCGCTGATACGATTCCTGTATATTCAAGAAGCTCTATCTCAGGATGCAACACCGTCGTTGGTCATCATTTCAGTGCACAAAATTCCAGGTAAGCATATATTGATAAGGCAATGATACATTCTTTTTGGTTGGATTTTAGTCAGTAATGAGTAGTTGTAGTAGTAGTAGTCATACTTACGGCCAATAACCCTTCTGTAAAGATAGAATAAAAATCAGGATTTTATAATTAAATATTTTGATGTCAAAAAACCCAATCAGAGCCCTGTGGCATCATTTGGAACGGATAAACCACACGAAAATTATAAAAATTTTTGGTGAAATCTTGTTCTTACTAGAAAAAACACTGATGGCACCATTTATTGTTACTGCATTTGAGGCAGCAAAAAACATTGTAACTTTGTATTATTCTAACCAGAGGACTAATTCGTTTGAAGTTTATCAGCCAGTTAAAATGTCACAAAAGTAAGAAACAGTTTGAGTTCCATATTCGAACAATCACAGTTGACACAAAAAAAATATATCCCAGTAGTCAGAACATTCTGTCTTTTGCTATTGTCTCCAGACTTCCTGCCTAGAGTTCATGCCAAGTACACTTGCGCTTTCTTATAGTCCAACAGAAATATCCTCCACCTTAATTATTGTACTTTATTTCAATGCTCAGCCAAAGAGAGCTGATATTCTGTTGCACTCCAAAAGTTCATGAACTTTTTTAACATGGACTGTAAATGAAAAGCTGGACGATACTTACTCTAAGAGTCAAGTGTTTCTTAACCAAATGAAACTACCTGTTCAATAGATTTTTCTAGAGACCAAATTAATTTCAGATTCTTTGATCTAGAAGATGTATCTCTTATGTGCATGATTAGAACTTGTGATGATAGAACAAAAGAAAAACTGAGGAAAATATCAGACCAATGTAATTGAATTCTGCCACTAAAGGTTTATCAAAATCCTTCCACCCAATATTCATGTTGAATATTTTTTTGTGTGTAAGCACTGAAATAAAGTCAAATACCCCAAATTGTCACATCAAAAGGAGTTACCCATTTACGGGGATTGTATACAATTTATAGAATGATATTCTGTACCCAGATTGGTGGCTCATCTCATGGACCAAATGATATGATTTTTTTTTCAGTTCATGTGGAAAATGTCTATGAAAATCCTGATGAACTGGACAATAGAAAAACAAGAACTTCTTTCTCTACAACTACGTTACGAAAGAAAACTAAGTACATTTATGCGTTATCAATTCATGATAAATTTAGGTTCAAGATTTGTGCAATTAGTCGAATGAACTGTGATGCAAATAAAATCACAGAGGTAAATTCTCTCTAATATTTTTATTTGTACTCTCCTCTCTCTCATCCGAATAGTTATGAGCTTAAAATCATCAAATGATTCATGGCTTTAATTCCAGAATTATTTAAAAAGAATGTTTCATCTTGACACTTCAATCATATTTACTTGCACTGTTAGGATCATTCTGTAAAATGCTTTAAAAAAACTAAATTTTTCCTGCTACAAAAGATAAAATAACACAGAATTTGATAACGAACAGTTAATGATGGCTTGATTTCACTGAATATTCTTGAATATGCAATCACTGTGTTCCATAGTAATGTAATCCATCTCACCGTTTGAATTTGAAAATTTATTTATATTTTCTCCTCCGTGATTATGAATTCACCTTCTTCATTCCATTCTCTTATTTAATTCAGGTTGGTGTTCACTGTGGCATTTTTCATGGTGGAAAATCCTTATGCGAGGCACAAAAAACCACTGAAAAAGAGGTTGCAAAAGATGGCAGTGCTGAATGGGAAAAAGACATCCAATTTGATGTGGCGGTCAGTAATATCCCTCGAATGGCCCGGCTGTGCATAGTGGTTTATGAACTCTCAAAGACAAAAGGAGTCAAAGCTAAA
The DNA here is from genome assembly GCF_918797505.1 of Bemisia tabaci. NCBI lineage: Eukaryota > Metazoa > Arthropoda > Insecta > Hemiptera > Aleyrodidae > Bemisia > Bemisia tabaci. Next base: position 55,274,559 of record NC_092794.1, read on the forward strand.
AAATTACGTGATAGCAAACAGGTAAATTCTCCTCTCTTCCATGTCTTATTTTTCAAACTCAGTTTACAATATCTAAGCCTGTTTCTGCAAAGGTTAATGTAAAGAATGGGAAAAAACACTCTCTGAAAGTGGTGGTTTGCTAAATTTCTGATTTTTTGCCTCCACCCCTCACAACGCTTTTATGACGCACCTTTGTCTCTATACTTAAACATGTAAAAACAAAATGGCAGAACCTCCTAAACCCTCACCTCCTAGAGCATTACATGTTTTATTAAGTGCAAAAATCAGAAGATGAAAATGTGAAAACACCATTGGCCTTTTGTTTGTCGAAGTACATCAAAGGTAATTCATGTTATAATGCAGTGAAAATTATTATTCCATCATTTGAACTTCACTGGTGCTTTGTCTATTGCTGTCAAATCTCTCCAAAGTTTTTCTATTTTCCTCCCCTAGTGTCAATTTCTAAATGCTCCAGATACATAATGATAAGTGGATTCTGGGTTGATTGTAAGTTTTGTTGTCTTGATATATAAAGTTTTTACCATAGTTGAATGGAACTGAATAGAAGTACAGAATATACTGAAAGTAAGTATAGAAGTATAGTAAGTATGAGTGTAGAAGTACTGAATATAGTTGAATAGATTCTGGGTTGACTGTAAGTTTTATAGTCTTGATATTTGAAGTTTTTTACATAGTCTGTATAGAATTCAGAAGAGGCGAGGTGACAATGCTGATACGAAACATTTTTTAAGAAGCCTCATATTCTTCACCCGAGCACTGTACCTCTAAAAATATTTCACTCTAAATTTCTAAATAACTTTGTCTTTTTTTTCATCTTAGCTTTTTATTTTTTGTTCAAAGGATGTACTAATTAATCCTCTCTACTGGGTGAACACAACAATCTATGATTTTAAAAATCAGTTGAAGTATGGTGATATGACTCTTTTTTGTTGGCCTTACGCTGATGACACTCTTTCAGAAGACTCATTAAATCCATTGGGATCCGCTGTTTCGAATCCCAATATTGAGCACTGTCCAGCCTTAACTATATCTTTTCAGAAGTAAGTATTGCTGTCTATGTATAAGGGCTTTTTTATTCTTTGCTACAAATATCTAAGTTTCTTAAATATTCATGTGCAAATTTCAAAATGACCGTTAATGTGTGATAAGTTATCTTTCATGATACATCCTTTTTAATATCCCCTCCGTTTTTGTATTTCTAAATTCTCAGAGGTCTGTGTGAGCTTAAACATGGGGTTATTCTTTTCTATTTTAATTGTAAAATTTTCAGAGCTTACCCTCTCAAGGTTTCTCTCAAAATTTCTCAAAGTGGTTGAGTTATTACATCAGGTAAATCTCTGTATTCAGGTGATAAGGTCAGGTACCTGAAGTGATCACTCTTGCTTCAAGAAACCATTCATTGTCTCTAATTTTTCAAAATTTTCTCAACTATGACATCTTAAAAGTTTTCGTTTGACTCCTAACATCTAAGTTTATTCATATCTTGTGTTTCTTTGTATTTTCTTTACTGTTTTTATACCTCCTAAGTTCTTTTCATCCCTTTTTTCAGGTATGACGGTGATAGTATCATAATGTACCCGAATGTAGAAAAATTAGTCGAATTTGCCCTAGAAAACCGTGGAAGAGAAGCCAAGGATGATAATTCTACCAATGAGCAGCCACCCAGAGCTGTTATTGACAAGATCAGGTAATTGATAATTCATTAATTGCAACTTCTTACCGTTCATAGCTAACGAGATCCTTGTCCACAGAAGCCAAATTTTGATTACAGTGCATTTTGTCAAGTTGGTCAACAAATAAGATCGGTATATTTCGACAGAAAGCTCTCTTTAATGTTCTACAGAGCAACTTGTGAGCGGTATAGTAGATTTTTGTCCTAATGGACAGGGTGTATCTGCATTATTATCCGGCAATTTTGGACCTAACCGTCCATGGCAGATTAAAATTTTGTACAGCTCCTTCTCAAAACTAAGATTTTGTGAACTAAGAACTTCAAATTGCCCCAATTCCGGTTTGGTTTGACTTGTTAAGGCATATATGGTCCCAAAATGTTGTAGAAAACTCTCGTGTCTTCTGATATCAGTAACTCAGTTTTGCCTTTTTTTTAACTGAAGTTCCTTTTTCTGGGGAAAGTCGCAAATGAAAAAATGGTGCTTGTTTTTAATTTAGAAAAGGATGGGTAGTGATGACCCTATTATTACTAAATGAACAATGGTAATCATGACCATCTTATGCCAGCAACTTGCTTCATTCATTTGCAAACATGATCTCCTTCTCTCATTATTCTCATTAAATTGGCCCTGTCCATTTTAATGCCTTACTCATTTGTATTCAGTCCTTTGATCTATAGATTTATCTCTGGAAACTCATAGTCAGTGCACACTCTGGAATGTACCATCCAAAATTTAAACAAAATATATGTCAGTTGATGATTACTGGAGTACCTGGATAGGGAGGATGCGGACGCGTCATTGTCTATTCATTCGTTTTTTGCTCCTAGATAAAAACTACGCAAGAAACTTATTTTTCATCACTCTGTACCTCTACTATTTCTCTGCGCTTTTACAGATCAATACAAGAACGGGACCCTCTCTACGAAATGCATGTTCAAGAAAGGAAGGATATATGGGGAGTTAGAAATGAAATGATGACTATTGCACCCACTCTTTTGCCGAAACTTTTGGGCTGTGTCGAGTGGAACAATGCAGAGGAAGTAGCAGAAATTACGAGGTTGATCCGAGAATGGCCGTTGTTGCCTCCTGAAAATTCTCTCGAACTTTTAGATTATGCTTATGCCGATCAGATGGTCAGAAGCTTTGCTGTGCGTTGCCTGTTTAAATTTGGGTAAGAACGTCACTGTCATCTTATGTGAGTGATCGATAGCTTAAGTACTTGCCATGGACCATTAGACAAGGTCTGAACTAGAAAATAAATCACTTGTTTTCTCTTCAAAATCTTACATAGAAAACGACTCATGCAGCAGGATGTTCGGAGCTTAGCTCATCGACAAGATATCAATGAATCTTTTCCACACAGATCATATGTTAGATCATATAGATGGCATGGCTTGTATTCTTGCCATTCAATAGGTGCTAATTGTAGACACTGATATCTTATTCAGGAGTTGATTTCCATACTTCTTATTGTGTTATTTGTTTTGATCGCGAAATTAGGAAAAGAAAACCTACAACGAAGTGCTTTAATTCATATCTTGTCTGAAGGCCCATTACGTCCGAAGGCCCCGATGGTGAAACTGCATAAATACGTTTCTCAGTTTTCAGTGTTGCAGATTTCCTTATCATTCCTTGTTAGTTTTTATTTTCTAAAAAGAGGAACACTCAACGTCATTGCTTGAACATTTTGGTGATTTTTGCTGTCGGTGTGAAGATCATTCTATGAAAGTTTAAAGTCTTGATGAAAAAATTAAAGCAAAGATTGTGAGGCACTGCAATTGAAACATGTATCTTTGCAGTTTCATTGTCAATACATGATACAATGATACATCCTTAATTTTACAGAAAAAAAAGTTGCTAAAGTAACATCCAGTATGTTACCTCAGCAACTTTTTTGTCCGTGTTGTATTTCAAGAATGGCCTTATGGGACAGTTCATCATATCTACATCAATCTTAATCATGGAAATTATATTTCATCAAAAACCTATTTATCATAGGAAGCTTTATTTTTAAAAGTTGCTTATGCTGAGTTCATAAGTCTCGAAAAAAATGCATTTTCAATTTTCGAAGCTCTGTCTTCTGCGTAATTGGAACCAAAAAAATTCTGCATGAATGATTAACCTAGGACACACCTTCCCCCTGAAAATTTAAAAAAGAAAAAAATCCTTTGAATTTTAAGTCAAATCCATTGTAAATGAGCCAAATAGATTTTTAAAAGGGTAACACCCATTGTCTCTATGGATAAATGTTTCCAACAACTGAAAAAATGGTTTAAAGAAAACTTCAGCAACTTGAAAACTTTATAACATAGAATCAGTATGTTGTCAGATCCCTCCAAAACATTTGCCAAAATTTCTTTTTGTATCTTTGTGTTCATGTTAATTGATAGTGTTTCCTTATTTTCCAGTGATGATGATTTGGATTTGTTCCTCATTCAGCTAATTCAAGCGACCAAACATGAGGCATTTTTACACAATGATCTTGTGGAATTCTTGTTAACAAGAGCTCTGGGAAATCAAAGAATAGGGCACTTCTTTTTCTGGCATTTAAGGTTTGCTTTTATTTGATTTTCTTTCTTTTATTTGGACAGATTTACATGAAAAGTCTCTATACTTACGAGGATTGAAGCAAATACATCTCTCGTTCACAAGCACAACTAATAGGTATTCATGTAAATGTATGCTGTCTGTCAAAATACCAAATGCGTTTGGGACTGATCAAAGAGTTCCCATGTTAGGAGTATGTGTATCAGATTGAACAAATGCTGAACTTGCCCCTCATTGTAGGTTTCTTCTTGATAATTTTAAAGAACAAGTAAAATCCAATAATAATAATAGATAGGTAGCATGTAAACAGCTCTCTTTGAGGAAAATACTCGAAAAATTGATCTTGCAAGAAATTTTGAAGCAGAAGCCATAATGTGAAAAAAAGAAAAAATCAACCTTACAAGAAAATTTAAAACGAAAATATGTGTGAAAAAAATTCTCTGTCAACCACTGAAGGTGAATGAAATGTAACTTTTTGACCCAAAAGGTTATGAAATAATTATTAAGCCTCCTCAAATTGGGAAGTAACTTTAGAGTCCATGCTCTAAATCAAGTTTTTTCATCTCATTCTGTGGAATCAATTTAGCAGCATATGTCTGAATCCTTATCTCATAACTTTAAAAAGCCTCAATTTCAACTCATGGAACGGATCTGAAACAAATTTTACCATGCCTAAAATGTAATATCTTCTGTAGTTGATATTTTTGTGTTTTTTTTTTTCTCAAGGGCGATTCATGAAATACGAGTTGCTCTAGGGGGAAAAGGGTCGAAGAGAGCTTTACACCATTTTGTTTTTAGGTGTTTTAGGATAGTAACCTACATCACAAGGGAAATCCAAAATTTAACATCAGGTATTTTTTTTGAACACCATCTTAACTTATTTTAGGAACTTATAAAATTTATCCTACCAGAACCCTACCATGACCATTTTATCTTAAAGTATTTTTCTTTTTATTTCAGGTCAGAAATGCAAGTTCCAGCCTTATCAATCAAACATGGCTTAATCCTGGAAACGTATTGTAGAGGAGCCCCAGAGCACATGAGAATATTGGATAAACAAGCACACATGATTGAGAAGTTTAGAGTCATAACCGAAATCATAAAATCCAAAAGAGATAAGGATAAAGATAAAGTTAGGCAGTTTTTGGTCACTTATTTACAAGAGCCACATTGTGTTGAAGCATTTTCTGATGTCTACAGTCCCTTAGATCCAAGCATAAAATTGAAGAGGTTGAAGTAAGTATCTAATTACCACCTTAACATGCTCAGCTTTCTTTAACTTTTCCGCTAGTTCTCTCCAGCTTCTTTAAGACATAGTAAAGTATAACTCCTTAAATGCGTATCGAAAGTTTCATTTTTAGTTTTTTTTCTTTTACCTGTGCTATCTTTTGGTTGCGCACATGATACTAATTTGGACTTTAGTTTGGTGGAAGACTGCCACTCAGTTTTTTTATTGCCAAGGAGGCGTTATAATTTTCAAGATTTTCTTCTGAATGTTCCTCTGGATGACTAGGTGGCCCAGGCCTTTTGTTATTAGTCTTCTGTTTTATTAATGGACCAATCACTACTGGAATGTTTATTTGGAAGTAACATTATGGAATCTATGTGTTACTTTGCCTTTTTTTAATGGAAAAATATTACTTCCTACCCTAACCAAAGTACCTCACATCTTTTGTTCATGATGATCTGCAACTCATGATATTAATTTCTGATTTTATTTATGTTTTCAGAATAGAAAAATGTAAAGTGATGGATAGCAAAATGCGTCCACTCTGGCTTGTGTTTGATAATTCGGATGTTCATGGTGATGATATTCACATTATTTTCAAAAGTGGAGATGACCTCCGTCAAGACATGTTAACGCTTCAAATGTTCAGGATAATGGACAAAATGTGGAAAGAAGAAGGTCTAGACTTGCGGATGACCCCTTATCATTGTATTTCATTGGATCAACGCCTTGGTCTCATTCAAGTTGTTCTAAATGCAGAGACTATTGCAAATATTCAGAAGGAAAAGGGAATGTTCACAGCCACCTCAGCATTCCGCAAAGGATCTTTGCTAGCATGGTTGAAAGATTACAACCCAACAGAGGCTGCTCTCAATAAAGCAACAGAAGAATTTATGTACTCGTGCGCTGGATACTGTGTTGCAACGTATGTGCTTGGAATAGCCGATCGGCATTCGGATAACATTATGATTAGAACAAATGGTCAGTTGTTCCATATCGACTTTGGTCACATTTTGGGTCATTTTAAAGAAAAATTCGGCTTCAGAAGAGAACGGGTGCCATTTGTTTTAACTCATGATTTTGTATACATCATTAACAAAGGACAGAAATCAAAAGAGGAGGCAAAAGAATTCCAGATTTTCCAAAAACTGTGCGAGCAGGTAAGATCTTTGATATTTAAGGTTGGTTGATGATGTTACAATCATTTAAAATTAATCAAATTTGATTTTAGTTCAATGATTTTATAAACATCAAGATTTTACATAAAAAAAGCATCTTATTACTCAGTTGAAATTTAATACCCAAATGAAAGGCCCAACTATAAGTATGACTGATTGCAAAATTAAGCAAGAGAATGCAATGTAAAGTGCAGTTTACAATTTTTAAAAATAAATTTGTAATCATATTATTGGTAAGCCTCCTTTGATAGACATGTGGAAATGGAAGGCATACCCTCAATTGGACAGGAGCAGTTACATCAGAAGAGTATTATACTTCTCAAAATTAATTTCAAAATATATTTCCCAGAATTTTCATTAAATTCAATTTACCTCTCAGTTCAAGATCATGCATGGTAAAAAACACAAACAACTGAGTGCTTTTGTCTCGTGAACTTTTTATTTGGACATTTTTTCTCACCTTTTTGTCTTCATTTTAGGAAAACTAATCTCAGACTGGTGAATTCCGATTATTTGAAAATAATTGTTGCTCAATTTAAAAAACATGTGAGGAAGCTTAGGTCATTTTGAAGTTTCATTCCTCAAATATTTCTTACTGACATTTATAAACAGCAAACATCTCTTTTTTCTCCTATTTGATCAATGTCCTCTGTTTGACAATGCTCAACCTACTTAGTTATTTTTTACCTTCGTAGACTTTAAATCACATTTATTTTTTTTATTGTTTCACATGTGCATAAATCCCAACAGAATTTATACACAATTTTTTTCATATCTTCTTAACTAGATTGTGATTTTTTTACCTTTTAGGCTTTTTTGATTTTGCGGCGGAAAGGAAGCTTCTTCATGTCACTCTTTGCAATGATGATCTCAACGGGCTTACCGGAACTTAGTAGTGAAAAAGATCTCCAGTATCTTCAAGATACGTTAAAAATGGATCTATCAGAGGATGAAGCATTGACACATTTTAGAAGTAAATTTGATGAAGCTTTGAGTAATTCTTGGAAGACTTCACTCAACTGGGCTTCTCATAACCTTGCCAAAAATAATAAACCATAAGTTGGAACTTCGCAAGGAACCCACGCAAGTATTTTAATTAATTGATCAAATACCCTGTTTGATTTACTAACCTGTTTACCTTGTCATCAGTTTTGATCTAAACTCACCTAATTGTATATATTACTTTTTTTTATTTTTAGTTTTAATTAAACATGCCTATCATAGCATCATTTAGCTTCTTATCTACAATTCACTCTTAAATAAGAGTCAAAGAAATCAGTTTTCAAGATTCAGTGAACATTTTTTTCAGAGATTTAGCTATGTATTTATATTGCATGTGTACTGGAAAGAACTTCTATTGATCATAATTAATTCCTGTGCAATTTATTCACTTATCGTAATTCTCTCCAGGATAATGTCCTGTGGTCTTTCAGTTTTATAAGTTATTCTGTGCATTCATTTCCTTTTACATTTGAATAGAGCAAAATCTTTAAGAATCAAGAATCAGCTCGCAACACCACTTATCTGATAATCCTAATCATAACGGAGAATAGAAAATCTAGAGAGCTGTCAATGTTGGGCAGGAAGAATGCTTGATTTTAATTCTGACCCAGTTATTTAATCTATTAACAGGGGTAAAGTTCAATGATGAATTGAATTAAAATGAATCCTGTGAATATTTCCATGAATTTTTCTAAACTCTCCTCCTCCTCCTCCCCCCCCCCCAATCAATTGTCCCCTGCTCAGCTATTTTTTTCCTGCATTTTTATTGCAATTTATCACAATGTCTGATATTTCTTGGTAACTTAACTTTTTTACTTATATATGAGAGATAATTTTACAGCCCGCAATGAAGAAGTAGAGAGACTTCATCTAACAGGAAGAGTCGGTGTTGAATTGCGCTTAATAAGTAGTACTTTAAATTGTAATGTTATATGCATTTAAAAATGGATTTAAAGAATAGTGGGCTGATCAATGAAATTGATAGACAAAGAAGCCAAGGGGAAAATATTGCAAATCTATTGCTTGAAATTGGCAGTCGTTACAGACTAAATAGTCTAAGAGTCCAAAGACACTCAGTGACTAACTCGTGACGTACATTTTGACCACTTAAATCAATAGCATTACATGTACTGACTTGGAAAATGATTGTCTGCCTTGTTGTAGTGTGTGCCAATACGTTGCAGACACCATTTTCCTTATCAGTACAGATTTAAGCGATCAAAACGTGTGTTCTAATTTCGTCATTAAATATCGTCGGGCTCTTGAACTAAAGGGAGAAAATGATAGACTGACTATAAGATCTCTCAAGGGTTGTTGTTAGTTAGTCTAACCTACCTCCTCTGTCCATTACTGCTTTTACCAATAGGATCGCTCCATTTTCTCTTTGTTTTCTGTCTCTATCAATTCCAGGATCCATTCAATAATCAGCAGGCAAATGATTGCACATGATTTAAGAAGTTGAAGAGTTTAAATATATTGTATATTTACTAGACTTTGAATAAGAAGTTGTCTCAAAAATAGACTGATAATTTTATGTTGGTGTGTAACACCATACCTCAGTGATAATAATGTAAAGTTTCTAATAATTTTAAGATAGTAATTATTCTTGAACCTATTGTTAGTGCACTTTCAGTTATGCCTCCATCTAAGGCAATGATACTTTAAAAGCTCCTGTATTATAAAATGTCTCGGGCAGCTAATAGGCCCAACAAATATCAATAATTTGACCGTGTCAAATTGCCCTCTCGTTTTCACAATAAAGTCGTTGAGTGTATCAAACATTGAGTTCTAATAATCTAATTTTGTAGATAAACATCAAATAGTAAGATTTCCTGGAAAAATCAATACTCTTTTTTTTAAATGTTATTTGGGTACATCCTTGAGAAAAATACAGTGAATTGTATCATCAACATATTCAGGCTCTGAAAACCCAATTTTAAGACACTCAACATTTTTTCACAAGTATCATGACTATTAATGATCGTTGGCCTATATATTGCATTCAACTAGTGACAAGCTCCTTTATTTCATGTTGACTATCCCCAGGGTGTATGTCATTCAACAGAAATAGTAAATTACAAAGTTATATCAGTTTCTGTTCAAATTTTGTCACTTAATGTGTCAAGTCATGGCAAATTTGGAATCATCAAAGATTTGAAAAAACTTGTCTATCATCGACTGTCTAATCAGTATAAACTCTTTGCTCTGTACAAATTGTCAATGTGTCAAATTAGTGCGCTATTAAATTTTAATCTTAAATAATGTGTTTTGTTTGTACAGTGCACTCTAAAAACAATGTAACTTGTGATTATAAATTTAATTGTATTATGAACGGTTTCATGATGCATATTGCTTGTTTGTGTGAATTTAGTCTTTGTGATTCAAAAATAAGTCTGATCTTTTTAATCGTAAGCATTTGATGAAGTAGCATACGTATTATATTCTAATCTGTCTCTGTGGAAGTTCTCTCAAGTTCAGTTTTTATTTGACCAATGTCTATCTCATCTCTGGGAGCATAATATCTATGCAAACAGTCAAATAATTTAAGCCCTGATAACCTGATTGTTAGATACTTTCGTTCATCTTCATTTCAAGTTTTACCATTAGTTGTTAAGAATTTTATCCTGTCAAATTGCCTCTCTAATTCAAGTGCAGTTTTTCTGTATTTGGAAGTGCCTTAAGTAACACTTGCAAATCCCATGAAAATTCAATCCATGTTCAGTATATTTGATAGCAGTTTCATGTTTTCCAGTGCCTCCAATGAGGCTCCTCTTCAAAATTATTTTCATTCTGTAACTGCTTTTAATGTTGGTTATTCAGTATTTACGCCATGATAATAGGGCCTGATGTCTTGAGAAATATAAGAATTTATAGCTTGTGAAAGAAAATTTCGTGCCAATCTTATATTTAGGCAATCTTTAGTGAAACGTTGATTCCATTAGCAACTATTTCAATTTCAAATTATTTAAAAAACTTTTGTGTAAAGTGTTAAAGAGTAAACTCAGAAGTTTAGTGTGATTTTGTCATAAACAAATCTGTTAAAACATTTCTCCAAAATAATTCTGTGCTCTCAAATGTTATGTTTCAACTATTAGCTTTATCAATCAATGTATCATAATTTACTAATCAATTTTTTACTCTTCTCTTTTTAATCGAAATTATTTTTTTTCTTTTCCTCGTTTCCCCTGTAAAGATTTTTATGTGTTCATCCTCAAAATGTCCATTGCTTTCACCAATCATCTTACTTTGTAGCATTACCTCTTTTGTGGATAATGCCCTGGTAAATAATTTTGAATTCTAATTATATGCAGGCCAAGATGTAGAGTCTGGGGTGCGTTCAACTTGGTTTGCTCCGTTTTTATACCTCTCAGGTTACTTTTAGATTTTCACATTGTGTGCTTTCATAAATCCCCAATAATTTTTCTGGACTCAAATATTTTTACAGTTTATTCATTAATTCTATCTCCTCATCTTGAAAATATGTTTTCAAAATTCTAAGCTAAAAGCTCATGAGCTGCCAAAATGTGGTTTGCTTTAATTTTTAGTTCTTGTCATCATTAATGGCAATCAATATTTTGTAATGCCTTGTAATGTGTAATATGTATTATCTCTTTATCCTTTTTTCATAAAAAATGTAAGCTTTTCAAATCCCCTCCTGAAAAGAAAAAACAAAAAGAAATCTTGCAGTTGAATATCTATCTAGGGCCTCTTTTACAAACCGTTTAAAAATAAACTCTGCACTGTTTGGTAAAGAACCCTAAATGCCTTTGCAGAAGATCCTGTATGATATTGGGTACTTCAGTTGTCAAAATAAGTAATTCTCAAAGGTCTTAAATTGCTACTAATTCTTGTTAGAAAAAACAATTAAAATGAGGTTTCTAAAAACATGCCACAATCTAATCTATGAGAATTTGCTTCTTTTTCACGCAAATTCTTACAGAAACTTGCATTTTTATTAATATTTTTACTTATGCCTAAAGCTTACTTTGTACAGAAATTTCTAGTTCATTATGGAACAAAATTAGCACATATTACTTGAGGTTTTGGTCTTGGTAAATCTTTTTTATATGAATCTGTTAACAGCGAGTTTCAATTTTCAGGCAAAGTTAGGTTAACCTTAACATTAATTTCACGCAAACCCAGAAAATCTTTTCTGGACTCAACATATTTCAGTAGGTAGGCTGCAAAAGGTACTCTTGCCTGGTCTTCTGATACTTAGAAAACTATAATCTAACTTGTTTGATATTTCTTAACTGACCACATACACACACATCGATTAATTTAGTCACTATAATAAAAGTAATGTTAGATAAAGCGGGAGACATAGGAGTTCGATTTAAATCAGTTGATTTCCTTCAAAGTTTTGGTGAAGAAAAAAATTAGTGTTTCAGGTCGATTTAGTTAAGTGGGACCATATTTTATTTTGTATTCTTTGATATTTCATCAAGGTTCGCCTCATCCTATTTTGTTGATGAACCTAGGTTTGCCTAAAATTGGAGTTTGCTAGTAACAAATCAAATTACAAATCATGAAAGCAAAAAAAAATTAGTGGTCAGATATATATGTATTTCATGTAAAATTTATTTAGTTTTTACATTGAAGCAATCAAAATAATTTCTGTTCATCCATTTGAATGCTGTTGGCAATGAACTAATTTTGAATGAGTGTTAATTGATTTGTCACTGCAAGATTGATTTGTGTGAGTAACAATAAAATTATCTCACTCCTGACAGTAGCCCTTACAGTTGTAGGTTCTGATACAATCAAGGCTTTTTATGGAAATGTGGGTAGTAGGTACCATGTTGTCCAATGTTCGGCAAGTGTATCTTAAAATCTCGATGCAAAAACCCTTCAGCCGAGAAAATAAGCCACTACAAGACACCCAGAATCCCTCTTAGAAGCAGTGCTACTATCTACTGTATGATTTACATATCATAGATACCTATTCTTGAGAATTTATACCTATTTTTTTAGTTTGCAATTCAAAGGTTTAAAATTGATTGAAAAATAAAAAAGGTGTTGGAAACTCATTCTGAGTGCATGTATCATGAAAGTATGTATCCCTTAACTTTCTTTCACGAATTTTTAGTTCAACAATATATGTATCAAAAATCAAACATTTAGTCAGGTATTCATCCTGCTGGCATCCTTTTAATGGTGTGTTCTATCGTTAACAATTTTGGGCAACTTGTTTTAGAACACTCCAACCTCATGAAATTTAATTTAGAATGCAATGGTTATCTAAAGGGAACAATATTATGTTTCTTCTGTTATTAGTCTTTACCACCTCATTACCAACCTTATTTACTTAACCCTCTCTCAGATCAGTTAGACATCGTTTCATCTCTTTAGGTTTTTAAACACGGTAAACAAAAGACTTTCTACATTCATTGTTTTATCATTGTTATTTGTTATTTGTTGTATATTTATTTAAGCTAAAATTAAATAAGATACTTTACTCCAATTGAAAATATTTAATTTAAGGAACGTAAAAAATAAAAATAAAATTGGAAAGAATACATTGTTTTTTGTTATTGCTTGTCGCTCATTTTCCACTCCAAATACTCTATGAACACTCAAGTGTGGAATGTTTAAAACATAGGCTGTGTGGCCACTTAAGTATTCCATCAATATCCCATAAATATTTATATATCAAGGATTCTGCAAAAATACTCTCAGCATATCAAGTGCCATCTGTGAACACAGTGTTTACAAGCTGTACAGTTGTAGAAATATGGTACAATATTGCCATGATTCAATTTTAGCCAAATCGTTGTAGGAAAGTGTACTTATTTATTATGTACCTAATTTCGTGCAGTATTAGTTGATTAGGTATGAAAATGTGCCTAGCTATCTTGATAATTTTCTTTTAATTTTTGTAGATTCCTTTCTTTTCGCCTTAACTTGATTTTTATTCCTTCCCAAGGAAAGCGTGGACTATGAGTTACCCTGTATCTGGTCACTTTCCTAAGAAATTAGCAAGAAGGAAAAAGGGAGTGTAAGGAAGGATGCAGCTCAAATTGTTTGACTTACTGTCACCTACTTTTTTATAGCGATTGTTCAAAATTGCCATATTTTCATTTTCTAACTTCAGATTCTTGAGCGAGAGTTCATAAGAATTGCTCAATATAAACTGTTTTGTAGACTTTCTTTCATTTTTTGTGATTTTCATACCTAAATTTTTCTTCTTTCTCTTTTCTTAAGTACAAAATTGAACAATCAAAATTAAGAAAATATTATATACACAAACTTTAACAATCTATCCACTAAACTATTTTCTTAGTAGTCTTCTTTCAATCTCATTACACTGAGATTATTCTGCAGATCTTCACTATCTATTTCAGCATCTGCTGTAAAGTTAAGTTGCATTGTGGGCTCAATCATCATAAAACCATTGTCACTGAATCGACCAGGGATAGTCGTCTCCAACCATACGAAAGCAGCCAGTCTATTAGTTTGCAAATGGATAGTAAACTTTTTCACATCAATACTCTGAACGTGATGAATCTAGAACAAGATAGAAACAAGGAAATCATAATCTGTTTTTAAGGATTTAATCTAATGCGCCAAAATGTATGTTAAAAACATACTTCTTTCCAATAACAGGAAAGGAGAAACTACGTGTACTTTTGAAATTCACACGCTACTGAAGCTAAGACTTCATGTTACTATATGCTGAGTGTGCGAGATGGACATAGAATGAAAGGGGTTGCCAAGTGCCCCTCTGCCAGGCTCTGAGATTCAACATTTCATGGTGTTTCAATATGTGAATTGTGAAATGAGATCAAGATGAACTTTCTTAAAATTTTTTAACTTTTTAAAGACTCAAAAAGCTAAGCCAACGCCTAAAATTAGTACTAAGTCAATTTCGATATTTTTTTATAAAAAAAAAAAAAAAAAAAAAAAAAAAAAAAAAAAAAAAATGTGAGTTTATTTATAGTTTTCTCTGGAAGTTTCGATTATCTACTTTCATGAAGTAAAATTTTCTGTTGGAGCAATAAAAATTTCAAATATGCAATTATTCCTGCGCGAAAATTTTCGTCGCGTCATCAGAGAATCTCCAGGAATTCCTATAATGTAATTTCATAGAAACGATTCCTGTAACTTTAAAACCATTTCCGGTTCACTCAGCGAGAATTCTCGTCCGGAAATCATATACTTGAAAATTTTTCTCAGTGCACCTCGGGTTCTATACTTACTTACTTAGTCCTGGAAATTCCATGACTTTAAAAAGACCTGAAAACGAGAATCCGTTCGTTTCGTTTTCCTAATAGGGAAACGAACGGTCGCAATAGCTTGCGATGAACACTTCTTTCTCTCGCGCAAAATCCCTGCGGTTGATGTTGGTATTCAAGCGTAGGAGAGAAGCAGATGAACGGTGTAAAATAATGGTTTCTGGTCTCGCCTCTCGAATTAGGAAGAACACCGATGCGAGCGCGCCGCGCCGCGGCGCGGCGCGCCGGCTGTTCACCCTGAGCATACCGAGTAATTTTTTAATCTCAGAGATCATGTTGCATAACCGACTGATTGAAGGCGTTTTCAGTGCGTTCGGTGATTCGCGGCCTTACGGTCTAATAAGTAAGTAGTTGACCACATGATATAGGGTTAAATCAACTACCTACGTACACTTTCTCAAGACATGCGCCTGTGTCCAAATCTCACTCTAAACAAGTTGCACGATCTTGTTTAAAACTTCCAGAATTCACTTATGAGTGAAAATCAACGTTTGTATAAGCTAACATTAAAATTAGTCTATTTTCCCGCTTTCGTTCTGCTATATTACTCTTGATTCAAAATAAAATCTTCTTGACAGCATACTCAAGAATGTTTCTGCCGAAATCGGGTCACTTTTTTCTCTAATGAAATTCAAAAAGTATGCTAAACGTTATTAAATACGGATGCTAGAACTTAGTGAGTTTTTGGACTACCGGTCTCTTTTTGTGCGGTATTATCTTGATTTATTTTGCGAGGGAAACTCCGTACTCTTGAAGAATGGCTGTCATTCTTAATATGTTGGAGCGCCTTCAATTTCGTATTTTACTGTGCAACACCTCTATTGCAAAATAGTCGCTTGAAGCGCCGCGACTGGCGAGGGTGACTACAGCGCATCAGCGCCTTCAAACCTAACAGGGGTACTCACGCATCGCGCAATGCGTGAAGTATCCCCGTTAGGTTTGTAGGCGCCAGTGCGCGTTTCGCGCTGGCAGCACGCTGCTCCGCTCTATGTAAGAGGCTCTAACATTAAAACTCGCGGAGTCCGCGTTTTTGAACTCATGATTTTGAAAAGTTTCCACACTCTGCAAGTCTGCATGGATTATTCTCAATTGAATTGATGAAAAAAAATATGTATTGAAGGAAAATTTAATGTGCGTTTGGTAAATATGAAGGTGGTTTTCTGTGTCAAATTTAATGATTACCAAACCACTTTAATTTTTTCTTTTTTATTTTGTGCTTTTACTGTGCTGCAGTGTGGTGTATGCGAAACCAAAAACTCAAAATTGGACGAATTTAACTCTATAAGATACATGTACAAATCGGTTAAAACTAAAGATTGCGTGCTTCTTGTTTTTTCCCCTCTTTTATTCATTTTTGTATAGTTCCTTTCACCACAACTACGGCTCATTGAGATTAATATCGATGTCATCGCTTGGAGAAGATTTACAAATATTTGCCACGTTTGAAAAATGTAAATGTTTTTAATATAAAGTAATATTTTCATTTAAAAAAAGGAGAAAGAAAGGAAGAACAAAAATAAATGCGTAATAATACCTACTTCTATCTCAATTTTCTAATTTCGATATCGTCAGTATAATTTTACGCATGGACTAAAATGTAAGTAACGCAGGCAACACTCGGACCAAGTCACTGTTGCATACTTTACGCGTGGATGTAAACTACAGGCCAAAACAGGTGCGCGGACAAAAAATCGTTGATGGAATGGTCCTGGAACCGCAACGTTACTTATGCATTGATGCTTACGATTTTTTTTTCTTATCTGAGTTTGATCTGTTTTTTTTTTTTTTTTTTTTTTTTTTTTTTTTTTTTTTTTTTCGTTTTCAATGTCGCACTTGCATTACTGTGTCTCAGTAGAATTTTGAGGAAATGAGACGTAGTTTGGGCCTTATTTCGTACTCTGTCTAAAGATACCTACGTGGTTTTCTGCTCGCCTCTTAATAATCACGTAGGCGTCCAGCAAGGTTTTCAACTGTCCTGACTTAACGAGATTGAATACAATTTTTATGAAAAGTCTCATAAAATAAAATCTCATGAAATTTTGCATCTCTGCACCCGGTTAATAGAAAACTGACTTTCGCTTACCGTGACGTTAGCTGTTTCGAATCCTGTGATATTCAAGAAACCTTGCGGTAATATGAAGTTCTGCGATAAAAGTGTTCCAGCAGCGTCGTATAACTGCAAATGAAGGAAATAAACCGGAGAAAATCGGTCCTTCTCCTCAGTGACATTCTCATTTCCCGAAATCTTCGCTGGAGTGCTTTTGTTAATCAAACTTTTCAGTGTGAATGACTCAACCAACTCTGATGTTGCATTTTTCTGGAAAGCATGCAAATTAGAAACAAATATTTAGTTATATGTACCCACGACAATTACTTACAAGTAATTCTCTTCAGACATACTTAGTTAGGTTATTTTTGAAAGGAAAGTTTGAAAAAATATAGAATTTCCAGGTGTTTTGTTAGCGTCCATAAATTATGTCACGTTTTTTTGGCTCTCTCGACTCCTCCTTGTAACGCTATTCGTAACGCAACCCCAGACCCCCTTTAATAATGACGTAACGCTTGATTGACCTCCCCCTTAAGATCTCAAAAAACGTGAGGAACAGCTGAATATATGTATGAATACTTATATGTATGTAGCTGCAGGGCCGGATTAACGCTCAGGCTCAGGATACTGGCGGGTGCAAGGGGCCCACACATTTGTGGGTTGCATACTCTCTGAATTGAAGGCGGTTCACGTTTCCCAAACACCGAAGGGTGCAGTTGCGACTATCCCCCCCCCCCTTCCCGAGGGGGGGAGGCTTACTCGAGCTTTACAGATGTCCGTGTTGCATATGCACGAAAGTGAAGGAGTTTTTACTCTACAGGCGTTCGCCGCTTCACCGCGGCGTGGCGGGCGGTATTATTGCGAGGATACAAAACGACAGGTCGCCTTCAATTTTTATTTTCCACTAAACGAACATCTCTTAGACACGAATAGTTGCTCACAAAAGTAGGATGTGAGCACCAACTAGATTCAGAGCCGAAAAGTCCAACGGAATCGGCTTACACCCCAAGTAGCAGTGATATGGCAATAGCTTGCGATTGTCGGAGAATGTATCGCGATATTATTCATGTCGATTTATTGCAATGTTATCGGATGAAAAATCGCGATAAATTGCAATCTCATCGCATAAATTTGCGATAAAATCGCGATTTTATCGACGGCGGTTTTTCGCAATATTATCGAATAAAAAATCGTGGTAAATTGAGATAAAATTTCGATTTTGGCGAACGCGATTTTGTAGATAAAATTGCATCAACTTCGAGGATAATCGTGCAGATGTTGACAATCCTAGCGATTTTATTGCCAAAAAATTGTAAAAATGTCGAAACTTAATTTCAAAATATCGCGATTTTTTCGTTAAAAATGCTGCTTGGGGTACTAGGGCCCGCAAAACGCTGATTTCATGAATTCACGGAAATTCAGTATCAGGCTCATCGCACGAAGCAACTATTTCACACCAGAGTTATTGTACAGTATCATACGAAACTGAAGGCGCTCTAATATATTAGGAATGGCAGGCATCCATCAAAAGTACGGAGCTTTTCTCGCAAAATAAATCAAGATACTACGGCCCAAAAAGAGAGCAGTGGTCTAAAAACTCACTAAGTCCTAGCATCCGTAATTAGTGACGTTTAGCATACCGACGGTGAAACTACCAAACCACGTATCTCGGTTTGCGACGTCGCAGACTTCCTGTCATACTTTATTTTTTAAATGAAAAACTACTTAACGTCCAGTCTTGAAAATTTCTGTGATTTTTCCTCTTCGTGCGGAGAAAATTCTGTGAAAATTTCAAGGAATGATATTGATTTGGTCTACCTCAAAAAAATAAAATGCGAGCGTAGATTTTTAAACACCGCAAACGAGATACGTGGTTTGGTAGTTTCACCGTCGATACACTTTATCGCCTGGCTGTGAGTTGCTTAATCGCCATCGGCTATGAAAGGCTATAAGAATTTGTGTAGCCGGCTATAGAATCTATTGGAAATCTTACAGCCGGCCGAAGGTCTACGGTATTTTGGAACACAGATTCAAGAGCATTCCAATGTCGCTAACCTTGCAAACATAAACGATCATCTAAACTAGTTTCACCTCTACTCCCAATAAACTATGAATTCAAGACGAAAATTACCGTCGAAAAGTTTATTTTTCACGTAGAATTAACTTAAGTTGCACAATCCAGGAAACATCATTGACATCCAGGCATCATTGACATGCTCTTAGTTCCTTTTTGCAAAATGCGATCCAATTGGTTGTTGCTGCAAAAAAATAGTTTCCCACAACCTGCTATACCTACAATGCTCCGGTGACCATGTAAGTTGGCCCGAGCACTTTTTCGGGAAGAAAGCCTTTCCCCTACCTGGTTGCTCACTTAATATCCGCCCGAGTTTCGCATATCTTCCGTTTCTCCTCATCGCAGCTTCCATCAAACCGCAATTGCCCGGAAACTAGGACCGCAAATCTTATCTGATAAAATCGTTCGCCCTTTAGACCGATTCTGGGGGGTTGGGCTAGACTAGTCGATGAGTCAACTGTTGATCTAATTTCATTACGTGAACGCAGAAGAAAAACGGGGTAAAAAATCACTAATGTGTGATCAATTTTCAAGGACAATTCTGTAATTTCTCCTACGATTTTAAATAAATTAAAACGCGTAAAATCGAAAATCTAAGCTCAGATTCGGATTCTTCGTGAAAAACTGATGCGATTTCATGCATCAAATTTTAGAATAGCGTGAAGGAAAGAGGTTTAATGACGTTAAAAAGCACTAATGTGTGATCAATTTTCAAGGACAATTCTGTAATTTCTCCTACGATTTTAAATCGATTAAAACGCGTAATATCGAAAATCTAAGCTCAGATTCGGATTCCTCGTGAAAAATTGATGAGATTTTATGCATCATATGTTAGAAGAACGTGAAGAAAAGAGGTTTAATGACGTAAAAAAACACTAATGTGTGATCAATTTTCAAGGTCAATTCTGTAATTTCTCCTACGATTTTAAATCGATTAAAACGCGTAATATCGAAAATCTAAGCTCAGATTCGGATTCCTCGTGAAAAATTGATGAAATTTCATGTATCATATGTTAAAATAGCGTGAAGGAAAAAGGTTTAACGACGCGTATAGATTCTGTCGTACTTCCTCTTTGAACTACGCCGCCGCCTGTCGCCCGAGTGAAACCGAACGGGGAGGCGCCGCTTAAGCGCCGGCTAAGCGTTCGGTTTCGTCCCGAGGAATTTCTCACGATAAATTCTTATTCTTCCTCCTCCGCTGACCCACTGAGCACTACCCATGTTGCCACGTTGGATTCATATGCTCGAATCAGTATGTCTATGTTACGTCTCTTTCCTTCACGCTATGCTCGGGTATGATACATGAAATTGTATCAATTTTTAACGAGGAATCCGAATCTGAACTCCGATTTTGGGTATCACGCGTTTTAAGTCAAATTTTCCAAATTCGAAAATCTGAAATGACTGACGTGGCTTAAAATGCCATCTCGGCTCCTGTTCGATAGATTTTTCTGAAATTCGGTGTCAGGAGGTATTTTTCGACAGGAAACTCGAATTTTTAGTCCATTTTTTAAAATTCTCAACTCCAAAATGTTGGATGTGGCCTAAAATGAGCCCCGGTTCTGGCCTCCGTTTCTGTTCGTTAGAGCTTTGTGAACCGGGGATCAGGAGTACTTTTCGACGGGAAACTCGAATGTTTAGTCGATTTTTGAAAATTCTCAAATCCAAGATGGCGGACGTGGCCTAAAATGCTATGTCGGCTCCTGTTCGATGGATTTTTTTGAAACTCGGTGTCTGAGGGTATTTTTCGACCGGAAACTCGAATTTTTACTATGTTTAAAAATTCTCAAATCCAATATGGCGGACGTGGCCTAAAATGCTATGTCGGCTCCTGTTCGATGGATTTATGGCGCCCCCTTACTACATGCCTACTCTTTCATTTCTGTACAGCCGCAAATTTAGTGTCAAGGGGCGCCTGACCGTCTATGGACCAGGTGGAGTTTTTGTCCTAAAAATCTACCTTTAGACGGCAATTCTCTTTATATTTTGTCTATGGTTTTATGCCCCCTCCCTTTCTCGCGGACTCCTTTTTCCTTCCATTTCCCCCTTCTTCCTTGCTTTCACTACCCAACCTTGTTTCCTTTTCCTTTTTTCCCCTTGTTCTTTCTTCCCTTTCTTCCCTTTTTTCCCCCTCTCTTCTTCTTTCGTGGCGCCCCCCAAAGGCTGGCGCCCGTGTGCGCCGCACGCCCTGCACACGCCGTAAGTCCGGGCCTGCACAGATTCTACTGCCAATTTTTACCAAGGTGGTGTAGAATGACACAAAATTAACTCCTAATTCGTGCTGTGATACCTACAGTCCCCTAATTTTTTTAATAATTATTCATCTTAAGGATCATTTTATGCCCAACTCCATCACAATTTTGCAAGAGGCACAGATGGACAGGCCCGCCACATTCCATCTCGGGCCCTGGTACCAATTTTCTGGCCTGGGCCCCTAGCACGGGGGGGGGGGGGGGGTCCGGGGGGCCTCCCCCAGGAAATTTTTGAAATTTTAAATCTATTTGGACGCATTATGAAAGCTCGTATGATGGAGATTTTCCATCAATTTCTGCAGAATAATTACGCCTTTTTGTTTACTTTCAGCACCAAAAACTTTCGAATTGTTGCATTCAAAACATCTATAAATTTTTTTTGAGGGGGCAGATGATAATTTTCAATTCTATGGGGAGCTGGGCCCCCCTGGACTCCCCTTTCGTACGTCTATGGCAAAGGAGTTAAGCCATTGAAGTCGAGGATGCCTAGAAAGGAGCCTCTTAGCATCCGACAACGGAAGAAAATGAAACACAGTTACTAAAAATGTCATTCTACATATACTCAAAATCTTGAAAATCTCTAAAAACGTAAGAAAAATTTTATAGTGCCCTAGCGTGTTTTTAAAACTTTATTCACCTCTTGCGGAATTTTTAGGGTAATTTTCTCACTTTTCCCTACGAGACAAGGGTTACACATGAATTCGTAGTGGTTTGTCACCTGTGTCACGGGCCCCTCCAGGGCCCGGGCCCCGGTACCAAGGACCCAGTATCCCCCCCCTTGTGGCGGGCCTGCAGATGGATGGCATTTAGCAAAAAGGAACCAGCGAGATTACAGTGCTGTAAAAATGTTGCTTATTCATTAGGTATTATCTAAAAAATCTCCCAGAATAGCGAATAGTTTTGACTTCCCACCAAAAAGTGTTAATTTTGAAGGAACATAATAGTGTGAATTTTAACAGTGTACACATATTAAGTATATTTTTAAAAGAAAAGGAGAAGTCGCGCCACGATTTTGAAAACACTGTAATCGCGCTGGTTCCGTTTTGCTAAATGTAGGTAATCCAGATGAAAACTACACGCGGGAGAGGTCTAATAGGTGGTGAAACACAACAACTGCGAACATCAACTTCGCTAGTAGCTCTATGGATGACTAACTCGAAACAGTCGGAATGGAGTATCCTGATTGTGTTACATGCAGATGGTATGACCGTTCTTGTCAGTGTGATTTGTAACATTATGATCGACCGGAAATAAGAATTCATCTGAAAAATTTCGATTTGGCGTGTTATTCGGTTGCAATTTCCCAACGCATTCGCGCACGCAGAGCGCCAATTTGTCTCCTCGGATCCCTTCGTTCGTTGCATTACTCAAGTCGATATGAGTGTTTTGTTCCTCTCAACGACAGTCCTCTTGTATCTTTACTTTTGTCTCTCTGTCGTTTCCTCTGCAAAAAACCAGGTAGTTTTATCGACTGATGTACTTTGTAAGGTTGTAAAGTTGGATTTTTTTATTTTATCAAGGAAAATTCGGCGACGATCGAATGTTGATCGGACGTTCTTTCTCAGCACAGCAGAACATTTACTTACATCCCCAGTAGCAACAATCTTAGTAAAATCTATCTGAAGGTCATATTTAAAAAAAAATTGGCATCAACATTTTGTTAAATTCTCAAAATCGCACCTTGTTTTGATGCTAAATACAAAATAAACTGCACATTATATGCTACATGAAAAAGCTAAAATTATGTGTAAAGCTCATGTAAGTAATTTGTTTGTTACAATTTATAATAGTAAAGAGGCAAAAAATTGGTAAAAGTGCAAGGTGGTGTCTTTACGTAAAAAAGAACAAGAGAGGGTTTTCAAACTTGGACACCGAACATTTTTTTAAGAGTTTTCCTTGGAAATTTTCGAGCTTCCTAACTTTTTTTTACAGCCGATGATACTATATATGGATATGCGAAAGATGTTTCCAGAAGAGGGCTGTTAGAGCCGTGGCTAATATGTAGAAAACCCTGATTCATAAATTGACTTTTATAGGAGGGAAAAAATGTTGAAAATACAATGAAGAGCTGGGATGTTCTAATTTGGACCGCGCTAAGCAGAAAGGAACCAATCCACACCAGCTATTGCCAAATTTAATTAGGCAATTCAATTTTTTTACATGGAAACGGCTGTGCGGATTTTTAAGCACATTTCAGTTAATTTTCTGCATAGTGTATACCTACGAAGCAAATTTCTTAAAATTTTCAAAAGAATCCGCGCGAAAGTTTTCTTGTAAAAAATTAAATTGCCTGGTTAAATTTGGCAATACTTGATGTGGCTTGGTTTTTTCCGCTAAACGCAGTCAATTTGTTGACGCAGCCATTCCCTCCAATAATTCTGTAATTTTAGGTCCGCACTAAAGTAATGGTGTTCGAGGACGAAGTAACAAATTGCGACGATAAGGATTATGTGCTGAGCATTGGCCCTTTCTCTGTTTCACGCGTTGGCCTTTATATGCTCATCAACGGGAAAGTCGCTGCTCGTAGAGACCTACTTAATCCAATATCGGTACGTTACTTTTACCAACTTGATTTCTTTATTCGCCCTGTCAAAGCATGTAAACTGTTCTATCTTCCAAACCGATGCTGGTCAGAACTACCTACTACCTACAACTACCTACTTGCCGCCCATGGGCCGTCTGTATTTTTCCGTCCCCTTCGTTAAGTGAACGTGCCGGTGGTGGAGGGTTGTATGAGACGCGTTTACTCGTGTTGGGCACATTTTTTGTGAAAGCCCTGTCAACATTAACAAAAGTTTACGGAACTTTACGCGAAAGTTAAGTTCCGTAAACCCATCCCTGTTTGGACAAGGTCCTCCATTTATAACAAACAAACGAAAAAATTATGAAAGAACAAACATAATGTAGTTTAATAATTTTAACTTCCGCCGCTGCGCTGACCGCACTGTTTTTGGCGCAATGCGTGAAGTATTCATGCAGTCTTGTAGGCGCTATGCGTTTCATGCCGGCCGCCGCCGCGCCGCGCCGCACCGAGGGCTTCTCCTTTTCTTCTCAGTCCTCGTCATCATTGCTCTCTGCGCCGCTCCGCTCGAGGTCAAAGTGCGTGTTTGGTTTCTTTCTTAACTCGACTAATTAAAGGTGCTGTCTCTTGTATCAACGAAATACGAAAAAATTAGAGATTACTATACTTTTATTCTCAGGGAAGGAGGGATTTTGTCGCCCTTTCTCGTTGGTAATTTATTTTCTGAATCCGATTTTTCTCTCTTTTTTTGATACCTACATTCAAAAAGATTGCAAAATTTGCCGCCCCCTTTGGCGTTATGGGCCGCGGTCCATGTGGCCAGGCCATCCCCCCAATGCGGTACTGACTAACGGAGACAGAAGAGATTATAAACGACCTCGAGAATGCTCAAAAATAAACTAAAAAAAATAGGAGGAAAAACAAATGATCTTTACTTTCTTAGTCATGTGTTGAAGTCTCTAATGCACTTCGTCATCTTTTAATGATATTCTAGAAGTTTTGTTGCCTCGATAACTTAAAAATTTAACCTCTCAATTGCCTCACAGAATAATGTTTTCACATAAGTTTCGTGAAATCAATGGCGAAAGTGCGAAATCACGTATCCTCGTTTGCGAAGTTGCAAGACTTCATGTGGTGATTATTTTTTTGTGTGTGTGGAAAAGTAGACAACGTAATTTCTTGAAGACTTCCTCGGGGTTTCTTATTTGTCAAAAATACTCTTTGTAGATTTCAAGTCATAAAGTTGGCGTGCTTCTCTTCGAAAAAAAAAAAATATAGGCAGGAATTTCGAAACATTGCAATGGAGATACGTGGTTTAAGAATAAAAAACAAAACAAAAAAATAAATAAATAAAAAAAAAATAAAATGAAAAATTCAAATTAAAATGATAAATTCAAATTAAAAAAAAAATAAATAAAAAATTAAGAAAAATTAAAAATTAATTAAAAATTAAAATTAATTATTAATTGTTTAATTAAAAATTTCAATAAAAAATTGTGGAATTAGCAGATTCGCAATTGGAGGTACCTGTGAATTTTACGCAACTTTCATCAAATACATTTTTTATTCATTAAATTTGTTAGTTTTATTTTAGATGATATTTTAGTTTTGCTGACAAAGTAAGAGAAAATTTGATGGGAACATTTTTCATTTTCTGAAGTTGATTGCGTATAGGTATTGTATAATAATTGAGTCATTCCAAGTGTTTTGCACTCGTCGTATGTACCTATCTGTTGGATTCTAATCCAAAAGAAGATAATTTTGTAAAATTTTCATTTTACTAAACATTATATTGAATTTTTTTCCAGTTTAAATTTCGGATCGAAAAATGCGGAGACAAGGGAAACCCAAATTCCTGCGAATATTACACTACTTGGAAGTGGGATGATGCATGCACTACACTGAATGTGCTGCCATTTACGAAGAGTTTTTATAATTCTCACGTGCCCAAACTTAACGCCTGCCCTTATAAAAAGGTACTGCAATCGCCACTGCTGTAAGACATTCTTCATCAGTATATTCAGTGTACATGTTCATTAAAAATAATAATGATGATAGTCAACATTTTTTGTAGTCAAATTAACTATTGTGGATTCGTTGGGACACATTTTGACGATTCAAAATGACCCGTGTAGTATAAATTTTAGTTAATATATGAGTGTTTCTGCCTATCATCTAATTGTGCAGTGCCTATGGACCGTCTTTTTCAAAAGGAACGCATGACAAAAAAGAAAAACCCCCAAAAAAACACACACCCAGAAGCGAAAGAAAAAGTGAATGTTCTCACCAAAGTGCACTGTTGCTCCAAATAAGGGACGAATTTTTTAATGCCCAGTTTTGAACAGAAAATGGACGTACTTCTGTCAAACGGAACTATGTGCAGTATGATGTGAGCCCTTTTATGCATATCTTAGTAATAGTCCGAGAGCCAGACGACTTTGAGTGACAAACTCGGGATACATGTTTTGACCCCCTAAATCGATAGCCTTGCATGCACTGAAACGGAAAATTTTTGTCTGCCGCCCTCTAGCCTGTGCCATCACCCTCATCTAGGCCCTCAAAGTGGTCCAAAAAACACCATCTGGTGACAAACTCCTGACGCGCGGCAGACAAGTCTATTATTAAAGATCATACCCAGGGTGACTAGAAAAACTTTGTCTGCCGCCTTCTAGCCTGTGCCATCACCCTCATCTAGGCCCTCAAAGTGGTCCAAAAAACACCATCTGGTGACAAACTCCTGACGCTCGGCAGACAAGTCTATTATTAAAGATCATACCCAGGGTGACTAGAAAAACTTTGTCTGCCGCCTTCTAGCCTGTGCCATCACCCTCATCTAGGCCCTCAAAGTGGTCCAAAAAACACCATCTGGTGACAAACTCCTGACGCCTAGTGCGGTTGCAGATGTACTCCTGTGAGCAGCTTGTGTAATAAAGTTTGAATGATACATCATTCTCTTCGTTTTTTCGTGTAGAATCCGATTTTCGATGTTGTCAAGTCCAAAAATGATGCTGGTGCCCCCAATTCAAGATGGCGCCCAAAATGGCCGCCCCGGGGGTCAAAATTCCAAAATTCGAGAATATTGTCGAGTTTGGTATCCATTTATATGTAATTTTGGTCGTAGAATTCATATCTGGTGTCAAAAAATAATTTCAACCCCTTAGGGTCCGTCAAATCCAAGATGGCGGCCAAAATTTCAACTTTAATGATAATTACCCAAGATGCACCTTTCACTGTCGAATGACGTGTCTTCATTTATGTTAATTAGGTCAGAAAACCTACAAGGGAGGTCTACAATGCCACTGCACCCTATGGAGGGCCAGGGTTCACCCCCTCCTACCCCCAATATGGCCGCCGCGGAGGGCATAAATAGTGACATTCTCTCAGAGCGTCATAGTAGGTGTCCATTCCTATGTAATTTGAGGCGTAAATTCCAAATTTCAAATCATAAATCGCAAATGTGAGACTTGCAATGGCTTATAATTCTCTCAAAGCGGCATAGTAGGTGTCGATTTGTTTTTAATCTGAGGCGTGGATTTCGAATCACAAGTCAAAACATGTAAATATCCCATAGTGACGAAAATACTTATATATGGCAACCGCTTTGGCCTACATTTTGGACTAAAAATGCTGCTTGGGTTCATTTTTGTCGAAAGAGCTGGAAATGAATTGGTGATTTTAATGGTAATTGACAAATTTCACGCGTATTCTTTTTCTATGTACGCAAAGGACTCAGATGGGCGTCTGTTGTTTTCATTTTTAAAAATTCCCACAAAAATATAATTTTTTTGCCGACGAAGTATGTATCTGCATTCAGAGTTCCTATGTTATTGTTTATGAACGCACTCAGTTTAATTGCAATTAAAACAACTGGATAATTGAGTGCTTTTTGTAGCGCAGGGTTTCGTCTCCTAGTAGAAGCGACACCTACAGTTTCCTGCGTTATCTGCAACAAAACGCACGCTCCTGCTAGAAGAAAATCGATTACAAAAAGAACCATCTATTATCCAGTTATCTAATAATGAAAGAACCAGAAACCAATATGAATCCTCTGTGTACATTTGAAAAAGAACACCGGTGAAATATGTCAATCACCATTAAATTATCCGATTCATTTCCAGCTCTTTCGACATAACTGAACCCAACCCAAGATGCATTCTTTATTCCAAGATGAAGGCCAGAGCGATTGCCATGCTTAAGTGTTTTTGTCACTTTGAGATATTGACGATTTCTGACTTCAAATTCGGAATCTACGCCTCAACTTACATGAGAATCGACACCTCACATGCCGCTTTGAGAAAATTTCACTGCAACTATGTCCCCCCGGCGGCCCTTTTGAAGAGGGTACGGGGCTGCTCCTGGCCCCGCGTAGGGTGAAATGGCCTCAACTTACATGAGAATCGACACCTCACATGCCGCTTTGAGAGAATTTCACTGCAACTATGTCCCCCCGGCGGCCGTTTTGAAGAGGGTACGGGGTTGCTCCTGGCCCCCCGTAGGGGTAATGGCATTCCAGACCTCTAATTTGCGATTTCCGACTTGGAATTCCGAATCTACACCTCTATTTACATTAGAATCGACACCTCACATGCCGCTTTGAGAGAATTTCACTGCAACAATGCCCCCCCCCCCCCCCCCGCGACCGTTTTGAAGAGGGTAGGGGGCTGCTCCTGGCCCCGCGTAGGGTGAAATGGCATTCCAGACCTCTAATTTGCGATTTTCAACTTGGAATTCGGAATATAAGCCTCTACTTACATAAGAATCGACACCTCACATGACGTCCTGAGAGAATTTCACTATTTATGCCCCCCATGGCAGCCATGTTAGAAAGAAGAGGGGGTTGAGGGGGTTCCCCTGGCCCCATATAGGGTATAAGCCATTGCAAGTCTCACATTTGCGATTTATGATTTGAAATTTGGAATTTACGCCTCAAATTACATAGGAATGGACACCTACTATGACGCTCTGAGAGAATGTCACTATTTATGCCCTCCGCGGCGGCCATATTGGGGGTAGGAGGGGGTGAACCCTGGCCCTCCATAGGGTGCAGTGGCATTGTAGACCTCCCTTGTAGGTTTTCTGACCTAATTAACATAAATGAAGACACGTCATTCGACAGTGAAAGGTGCATCTTGGGTAATTATCATTAAAGTTGAAATTTTGGCCGCCATCTTGGATTTGACGGACCCTAAGGGGTTGAAATTATTTTTTGACACCAGATATGAATTCTACGACCAAAATTACATATAAATGGATACCAAACTCGACAATATTCTCGAATTTTGGAATTTTGACCCCCGGGGCGGCCATTTTGGGCGCCATCTTGAATTGGGGGCACCAGCATCATTTTTGGACTTGACAACATCGAAAATCGGATTCTACACGAAAAAACGAAGAGAATGATGTATCATTCAAACTTTATTACACAAGCTGCTCACAGGAGTACATCTGCAACCGCACTAGGCGTCAGGAGTTTGTCACCAGATGGTGTTTTTTGGACCACTTTGAGGGCCTAGATGAGGGTGATGGCACAGGCTAGAAGGCGGCAGACAAAGTTTTTCTAGTCACCCTGGGTATGATCTTTAATAATAGACTTGTCTGCCGAGCGTCAGGAGTTTGTCACCAGATGGTGTTTTTTGGACCACTTTGAGGGCCTAGATGAGGGTGATGGCACAGGCTAGAGGGCGGCAGACAAAAATTTTCCGTTTCAGTGCATGCAAGGCTATCGATTTAGGGGGTCAAAACATGTATCCCGAGTTTGTCACTCAAAGTCGTCTGGCTCTCGGACTATAAGGGTCTCAGGGCTCATGTCTTAATGCACATAGTTCCGTTTGGCAGAAATACGTCCAAATATCACTCTATCTCAAGCGGAATACCCGTATGTACATTACGCGGCGTTTGCCTTCATTAGCTTTCTATTATCCCTCAATTTTTCTCATTTTGCAGAGTGTCTACGAGATAAGGAATTATACGGTGCGATCGGATACGATGTTGAATTTGTTTCCAACTGGGGGCAACTCTCTCTGGAAATTCCGCGTGACATTCAAAGATAAAACGGAGGAAATTATCTCTTGTGTGAAATGCAGTTTTCGGTTTGCGACGATCAGGAAAAAACTTTGACTGTTACAATTCAAACAAATCCTCATATTTTTTGAGTAGCTTCATATGAGCTAAAAGAAAAAATCAACCTACAATCTTTAGTTGTTGTTTAACATTCGTTGAAATTCCCTACATAAGCTTTATTTTGATAAAACGCTAAAATTGTGCTTGGTCCCTAGGCCCTTTTGTCCCCTGCCCCCCCCCCTCCCCCCACGGACGGCCCTGTGCAGGAGCCTCCAAAGTTTTGACGCATCTATACTTTTAATTTTAGGAGAGCACTCGTTCAAGAGCGGAAGAAATCCTGCGTACTTTCAAGAGATATTGGTTTTCTTGAAATTACAAAAATAAAAAATAATAATTAAAAAAAGTAAGTAAATGAAAAATAAATCAATAAAGGGAATTTCCTAGGAAATTCGCATCGGGAAAAATCAAAGCGATATTTTTCGACCTCCGCCATTGATATGGATATAACTGGACTACATTTTGCAATTTGGAACTATAGTTTCTGGCTCATCTATAAAAACACGTATATGCATAGGGAACCCAATGGACCATGCGTTGTTTTTAAACTGCGAAAGGCATTGTAGTTCCAAATTGCAAAATTTGCTCCACCTAGTATTAAAGCCAATTCAGACTCACCACCGTATAGTTCGATATGACG
The DNA here is from genome assembly GCF_918797505.1 of Bemisia tabaci. Lineage (NCBI taxonomy): Eukaryota > Metazoa > Arthropoda > Insecta > Hemiptera > Aleyrodidae > Bemisia > Bemisia tabaci. The sequence continues at coordinate 55,305,094 of NC_092794.1, forward strand.
TGGGATGTTTCCCTGGCAAACGAATCCCAAGTGTGAACGTCAACGATGATTTCGCAGCTCGGGATGTCCGTCAGGAGATCCGAAGTCACGTACATGGAAATGGTCCCCGACTTCATTTGACGTGCTGAGATCAGGATCGGCGCGAAGAAATGCTTCGCATAGTAGTGCGCCATTTTCCACTTACCGCCGTACTCTGGCGGGGAAAAAGAACCAAAAATAAAGCCAATTGGATCCGAATTCAACAGAAAAATGAGTCTTCTTGGCGACTCACCGTTTGTTCCTCCTTTTTTTTTTTTTTTTTTTTTTTTTTTTTTTTTTTTTTTTTTCTATTTTAAAAATGAGGAAAATGCGAAAGTGCGGTTTTAGATCTGACATCTAGAAAAGAAAAATGACAGAAAAGTTCAGATTTTTAGCGGGCGGGCGCCTATTTTAACTCGTGTGAGCCCGTTTTGCCTAATCATCGGAATGAAGGCGAAAAAAACCTTCGGGCCAAGTAGTTTTATAAGTAAGCAATAATGCAGTGTTCTTTGCATCCATTTGAAGGAGTAGAGAGAAAAATGTTCTAAGTATCGAAAAGTCTTTCAGGCTAAGTCTACACATTTTTACAGAAAATTTCAGAGTAGTGCAGAAAAACGAGGAAAAATTACAAAGTGGTTTAAGAATTACAATTGGTACTGGTTGTTTTTCTTCAAATAATAACGCGCTCCACAAAAAAAAAAAAAAAAAAAAAAAAAAAAAAAAAAAAAAGTAACAAAAAATAATAAGCAATTTAACGAACAATGACGATGCCTTCTGATGTACAACACAAACATATTTATAGAACGAATCTCGCAGGGTTCTGGGATCGTTTGTGAATAAATGAACGGGTTGACTAAACCCTTAATAGACCACGTGAATTGCATTTTGCAAAAAGGAACCAAGAGCATTCTAATTGTTCTAGGCTTGTGCAACCTACATTCTCTCCATTAAAACATCGATATCATTCAAAAAATTAAATTTACAAAAATTAATTTTCGTCCTGAATTTATAGTTTATTGGGAGTAAAGATAAAACATGTTTTAGAATTGCGGGGTAAAAAAAGTTGAACAATCTTAGCGATATTGGAATGCTCTTGGTTCCTTTTTGCAAATTGCAATCCATGCATCGATTGGTACCTACCTCCCAATTTTTGGACTCCATATTAATATAGAAAACGTATGGTAGACTCAATGCGTGGTAGATTATGGTGTACATGAACTTTAATCGAGATGAAAAAGAGAGCCTTGATGCTATTTTTCGTATTATCCATGATTTTCTCTCTCTTTCTAAATGCATTTTAAGCCAGTTTTACATATATGACACATATTTTGCAAAAAGGAACCACTATTTTTGGCTCATTTTAGGAGGAACATATCGACGGTGAAAGTCGGCAATCACATAACTCGTTTGCGGTGTCTGAAAATCTCCGCCTCTACGTCATTTTTTTAAAGGAGAACAAATTGATATTATTTCTTGAAATTTTTGCAGAATTTTCTTCGCATTGAGAAGAAAAATCATGACAGTTTTGAAGAATTGCCGTTGAGTAGTTTTCCATTTAAAAAATAAAGTATGACAGGAAGTCTGCGACGTCGCAAACCGAGTTATGTGATTGCCGACTTTCACCGTCGATATGTGCCATTGACTTCTATATTCAGGAAGGTGTTTTCATGGAAGAGCCGGAGATGATGGTTCCTTATTGCAAAATGTAATCCATGTATATGTATCTTTTAACAATCTCATTGCCCTGGTAAAAATTGGCGGCAGGAGCTGCGTTTCAAAATACCATAGGAGCTCTTATAGCCGACTGAAGAAGGCGATAGGAAATCATATAGCTGGCTGTAGAAAGTGGAAAAAATCATACGGCCGGGCTACACGAAGCGATAAAAAATTACACAGCCGGGCTATAGTTCCTATCGCCGGGGTTTACTCTTTATCGCCTGGCTGTTGCTTTTTCGCCATCGGCTATAAAAGGCTATAAGAAATTGTGTAGAAATTCGTGTGCTTTGTATATCCTTAAATGAGAATAATCCAAACAGAGTGTGCAAACATTTCAAAGTCATGAACTCAAAAACGCTGACTCCACGAGATTAAATATTAGAGCCTAACACAAAGCGGAGCGGCGGCGGCGCACTGGCGCCTTCAAACCTAACAGGGATACTTCACGCATTGCGCAATGCGTGAAGTATCCCTGTTAGGTTTGAAGGCGCCAGTGCGCGTTTCGCGCTGGCTGCCCGCCCGCCGCGCCGCGCCGCAGCGTACCACGGCGCTTGAAGCAACTATTTCACACCAGAGGTATTGCACAGTATCATACAAAATTGCAGACGCTCCAACATGTTAGAAATGGCAGGCATCCTTCAAAAGTACGGAGCTTTCCTCGCAAAATAAATCAAGATACTACTGCCCAAAAAGAGAGCGGTAGTCCAAAAACTCACTAAGTCCTAGCATCCATAATTAGTAACGTTTAGCATACACTTTATCGCCAGGATGTTGCTTCGTCGCCATCGGCTATAAAAGGCTATAAGAAATTGTGTAGCCGGCTATAGAAGCTATTGGAAATCTTACAGCCGGCTGTAGGAGGTCTATGGTATTTTGGAACACAGATTCTACTGTCAATTTTTACCAGGGTGAATCCCGCCTTCATTTTCATTCGTGATAGGTACCCCTCACTCACCAATGGACGACCAGGATGGAGCAACCCATACGTCATTGAGCTGCCAATATAAAGCTCCCATCGTGTGACCCTCGCCAGAGGGCGTGATGATTCCTCTTCCCTGTCGATAATTTTCCGTCTCAATCTTAAGTGACCAAGCTTGATTCAACTGCGCAGGCAAAAAGCAAAAACTTCCTTCAAATAATATGCTCAGGAGTCAAACAAATGCATCAATATTTGACGCCAATCGAAAGAAAAAATTCAGAAAAGACTACTGAAAAAATCTCTTAACAAGAAAGAGAGTAAGCAGAGTAAGCGGTGACAATAAGTTCCAGAGATTGAAAAATGGATCTCTTACGCGGTTTATGATCTTGGGCTGTGACCTGAGTTCTTGTCGTGGCACCTAATGATCATTTCAATGTCTTGAGTTTAAAATGGGCATTGGGGTTTCCTATTCTTTTCCAAGAGCTCTCTTCAGATTGCTTTTTTGCACGTAAACACTGTAGAATAATAATTAATGAGAGGGGTGGATGGTGTAGGGGGGAGGGGGGAGAGAGAGGAGAGGAGGAGAGAACAGCTCGTTTTCAAGAATAAAGTTCGATAGGTATAGTTATTTTTTCAAAATTGCACAAAATATAAGCGGGTACTCCACAACGTTACAATTTTTTTGTGCGCTTTTCAGCTCAGACAATTCGAGGAACAATTTATCGATTCCGATGAGGATAAAAATTCAACATTCATACGTAACCACGTAAATGTGTTTTAGAGTCATTTCTTAAGCTCATTAGAAGTTGTTGAAGCAGTCAAAACTGTAAAATCTACACGGCGCGCATCTGTGAAGGAACGACGCGACGCGACGTGCGCAAGCAAATATTCCGAGCGCCTTCATCGCTCGTCGAATGCAACACGCACAACCGTGAAACACGAATAGTTGTATTCAATCGGCCGTCAGGGCACTAAATGAAAGTATTTCGCTCTACGTAATTAGTTTGCATCCCAATCGTTGAAGCTCATAATATGTTTTATTTTCTCCTTCAAAAAGTTAAGTTTAGTTGCGGGATTTTCGTCCTCTTTATGTTTTATTTCCATTCCAAGAGAAGAAAAAAAAGGTCGATTACCTGACTGAGATATATGAACTCCTCTAACTTACAGCATCTTTTGAGAGACATTTTCACATTGTGGTGTATGAGATTGAACATGAACAAGTAGCCACCGGGCAAATGCTGTCGATGTTCCAGGAACTTTTCGCCCATAACCAATGAATCATTTGCGCCGCTCGCTTGTTCCAGATTTGATTTTGATGGCATTGATTGGAATCCGTACTCGGAGGAAAAACGCGCTGGCGGGTAGTTATACGATAACCAGCTATTCTTATAATAATCGTAGTAATGACCTGGATTTATAAAAATGAAGAAATAAAACTTTAAAAAATCTCGTATCCCTGGTAAAAATTGGCGATAGGAGCTGCGTTTCAAAATACCATAGGAGTCCTTATAGCCGACTGAAGAGGGCGATAGAAAATCATATAGCTGACTGTAGAAAGTGGAAAAAATCATACGGCCGGGCTACACGAAGCGATACAAAATTATGCAGCCGGGCTTTACACTTTATCGCCTGGCTGTTGCTTTTTCGCCATCGGCTATAAAAGGCTATAAGATATTGTGTAGAAATTCGTGTGCTTTGGAAATCCTTAAGTTTGCACGGAATCACCTTAATATTCACAGAACGCATATTACATTTTCCTTTACTACATATCTTTTTTCATCAATTAAAATGAGAATAATTCATACAGAGTGTGCAAACATTTCAAAGTCATGAGTTGAAAAACGCTGACTCCGCGAGATTAAATATTAGTGCTTAACACAAAGCGGAGCGGCGGCACACTGGCGCCTACAAACCTAACAGGGATACTTCACGCATTGCGCAACGCGTGAAGTATCGCTGATAGGTTTGTAGGCGCCCATGCGCGTTCAGCGCTGGCTGCTCGCCCGCCGCGCCGCGCCGCAGCGTGCCGCTCACGGCGCTTGAATCAACTATTTACACCGGATGTATTGCACAGTGTCATACGAAATTGAAGGCGCTCCAACATATTAGGAATTGCAGGCATCCTTCAAAAGTACGGAGCTTTCCTCGCAAATTAAATCAAGATACTGCGGCCCAAAAAGAGAGCGGTAGTCCAAAAACTTACTAAGTCCTAGCATTCGTAATTAGTGACGTTTAGCATACACTTTATCGCCAGGCTGTTGCTTAATCGCCATCGGCTATAAAAGGCTTAAGAAATTGTGTTGCCGGCTATATAGAAGCTATTGGAAATCTTACAGCCGGCTGTAGGTCTATGGTATTTTGGAACACAGATTTTACTGCCAATTTTTACCAGGGATCAACTCGTAAAATAATTCTCGAGTTTAAGGTTCTCGCCAAAGAAGAGACCAATCATGTTTAATTCTATTTCAGGGGAAGGATGCGGTTATATTGATCTACCCTTTGCTGAGCCCCAAGACGGCCCAAAACTATAGGATATCATTGAAAATCAATATTCAACTTCAGCAAGTACTTACAGTGTTGAGCGGTCTGAGTAGATTTTTTTAAAAAAAAAAAAATAAATAAAATAAAAACTCATGAGTCCCGCAAAAGAAAATAAAAAAATTAACTTTAGCCTTTCAAGGTACAAATGCCTAAGTATCATAGTCAAAATTACTCTAAACCACGTGTTGGCGGATCTGTAATGGATTTATTTTGAAGCTGAAAATTATACATATAATGACTGTAATCATGCTAACAGACAAGAGACTATTTTTCGCGATTTTTGGGGACCCTCCCCCCCCCCTTATAACCCCTTTCCACTTCTCATGGATGTGCACTATATTTTGCCATAGCTTGCTGTTTTCTGAGTGATTCTATCTGATTACTAGGGTTATATTCCAAAATTCATGCACGTTTTGCTCTCGTTCAATAACCATTGAAGGTGGAAAAAAGCCAAATACACCCCCAGATTACGCATGCATACCTTCAGCTTCAATATAAGCCCAAAGGTTTTTTTTTAAAATTGGAAGATTTGGGGCGCTCAGGAGGCCATTCTCCCGCGCCGGTGCGTTTCCTGAGAGCTTAAATTGAACTGAATTTTGCAATTTAGAACTATAAATTCTGGCCCGCTTTAAAAATAACGTATGTAGTATGTACCATTAGTTTCTCGATGCACATACGTGTTTTTTTAGATGAGCCAGAAGTTCCAAATTGCGAAATGCAGTCCAATTAAAGCTGAGAGTTTAGGTAATCTGGGGATATAATTGGGTTTTTTCCTATCACCAATGATTTTCGAATGGGAACAAAACGCACAGGACTTTTGAAATAACCCTCGTTTTGTGAATAGAGCGAGAGGGAGGAGAAAAAGAAAGAAAATAAACACTCACGATCACCGTACAAAGAGCTTTGTGGATCTTTCGATAAGTAGTTTTCCATCAGGGTTTCAAGTCCATTGCTGGGGCTTGATGTGACATACATTCTATTCGGATCAACTCTTTTCATAATGGGCATAATCGTATCTACGTATAATTTCACGTAATCTGCTCTGTATTGTCTTTCATTTGTCGATGTATTATACCTGTAAAATAATACGATACATAGTGGTGAAACATGAGGCGGCCCAGGATTGAATAAGAAATGCGAAATCTTTTTCTGCTTTTTATAAATAAAAAGTAAAGCAAGGTTAAAATTGTAAAAACACGCGTATCTCGCTTTGCAGCGTTGCAGACTTTCTGTCTCACTTTATTTTTCATGTAAAAAAAAACTACCTGGGGATACTTGTGAGATTTTTCCTCTCAAAATGAAGAATATTCTGTGAATTTCAGGTCAAGATGTTGGTTCAGTCACCTTTTGAAAAATAAAAAACAGAGCGGAGATTTTGAAACACCGCAATAGAGGGGTTTGGAGGACAAGGCGCATAAGTGCAGTTCTTGAGAAAATTGAGATATTATCGGTTTCAAGTAAAGCTATAGTCTTAATGCATATTCTATGAAAAGTTCGCTCGAAATTTCCAACTTTTAAGCATCAAATAGTCAGTTTGAACTTTCTTTCCGCCGTCAGGATCCATGTAATTTTGGGCTACCTTAAAAATGTGACAAAGGGCTTTTAAGTTTTGTCAAAGGGACCCACGTGGAGCATTTAAAGGCAACGTTGAAGGAGACGATCGCCGCAGACCCATTGTTTTTCCCCCAAAAAACTTGGCTCCTTTCTGCTAAACTTAATCCATGATGTATAGTTTTTCTGTGCGAATTTTTTAGAAATAAAGCGGAATTTTACCAATTTTGCACGAGGGCGGCTTCGTTCTCATTGTTGCCAGCCCAGATTGCGATCGACGGATGATGCTGGAGTCTCTTGACTTGCTGATCCACCTCAACAGCCACGCTCGATAGGAAATCGCTGTCAGCCGGGTACATGCTGCACGCAAACATCAAATCTTGCCAGATTAGTATACCTAATCGATCGCATAGCTAAAACAAAATTTAAGAGAACGGGGGTTTCAACTCAATGAGGAGGGTGCCTTATGTATTTTCAATTTCTGAAATGAAAGCACTCCTGACGCATATCGATGGTGCGTGTGACTACCCAAGTAGCACAGATATGCAGTAAGTAGCAATTACATTGTAAAAATGTTGCAATTCCACTAAGTGCTGTGTATGTTGCCTAGCTCCTATTCGAAGGGGCCCCATTTATTGAAACTTATTACGATAAAATTTAAATAAGTTGTAATTTTTTATTGCATCGCATATTGCCTATCTTTCTGACACATGGAGCTTATTTTGTTGATTGTTTAAAATCGGCATAAATCGGCTAAATGATGTGAAAATATTGCAATTTAATGGTAAACAAATCAAAATTGTATTGAAATCAAAGTGCATTTTAATTTCAATATTTTCGTTGCACCGTGCTACTTGGGCACGGATCTCGAATGCAATAAGTGTTTGTGGGAATTCAATTCTTTCAAGAGAGTACTGCAGCTCAATATTTTTGCTACCACCTGCAATATATCGACGGTGAAACTTCAGAAATGCGTGACTCGATTTGCGGCGTTGTTGCCGACTTCTTGTCATTTTTATTTTTTACATAAAAAATTACTGCATGAACGTCATGTTTTTAAAACTTGAGTGATTTTCCTTCTCTGCGTGAAGAATATTCTGTGAAGATTTCAAGCTGTGATGTCGGTTTAGTCCCATTTGAAATAATAAAATAGAAGTGAATCTTTTGAAACACCGCAACCGAGATGCGCATTTTTGCAGTTTCACCATCGGTATATACGCGAAGAACTACGTAATTTCTTCAGACGAGTGCATACAGAGGACTGATCGTGAGTGAAAGTTGAAAAAAAAATTGTCTCCACTAGCCTGCAAGATTAAAGATTGAGAAACGGAGCTTCGAAAAATTTACCTCGTAAAAGTAATCCGACTCATAGATTCCTCCTCCCCAAACGCGTATCATATTCATATGCACGTCAGCAGCGGATTGTAGTAGGTATTCGGCATATTTGCGGGAGTTTTCATCTTCTTCAGGGAAAACGGACCGCGGAATGACATTTGAGCCTTTCGCAAATATCGGCACTCCATTGACCAAGAAATAAAAGGTCAATCCTGTGATTATAAACAAAAATAATGATATTCAATAAAATTGGTCCATTGTCCATTAGTTGGGCAAATGAGTGTTGTGACTCTTTTTTTGCATCCAAAGAGAAGAAATAAAGCATGATTACAAATAAGCGCAACGGCTTACGTTTAAGACAGTGCATATTTATTTGTGGCAACTTTTGCTCTCTTGGGGCGGCAACCCAAGAAGCACAGTGTGCAAGGAATGTATTGAAATAAAATTGCTATTTATTGCATTAAAATTGAATTTTTCATCACGAAATTGCATTATTTTTACACCATTTGGCCAATGAAACCCGATTTTAAACGATCAACAAAGTGAGTTTCTTGTGTCAGAAAGATAGGCAATGACAATATGCAGTACAATGAAAAAACGCAACTTATTTTAATTTTATTGCAATAAATTTTAGTGAGCCACGTGCCTTCGATCGGTAGATAAGCAACGTAAAAAAATTTCCGATGCAGTAGGAATAATTTTACCATGTAATTGCGATTTATTGCAATCCATGCTACTTGGGAACAGGTTGGAAGCCTCATCATATTACTGCTCACTCTTTACCGAACTATATTATCTCACTCGGCATTGGTGAGTAAGGTTTTGAAATTTGATTTATTCTGTCATATCATAGATTTAATTTTGAGTTCAGCAAGTCCCTCTCAGCATTGCACAACAATGCACACCTTCGTTCCAGCGTTATCATATTCCACGCACTCCAGCAACGCCTTGCGCGCCTTCATTTCTGGGCGATACTTTAAGCGTTGCCGTACCGTTAGTATAATGATTTGCTCAACAAAATGAAACCTATTCAGTATTTCCATGCACCGTATATTTTCCAACGGCTCCTGATGGTGACAAGCATAGACAAAATGGTTTTGGGATCGAAAGTGACATCAAACGACGTTCCAGTAATAATTTAGAAATCATCGAGAGTCTTGTTTTATCCACAAACTGAGCTGGAAGAAAATAATCTCAAAAAGTTAACGACAACCCAAGTAGAAGTGATCGCGATAAGTTGCGATTTGATCGGAGAATATATCACGATTTTATCGCCATCGATTTATCACGATAAATTTCGATTTTATAGCATTTTGCAATAACATCGCAATTTCATCGCCGGCGATTTATCGCAATATTATCGAACAAAAAATCATGATAAATTTTGATAAAATTTCGATTTTATCGAACACAATTTAATGGAGATAATGTTTCGGCAAAATTGAGGATGATCGCTCAGATGTGGATGAGCCTAGCAATTTCATCGCCAAAAAATCGCAACTTAATTTCAAAACATCGCGATTTTTCCGTTGAAAAATGCTACTTGGGAATGGTGGAACTAAACCAGGGATTTTTTCTAATCTTGACTAAAATCTTTGTCAGTGCTTAGATATGCCGTTCTTATTTTCTTTATCCTACAAGCCACTAAAAACTTGTGGTGTAATACTGCACAACTATTTGCAAAATAATATGATTTACTTACCTTTCTCGATGGAGAGCCGGTCAATACGATCTTGCATCAGAACTATTGTCCTGAACCCAATATTCTTCGTATTTACGAACTTTTCACCTCCACTTTCAAAAGTCACAAGTAATTTATACAGCGGATGATCACCGTATCCGTTCGGCCACCATAAATCCACTTCATCCTAAAAGAGCAATCGAAAGTTTAATCTGAGCATGATGAGTAAAAATTGGACGTATTTCTGTCAAACGGAACTATGCGCATTAAGACATGAGCCCTGAGATCCATGAGAATGTGTGTATAACAGGGCTCATGCCATAATACACATAGTTCCGTTTGATAGAAGTACGTCCAATTGGTTGTAAAGATGTTGCTATCAGGAGTCGTTGGTCTCGCCTGATCTGACGATTTTGGACAAAGATTTTAGCTTATTAAGTATCATCCCGTAGATGTTATACATTATATTGTATATCACATTGAACAACGAAATTTTCTGGGAGGAAATATACTTGGTAGCGTGTTCCGATGCATATTATGGAGGGGGAGGGGGGAGGGGTCATTTTTTACCCTCAAGCCCTCGGTGCGGCGGCGGCCGGCATGAAACGCATGGCGCCTACAAGACTGCATGAATACTTCACGCATTGCGTCAAACACACTGCAGTCAGCAGCAGCAGTCGGCTTGAAACGCATAGCGTCTACGAGACTGCATGAATACTTCACGCATTGCGCCAAAAACAGTGCGGTCGGCGCAGCGGCGGAAGTTAAAATTATTAAACTACATTATGTTTGTTCTTTCATCATTTTTTCGTTCGTTTGTTATAAATGGAAGACCTTGTCTGAACAGGGATGGGTTTACGGAACTTGACTTTCGCGTAAAGTTCCGTGAACTTTTGTCAATGTTGACAGGGCTTTCACAAAAAATGTGCTTTCCAATTTTTTGTTCCAATTTTGATTACTTAGTTTCCCTTCCAGAAAATAAAGTGTATAATCGGAAATGTTTGAACGGTGCAATAGAAGTACCCATTTTTTGACCTCACCCATTCATATTAGTTTGATTGGCTTGATCAAATTGTTCGGATAGAATCACAGGATTCAGCTTTTTATACAATTTAGATAATTATTTTCCCTTTTTTGGATATTTACCAGAAAACGATCAGCAATGCTAAGAGTTAAGAACTACTCACGTATGGCACTTCCAATTCAATGGTCGTATTTGCGTATCCTTCATTTTCCCAGTTAACGGTCTTATAAATGCTCTTGTTCTTGGTGTATAATACAGCAGATAATTGCCCAGTGACTTTCAGACTCGACTCCAAAAAGATCTGAACTTTCAGAGTCCAAAAATTCGTCGATTTCTCAAGATGAGTCGTGACCTCCCTAATGACTGCTGAATTGTAAAGTTCCAGGTCGATGCTCTTCCATATTCCAAGGGAAGGAATGGCTGGGCCCCAGTCCCAGCCGAATGAGTCTTGTTTCATGCGCAACATGTTCGCGTGACACTCTCCGTTGTACGTCGGAGGCGGGCACGTCGGCTGTATAGGGTACTTCGACTTCATATGGGCCGCCTTTGCAGCCTTAATTGGAGATTCGAAGAATATTTCCAGCTTGTTGTTTTCCTGAAAAAATATTTCGAAGAATTCGAGATCAGTTTTCGAGAGGGGATTAACAGTCGAGCCTCGATGACTGAATGTTAAAGGAATGAACGAAAAAAATCTGAGCTATCGAAGTCTCCAGCCTATCGAGATTTTGAGTTATGGATAGGTCTGCGATGTGAACACTTCGACGAGCCATTGGTGTTTTTGTAAATTGGCCCCCACCAAAATATATAGATATATATTTTTTAAGGTATTACAATAGAAACTGCGACACGGTTGTCCTAATAATAATTGTTCTCACATTTACTTTTCAAGTTCATGGAAGAACTTCGGTGAAAATCCGTTTCCTAGACGGACAAAATCCGCACAATTTACGGCGCGGTGGCTTTTAAATGTATCTCAAATTTAGTCGATTTCCAAAAATGTCTGGGGTAGGTCCCGGACCCTCTCCATGCAGGGGAGGGGGGGGGGGGTTATTTCGTGCTCCTCCACTTCTCAATGAGTAGAGTCAGAGTTGGGTACCATTTTTCAATGGGGGCCAGGCCCCGCTGGAAAATGATTTAGCTTATGCTTGAGAAGGGGGCACCACAGGTTTGCCGCGAGGTCCATCACCCGAAATCCAGCGCTACGAGAATCCATTCTTATTCATTATACTACACATTGAAATAACGAATCTAGAACGCACCTTCAGCTGATCTTTTACATCGATACGGTACCGAACAAACATATTATCAGTAGACCCGATCAGGACTTTGTTCAAGTATATTTTAGCGACTGTGTGTAGGCCATGGAACACCAGGAACTTCTGCTTCGATCCCAAAAGTGTCCGGGAGACTGGAAATCGAAAATAAAACAATAGTTCGAATTAATTGACAATTGACTGCTTTGGGGCTAAACCTGCCGCAAGTTTTAAAAATACTTAAACATCGGCGTTCAAAGGACGAAAAATATTGCAGAATGAATGTACAAAAAAAAAAACTGAAATAAAAACTGGGAGGATCTTGACATATTATTGAAAGATGCTGAATAATTTGCCAGAGATTGAGTTCATTGTTGCAGCGACGTTTTTTGATCGAAAATGTGGTGGGGCAAAATTGACTCGAAAAACGGTACGGGCACACCGCCATTTCGCCTTCAGTTTTAGAGATAGGCCAGAATACATCCTCTCCGTAGCAACCTACATCTGTTCGAGGATTCACGCCTCGTCTCGTCTACAAATCTTGCTTCGCATCCAAGTGTACGGACGAAAATATTGGAATACAGTTAAATCTAATGCAATGAAATTGTAATTATTTTTTCTATAAAATTCCAACGTTTTTACACTATTTGGCTAGAAAAGGCCACGCATCGAAAACACCCATGTCATACATCAGGAAAGTGAGGAATCGTCTATCAAAAGAACAACTGCCGCCCTCTTTCAATTTCATAGCATAATAAGAGGAGCCCCTTCAAAAAGCAAGGAAGCAACATACACAACACTCCAATGCAGGAACAACAAATCTACTATGGCAACTAAGGCTTATACAGCCCATTTTCAAAATTCTCTATAAAGACGTTAATAGCCTGTGACGCAATGAATGTCTTAAAATATACTAACTAACTAACTAAATTATGTTTAACTCCACTTCACGATTTTGATGCAGTTCTAGATTTCCCATTCCAGTCTTGATGGTTGATAAATAGAATAATCATGTGTATGGTATAAAATTAATAATTGTTTATATAAAATTAATGAAGAGTCCATCTTGAGTGTACTACTGGTTTCTTTTTTTTTATCATAGTTTTTTCGCAGTGGCATGTCTATCATTAGGTTTGTTCTTAATCGGGATTAGTGTGGAAGAAGAAGAAAGTTTGGCTGTTTCAGACGGGAGTAAAAGTCAACAACCGGACACATTTTGTCAATGACTAACCAAGCTCTGTAGCTAAATGAGCTGATTTGAATAAATTACCATCAAAATAAGTCTCATAGATCCAGGAGTCATTGGCGACCCATCTGTACTGTACATCGTTGTAACGGTACAAAACTGATTCCAAGACTTTGGCTCTCTCTAGGTCTGAATATATTCCACCAGGAACAGTGGCTCCGCAGCGAATACCTGTGAGAACAGTACACAGAGTTTAGTTTCCAGAAATAATTCGAAGTTAGTTGAATCCGTTGCTATCAAGTAGAGATGAAAGACGTGGTTTTCTTAATCCCTGTAGGCCTACAGTGAATTATTTCATATTGGATCCTTCTACGATGGCTACAGTACCAAATACTCTTGAATTTTTTTTAAAAAAAAACTCATGAATTTAAAAACGTAACTCGTAAAAAAACTTTTCAAATTTATGTTTTCAGAAGCCCTTTATTTTAGGTAATTTTTCTACGTAAAAGTTATAGCAGGCAATATTCAAGCAAAACAAGTGTTAAGAAAATCTTTTAAAAAATGTTTAGTAAAAAATGTCGTTGAAGAAATCTTTTAAATATTAGTTTTTTAAGAGGCTTTTTGACTTGTATTTTGCCTGACGTACATTTTACTCCAGAAATATCCAAAAGTAATTTCCTAAAGTATGATTTTAAAAGGTCTTTGGGCCCTCAAAATTGGGGTCCGTGAGTAGTTTCTTTTTCGTCCCAAAAAAGATCCCTTACACATACAAAAATTACAAACCAAATTCTAGATATGAGGGGAGGGCAAAGTCCCCGATTTTCACTCATTTCTGAAGGTATTTCAATGTCTAAATCTGACTGTAACATGATATCTGATCGAGATATCGAAGCGCGGTTTGCGGTGATTATTTCAGCTGTTTCTGGTAGGTACAAGTTTCTACATCATTTATCAAACCCCTTCCTGGTTATTGGGGGGGGGGGGGGTTATATATACAAGGAAAGCATAATATATGGACACTTACATATACAGAACATACATATTTACCCTGATAAAAATTGGCGATAAGAGCTGAGTTTCAAAATACCATAGGAATTCTAATAGCCAGCTAAAGAAGGCTACAGAAAATCATATAGCTGGCTGAAGAATGCGGAGAAAATCATACGGCCAGGCTATACGAAGCGATAAAAAATTATGAAGCCGGGCTATAGTTCCTATCGCCGGGCTTTACACTTTATCGCCATTTATAAAAGGTTATAAGAAATTGTGTAGAAATTCGTGTGCTTCGGAAATCATTAAGTTTGATACGGAACCACCTTAATATCTACAAAACACACATTACATTTTCCTTTAATACATTTTTTTTTTCCTCAATTAAAATGAGAATAATCCATACAGGATGTGCAAACATTTCAAAATCATGAGTTGAAAAATGCTGACTCCGCGAGATTTAAATATTAGAGCCTAACACAAAGCGGAGCGGCGACGCACTGGCGCCTACAAACCTAACAGGGATACTTCACGCATTGCGCAACGCGTGAAGTATCCCCGTTAGGTTTGTAGGCGCCAATGCGCGTTTCGAGCTGGCTGCCCGCCTGCCGCGCCGCAGCGTGCCGCCCACGGCGCTTGAAGCAACTATTTCACACCAGAGGTATTGCACAGTATCATACGAAATTGAAGGTGCTCCATCATATTAGGAATGACAGGCATCCTTCAAAAGTATGGAACTTTCCGCGCAAAATAATTCAAGATACTACGGCCCAAAAATAGAGCGGTAGTCCAAAAACTCACTAAGTCCTAGCATCCGTAATTAGTAACATTCCCAAGTAGCAGTGATCGCGATAAATTGCGATTTAATTGGAGAATGTATCGCGATTTTATCGACGTCGCGATTTATTGCAATATTATCGGGAGAAAAATCGCGATAAATTGCAACAAAATCGCGATATTATCGAACGCGATTTTATAGAGATAAAATTGCAATAAATTGCAATTTTTCATTAACGCATGAATGACGCATATGAAAGATGTTTCTATTCCGCCGCCGCCGTTTTTACCGAGATCCGTTGGTAACTTAACCATCTCATTTTTTTTTATCAATTATTAGTATAATGTTACAAAGACAGACTGGTAAGCTTACCTGAAAACCGGTATTTTTACTGATTTTTTCAGGTAAGAATGCCACTTTTATTGGTAATCAATCCCCGGTAACTTTACCATTTTATCCCGGTAATTCTACCACAGTCGATAAAAACTATTGGCGTTTTTCCCAAGGTCCATCGGTAACTTTGCCATCTCACTATTATTGGTAATTTTACAGAGACAGAATGATGAGATTACCAATAGAACCTTATTTTACCAACCGTATTTCAAGGTATGAAATAAAATACAGAGGAGGGAAAATTAAAAAAAAAAAAAAAAAAAAAAAAAAAAAAAAAAAAAAAAAAAAAAAAAAAAAAAAAAAAAATCCAATGAAAAATCGGTGTCAGTCAACGCAAAGACATAAGTTGTGAGGTTGCGAAGCGCCGATCCATGTATAAGAGGCTTCAATTCGCACACGCAAGTCATATAGCGGTCATAGCATAGTGACAATGTGCTGGCCTTCCACCGTAGCGATTGGGGTTCGAATCCCCGCGGAGGCTCCGGGGATTTTACGCTCGTCTTCGTCAAAGGACCTGACGGCTGAACCTAACGGCAATCGGCTGACAACTTTAACCCCTTTTTTTGGCGATTTTATCAATCGCTAGGATCATCAACATCTGAGCGATCATCCTCGATCTTATCGCGATAAAATCGCAATTTTTTCGGGCCGATAAAATCGCAATAAAATCGCGAAAAGATCGAGGATAATCGCTCAATTGTTGATGATCCTAGCGATTTTATCGCCGATAAAATCGAGGATAATCGCGACTTTATCGGCGATAAAATCGCGATTTTTCCGTTGAAAAATGCTACTTGGGTTTAGCATACCTACACTTTATTGCCTGGCTGTTGCTTAATCGCCATCGGCTATACATGGCTACAAGAAATTGTGTAGCCAGCTATAGAAGCTATTGGAAATCTCACAGCCGGCTGTAGGTCTATGGTATTTTGGAACACAGATTCTTGTCAATTTTTACCAGGGTAGGGTGTCTATTGTCTTTAAAGCCGGAAATATACCAGAAAATAGCAGCTTTGATGTCATCAGGATGCCGTAAACCGATGTTCACAACAGGATGCTGCGAAAGGCTGATTTTTTCCTCTCCGTCGATGTATAGCGAATAGATTTTTTAAAATTATGATCCCTGTACATCAGACGGTTCCCAACCGGTACTGGTGGTCTGCAAAATAGGCTTAACATTTTTTTTATTTGTTTTGTTTGTTAGAAAGTCGATTTAAAAAATCATTAAAGAAGGTCGTTCGATTTTTTCGTTGGTCCGTGGCTTCTACCTCTCAGCGAGAAGGTGGTCCGCGGCCAAAAAAAAAGTTGGGATCCGCTGCTGTAGTGCTGTCCTCTCTGATTTTCTGGGGATTACCCCTCTTTTTCAGGGGAAAACTTGAATATGGTGGAATTTTGGGTGCAATCTTTATAAGAAGAACGGTTTACTTACTGTTATTCAAATTGCGAACAGTCCATGCAGTGTTGGACGAGTCTAACGTCAAAACATAAGTAGGAATTGCCCAGGCCGAATGAAACAAGCACGCGATTGCGACGACAGCTAAAAGAAACCTGGGTTGCATTTTGAATACCTACAATTTGAAACATCCAATTGTGAAGTCTTCGCTGTCATTCATGCGGTTCGTTGTATTCGCACAATTAAATGAAGATTTGCTCGCGTCTCGCTGCGTCATGCTGGAAAATGAAGAGGAAATTTTGATAGCAAACAATCAAACCGAGTTATTAAAGAAAAATAGTGAGCAATGCTGCGATACTAAGGAAGAACGCCGTATGAACCTTCAGGCGTTGCTACATTTCCTTTGATACAAATCGAATTTCCTAGTGAATTTACGAATGTTTCTCGTCCAGGTTTTCAGATAATTTTTCCGCCATTTTACCCAAATTTTCTGAAAATGTCAAGGAAAAATGTTCACAACTTTCCTCAAAAATAAGCATTCTACCGGAGGAAAGACAACTCTCGAATGTTCATACGGCGTTTTTCCTTAGCGATAACGCGGCAGTGTGAGACGTCGCGTCGAGCAAATGAACGATTTTGTCCACTTATCAGTTATTTAGGTTTAGGTATACTTTATCAGTTTCAAAGAGAATACTACCCTCTTTCCGTTGGATGTGGGTTTAAATTTTTGAAACGCACAAAATAGCCGAGACGATTTAAGTAACCTGACCGAAACCTAATAATGGATCACTAGACTAGGTACGAATTTCAGCATTCTGATCCATGTTTCTGAACCAAAATTTCACGTAAAATGCGATGCGCATAGCAAAAGTTACCGAAATCAACTCCTTACGAAGATATTTAATGATTCATGATGCGTGAATTCAAACCGCCCGCTCATGAAAACTCAATGCTCTACGTGATTCACATCGCGCGTTGAATATTATCGTGACAGTCTCTGTGATATGAAAATCTGGCAACCACAATTTTGACGCTTTGGCTCAGCTATAGCAAATTGCTTATAATTTGAACAACACATGGTGGGAAATGAACAGTGCTCGATTGAGAGGCTTGCTGAAACTGTTGTAGAGCGCGATTTGACTCACGTAGAGCTTTGAGTTTCTTGTGAGCGGGCAGTTCAAAATCCGCGTAACCAATGTGAAATAAAAAGGTTAATATCTTCGTCAGGAGTTAGTTTCAGTAATTTTCCTTGCGCAAACCGTGTTCTGCGTGAAATTCTGGTTGAGATACATGTATCAGATTGCTTAAATTCGTACCTTGTCTAGTGGTCCATTGTCGGTAACTGCGGGAAATTGTAGAAACGTGAATCTCGTTTGCGATGTTTCGAAATCCCCGATCCCTTTTCATTTTATCAAAAGAAGACGAACTGACACAATTTTTTGACATTTTCACGGAATATTCTCCCCACATGAGAGGATGAATTAGGTGAGTTTTTAAGAAATTACGTTGAGTTTCTCTCGCTTTAAAATATAAATGATGGCACGAAGTCTGTAGCGTCGTAGGTACCTAAACTGAGGAACGCGTTGTATTTTCCAATTTCATTGTCGATGTTTGATATCATCAGGCATCACCAAAAATCGTCATATCTTAATGGAGATAGGACTATGAGATAAATCGATGGCTGAAGTCGTAAAATGCGCGAGGTTAGCGCATCTCCGATTCCGATGTTACAAGTCTCAACGCCAGTTCATGCGTTTATTTCTCTAAAAAGAAAATAAAACTGAACCACACTCCACAGTTTTTCTGAAATTTTCTGGGAATTTTTTTTTGGACATTCAAAGATATTCTCAGAAAATTTTAAGGAAATATTTTTGTTAGTCTTCTTTAACAAACAGGTAATCGGAGACTTTCAAATTTATTGTTAGCAATTTAGTTACAGTAGAACCCCGGTTATCCGCGGTCGTCTGGAGCACTGATATTTGGTTTTCTTGGGTGAAAAATGGTGAATGTTTTCAATTGTCATAAAGTTCAATTACTTAATGAAAAAATATGGGAAAAAGCATCGGAAACAATGTTTACAATGAAAATCATTATATTGATGACTCGGAGAATAAAAAAAGATATATCATACCATATCAGCGTGGACCATTGCTCATGTCACTCATGGCTGAAAAAACCATGCTATGGAGTATTTCCGCGTGAACTTTAATATGAATACTCATCCAAATGAATACACTTCAGAATTTATAAACAGAGTATAGTCCTGTAAAAATTTATTAAAATGGCAGGATCTAACTCACTTAATATCACGAAAAATAGGGAAGCCGCATCGCTTGACACGATATCACGATCGGAGATGCGCGCTTTCAAACTGGGTTAGCCGAAATGTTGTTTATTATTAGAGCGGCCTCATTATTTTCGCTATCTCAGGTTTCTATTCATACGGTTTTGTGCACCAAAGGTCAGTCCTGATTAATTGAGATCGAGGCGAAGCTATGTGTGACACAGACACAGTACATACACCACATGGGATCAATTTCAACAGTTGAAACTTATGGGTCCAGAATCGACGATTCCTCGTCAACGTGAGCCAGGCAGCCGTAGCGCAGCGCAGCGAGCAAAAAAAAAAAAAAAAATGAATAAATAAAACTAAAATAAAATAAAAATAAAAATCGAGTAAAATGTAGATTTTTGTTGCACACCACAATCGCGGTTGATCATGAATCGATATTCAATCAATTTGCTGTCACATGTCTAGACGAAAAAAAGGCGGAGCTTAAGAAAGTGGAATAATTGAAGCTGCGCTAACAAGAGCAGCGCGCGGACGGCTCCTGGTGTTGAGACAGAGAACTAACGCAATAAGCCATAAGCTCTGCACGGCCATAAAGGTACTCAAACGAGCAGCTCACTCCGAGAAAGTTCTGTTTAGATGCGGTTCTATGATCTCCTCCAAAATTTAACGCGCCCTTGACAACAGGCACCTCGGGGTATTTTCTCTCTGGGGGGGGGGGGGGGAGGGGGGCTTCCTCTGGTAAGGGGAGTTCGCCCCCGGCCCCTGGAAGAAGGAGGTCCTTCTACAACGAAATTCTTCGATCATCCTGAATATTAATTTTTTAATACAAAGAACAGATTTATACGTGGGTGGTTTCACGATAGCTGGAATAGTTTTGTCGCCGTAACTAACAGGCAACACATTTTTCGGTCATATTTTTAGTAGAAATGATAATATCACTCGAATTTTTTCGCATTAATCTTCAAAAGGTTATTATAACGCTTTCTAATGATTTATTGCTCTACTTCTCAATTAATATTATGTAAATTCCGAAAATGTGCTGTCTGTTACATGGTAAAAACTAAAAAGTCAGCGTAACAGACAGTACATTTTCGGCCATTTATTTATTTATTAAAATTGAAAATTAGAGCGATAAATCTTTGAAAAGCGTTATAACACGTAACCCTGGATATTAAACTTCCATCGCCTTGCTTAGGCGCAGGGATACAACTATTTGAACTCTCCGGAACGCGTGAGGTATCACGCCTCAATTGAAGGTGTTTTCGAATCATCTGTTTTTTAATGACAAGATTTTCCAAAGTGTTTTGCGTTATTGTTGATTTGAGTTCCTTTTATTATTTAGTTAAATTTCTCCTGCTCCTTAATTTTTAATTATTCTGCAATAGTTATCCATTTGCGAAATACAATCCTGGCTTTAGCACCCTTAAACTACGGCCTTAACGATCGAAACTGCAATAGCGGCACAGGAAAACCGAAAAACCAAGCGGGGACGCTACTTCAATATTGAGCTTCCATCACCTCGCTAAGGCGCAGGGATACAACTATTTGAACTCTCCGGAACGCGTGAGGTATCACGCCTCAATTGAAGGCGTTTTCGAATCATCTGTTTTTTAATGACAAGATTTTCCAAAGTGTTTTGCGTTATTGTTGATTTGAGTTCCTTTTATTATTTAGTTAAATTTCTCCTGCTCCTTAATTTTTAATTATTCTGCAATAGTTATCCATTTGCGAAATACAATCCTGGCTTTAGCACCCTTAAACTACGGCCTTAACGGTTGAAACTGCAGTAGCGGCACAGGTAACCCGAAAAAACAAGCGGGGACGCTATACTTCAATATAAATCTCATATGGCATGTTCAGTATAAGCATTCGCTCGTGTATTACCTGAAGTTTTAGTTTAGTTTATAGACAATTCTACTTCGCCCTTATCTGCTTCCTCCTCGATCAATGTTTTTATTTAATCACTGGTATCTAACGCCGGAATCACACGCTGAATTTGGAGGCTGAATATTATGGAAGTCGACAGTTATCGCTGAAAGGCTGAAATTTCGTAAATTAGAGTTATTTTCATTCAGATGTACATCAAATCTATTCGAATAGTTCAGACCAATCCGACACTACCCGATATTCGCTGAGCCTCGGGGCTGAATTTTGCGCCATATGCGCAAAATTCAAGCATGGGGCCGGTCACAGTGGGACGAAAAGGTGTCAAAACGGGACATTCGCACAATAGGCCGATTTTTCGCCGATCTTCTCAAAATTTGACATTTTCGGTCTTTTTAGGAAAAGGAATCCAATATTATGTTCAGTATTTATGGTTCATAGTGACAATCCCGC
The DNA here is from genome assembly GCF_918797505.1 of Bemisia tabaci. Lineage (NCBI taxonomy): Eukaryota > Metazoa > Arthropoda > Insecta > Hemiptera > Aleyrodidae > Bemisia > Bemisia tabaci. The sequence continues at coordinate 55,326,502 of NC_092794.1, forward strand.
CAAAAAATGGTGTTGCCAAGTCTCAGTTTTAATCTATTTGATAAACAGATTAGCATGATCATGGTAGAGACTTAACGCGCGTGTCGTTTGCTTTTTTTCAATGAAAAAGAAAATGAAATCACTTTTCCTGAAATTGAGAAATGCTTTTATTAAGAATAACCCCCCCCCCCCCCCACCATCTTCTTACCTATCGCAAAAACCGCAGCTATATTTGACAATAGGGGAATGAGTTCATCAATGGGCTGACTTTAAAGTGAATCCGAAGATCATAAATGAATAAGTTGCTCCCAAATATTATCATTCTTTGACACAGATTCTGTTTTTTCCGTTTTTTTTTTCAAGGACTTTTCTTCTTCCGTTTTTGAGCGCCATTTTCTAAAATCCTGATTATACGAAATATGCAACAGACACTCAAAAGTTCTAATCTTGAGATGCCAGGGCAAAATTCCATAGGTACTTTAGAAACTTCGATTTTCTTAGGGGTCTTTTCTGCACTTCTGAGATATCGTTCATGAGAATGAGGATTTATTGCCACTTAAAATATTGCAAATTTTCCAATCGAACATGGTGGAATACAAATTATGGGGCACTGTCAAGCTGTCTACTCTGGTTGAAATTAAAATTTTAATTTCAGCCTCGATTCTAAGCACCGTTTCCATCACGACATCATCCGATTTTTTGCAAATTCAAAATAAAAAATCGGTCTACAAAAAAAGACGACAGCAATCAGTATCCTAGATATCAGATGAGCATTGCAGCAAGCTGATAAGCAACGCAGCGGCAGCGGCGCGGAAAGCATATTAGCGCCTACAAGACTGTAAGAATACTTCACGCATTGCACGTTCACTACATGTTGCGCTTCAATCGTTGAAAATTCGTAATATCGCGGTCCACACCATTTCTGACCGGTGCGCACCCCGAGCCTGCAATCCTAGGATCGAGGGATTGTAGAGATTTTGCAACCCTGAATGGTATCATAGTCTGTTCAGTATAAGTCGGAGAAAAAACGTAAATCATTAACGCTAGTGATATTTCGCCCGAAAGGCAACGATGTGCTTATTAGGGCGTCCCTAAGTAGAAGTGATCACGATAAGTTGCGATATGATCGGAGAATGTATCGCAATTTTATTAATGTCGATTTAAGGCAGTATTAACAGACAAAAAATTGCAATAAATTGCGATTTCATCGCGATTTCATCGCGATTTCATCGCGATTTTATCGCGATTTTATCGCGATTTTTTCGACGGCGATTTAACACAGTATTATCGAACAAAAAATAGTGATTAATTGAGATAAAATTTCGATTTAATCCAACGCGATTTTACATAGATAGAAGTGCAACAAAATTGAGGATAATCGCTCAGCTGTTGATGATCCTCAGCGATTTTTTCGCCCAAAAATTGTAAAAAAAATCCCGACTTTCTTTCAAAATCTCGCAATTTTTCCGTTGAAAAATGCTACTTATAGGTCGATACGGATGCGTTGCCTGGCACCCATTCCCAATATCCAGTCCAAAACTTCCTATTTAGAGGTGGGAAAAATTGGAAGGTGACCCAGGGACACGCGTAGGTACCCGACCTGTGCCTCTCCGATCTGCGAGTCGACGCTTCAGTCGGTCTCGGTACCGAACCGTAATTCATGAACAGACTTTTCAGTTCTCTCGCACTAATTCAAGAGGTGCGCTACTGAAATTTAATGTAATAGAAACCTGCCACTAACCTTTCAGCGACGGGTAAGACATACTTCCGCGGCTTTACCACACCACTCAGTTTGCTCGATTCTCGTTGTCAGTACGGCGGCGTGTTTCACGATTTGGTTTGAAAACAAGCTCGATTGGAACAATCAGAGCTAAGATTAACAGCTAAGATTGGAACAGTTTAACATGCGCACGCAGCTTAATATCGAACAAAACTTTTTTTTAGTGGTACGTTCACTAAACGCCGTTGTATACTGCCGTGCTAAGGAAGAACGCCGTATGAATCTTCAGGCGTTGCCAAATTTCTTTTAGTAAATCACGAATGTTCAAGAAAATTAGTAAATATTTTTCCTCCAATTTATCAGCTAATTTTGTTCGCGAGTTCACGTAAAGTTCCCGAAAATTTCAAGGAAAAATAATCATAGCTTTCCTTAAAAATGGAAGGAAAATGGAAGGAAATTTGGCAACTCTTGAAAGTTCATACGGGGTTTTTCCTTAGCACGTCAGTATACCCGCGAGAGGAACGGTTTGGCTGGCCTTGGCTGGACGAGGGAGTCTTGCTGAAAGAACCATCAAGCCTCCAGGGGAGGGTTGCAGAGGTTTGAAGCCCAGGAAGGGGGTGGAATTTTTGGCAGTGTGGGCAGTAGTTGCCGCAGTTTCCAGGGTTATATTGGTAATGAAGGATCTAAAGTATCACTGCTGGAAATCCCTAGGGGTCAAAGTTGACTTGGTTTATCTCCGAAGAGCTCTGCGAGTGGCAAATCATGTCTTACAAGGTTAGGCTCCGCGGTGAGGGGAAAAAAATGTTTTTTCCATCAAAGCTAACGATTGTTGCTTGATCAAGAGGAGTTACCTTAGGCTAATCACTACTTTTGCACCTCACAAAAATGTTTTATCAGTAAATTTTGAAGAAGTTATTAATGATAATACATTCATGTTGGTACATGAGATTTTTTGTTACGTTAATTGAAGAGCCCATTGATTTCATCCGGTCGAAGAAAATAGAGATGCCGATTCACGTTTGGATTTTTTTTTTTTTTTTTTTTTAAAGGAAAATAAAGAGACAATTGAGAAAATTAAATTGCTTGAGGTTTTATCAGATCAAGGAAATGTACAATAATTCATCTACAAATTCAAAAAGGTTAGGGCTAGCACACAAAAATTAAGAAAATAAATGAGATCTAAAATTGACATACTCTTTAAATATTTTAACTAAAATAAAATCATATGATTTGTGCTTGAAACTGAAAAATAAATTCTTAAAACATTAACTGCAATTTTAAATTATAGCTTTAATTTTTGAGAGGGTTAACAAATTAAAACAAGGTACTTAAGTCGAGTTAAACTGGACTTAAGAAGTAAATTTTGCACTTGACTTCACTTCTTGACCTACGGACAAATTTAGCAAAATGACAAAAACGGGGCAAATTTTGGTGGCAAAAAAAACGAAGAAAAATGAAAAGAAGGAAGAACTTTTGGTTCAAACAAAAATTAATGCGCAACAGGTAATTTGAAAGCTGACATTTCTAAATATTTCAGGAGTGGAATTTCTGGGAGAGAATGGGATTTGCAATTTGACCCATAAAACCTCGGTAATATTTTTTAAGAAAGTCAATACAGCTATAAACTTAGTATGTTATCAACTACCATGCTCACAAAAGGCACATAATCTTGTAACCAAAAAAATAAAAAATTCACAAAGAGGCCATAGTGATGGTAGTACTAATACATATATCGAATTAAGGAGGAGTCCACCTATGTAATTGCAGGGATAAGAGTCAAGGAATCTCATCACATCGCTATGTTATGAAGTTTCATTTCACACTTTATTAACTTCTTCAAGGTCAGTTGTAAATTTTCTTCCAGAATTTTTTGTGGATTATCTTGGTTACTTAACGAAAAATTCTAAAAAATGTTTGGTGTAAAGCAAAAGCTGATTAACTGATAAAAAAGTAAGCTTTCAGGTGAAACTTTTAAATTTTGCATTGCAATTGAGTTCTTCTGGCTTTCACTGTTTGATGCAACACAAGACTGTATTTATTACCACGTATGACAACCCTGCTTGATAATGCTACATAATTAGATAATATATGTAAAAACACTATGGCCTCAACTTTGAGCGAATTCAATGAGCTCAGGGGTCGGTCTCGGCTAAAACTAGAGATGTAATCATGAGTTTTCTTTTGCAAAATTTTACCAAAGAAAAGTGAGTTACATTGCAAATCCCCCTTTCTATGAGGAACTCCATTCAAAAAAAATATTTAGACCTTTGACAGTTGAGTATTATTTTACCACCAAACATTCCAAAAAAAAAAAACAAATTTAAAAAAAAATTCAGAAGAATAAAAGTGTTAAATCTTCTGATGGTGGTTGCTAGCTCCTCTATGTATATAAGGCAGGATTTTTCAGTAAAATAATTCTATGAAACAGGGTATGATACATCAATTTTTCCGTATTTAGAATTAGGACGTCATTACAGTAAAAGAACAGCACCAACAAAAAAAATTCCTAATCTTTGATAGTTAGAAAAAAAGCTGAGGAGCGGAGAAGTGCGAAAGGCTACAAAGAACAAGGAAAAATTAAAGTCGATATGAATTTAGGATTTGTACAGCCTGACCAAAAGAAGATAAGTAGTTATCAATTTGACAATTAAAACACATTTACATTTTATACAATTAATTTACACATTCATACATGAGAAAGCAAAACCTTTTTTTTTAAAAAAAAAAAAAAAAAAACAGATGGCAATGAGCTGGAAAACCTGTGTCTCTTTAGGTACAAAACTGTAATAGGTAGCCTCCAGGAATTGAAAAAAGAGAGGGCAGAAAATTTAAGATCATAGAAAGCCGAGGCATTGTTCTATGTTATTTGAGATTGAAGTTTTATGTGGTTCTCAAGGAGGGTTCTCTTCCATAGTCTAATTAAAATTTATCAATTCCTTATAGTGAGTTTTTTATAGACTGAACAGGACGGATTAGTTCGTACAAATTTATTATTCCTAGTCAAGGTTTTTTTTTAGAATAGAGAAATAATAATTATTCGAGATCTTTGGTAGACTGACACTAAAATTCTCTGAGGTGAGATGGGGCACAATTTATAAGTTCCACAATAAAATCGGCATTATCAAGCAAAAGTGACAAACGGCTAATTGTAAATGGGGGTGATCCAGATTTTTTTTTATTCCTTTCTGAAATATTTTTACCTTTCCTGACAGACCGAGAGTTTTAAAAACTAAATCGATGTAGCTTGTATGGAGGACAAACTGGTGTGATGTGCAGATAATAAACAGGGCTAAAAAAGCAATAATTCACAGTAATCACCCACAACTCAGTGCTACTAGGAGAGTTACTTGTTCAGTTAACTAATACTGTGACATTGGCAAGGAAAAAAGAATAAATTTTGGACGGCTGCGCAAATCTTTCAAACTATGTCATTCCACTTCCTTTAAGGATTCACAAAGGAAGTACTGATAATGAGTAAATTCATACAGATATAAAATAATACAATATAGTAAATGTAAAATACAAATTCATTGGCTCATCAAGTGGAGCCATTGAGTTGCAGTTGCGCAATGAAAGCTGAGGTTGGAAAATTATCAACAGAGCAACTAAACCTAAAGTTAAAAGAAAGAGTGAAAGTTGGATTTTTGATTTTCCATGGTTGAATGGAGCGATAATTTATTAGATATTCATCTATTATTCTTTATGATTTACATTGAATAGTTTTAAATATTTTTAATTACAATTTCTCATGTTAAAAGTCATAAAAGAAAATTATTTGAAAATTTCAATTTGAGTACACACTAAAGAATTCAGGGTGAAGGAGATCTCAAAAATGTTCACTAGAATCCTAAAAACACTAAATCCACCAGTAACTGATGAATGAGTATTCTTGATTAGAATTTAACAAAATGTTTGTCTACATACAGGAGGGAACTCCGATTACTTACAGGTTCAAACGTACTAAACTTGCTTTAGGAATAAAGCAACTTAATGGAAGGCTGCATTCAAACGTACCTTTGAATGGGTCAAGTTGAGCTTTATTACAAAATTTGCTAAGCTTTTTAATAATTATCTATGTTAAGGTAAAGCATTACCTTGATGGAAGTTTAAGTCATCAGTACATTTTCTTCCTATTTTGATAGGCTTTATCACAGAGATGCAGGTTTTCTTTCTGAATCACTGCGAGTCACTTTAGGTCTTGGCACTTCTTATTTAATTTTTGGAGATTAAATTAGATAGATATTTTCGTACTTAAAATTATTACAGCTTCTGCTACTAAGGTGAAAACATCAATTGAAGACTAGTTGATTAATTTACGAAAAATACTCTCACACAGTCTGGGGGCTTAAAAACAAAGATTCTTTGCAAAGGTAAGTTAAGTTTCTAGAAGGACTTCCTATGTTTAATTTTCCCCATACTTTCAGTCTCAGTGCAGCTGAACAAAAGTTACGCTGGAATTCTACTTATAAATGTTTCCACCTCTTCCAAAAATTTCATATTGTGTCTATGTTAAAATAAATCTTATTGGATGTTAATTTTCTATACTTTTTGTTCATAAAATCTTAATGATGATACATTTGTCTTGAAACATCTGCATGATTGTGCTTTAGTTGCAGATAAAATTATTTTTTGGTGCTTCTTTTAGAGTAAATTTTCATTTTTTTGCAGCAATCGGCAGAGGATCAAGAATTCAATCCAACTTGAGGAGAAACTCCATTCTCTTGGACATTTTCCAATCAAAAGATCACTTTTTCATCAAGAGATGGAGGTTTTCTCCTCTTTTTCTTACATAGAAAAGTTCCGTCAGAAACACGTAAAGCAAGGAAAATTCACAGTATGCAAGGTTGACATTCATAAAGGCTAAAAAGATCAGACAGAGTCAAAAGACATCAACTTGCTCAAAACAAACCACCGAAATTTATATGGCAGCATGGCTACACACTGAGCTGTGAGGTAACATGCTAGGTCAAGTAAAGACATTAAAAAGAGAATCCTTGACACAAATCAAAAGTCATTGTCTTTCATCACTATAGCATCAAAATAAGAAAAAAAAATTCATGTGAACAGGCAATTTCTAGTTAACACTTCACAATGATTAGTTCCTGCTTAAGAATGCGTACCTTATCATTTTTAAACGATATTAAAAAAAAACAAGTTTGAGAGACGGGGTCTGAAGTTCGCCAAAAAAGGAGAACCACAAATTTGAATCGTGCTTCCCATAAAAAGGAGAATTTCTTTGATCTAAGGATGCAGTGAAAATATTACATTCTGACTTGCCGATTATGTACGACTCTCATTTCAACTTGTATACTGCTGTGCTAAGCGAAGAAAGCAGACCTAGAGTAGGTCAATATTTATTGCAGATCTTAGTTGATAGGGCCTTACATGAAGGTCAAATGGAGTTAACGGTTGGAAAAGAATATGTGAACTATACAGATTTAATCTACAAAATAGCAAGTTATGAGTTAATTTAGAAGAGAAAAGGACTCCAGAGATAAACATGCAGAATTATGGAACTAGAACATTCTGTTAATGTAACAGATTTGCTTCATACATAAGTCTCTGAAATTTATGAAAAAACCCTGTAAATTTATTCTTCACTTGAGTCTCCCGAGACTCGAGTCTCTAGGGGAAAAATTTGAGTAACTTTACCAATGCCTTTGGTGACTCCTTCTCGAAACAACAAACGCATGCCGACCTGAACATATTCCGGATGACGCATGAACCTGAACAAGACCGCAGCATTATCGTTAGTATGCATACTGCTACAAGCCATGATTCCTTCAATGACAGCAGTTTGTCTTATATTCCCAATATGGACTGTTGTTTGGAATCCAGCATGAATACTGGTCGAGTGATAAAGCACGCAAACTTGTGCCTGAAAATAAGGAGGGCAAAAGGAATTAAAATAAAATATAATTTATTGACTTGGTTTGATTGCAAAAGTGATCATGTACATCAAACCGATTTGAAATAAGAGGAATATAGGTATTATACATTCTGCAGAAAATTAAAGAGAGAAAAATAGTATCATGAAAGTACAGTACTCTCTCTTTCTCTCTACAATGGATCGGCAAAGGATCAAAACATTTTCCATTATGGAGAAATTTTTGTTGTTATAAGTGGCACTTAACATATGAAAAGAAATTCTTGTTACATCGAGTGTCTTTATGGAAAGTGAGTGCTGTGCCTAAAACAAAAGGACCATGTTGAAACAATAAATTGTGGAACGGAAGAGGCCGAGGTGCAACCTCTTGAGTGAAAACTTCAAAAGTCAAGAAAGTACACTTTGACTTAGTCATGATAACCTGCTGATATTTTCATATTATAAAATGAGGGAGCTAATTACCACACAAGTTTTCGCAAAAATACGACATTTCAAAAGTCGTCGCAAGTGAGTGAAACATTGTTTTTTAAAAACTTTTCTTATTTTTATCCCTAAATTTGTGTAAATAATTTGACATATCACTGAGGATGACTCTTGGACTTCCTTATCTACAAAGCATTTTTGCTGATTCAAAACTAAAGAGACAGAGGATTTTTCTCACGTGAAAGAAATTTTAAATTCTAATGAGTGGTTCCAAGGAAAATTCAAACAAACAATATTTTTGATTAAAGTCAATTTTGAGGTCCAGACATCTCTTATAGCCCTTAAGAGTGACTGGGGACTGGCGAGGCTTTTTCGGATTCCTTGGGGTCAATGTTCTATTTAATCTTGCAGTTTTCCATTTCCCTCAACGTAAAATAACCAAGAGAAAAGCCTGCTACAGGTGGTCTGAGTCACTCAACATTCTGTTTTATTTCCTTCCTATTCTTTGAAAATTGAAATTTCCCCATTTACTTCTTGGTACTGTGATTTCTGGATTGTGGGTTTTTTTTAAATTCTGTTGAGAAGTTGGTTGGATTGCAAAGCCTCAAATTTGCAAGATCTTCATGTAAATTTGAAATGTTGAGTCTTTTAAATGATTTCAGGAGTCCATTTCTTCATTTCAAACTTTCCTCAAAGGACACGTTTTGATTTCAATTCGGTTTTCATCATTTTTACTAAATTACTCCTACATACCTAAAGAGGCTCAAAAAACCACATTCTTCCAGATTAAAAAAGTTATTTTGCAGAGAAATTGCACGTGGGTATTAGATGAAAAGTAACAAATTTTTTTTCTTCTTCTTTTTGCATTCAAATCTTGTCGCATTGTGCCTGCAGTGTTAAATAGTAACCGAACAATCTTAATATTCTCTGTTCTATGAGGCAGCTTTAGTAGTTTGTTGCTATAGCCATTTTCTTATTGAAAGAGCATGATAAAATATTGTTTACCTGGAAGAAATAACATGCTGATGGTGGCACATTACAACTTAATAAAACCATTCCCACACGAAGACCTGGAATGACTCTGTCTAAACACAGCGATGCACTCTGACTTGCATGAACTACCCTACATGGTGCTTTGTTCCTGTGTATGGACTGAACAGTTACAGGCAAAAATTCTCCATTTGCTAATGGACCTGAGAAAAATAAACCACAGATATCAATTTTAAATACTCAATGACTTCACTAAAAACAGACCCTACTATTCTTTTGAAAATTGTTTAAATGATATGACGACCATTGCAAATATGATACATCAATAAAAAAAAATTACTTTGAACTGATGACTGCATAAATCCATTGAGGAATGAATTAAAAAAAATTGAAATTAGTATTTAATTGGTGCTGTGATTATATATTTGTTTCACAACAGCGATTTAAACATTTATATTTCAGAAGACCACTAAGCATACTATACCTTACACTATGGATAAATTATGAGGTTAAGTATCTACTGTTAAGTCATTATACAGATTAAATTTTAAACTCATGAATAAGTAGCTTCAGCATCGCTACAATGTATGTAAATGGGTTTGTCACTTTACAGCGCTGCCTGGTACTCTACAATCCCCAACCGCCATTCACTTTTTCCGCTCAAACCAAAACATTTAAAGAATCTTGCACTTCAGATTCAGTTGCATTCTTCGTCCCTCTCATTGGGTGTTGTCTGTGTCTTCTCCTAGGAGGAACTCAAATCTAGGACCTACATTGGCGACCTATTTTCTGCCATCGCCACAATTACCATTAAAAATTCATGCAAGGCTTGAGTCAAAGTGGCTTGCGCTTACCTATGACTAGACCGGTTTTTTCTGTAACAACACCTTTTGTGAGTAATCCACCCACAACTGGCCCCACATCATGAACTCGAAAAGTTTCGTCAATCTGAAATTCTGGCTCTTCCTGTAAGACAAAAACTTCCATTAAAATGCAAGAATATTGAAACATAAGGATGAAGAGGTGGGGTTGTTGAAAAGTAAGGAAAAACAGCTTAAAGAAATTATAAAATTTCCTGACAGGGTAATTTTTAAATCACTGGGCAAAACATATTCATTATGACAGTCTTCGAACAGGACTTTTGATACATGAATAAAAACATTATTCATCAAATGCCTGTTTTGGAATTCTTTCAAGGACTTTTTCATTCATTTTCATCGCTTTTGAAATAAATGCCATCTAGGTACTTATTTTCAGAAATAAAAGCACAATTTAACTCATTTTTCAAAGTTTTCTTTACTGACCTGTTCAAGTCTTTGCTTTTCCTTGTTACTAACACCTGGTGGCAAGACATGCAAAAACCTTGTGAGAAGTTCGAGGCCCTCTCCAGTTACGCTTGAGATGCAAAAAATTGGAACAATATTCTCACTCAGTTGATTCGAGCCAGCTGTTAAAACATCATCTTCATTCCTGACCACAAGAGGTACCTGAAAATTGAAATAAAAAAGAGCACTATTAACAGTCAAATTCTTTGGAAAATACTTTTCGGGTGAGTTTTTAAGCCTCCATGGAATTATAATTCTCTTGTCCCATGTTTTAATATTACAGCACTCATTTTTTATGCCATTCTGGAGGTTTGCTAGCAAAAACAGATCTCTGATAAAAATTCAGGCAAAAAGTTTGTGGAGAGAGTGTGAGTCCAATTGAAAGCAGTAGCAAGGAAAGTTCCTTTTTGCGAGACATTTCAACAGCTTATGGTAGACGTTTTTCTTTGACTACTTTCTCTTAGAGATATAAGACGCCGCAAACAAACATAAATCTTTTTCCCAAGTCTATTACCATAAGATTAGGCATTAAAAAATTATTTTTTTGTGAAAGTTCGGAGCTTTTGCAGCCATTTGCGATTGACTGAAAAGTAAAAAATTTAGACATCAGACATTTTCGGTGAGGTCAAATCAATTGGTGCCTATGCATATTTTCTGAGAGGATAAATATCCAAGATATGTATGAGAGTACATAACATTAAATCATACCCTTCGGCAGCCTGTGGATTTCAGGACATTTTCAACACCTTTGAGAGTTTCTTCGGGGGAAACAAGATCTACTTTGCTTATCACAACAAAGAAAGGTACATTCAAGGCAAGAGCAAGTGTGAGGTGCTCTTCTGTCATGCCTAAAACACCACCGGGCCCGCTGACAACAAGCATGATGTAGTGGGGTGAGTATCCACTGAGCCCTGCTACTGTCGTTCGAAAATACTTCCGGTGGCCTGCTAAATCCAAGAATGATATTAACTTCGTTGACACTTCACAGATTTCTTCAGCTGTCATGGCCTCACTGTAGTTCACAACAACGCCCTGTAAATAAAGAGAACCGACTGACATTAAGGAAAACCAATGGTATACGGACAAGGGGCATGGAATTATAAATCACTAGTGCACATAACAGCTGCACTGCATAAACATAAAAACTAATGGGAGACCCTGGAAAGTTAGATTCTATGTTAAGTAGAACAAGTGGCGCTGGTTTTTAATGTTAGCAAGAACTTCATGATCATACTTTCATTTCAAGTTTCTTTTTTACATTGAATACACTGAGGTAAAATTAGCGCTTCTTAACTGACAAATTATGATCCTTTGGTAAAACTTGATGCTGCAAAATGCAAGAAAATTAGAGAGAACCAGTGGTTGACATAAAATAGATCCATCCATTGGCAAAATTGTAAAAAAGTTTTTAAGAAAAAGGATGGGTGATAAAAAAATGAAAATAGTGACCTTAGAGTTAAATCCAAGAATTTCATGAGATATAGAAGATGTGCGTCCCGACTGAATTTCATGGAGATGTCGGAACATGTTCAACCTTGCACTGCCTCTTCCACTATCGAGTTGTCCTTGAGTTAAAACACCTATCAAAGTAGATTTTCCGGCATCAGCATTCCCCATCACAGCCACTCTTACTTCAATATTATGCTGATCATCAGGAATCTGAAATAATGAATAAAACATAGGTAAATGATTATCTCATGAGAGAGTGTTTTAAAAGAATGTCGTCCTGGCTCTCAGGAGCTTTCTTAAAACAGGGAAACCAAACTAGTAATGGTTCGAAATTCTTACTTACTGAATTGATTCTTAAGATCTGTATTAAATCTGATAAGATTAATCGTATCTTTTCATAGAACAGATGCAAAAATTAATGATGCTTGGAGGAGGGATTCAATGTGAACCTTCAGAAGTCATGAGTATGCAAATATTGTTGAAATTTTACAAAGAAAATAATTATGAAACGTAAAATATTTTTATTAATTCATACAATTTTCTTTAGAATAATGAATAGTTCAAAATAAAAAAATGTTAGGATACTATAACTGCCATAATGATTACAAATACACATGCATTACTTCCTGATTATTTACACAAGAGTAGCTATGTACAATACTTCGAAAAAAATTCTCTAGCCTCTTCTCACCCTGAGAACTCCTTGGGACCTCTTTTTCCCATAAAAAAGAGGTTCCAATATCATCAATGAAAAAAATTTCAGATACATTTTGGTTTCATCTTTACCATTCAATTGTTTATTGAAGAAAGCGTTACATGAAGAAAGCGATATCAAGCAGTGTGTACCAAATTTTGACTCCTAAAGATTTAACTATTAGACTGAAATACTTTCTATGAAGAATATGTTACTACTTTTTTAATGTCAAGAAATACAATCAAAGCTGCAAGGTCAGCCAAAATAATGTTCACAGAGGTTTATCGATCAAAATGTTGTCAATAGAAATTGAGGCGATCCAAGTGTGTTGATCAGAACACCATCAATTGAACCGGAGACCACCGAGCTGTATTTTCATTTTAACATACCTTCCTGACTAGAACTTCCGTCACTTTTCGAGTGTTGTCAACCATTCTTTCTCGGAGGACTGTGGTTGTAGCCCCCAATTTCATCGCCATTTGCTCCAAAGTTTTCAGGGAAGCTCTCATGTCACTTTCACTTAAACCTATGAGCAAGCCACTGTCTTCAACACCTATTTCGTAAATTGCTTCGCCATGACCTTCACGAAGCCTCCACTTCATCTGCAAAAATTAAATTAAAAGAAAATAGAGGTTAAGTTTCAATATTGCATGTAATAAAAACGAAAAAGGCACGGGTACGTAGGGTTGTAGACCGCCTGATCACACATCAATGCATAAGAAAATGAGGTAAGGGCCCTGAATCATACAGAGGAAAGACAAAATTTGAGCACATTTCCATCATTTGGGGGTCCAGATTTAGTTAAAAGTTCTTAATAGAAATCCTTTCATTCAAACTTATGATTTATTTTAGTCTGATATTTTTCTTAAACTTTGATTTTAATGAAAAGTAAGTACTTAATTGTTAATAAAAGAAATTTTGCAGTTTTCTTTCATTACATATGTATATTTTTTATGCGTCAATGAAGCACTAGTACACATGTCTTACTACTATATTTGATAGTGCTTAAAGAGCTGATTTCACAGTATTTTTTATAATTATTTACTGATATGGGAAATAGTGTAAAAATATATTCAAAAATGAGAAAATGCACCGCCTAATGACGTCATTTCCTGTTTAAACACATGTATTTTAGCAGATTAGATCATTTGTCAGATCTCCTCTAGTAATTGTTCAATTTATGAGCCAAGGGTATTCTTGCATTAAGTTTAATCAGTAGTTTCTACTTTAATACAAAATTCATCCAATAGTAGACACTTGCAAATCCTCCATTCGATTAACATTATACTCCGTCAGTTTTTTTACGACAGAGAAAAGTAAGAGCGAACATTTTGATGAACAGACGTTACATCATGAGAATACTGCAACATTTTAAAAACTGTTTTGAATTTTATAATTACATTATAAAAAAAAGGAAGAAAAAAGAAAGAAAAAAGAAGAAAAATACATTTTATCTGTGCATTTGCTGGGAACTTAATTAAGTATCAGCTTACCTGAGTGACAAGATGTTGAAACCTCAGTCTTGATGGAGTAATCAGTTTCAATTTGTACTCAATATTTCCTAGTTGAGGCTCCGGAGGCAACGGGCTATTTTCATCCTCCGGCCACACTTCACTCATTGTGGGCCCCGAGCCCGGGTCGAAGAGCCCCAAAAATGAATCCATCGTTTGTTCTCTTATATACCTGGAATCAGAAAACATAAATAAATGATCAGGAACACTATTCTTACATATAAAAACTCAATATCAGTCTTTTAAAAATACCCAGTTTATGACTAATCTATATGGCTGCTTAGGTAATCTAATCTCTCATCTCATGAGACATTTCATAGCAGGGACGTTGCAAAGCAGTTTTAAATTATAACCAAGGGATGGAAAAGACTGAATAATGTGTTGCTCATCATTTGTTGCTCTCATGAGCAAGAGCCAAAATCAGGGTTGTCATAATTTCTTCATATTCATATTCCCTGATTATTTTTGCTTTTCCCTAACACCACATTTTTTTAATTCCCTGACTTTCCCTGACCTTCGAACAAAATTTCCAAGTTTTCTTTAAATACACTAATTTCCGCTGAATTTTTGTGAAAATGTCCTTGTTTATTGATCAAATTATGGAAAAAGGCATTCAATAACTGGTTAAAAGATGACAAGCCTTAAAAGGACAAGAGAGGAAAAACAATTGGGAGCAGGGCCGGATCGATTTACCGACTTGCCGCCCATGGGCCGCCTGTATTTTGCCGCCCCCTTCTCATTACTTTTGAATCATCAATAAAAACCACCGAGTGAACATGCTGGCGGGGGAGGTGTGCATGAGATGCGTTTACTCATGTTGGATATATTTTTTGCGAAAGTTCCTGTCAACACTACTAGCTAAAGTTCACGGAAGTTGGCGCGAAAGTTAAGTTTCGTGAACCTATCTCTGTGTGGACAAGGCCTTTCATTTATAAGAAATTAACAAAAAAATTATAAAAGAACAAACAAAAATGTGGTTTAATAATTTTAACTTCTGCCGCCGCGCCGCGCTGACCGCACTGCGTTTGACGCAATGCGTGAAGTATTCATGCAGTCTTGTAGGCGCTAATATGTGTTACATACCGACCGCCGCGCCGAGGGCTTCTCCTTTTCATCTCAAGTCCTCGTCATCATTGCTCTCTGTGCCGCGCTGTTCCAGACCAAATTGCGTATTTGGATTCTCTCTTAACTCGACTAATTAAAGGTGCTGTCTTTAGTATCTTCAAGAGACGACAAAATGCTTACTATACTCTCTGGAAATGAGAGATTTTGTCGCCTTTTCTCGTTTGTAATTTTTTTCTGAATCCAATTGTTTTTATTAAAATACAATTAGAAAAATTGCAAAATCTGCCGCCATGGGCCGCGGCCCATATGGCCACCCCCTAAATCCGGCCTTGATTGGGAGATCAGGGATATGTCTTAAAAGATTAGTAGATGTTTCAGAAATTCCCTGACTATTCCCTCGAATTCGCTGATTTTACATGGATTTTCCCGGTCGCTGCGAATTCCTTGACTTTCCCTGATTTTCACGATTTTCCAGACCACCGGCAACTCTGCAAAATTTTCCCCATAATCAACGCTCAAGAACGATGACGGCAAAATTAAATCTACAATCCCGGCTCAACAACCATTCACATTGCATAAACAGAGGAGACCCACTGATTTTCCTCGCGCTCGGGATGACAACGTCAGGATGCAACTATTTCGGTTCAACGGACAGCCGCGTTGCATAGACGAAAAATTGAAGGCGCACTGACTCGACAGTACACGCTCTCGATGATCACTGATTTTCCTCGCGCTCGGGATGACAACGTCAGGATGAAACTATTTCGGTTCAACGGACAGCCGCGTTGCATAGACGAAAAATTGAAGGCGCACTGACTCGACAGTACACGCTCTCGATGATCACTGATTTTCCTCGCGCTCGGGATGACAACGTCAGGATGAAACTATTTCGGTTCAACGGACAGCCGCGTTGCATAGACGAAAAATTGAAGGCGCACTGACTCGACAGTACACGCTCTCGATGATCACTGATTTTCCTCGCGCTCGCGATGACAACGTCAGGATGAAACTATTTCGGTTCAACGGACAGCCGCGTTGCATAGACGAAAAATTGAAGGCGCACTGACTCCTCACGCTCTCGAGGTTGATCGTCGGGGCTAGACTGTGGCGAGCCTAAAAAACCCTCAACTTTCGACATTTAACAGCGTTACAGATCACCGATTTGACTACAGCACGGTGCCCCTTCGAAAAATGGAAATTGACTTTGAGAGAGGATTATCACGGTGATCGTCGGAAAATGAGAGGAGACAAAACTCATAAAAATTGTCCACGTTGCGTCTTGTCATGTTGATGCATGACTTGGATGGTAAAAGCCTAGTTCACTATCAAAATAAAAAGCTTTTCTTGACATTTTCTGAAAAATGAGCTCCTTGTCGAGAGAACGATTCATTCAGTAAAAGCCTGGTAAAATTTTAGCTCCGACAACGAGTCTCCTCTACCTAATTGTCACGACTACATACAGATCACGACAAAAAAACTTTTTGTCACGACTGAAATTGGGCAGTGTTTAGTGAAAAGGAACTGGACGACGTGGACTTGGGTTAAGAAGAAAGATTAAAAAAAAAAAAATAAAAAAAAGAAGAATAAGAAGAAAAAGAAGAAGGAGAAGAAGCGAAAATACAAAAACGTCAGTCACTCAGTGTAAAACTTACATACAAGGCGTTCTTACTTCTGTATATGAACTTCTCTAAACTTGATTCTAGCAACGCCGTGACCACCGCACGCTGGGACGCTGGGGTTTTTGCCCCCCAACCCCCCTCCCTCGGATCATAAAACTAGATTTCTGGATGTTACGAAACTCTTAAGTTGGCGGGAGAATGGGAATGAGAATTTCGCCGGAGGCTCAGTTCACCACGCCTCCGCTTCGGAGAAACTAAAGTTCAGGTGAAGGCCATTGGCCACAGCTGAGCCAGTTTCGGAGTTACCTACAAACGTAATGAACGTATTTTTGCTAAACGGACGTATGTGCATTAAGACATGAGCCCTGAGATCCATCAAAATATATGTATAATAGGACTCACGTCATAATGCACATATTTCCATTTGGCAGAAATACGTCCTAATGATAAACGCATTCACACGTGATCGAATCGCGTGCAGAATCGAATAAAAAAACTCAATCGAGTAAAAGTGCAAACTACTGCCGGTTTGACGGGAAGAAGCTAACGTTTGCTGAAACGACTGAACTTCGGTTCGAAAGGTCCACCAAAGTTTTCGGTCAGAGAAACCGAACTTCGGTTCAAGAAACAAAATTCTACGGTAGAAAATAGAGGGATTTTTTCGGTGAATCTCAGTATCAGGACAGTAGCTGAAAACTTTGATTACCTGAGCCAAGGTCCGGTTGCCGCAACAGGAAAGTTTGTAGGCCTAAACCGAAGGTTGAGAGGCCATATGAAACAAAGTTTGATAATTTTAACAAAAAAGATTTTTTCCCCCGTTCTAGATCCCTGCTTGCAGGTGCCATGAGAAACGTGAAGTCTCGAAGAAGTGTTACTGTGACTTGAAGATAGAGAAAATCAACTTCCCTCGTTTTTCTTCTCTGTCGGCACGATTTTAAGTAAAAGATTCAGGCGAGAAAGTTGCCTTCTTTCTCTTAAAAAAAAATACAATAGGGGTGGTTTTAAAAGGAAGCAATCAAGAAACGTGGTTTCACACTGGCAAATCATGAGCCATGGGGCAGTTCCCAAGTGTGATACCCTTTGAATTTGTCCTCTTCTTTTTTTGCTTTTTTTCGCTCATCGCGGTAAAAATGGGGCAAGTTATACCCTGGTAAAAATTGGCAGTAGAATCTGTGTTCCAAAATACCATAGACCTAAAGCCGGCTGTTAAATTTTCAATAGCTTCTACAGCCGGCTGCAAGCCTTTTATAGCCGATGACGATTAAGCAACAGCCAGGCGATAAAGTGTATGCTAAATGTTACTAATTACGGATGCTAGGACTTAGTGAGTTTTTGGACTACCGCTCTATTTTTGGGCCGTAGTATCTTGATTTATTTTGCGCGGAAAGTTCCGTACTTTTGAAGAATACCTGCCATTCCTAATATGATGGAGCGCCTTCAATTTCGTATGATACTGTGCAATACCTCTGGTGTGAAAAAGTTGCTTCAAGCGCCGTGGCACGCTGCGGCGCGGCGGACGGGCAGCCAGCACGAAAAGCGCATTAGCGCCTACAAACCTAATAGGGATACTTCACGCGTTGCGCAATGCGTGAAGTATCCCTGTTAGGTTTATAGGCGCCAGTGCGTCGCCGCTCCGCTTTGTGTTAGGCTCTAATATTTAATCTGGCGGAGACAGCGTTTTTCAACTCATGATTTTGAAATGTTTGCACATCCTGTAAGGATTATTCTCATTTTAATTTTTAATTGATGAAAAAAATATGTATTAAAGGAAAATATAATGCGTGTTTTGTAAATATTATGGTGGTTCCAAGTCAAACGTAATGATTTCCAAAGCACACGAATTTCTACACAATTTCTTATAGCCTCTTATAGCCGATGGCGATAAAGTGTAAAGCCCGGCGATAGGAACTATAGCCCGGCTGTATACTTTTTTATCGCTTCGTATAGCCCGGCTATACGATTTGCTCCGCTTACTACAGCCAGCTGTATGATTTTCTATTGCCATCTTTAGCCGGCTATAAAAATTCCTATGGTGCTTATTTTGAAACGCAGCTCCTATCGCCAATTTTTACCAGGGTAGATTTTCCTCCGTTATTGCAAATTTTGCCACGAGGTTAGGCGCGGTTCCGTGAGGCAAATCCGAAAACTGGCTATGACGCAAAAAAAAAAAAATGGATTAGTAAAAATGCAATTTGCCAAAGGAAATTAAGTAACGTTGAAATGCAGTTACTTTTTTTCGCCAAGAAACCGACGATACACATCAAATAGAGACGCGCGGAGTTAATTCTTCAAAATTGTGCTTATCATTCTCCCGCGCGGCTGATTCCAAATGTTTTTCCCCACGCACTTCCTCGCGTATAGAACTATAGACACACGCATCTTTCATCGGGTGATATTTCTGACGTCAGAATTGACGTCAAGGACGTGACGTACCTACAAATTTTCGAACCTGAGTAGTTCATATTCCCTTCGGTGCACCTTCTGCTCCTCGCCGTACGCCAGCCCCGAGTATGATCGAACAGACACTCATTTTTGTTTGGTGGGTGATTAGGAATTGCCTAATTTTTAACGAGCACAATTTTGATGAAAGAACGCGACAGAAACCGTGCCAAATCAAGCAAAATACGAGACTTTTTGACCGAACACCCACGGAAGTCGCTGAGATTTGGTACACTCGTTTTTCCCAGTGAATAGGGTTAAATATTGTTATCTTTGAATTTTTGAGATGCACCAATCGAAATTGTACAAATTGTGAATTGTGTAATCGAATTGTACAAAAAGGGGAAATTGCTTGCTTTTTAAAAAAAAACAACATCTCGAGAGATCACGCCTAAAAAAGTACTTTGTTCTTGAGCAACCACTCCTATACTTATACCTAAAAATTAAAATACATCAACAAAATTTAGGTGCAGCTTCTGATATTCTCTGAATACAAATTTAATTTGAAAATTTCAAAAACTAGAAAAAAGATACTTTTAGAAAGTTCCCAAAATAATAAAGTTCCGCTTCGTTTGAAAAAAGAATGGAATGTAACTCTCAGGACGACCAGAAGTTCCACGATTCCGTTATCGGGAATATTACTGCGCGTGTGCGAAAAGACATTCCTAACCCCCCCCCCCTCCCTATTTAGTCCTCCTAAAGTTCGAATAAAACTCAAAGTTTCGTTATTGGACTTAGTCGTGAGTGCCGGGAGCAAGCTGTCTCCAAAAAGCGACCGCTGGGTAACTTAAGGGTCCATGTCTAATCGGCTTTTAAGGAGAGAGTGAAAAAGGTGAAATTCTTCGGGGCTTTTACACCCTCCATAAACTGACAATTACACTGAATGGTAAAAAATCCGAGAGAGTATCCATCCCTACACGGTTAGTCCTTGGGTGAATGCCCGGTGAACATCAGGTAAATAATCAACGAACAGTGGTCGAATACCCCCGGATATCTATGAATTCGCGAGTGCATAACCCTCCCGATTACGTGATCATAATCGCACGGCCGCACGCGTGAAAAAATATAGGAAGGCTGGCTCGCAATAATGTTAAGTCACTATTGCGCGACTCTTCGAAAATCGTGGTAAAATTAGTGTGTTTGTAATACGACCACGGTGAATTTTGCGTATACCTCCCAAAATAGTGGCAATTTTTGAATGAAGGACAAAAAAAAGGCAATTGCAGGGTGCATTTTGGCTAAAAAGGGATTCTAAAATGGGAGGGGCATGCAGTTAGGAAAGTGGGAGGGCTAAGAAATGTTTGCACCCCTCGATAATCGGAAATCGGCAGAGTAAAAAACCAAGAGGGTATTAACTTGATTAAAGCCCAGTTCTATCACATTTTGTTACGGATTTATCCCACATTTTTAACATTTTACATTATAAGTATCATAATATGAACATTTGACCAGCACTCAGGGTGTTTTTTAAATTTTAACCGGAGGTCAAGATTCTGAAATGTCAGACTGGAACCAAAAATGCCATAAGCACCGTAAAATGTATCAAATGTATAAGCCGTATAATCTGGGGGGGGGGGGGGGATCGTTACAAGTGTCGCTTAAACAAAAAGTTAAATTTAACCAGCGGTGAAAGAACCGGCCCTAACTTCACTATAGCCCCTTCTTTCATTGTCGATCGCATCCATGACCCAAGTGATAACTGATAACGACAACTACTGGCAATTATTTCTCAGACGCTGCATGACAGCACTTCTGTCATTTTTTTGCAGCGTTGCAAATCCTAATCCTTATCAAGTTGTTCATTATTCGCGGGCACGTGCGAAAAGTTATTCAACTTGGCTCGTGAGACAGAGGGCGTGGGTACACGTGCGAGCGGGCGAAAGGGGAAAAGGAAGGGGACAGAATTTGGCAAAAAACCGTCTCTCTACAGAAAATTCAACCAACATTGGAGTCAAATCCCGATTATATATAGCAGACCTTGCGGCAGCGTCACTGGGAGGGATATGTGTTTCGCGCAACTTCCCGCGTTTTTCGCTTTCGCCGGCCAAGTGCGCACTGTACCCTTCGCTTTCGACCAAGAGCATGCGCAAAACGGAACTCGTTGAGGAATATTTTGAAAACAATACGCTGGGAGTGCCGAGATGTCTGCTTTGTTACGCTACTGTCATGCCCGGAATTGACGTTTTGCCGCCTCCCGAGACAACTATGTAGAATTTGGCCGCCCCTTCAACGGTATAATGCAAGGAAAATCACAAATCCTGGAACAGCCTTCAGCCGGAAAATTGTCAACGAATAATCTCTCTATTGAGCAAGTTTATGACCTCGTTGTCCATCAAATCTTACCCGCGTGACTGTTACTTAGAGATTTAAAAAAAAGAAAAAAGAAGATACTAGGAAAACAATTCTAAAAGCACTTTTTCCTTCTCCCCTAAAGCCGCCACTGGGCAACGACTGCCTTCTTCTTCGCTCAAGTGAGAATTCAGGAAATGTAATTCGCGATAAAATCTGGTCTTTCTGGTACATTATGTACATTCACACATTACCGATTTCACTCGATAATGTGCGGAGTCGTGGAGAACCTTTTTCTCTAATTTTCCAAATTTCATTGGCAAAGAATATGGTCTCGTGAATTTCAATATTAAACAAAGGGGACAGCCCCCTGGCTGCTCCGCTGCCCAACTCCCGAACATTAAAGTTATTGCCAGCTTGGTGAGAATTATCTGAGAAAATTGAGGGAATGTGATTCAGCAAAATAACTGAAAGCACAATGGTATGAATATGAGAAGAAGATTGAAAAATTCGACTACTTCTTCTGATAAGGAACCATCATATCCTTTTCCAGGCACAGCCTTTTTCACCATCAAACAATTAATTCAAGTTACACGATTTCCTGTTAACAATCCATTCGGTCATTTTCTATCACCCCCTTTGGAATTGGAATCGTCCAAAAATATCCTACATTACTTTCTCTAGGCTCTACTGTTAACAGAGAAAACACATCACTAACCAAATAACGTGATGTGAACCAACTGAGATGCGTTTCTGAATGATAAATTCGGCGTTTGAATAATGCGCGGATCGAACAACAATATTTCGCCACCTTCCGGCAAAAGTATCACAAACGCCATGCGTCGCATTCCAGAATTTCCGCTTCCGTTCCATTTAATCTTTTTACAAAGAAATTAATGGTTGAATCTGTTTGAAAATTTCACTGAATTATATCGGCAGCACAAAGGAAATTCAGTGAACTTTTCGGACAGCTTCGTTGTACAATTTTTCTGTAAAAAAATAAAATGACCGCGGAAATTTGAAACGTCGCATGATGACTCTGTGATACTTTTGGCTTGATGGTGACGATTTGAAGTTAGGTTCGGACCCAACATACAACTATTTTAACTCCGCAGTGGGCCGGGTTGCATACGCTCAATTTTGAGGGCGGAATCTGAGATCTGCCCAAGGAATGTCATTCGCGATAGAGTGCGGGTGCAATTACTGTTTTCTTCTAGCGTGACGTCCATGCCGATCAACTATTTGGACGCTCATCCTGTCGCACAGATTTTTAACGCGATATTAACGAACTGAAATGCTTTCCGAAAGACTCTCGGCATTCGATCAATGCAATGAGAGTAAAATAACGGTAGAATGTACGACGTTGGGTTTGGGAACAACATGCAGCTATTTTAACTCCACAGTGGGCAGGGTTGCATACACTCGAGGATCACTGATCACACCTGCACCTTGCCGCGCTAACCTTCGCGAGAGCCGTATACAGCGTAGGCCGCGTGCAGATCTCAGATTTCGCCGGGAAACTCCAGCGTATGCAACCAGACTCATCGCGGAGTTAAAATAGTTGCATGCTGGGTCCGAACCTCAAGTATATTCTTCAATTGTTCTTTCGCTCTCTCTATTGAGTTGAATGAGTATTCCGTATCTGAGTATGATGTTGGAAACAAAGCTCAGATTTTAACGAAACGTAAACAATAAGCATTTTGAATACTCATTCACTTGAACCGCAAACTGGGTTATAATAAAAATCGAGCTTGACTCCGAATAAAACGACTTAAAAAAGTCGTAAATCCCGGCAGCCTCTCAGTGTTGCCGAGTATGACAGGACTTTTCCGGCTGAGATCGCCCTTGAAATTTCAACAAGTTTCTGAAATTTCATGGAAAATAGCCTGAAAGTACGAAAATTAAAGGGAAGATTTCACCATAAATTTTCTAATCCATTTCTTTTATGAAATTTCCCATCTCAGTTGTCTGGTGCTTGCATACCTAAACTTGCATTTGCGTGCTGGCAACACTAAACTGGGCAAATTTTAATCTGCCACAATTTGTCGGCCTGTAATTTAAAATATTAAAAAAAATGGCTTGGTAGTGCACAAATTAATACTCGTTCGTGTCACTGGGAGATCCCTCAAAACTACAGCTTCACTGGTGTGGTTCAAACAGAGCTCACAATTATAGCCTTAGGTACAATTTTCATACATTGAACACAGGAAAGAGAAAATATTCTAATTTTTCCTCAGAATAGTTATTATTCGGGAGTAGGGAAGGGGTGGGGTGGGGTTGGGCTATATATGAATGTTTATCCGATGTTCTCTGTAAGTGCACCTAAGTAGACTGAGGATGAGTTGCGACTGCGCTTAAGTCTGGTTGACAGCTCCTGATTGGCCAGCGGTGCAGTCTCAGTTTATCGACAAATGTGCTATTTCCGTGCAAAGGTGCCAAAAAATTATTTCGTTCAACTTTCCTTCCACTTTTTTTGGATGAAAAGTTGGATCAAATGATAATGACACGAAAGTAGACCGATCATCAGCTTTCTTTCCGACTTTGCATCTACAGAAAGTTAAACAGACGTGTAGAACAAAATCTTCCGACCAACATTGCCTGAGAAGCTGTATCTTCACTGCCTGGAAGCTGACAGAAATACCCAAATGCCAATGTCCGGTTCTCAGAAAATATCATACGACAACTATAACTGAATCAAATTTTTTAGCACCTAACTTCCCATTCAACTTTTCGTTCGCTTATGTCTGAAGACAGTTTTGAACATCTGAATGAAGCTTACGTATTCATCCACTTTTTATTGATGTGAACTGATGCTGTCTTTTAAAAAATACTTTCACTATCAATAAAGGCTGCACAAGGAAAATACTTGAGCAGAAAACATCAATTTCTGGATACGGCAAGTTAGAGGCACCGCAGCGAGGGGCAGCCTCTCAGGATCAGAACAATACATTATTTTTCTTTGTTTATACGTAAACAATACGACTAACTGAAAAATTAGTGAAAGTTAATTCAATACTGACCACAATGCATGGGACACTCAGTATCTTTGTGAAGTAATGGACCAAAAGAATGATGAACTAAATAACTACAAAAGCTGCAAGTGGATAAGAAGTGCCGACTCACTATAAACAGTGTCACGTAAATACACTCTCACCCTCAGACACTTATGCTTAATTGCTCCAACAAACATAAGACCTAAATCTTCCATCAATATGTTGACCAAACCAAACACAATAAATACATACTTAAAGAAAGAGAAATGAGATTCAGATCAGAGTGAAGGTTTGGGGAAAGACAATGAAACAAAATGAGAAACTGTATTAAGAATTGCGTACCTAGCTGTCTGAAGATAATGTAGATCATAGACACTAAACGAAAATTAAACAATTTAATATCTCAAGAAGGTATGATTCAAGACACGAAGCAAATTACGAAATAAGTGATGTGATGCCAACTACTATTATCAACTGATAATGGTGCCCCTGTTTGTTTGTCAACACACACAACACACACACAGGGACGAGTCGGACGAGTTCTATAGGACGCCGTTCTGTTGTGAGCGGGTGATTGCAGCGCATTCTCGCGTAGGATCCTAGTCAACTCAGAGGATCCTTCCCCCGAACCTCGACCAAAGACATAAAGACGGAGCACTAAAAGCAAAAAATGAAGCTTCTAGAGCTTCTTTTCAATCACCTCTACTATTGGCTAGAGGATTGGCGGCGAAATCGGGACAAGTTTGAATTCAAATGTAGGGCGGGAACTAATAAATAAAATTGCGGAAACAAAGTATTTTAGGTTGATTTTTGCCCAAATTCAGGTACACACTCATATTTTTTTAACTTAAGGTTAGTTTCAGTCCGTCGTCGACCGATTAATTTCATTTGAGAGTAACGTTGATCTAGAACTGTAACGGCCTGTTTGAACCTGCAGAACCACCATGAGCAGAAGAAAAACTAACTTTATCTGAGATTACTGCCTGTTACCGAGCAAAAGTAGGTGTATTATATTAGGACGCAGACCGAACTTTCTTAGTATATTCGTTTTAGGAATTTAAAATACGTTTCAAAGAAGAAATGTGCAAAAATCAAGAGGACAAGTTCAAATCAAATTTCTGTTTGCCGCCATGGATTCCCGCGCTCATTTACACACTCACACAAGCGCGCAGCGCCGAACCTAGCTTCACTTTTTCCCCGTGCTTTTAGATACGAGCGCTCCGTCTTTATGTCTTTGACCTCGACTCATCCATCGCCCGCTCCAAAAGTGAGGTTAAGCCGGAGATTGAAAAATAACACATAAGGCGGCTGAATTCTTGAAAAATAAGTATATTTTTGGCGTTTTTCGACCCCTTTCGATGAGGTGTGACCCGCCGCGTGTAATAGTACTGAGAAAAATTCGATTTTTCGCAGTTATACGCGATCCTACGGATTTTAATGAAGTCCAACAACTGATAACAGCAGTGAGTTGCGAGGATCCTACGCGCGATAGCAGCACTAGTACCTGCTCACGAATTTTTACATTGACTCTTACGGGAGTCCAGGGTCCTATAGAACTGGTCCCTGACACACAGTTCCCTGAAAAAACCGAGGGTATCATGGGACCAAAAATGGGGCTTTGTCATTGGTCGATGCCACGTCTTCGTCACAACGTCACTTCATACGTCACACGGATTAAAAGTAAACAAGACTTTTTGAGGTTATGTTGATGTTGTGTACTTGTGAATGATGTGAATTTTGTGAATCTTTTTTTTTCATCATGTGTGAATGTGAATTGTGGAGTAAAAATCAGTAATAAAAACCCCTACACCACACACATTCCCTCGAAAACTATTATTCTCACGGAATGAGTGAAAATTCGACTGGAATATATTTCTAGATTTGCTTAAAATCCTCTCCGATATGTGTTTTTAAAGTATTCTCATGTCATGAATTCTTCCAAACAAGGCGATAGTCTGAGTTCCGGCAGCGACATAACATACAATTGGCTGATAAATATTCTTTCTAACTATTTACATTCCTAACAGGTGTCTTACGTTTATCAATTTATGATCCTTCTGCATGTCTTGCTGAAACTTAATCCATGCCTTCAAGTGTACTACAGTTTCCGTTACTTACTCGGAGATCTGCTGGTACTTACTTACTGTACGAGGATGATTGTGTCAAAATGAATGATAAAATCGGGTGATTCCAAATATTGGAACTTTATCTTCAAGGTACCTCCAGTGAATTCTAACATTCTGTCCCCTGAACTGGGTGATGGTTAGGGCCAACTAACCGTAGATATGCTGATTTGAGAGAAGTGCCAAATTCATGGTTAATCTATTTATCCCATGCCTCCAGTCAGTATCAAAAATGGCAGATACAACTCTACCAAATTATGTCAAAAGGAATATCATTGCCATGGCACCATACGAGTTGCACAAAAAACTTGTGAACAACTACTTCACTATTTACAGAGGTTCCAAAGCTGATTTCAAGAGAGATACGTAAGTAAATTCATTCCATTTTGAATGAATGAATTATTTATTTCATATTCGTACAATAAACAACAAATCTTGCAAAGAAAAACACTGCCAGAGGCAGAAGCTACTTCATCAACAGCAAGAGCATATCCAGCTATACTTGAAAGTAAGCTGTTAATTTTGGTGTCACGTGCACTTTGTATCTACTTTTAAATTTATCTGCAGATTGCAACAAAAGTCTAAGCATGGCTGAATATTTTCTGAGCTGGTTGAATGATGAAACTTAGGGTACTTTCCTAGACCTATATAAGCAACAATTTTTGCAGAATGTAAGGGATGAATCGACCAGAGGTTGAGGAAGAACCCTTCAAATCATACCTTCAAGTGGTCTAGTCATTTTATGTCCATAATTGCATTGCATCTAGGAGATGTGAATCAGCAGGATTACATTGTTTTCAAATAAGGTATAGTTGGCATAATTTTTTAAAATTATCAATTTTTTAGTGGAAAAGCAAAAACTTTGCTTATGTAGGAAATTTTTCAGAATCAGATTTAATGATACACAATTTTTACAAGATTGTAATTGTGCTGGTTCCTTTTGCTAATGTGATTCAATTGTAGTCAATGAAAAGTTAAACGAATTTCAACTACATTCGGCTAAGTACTCCATCAAAACAATGAGTGATTACAACCTCCCATCATCGTTAACTGATTTTGATATACAACTGAGGGCCTCAGCGTAACCTGGCAAGATGGATTCAAAACTGATCATTGTCCTTCCTGTTACAGATCCTCTGATAAAAGGGATTCAGACATCATCCGAGAAAATCACAAATTCCTATGGGCAGATGATGAAACTCCTGAGACTTGGGAAGCACAATTAGCCAAAAAATATTATGATAAATTATTCAAAGAATACTGTATTTGCGATCTTAGTCGTTACAAGGAAAATAAGGTTGGTACCAGATATTTATTCATTTGTGATATGAAATTGGAGTGAGCAATTTTCATACTCATGTGATTGGGAGATAAAACGATGTAGATAAATTTCTAAAGTTTTGATGAAAGGATAAGAATTTTCTCAACTTTCATCAGTAAATGAGTGTGACTCACGTTCGACATCACAATGGCAAAAATTTTAATACAAGGTGGATTGATTTTGATGGTTGCAAGAAAGTTTTCTTCTACCTTGAACATTTTTTATATAGGTGCGTATTGATGGCCAAAGTCGGCAATCATGCATCTCCATTGTAGTGTTTCAAAATTTCTGCCATTATTTTATTCCCTCAAAAAGGAACAAGCCAACTTCATAGCTCAAAATTTTTGCCTAATATCTTGCTAATTTAAAAAAAAATTCTGGAAATTTTCAAGGAATTACATTGGCGAGTTTGGCAAAGAAAAAATAAATTTTAATAGTAAGTCTGCAACATTGCAGACGGAGGTGCATGGTTTCGCTTTTTGGGCATTGATGTATTCACTGTTGGATTTTTTTAGGCACACCTATTTGAGGGTTCCTCCATCAAGTATTAAAAATCACTTTTCCATTAATATAGGAGAGGATATCTCTCTCGCACAGGATTTATTCATATTTATTGCCATGACCTATCTTTTTGGCAGCAATTGTCTCATGCCAGTCTCTGAAATGCACTGAAATCCTCATGATCATTTAAATTCTGATCATGGCAGATATAAAGGAGGATTTAGAGTTGTATCCTCTCATTTTTCATGTGCTCATAAAATATCTGAGGCCACTGGAATCAAAACTTGCAGAAGCTATCAAGATAACACAGTATCATGTTCTTCTCCAGCAATTTTATATTTTTTTTGGCAGTAGAAGAAAATGAGAAAATTTATGGTGTTGAAATTTTGCCTCAAAATGAAAATTATGGAATAACGAAAATTCCCGGTAAAAAAGTTGGTTAGCTTTCTTTTGAAAAAACTAGTCAAATTCATACTGATACTAAAACGTAACAGGTTTGATTCGGATCATATTATTGTAAGATTTTTCTTCAATGCAAAATATTCGCAACACTTATACTAAAAAGCTGAGTGAACCTTAGCAAAGTACATAATGCCCCCCCCCCCCCCCCCCCTCAAGAGAAGTTTTCATTGCGCCTGTACATTTATTATAAACACTAATCAATTACTTTTTTGTTTGATAGGTAGCTTTAAGATGGCAAATAGAAGCTGAACTCATCAGTGGTAAAGGACAGTTCATTTGTGGCTCTAAACACTGTTCAGCTGGTGAAGGTTTGAGGACTTGGGAGGTCAATTTTTCTTACGTAGAACACGGAGAAAAAAAAAGCGCCCTAGTTAAATTAAGTAAGTCTTCACAGGGAGCAATTAAATTTATAAATATAATTGTGACCATTCACAGATAAAGGAACCTAGGTCTGCTAAAACTTAAAATTGAGTTAGTAATGGCATCAGAGGTGTAGAAAGCTCCAAGCCTTCCCTCATTTTTGTTCGAAATTTGTGATTAGTTTTCCTGAAGACTTCCAAAATGAAAAAAAAAAAAACACACACACCCCCTCCCCTCCCCAAACAGGAATTTTTCATTGTTGAAATAATGTGTAAAAACGAAAATCAAATAATTTGTTAGTGTAATCTCGTTTTTTTCTGTTCTCACAAGGGTTCCTCCATCTCTCATGACATGACCGGGTCATTTATGGGATTGGGAAGTCTTTGCACCCCCGCACAGAGGGTAGGGGTTTGCTTTTCATTTATTGCACCTATTAAACCAAACCACTAAACATGTGAACCACTAACTGCGAACATTTTAAATATCTTGGCTCTTAAATAATTTAGGATGAATAATTGGACCTATCTATATAAGATCATCCAAAAAATCTGCAAGAAAGGGGAACCTCAACACACCATTACCTATCAAAGGCATTCTAACCTAAGGCAATGAAACATACCTGATAAAAGACCGCACCTAGAAGATTCTTAATGCAACCAATGTGGATCTTGGGCAAAGAACTGTCGGAATCTTGAGAAGGGGAACAAGCAAAAAATGAAAGAGTGAGGTCGGGCAAACCATTGATTCACTTTCAAAGCATGGCAGAAGACAGGTTGCCTAGGAAGATTCTAGATTGGGTTTCTTGTTGAAGGAAACACAGTGGAGGCCCAGCTAAACCCTGGTTGGGTGAAATTCAAGAAGGAATTAAGATATGTAATTTGCCTAACAACCTTAGGTTAAAAAGTAGGGATATCATTTGGTCATCATAGGTTGCCTGAAAGCACAATTAACAAGACAAATTCGGAAACACATAGTATATAAAATAATTTTATTTAATTAATTTCATTATTCCTTTTGGTATTGTTCATGTGTTAATATGCAAGGTGTACTTTTCAGGACTTTGTCCGGACTGTTCCTACAAATTGAATTACAAACACAGACGGAAAGAAGTTACCAAGTCCAAAAGGCCGTCAACCGAGCAGAATTCAAGGGAGGATAATATCAAAACTAAAAAATTAAAAGTATCAAATAATGAAGATGAGCCATCAGAAGAGCCGTGCGCAAGCCAACAAGATAAAGTGGATCAAGATGCTAGCAATGTTTGGAAGTCAACCAATATTTTGCCGGAGGAAGAAAAATCGAGAGACGAAGATTTCAACGAATACTTGGAAAATCTGTTCATGTAAAACCTAAGTGCAGTGTTGTCAATTTTTCTTTTATTAAATCGGCTGCAATTTTTTCATTCTTGTAAGCTATTTTGACGTAGACACTGTCTCTTGAAATGAAATATTGATCACATTGAATCAGGAAGAGACTATTAGAAGGAAACAATTTAGATCTTAAATTAATTGACTTAATAGGAGAACTTAATTATATGAAGAGTGTGTGTTAAGTAAATAAAATCTTTAGTTAAATGAGTTTCTTCTAACATACCACTTTTTCTTTGTCACGGTTTTGTACAGATAAATTAAGATAGCCTGAATTTACTGGGATTGCACTGAGGCTGGGGAAATGATAATTGGCACCATATGAAACAAGAGCAAAGAATGCATTTAATAAAACATCAAAGAAAAAATAACAATAAAAAATTTACTACATATTTTCTTACTTTACTTGAGGAGTTTTTACACTTGCATGTAGAGAAACTCGAACAACCACAGAGATTTTTCAGTTTCCAGTGTTACCTCCATGCAGGCCTTTTTGCCTGTTATTTTGAAAGCTCTGAAAGTCTTACGAACAGTCTTTCTAAGATTTACTCTTGAAAATCTTAAATTTTTCCCTCATAAAATAAATTCATGGATTTTCCACGACAGACTAGAACAATGTCTGGAAAGATGTATTTTTAAAGAAGTAAATTGCACAAATGGTTACAAAAAACTTGGTTGGCATAAAATATGTGAAATTCGTGGGCAAACATTGTCACGTTTGTGCTAAGATACATGAAACCAACTCTATGGAGATCAGTTAGTTGCTGACGGAACATCTAAATAGGCTAACTTCTGAATCACCTTTGAGTAAGGTCTTGGTAGTTTTTTTTCCTTATGAATCATCCATTTTTTCTTCATGAGTGATTAAAATAAGAGGGAAAAAAGTTTTTTCAGCTATATTTAATTTTCCTCAAAGCTAGGTGCCTGAACTAAAAAAAGGAGAATCTTGTTAAAATGAAATACCTGAAGTAATTATCATCCAAACTGAGGCATATAAAGAAAGAGTGTACGACTTCATCTAAAAAATATGTGAAGGCTTCTCTGAATTTAGGTTATTTAGGGAGCTGAACAGGACAAGGAACCAGGAACCTCCTGAGGAAAGTCTTTTTCATGAGAATTATGCTTGCATCATAAATAGTTCCTAAAGTTGCATTGAACCTGTAACAGAAACATTCCATTAAAACTTCAATGTAGAAGCTGCAAATGCGACCCTTTCATAGTCGAGATTACTTTCTTTTTGCCAACTGTACTTCCTACTTACAGGGACTAGCTAGCAATCAATCGCTTACACAAAATTCATCATACCCCAGTGACAAATGAAGTTCTAAAGGTTAATTCAAGACGAGTTGCTTAAGAATTTGTAAAACAATGAGTTAAACTGAGTTTTGTTCAAAGAGGGCAGATCTTAAACACGAAAAGTGAGAGAACTCAAGCATGTGAATAAAAGAAAAGGGCAAAATAAGTAAGCGCAACTACAAAAAATAGTGTCATCACAACAAGAGCACAGACATTTTTTACAGACTATTTTGGGACATTTCTTTCCGTCATCCTCGGTACGCATTCTAAACAAAGGAGCTCTGTTACCTTCCCTTGGCCCATTACTGGTGATAGGATACTGAAAATTTTTCCAGGCACCCAGATATCTTGGAGCATAATTGTGTGAAGGAAGGGGGGAGGCAAAACTGCTCCGATCATAATCTGGGAGCAATTCTTAACCATAAGATACGAAAATAAGAGCTAAATTCAGTGAAGTGTAAATATCTACCAACCTTGGAATTTCTTATTCAGGTACAGCTGTGTGAATTCTGATACCATGCATATTCTTGATCTCTTCTTGAAGAGTTTTGTTGATTAACTGGTGCTGCTTGACGGTTGAAAGACCCTTGAATTCAGCGGTGCTGACATAAACCTCGAACATAGCGCCACATCCACCTGATATATCTTGCACCTCTACTTCTCGAGCACTTGGAAACTTTTTTTTGAGAAGTTTTTTAATTTGATCTTCTGACACTTGGGCTTGTGAGCTTGCAGCATCTGAAAGTCGCAAAGAACTGACGCTAAATAAACGGGTGCTACACTTGAGCCTTGCAATCATACTGCGAGCTCCTGGTGAATCGTCAAAAAGTAAATTGAAGTTATAAGACAAAATTTCAGCCTTACTTTCTTCTCTTGGAATTTGCGATCTTGGGAGAAACAATAATTTAGCAACTAAACAAATGTTCAATTCAGATTTAAAAAATGTTCGAGGTTGTTTACACTGAGGAAATTTTGAGGTTAGAACGTAAGAAATCAGAAATGATAAGAATGATAAGAGCACAGAGAAGAACAATTAGAGAAGTGAGCCTCATTGGAAAAAAGTGCATTTCAGCATCTCACCTCTGATTGGTTGCTTGGTTCCCGCCAAATAATGCCTATCATAGTAAGCCAATCACAATCAGAGGCAATCCTTATCGCCGCCGCTGAAGCAAAGGAGCTTGCAACGCTGCTCGAGAATAGGATCTCTACTCTGAGTTCTCCTTTAATCAGCATTCGCACGTGGTTGTTTTGTAACCTCAAAAGTCAACTTAAAATTTTTTCTCTTCTTAGTTCTTAATTTCTTATTGAATCACTTTTAGTTCACTTTTCAATAACTGAAATCCAAATTATGTGGCTCCATCGTTTCGTGCCATTATATAATCTGATGCATCAATGAACTCCGAACTGTGACTTCTACTAGGTGTCGTGAAAGCCAAGATGGTCAGCTCCAAATCGAATATTTTGAACTACTCGCAGGTTCCGACCAAGCAGAACAAGGTAAGTTGTTACCTCCTTTCATGAAAATCAAATTTATTCTTCAAGACTTTTCTCTGAAACTTTAAAGACCAAATTGCGGAACTGAACAGATGCCAGTCCGGTGAATCCTCACCTGGGTCAGAGAAGGAAATCACCCAGGTTACCTTGTCACTCAATGTTCAAAAAGATCCCACATCGTTGAAGTTATGATTTAGTCTATTAGAATATAGAAACCTACATTATCATTGATCCTTGTCTCTATCTAGTTTGAGTGGAAAATGATAGCACTCCCTTCATCGTAGAATGAAGGGCCGTTTACTTACTCTGCTCAGAGCAATTCTGGTTCTGTAGAAAGACGGAATTCCTAGCTGAGGGCTTGTTTTTTATCTGAACTGCAAAGGTTCGTAGTGGAACGCGATGAAACACCTCACTTTATTATTCCGGTCCACTGGCGCTGTTTAGCCCATTCCTTGTGCGGAAACCTAAGACCCTTCTCACAAGGTGGGTTGCGAGCGGCTGCATGCGATCCACTAGGATTAGGAGCCACGTAAGATTCTGATCCATTGATCCATGGATAAAAAAGAGTGATATGATGTAAACTCATCGTTTGTCCCTGGTCCTGTGTGAGAATTCCAACAATTCACTCTGGATTACTCTGCTACTATTACAATGCTTTTAATATTTGTTCATACAGCACCTAAAAGAGTTGGGAGCACCTCATGTTGATTCCTTTAACTATGCTGTCGATGAAGGTTTACCCGAGGCGCTGAAAAGTCTCATGCCGATAACATTCACCCTAAAAAATGGGAAGAAGATTCGGATTGAAATTCAGGTATTTATCTTCTATTTCCATGTAAAAAAACTAACACTTATACTTCACCAGTAACCTTTGTAAGAACTGGAAAATCCAACTGTACGCTGAAAGGAAATTTTTGCTCCTCTATAATTCAATAAGTCATCAACCCTGTTTTGAACATCATGTACCCAGCTGGTCGTGAAATAATGATGCTCCAATTTGTGTTAGAAGTGGACATGTTCCTTTTCATATAATTTTTAAAAGTAATTCACAAAAAGGGGCTTGAATGGAAAAATCCTTAAATGACTAATTTGGCACCTTAAACAATCATCCTTCTAGAACAGCAAAAGAAGAACTTTTTCGGAATTATGATTAAAAGCCAGGGGTGCCATTTCAGATAGTTGCGAGGCCAGGCAAGTAGTGTCAAGTTCCTTGCGTTTTTAAAGTGAAGCAGCAGTCACATTATTGGACGAAATCAACTAAAAACCTATCTGAACCTTGAAATTACGCCTGTATAACTCTCCCGACAATTTTTCAAATTTCTTTGAAAATTTAAAAATTCAGCATGGATGATACTTTATCTTCAAATTCTTCACTGTTTTTTACGTGAGATTTGTCCAAGACTATAAAGCTTTACCCCCTAGTTAGGTTTTTTATCAGTGTCGAAACTCTAAATACAAATTAATGTTTCTCGTTTCGAAATGCTGTTAAAGTATACGGTACCTATATTATTTTTATGAATAGCAACTACCTATCCGGTAATTCTATTACTTTATAAGATTCTTTTTTTTCATTGAATTGATATTTTTTACTTTTCTCAATTATTAATTCTTTTTTTGTTCCGAATAAAGAGAGTGGACATTCATATTCCAACTAAAACTGATTCAAATTCAATGAAAGTCTCCAAGCTTTATCCTAAAGAAGCCCGTCTGAGAGGATGCACCTATGATGCTCCTTTAGACATCACCTTTGGTTGGTCAGAAGATGGAGTTGCTCAGCCACTCGTCAAAATGGAAGTTGGTAGAGTGCCCATTATGCTCAAGGTCAGTTTTTTGTTTATTTCTTTGTGTCACTCTTTTTGTTTTTGAAGAGTCAACTTAGAGCAAAATAGGATGAAAAAGGAAATAATCAAATTAACTTTATTTACTCCTAAGCGTTTTTAAAAGATCTGTAGATTGATGGTCAGAGCATATTTTTTATTATTCTGCAAATAATTCGGAAATGTGGACCCCTGGAAAACCTATTCTAAATAGGATCCTTATAAAGCCGAGAGGACTGTTTTCTGCTTTTTTAAAAGTGACCATAGTAATACATGCCCAGAGAATGTTGTAGATGTAATGATCACTTGTAAAGAAAAGCAAAAGGACATGAAAGGTTTTTGACAAGATCTAACTTGCCATTTCCAAGTAGTCTGTTTAAAATTTGCCCCCGTAAGGTAGCCACTAATGACTGAACGTCTCCAATCACTCATTGCTTGAACTGATGAAATAACACTCAGGAAAAAATGTTAAATAAAATATTCCAACATTCTCAGTGATATGGCAATGCTGTAACCTCTACTTTAAAATGTTTACAGTCTCGCAAGTGTAACTTGTCTCAGCTTAAACCAGCTGAATTAATTGAAAGGAATGAACATGCATGTGAGTGGGGTGGATACTTCATTGTCGGTGGTAATGAACGTTTAATACGTATGCTGATTCAAACAAGACGTAATTATCCAATTGCCCTGAAAAGATCAACATGGAAAGATCGAGGCACATTATTCTCGGACATAGGCGTTCAAATGCGGTGTGTCAAACAGGACCAAACTGCTAAGGTAAGTGAATGAGAAATCTGAAACGTGATGGAGGTTTCTTGAAACCCTTGTGATGATTTTGAATAATCGTTTAAAATTAGAATACACCTCAGATATATTGAGACTTGCCGAACATGGTAGAATTTTAAGTTAACAGTAACTGTTTTGTAAGTAAGTGGCCTCATTTAATATGCTGAACCAGCACCAGAATGTCTTTAGTACATTGAAGCTATTGTAGGTGCTCATAATCAAATTTGGTTGCTCTCAAAAGGGCTGGTGGAAAATGGGCCTGGAATAGCTGACAAGATGCTGATTTGCTGCTGCTGTGTGAGAACTTGGAGGAGTGAATGGCAAGTTGAGGAGTTACTCAATCTAGAATGTGAATGATTCCAGGAGCTCAATTTTTACGTATATATCTTTTTGAAACCACAGCATGTGGTTGGTGACCAGCACAGCAGCTCATCACCAATAAATGCAGAAACTTGGCAGGGCTGCAACTTTCTTAGTGCTTTGTGATGAGTAGACGCTACCCTAACGTCTCAAGGGTTTGCTAGAATTCAGAGTTTCTTGAGGCATGATGAATTTATGATTGTTTTTAAATTGAATCAATGGGCTCCTAGACAAGGTACAAATTCTAGTATTATAATGTACGGTTTCCTATCAACATTCCACACAGAATACAATTTGTGGAACGCAAATTATTGCTAGTAACTTCTAACTGAGATATCAATATTTTCAACGCATGGACTCAAACTTTCTGCTCATAAAAGAACCATAATCTACTTGAATTAAATTGCACACCAATGATTACTGTAACATCTATGCGGTATGAAAATATAGCGACTTCAATATTGGTGCTTCGGCTTAGCTGTTGCACACTGTTCACATTTCATTTAACACAGGGTGGGGAAGGAATGCTGCTCTGTCAAGAAACCGGCTAAAAACACTGCACCTAGTGTGCCATATGATTCTTGTGAACCCTAGTTTTTCTTGTGAGCTTAAAATTATAATTCTCTGTAACCAGTGCTGTATTAAAATGTCAGTGCCTTGATTAGGAGTTAATGCCAGTAATTTTCGCTGCACGAAGTATGTTGAAGAGGATACTTTTATTAGCATGCCGAAATTTGTACCCTTTCTGGTGGTCCATCGTGGAAATGCATTACATCATTTGCCTGAAATTACTCCTATCAAGTAAATTATTTCCAATTTTCCCTTATTAGCTGCTCTTACACATATACTTGACAATACAAAGACATCTTGAGGATAAAACCAATCATGATCCAGATCCACTTCTGTTTTACCTACATCTGGCTAAAATGTGCATATCCTCATACTCTGCCAAAGAAGATTTCACTCTAGAGTGTTTGTATAAGAGGTTTTCCGGTTGAAAATGCAGTTGTAATACTGTGAAATGTCTTGCATTTTTTATTTTCTGTTTTTGCGGCCATGGTCTCATTTTAAGTTGATTTTGTATCATCGTTTTGGGCCGATTACGTTGTTTTTTTTTTTTTTTTTTTTTTTTCATTTGTGTAAGAGAAGCTTTTGACTTTCCTCCTTGCTATACATCATTCATATGTTTTTTTGGGTTTTTTTTTTTAGAACAATGTTCTTCATTTTGTCACTGATGGAACTGCCAAATTGATGTTCACTCATAGAAAAATGATTTTCTTTGCACCTGTGATGCTGATAATGAAGGCGCTATTAGACTGCTCGGATGAACATATTTTTAATCACATCATGTCTGGATTCCAGGATAATCTATATTTCAAAAGGTACTGTCGAGGAAATGAGTCTTACAACTTTGTTATCCTCATCAATTGGTGTAATAATGGGTCGGTGGCACCCATTTTTTCATTCCTTTTCTGAAATTACAGGGTTGAATTAAGCCTCTAGGATTTTTTCAGACATTTGCAACCACTAATGGCCATAAATGCCAAAAATGGGGCCTGTTTGTGACGATACTTTTGGCAAGCTTGGATGACATAGCTAGGCGGGAGAAACGGTGTTTGCTTATCGGCCGAACTAACCTTTAGGCATCGCCTTGATACATCAATTTGACCATTGGATTTGGATCAGCTTTTTCTTCCCTGACAAATGCTTTTCTGAACATTTAATGAACTTTTCAGTTTTCTTAGAAGTAAAGAGAAACAAAATATAGGGTATAATATTATCTGCTGTCAATCTTCCCAATTAGAAAATTTCATGCTCTTCCTGAAAGAACGTATGGAAATCTTGTTATTCGACTTAACAATGCTGGTTTTTGCTTGTTTCTCCAAGAGAAAGTGGCAAGAAGCGATTGGAAAACGCATGTTCAGCTCTTGTCTCATTGGTGGATTCATTCCAACAATTTTAAGTTATCATTGTTCTGTTTCAGCTGTGTATTAAGTATGATTCAGTTACTCTACTCAGAGAAAATCGTTACGCATAAAGACGCTCAAGAATACCTTGGTGCCGCATTCAAAGTAAAATTCAGCTATGATCTGCCTACACTGGAAACTAATGTTGATGTCTGTGATTTTATATTAAGGTAAAATTTCAAGTATACTTTTTCATTTGTGTCAATGTCTTACGAATTCTCTTTCAAAAACGTGGATATGAACAGTAAAATTACCTATTTCAACATTATGAATGAAAATGGCTGAATACCTCAATACTGGCTCCACCAAACGTTCTTCCATATCTTTTATTTTCATTCTACTAATTTGATCATTGAGACTGCGGATTTGTTAAGATGTTCTCAATGATGATGTAAATGAAACATTAAAAAAAAAAAACTTAAATGCGTGAGTTTTTCCCATTTTCCATAACTGCGCAAAATTAAGCGAACAGTTGGACTGCATTATGTATAAAGCAACCATTATTTCTGACTCATTTTAGAAACAATTCATGTATGCTCCAAGAGATTCCTTAATCATTCATGTAGCTGCCTCTATGGATGAGTCAGAAATAGTAGCTTCTTATTGCGTAATACAGTCCAGTTAAATCAGGCTGTTACCTGATCTCATTCAGTCATCCTGACTCTTATGGCAGCGAAGAAACTGTCATGATGGGGGAAAACTTTTACCAAAAACTATAATTTTCAAAATTTACTCTCAAGGTTGCAAAAGACGTCACAAGTTAATCTTGTGATCACAGCCACAGACAGTTTCAATCCACCTCTGAAGTTGTCCTGAATTTCACATGAACTTAAGAGGAAATAATTAGACAAAAAACCAGATTTGATGCCTAAATAAGTTAACTGAACTATGGGCATTCCTACAATATGGCAATCTTTCTCCGAAGTCAGCGGTCACCCTTTTTCAAAATCGCAGAAATGTATATCTCAGTTTACAGTCTTGCCAACTCCTTGTCATACTTAATTTTAAACATGAAAAACTCTTAAATGCTATTTCTTGATAACTTTGGTGATTTAAGTTCTCTATGTGAAGAATATTCTGTGAACACCTCAAGCCTCGATGATCGTGCAGTCTCCTTTTAAAAAATGAAATAGGAGCAGAGATTTTGAGATACTGAGGTTCACTTTTTTGCAGTTACACAATCGATATGCTAAGTAAGATATC
Source organism: Bemisia tabaci (assembly GCF_918797505.1). Classification (NCBI taxonomy): domain Eukaryota; kingdom Metazoa; phylum Arthropoda; class Insecta; order Hemiptera; family Aleyrodidae; genus Bemisia; species Bemisia tabaci. The sequence goes on from NC_092794.1 coordinate 55,365,942, forward strand.
AGTGTCAACAACCCTGGCTACGCAACAATATTATGACTTAGATGTACATGCTACCGCAAATTTGTATTTTGATAAAATTGTATATTTTTTTAATTGTTTTAGAGAGTGTATTTGTCCTCATGCAGAAAGCTATTTTGACAAATTCCAATGCCTAGTCTTCATGCTTCAAAAGCTATTTAGTGTTGTTCAAAACGACAGTTTGAAGGACTCTGTTGACGGTCCAATGATGCAAGAGCTTTTACTTGGAGGGCATTTATATCTTCAGGTAATGGAAACAACTGCCGAGGGTGAATATTCAGTTCATTTCTCTAGACTTCTTTCTAGTCCTGTTTTGAAATTTTCCACTGATTTCTCTAAAGTTTAACTAATGAATTTGCCTGTCATAAAAGACCTTTGAATAATATGTTTAATGGAGAATACTCTCCAATACAGTGAAGCTTTGTACAAACAATGGAGAATTTGCACGCATTTTTTTTATTGCTTCATCTGAAAGTGCCTAATGAGCTGAGTTCGCAATATTTTTCATAATTTTTTTCTGACATGGGAAATTGGAGAAAAATTGATTTAAAAGTGAGAAAATGTGCCGCCTTGTGACGTCATCTGGCGGCATTTCCCATTTAAACACATGTATTTTAGCAGAATCGGTTATTTTGTCATATCTCCTCTAATAATTGCTCAATTTATGAATCAAGGGTATCTTCGTGTTCAGTTCACTCAGAGGATTCCACTTAAACAGGAAATTCAACAAATTTCAGACCCTTGCAAATTCTCCATTGATACGTATTCCCCCAGTTTTTTTGGTCCTGGTGAACTCCCCACCTTTCAATGTACATCAAATTCTATAGGCTAAATTTTATCGTAGCCAATACTTAATTCAACCAAGAAAATTTCTAGTCTTGACACAATCTTCTTGATATTCCAAGATTGAACTCAATTTTAAAAGATTGCCCAAAAATTTTAACTCATGGTTTGCCAAAGCGAGCGACTAGTATGCAGAAAAAATTATCTCGAGTGAATGCTCACATTTTTGTGGTTTTCTATTTTTTCTACAGAGGATATAATATTTTAAAATTAACTCAAACTCAGCAGTCAAATTTCAGCTCCTCACTTATTTTCTTAATTAATTTCAGGCTCTCAAGGATAAATTACAAAGTTTGCTGTACATTATCAAGGAGAACATAGTGAAACGAGACAATCCCAAGTATAATCTAAATCCTTGTAAGTATAACTCCCCCCCCCCCTATTTGTTGTAGATTTATCCCTCACTGTAAACTCTGTGATGATTCAGACCTTTGAAATTGAGTTTTCTGCAAGACTCAGTGGAAAAATATACACGGATTATATTCATGTTTTATAGAAATATATTGAAGTTCAAACAATTAACAATTAATGACAGTAGAAAGCCTTGACTAAAATGATAATAATACCAAACCATTTCTTCCATTTAGTAAAATATAGACCTTGACCTATACTCATTGCCCTAAGCAAAAAAACGAACCTGGAACTTCTTTTAGAATAATTATTCGTTCTGAGCTTATAAAGATTGGGTCTTTTTTAGTAAATGAACATTTATTAATGTCGTAGTAATTTCTCATGCATTTATGATAATTTTTTTACAACTATGCCTTTGGTTATCGGTGGGTTTGGTAACTGACTTGTTCCTTTAATAATTATGCTCCTGATATGGGCTTCCATCATGGTCTCCAGTAGTATACAGCACAATACTCAACATGTAGCTAAAAATAAAATAAGAAATAAAAAAAAAAAAAATAAATAAAACATGTTATTCCATAATTGAACGACAGAGGACAATTTTGGACTTAAAAAACTTAATATTTGACATTAATTAGATCGTTTAGAAAGTCAGAGTAATTGTGAATTCCCTCCTTGAGACTCAGTATCCTCGCAACTACAGAGCTTACATTATCGGTAAGCTTGAAAAAAAAGAACTCCCCCCCTCCCAAAAAAACCCTCCAAATCTCCATTTTTAAAAATGATGATACGGGAAGAAAACTTCGCTAAAAAAAAAATTGCAAAAAATGTCTTGATAGAGGCTTGATATTTTCATCTTTTTAGCTGTATAAACCATGTGTAACCAGCTATTGGTTGATCATTGTCCTTGATCGTTAGTTCAGATTAAAGCACAAATATACAATCAAAATTATTTTTAGTGGTGGTGGATACCTGCATTCCGTTTATCTTATATCAACTGTTCTCAATTTTTCCATTACAGTGGAACTCCGATCCAGTATCAGTAAATGCAATAAGTATATCGAATTGCGAATGAAGACGTTGATAGGAACAGGAAACTTGACGAGTCTAGATAATTTAGGACTACAACAAAGTACCGGTGAGTTTTCGCATCTTCAGCTGTAAAATGTTATTACCCTTCTTTTTTCAATTGCTCCCATTTATGTTGTGAATTTTAAACTGATGAAGAATTATGTAATTCGAACCTATATATAATTGCTTACTTTGTCGTATGTCCATCACTTACATGTGTCTCAGGGATCAAAATAGGTACTCCCCCCCCCCCCCCCCCAATGTTTAATGATTTTTATTAGGAGGATAAATCTTTTACTATGCTTTAAAACCACAGTTTGCTCACAATTATTTGTTTTTTATGTATTGTGAGGGCGAAGGTAATTACTGGATTTCAACCACAGGTGTCCAGAATTTTTTTTCGTAATCTGCAATTTTGGATATGCAAGAAAGAACAAACCTAATAGATATTTCAGTGATAGATAATTCAGTTTATTTCTCTTGAATGTATTATATATAGGATTGTCGGTGAACCCAGAGAACATCAATCGAATGAGGTATATGTCTCACTTCAGAGCTGTTCACAGAGGAGCCTACTTTTCAGAAATGAGAACTACAGATGTAAGACAGCTGTTACCTGAAGCGTGGGGCTTCATTTGCCCTGTGCACACTCCTGACGGAGCTCCTTGTGGTTTATTGAACCATCTCAGCAAAAGTTGCAAGGTACCAGCAAAATTCCTTTTCACTGAATTCTCTTTTTATGAAATCTTCTTTGTTATTACTCAGCCACAGCCATGTATTTTTACTTTGCTAAGAACGGATAAATCCACTAAGGAAATTTCCAATCTTCTTATGATCTGTTGTCTAAAATCTGTTGCACTCAGCCAACAGAATTTTTTGTACTAAACTGTAATATCTTTGCACAATCATCTACTCTGCCTTGCTTTTTTCTTTTTCATGGGTGAAGAAAGTTCTTTGCCTTCACATTGTTTGAGGCTGTCTTCACATTAGACTACTTTCCCTTCACTCTGCCATCTACATAATACTACACTGTTCACTGTTTTCTTTACATAAAAGAGCACATCACACAGTTTTCTTGGCAACAAGTAATACACTTAGCAGTTTCCATCTCAAAAATAACGTGTCTAATGGTTTCCCTCAAAAAGTAGCCCATTCATATGAAGAAATATCATTAAAATTCAGAATAGAAAAATCTCAAATGCCTTTTGCCCTCACATTTTTACCGCCTCTCCAGGTGCCTTCACATTTTCTCTCCTTTTTCATATGCCTTCACATTTCTCCTGCGGCCGGCCCGTCAAGGATTTTCTGCACCCCTGATTTTTTTGTTTATCCGTATTTAATGTCTTCTAAAAAATTATTCCTTTTCTTTTCAGGTGTCTCCAATGCCAAATGAAAGATTAGTAGAAAATTTACTGGGGGTGTTGTTATCCTTAGGAATGGAAGCTGTAACATCAACTCCCTTCCGTCGAAAACCAAAATCACATTATTCAGTCCTCCTGGATGGAAGAGTAGTGGGTTTCCTAGCTGTTGAAATCAGTATTGACCTTATCAATAAGCTACGAGTAAAAAAAGTCCTGGGTGAAGAAGTGCCACGAACACTAGAGATTGTCTTAATCGAGTACAAAGAAATGAAGGGTGCATCGCAGTTCCCTGGTTTGTTTTTGTTCACATCACCAGCTCGAATGATGAGGCCAGTCAAACATCTAGCGCTGAACAAGGAGGAGTTGATTGGCACTTTTGAACAAGTATACATGGACATAGCTATTTGCCCAGAAGAGATGTATCCAGGACGGACAACTCATATGGAGTTATCAAAGACTCATTTCTTGAGTAACCTAGCCAACCTGATTCCAATGCCTGACTGTAATCAAAGTCCACGTAACATGTACCAGTGCCAAATGGGAAAACAAACCATGGGAACTCCATGCCATAATTTTCATAGACGCGATAATACTAAATTGTACAGACTTCAAACGCCTGGCTCACCATTTTTCAAGACCTCCTTCTATGATGAGTTGCAGATGGATGATTTTCCAATGGGAACAAACGCAATTGTTGCAGTTGTCTCCTACACCGGGTATGATATGGAAGATGCCATGGTTCTGAATAAACAGTCAGTAGAAAGGGGATTTGCATATGGGTCTTTGCTCATGTCTGAAGTCATCGAATTGAAAAATGTTTCCTCCGCCTTTGAGCGAGATCCCAAAAGAGAAATGCTTGCGGAGTTCCTAGATATAGATGGACTGCCCTATCCTGGCGCCAGACTTTTGAAAGGCAATCCTCTGTATTGCTACTTTGATGCTAAAACTCAAAATTATGCTGTAGGCTATTTGAAAGCTAAAGACGAAATTTATGTTGAAAATGTCCGAGTAACCATTGATACCAACGAACAAGCCAAACAGCTGAATATTTTGAAAGCCAGCATAACGTATCGAGTCCCAAGAGCTCCGTCTGTTGGTGACAAATTTGCGAGTCGAGCTGGGCAAAAAGGAATTTGTAGTTATCTATGGGCATCTGAAGACTTGCCTTTCACGGAAAGTGGTCTAGTCCCAGACATTGTTTTCAACCCCCACGGTTTTCCCTCTCGTATGACCATCGGTAAGTCATCTCCTATCACTAATATGTTCATAACTTAATTATTTGGCATGATTGATGCTTTGCAAGGGGAGAATGGGCATATAGCATAGGTGGCAGCTGACGCCTGGGCCCCTATGGTTGGTTGATCAGCTGCAACTGAAATCTTACAGTACTTCAGTTGATTAAAGTAACATAGCCAAAATTGGACCAATTAATGATGAAAGGAACCAAGCCCAAACGGATCGAATCAGAAGGGACTAAGTACCTTACAAACCCTGTGCACAATGTTCCTTTCAATTTGATTCATTTTCACTAAGTTACTTTTAGCATAAATATGTCCGAATGAGGGTTTGTCAGCCTAGAAACTCCTTTTCCTAAACCAATGAGCCGGCTGTGGAGCCAAATTTTTCTTTCCTTTTTCCTTAGTTTTTCAGATTAAAACAGTAATTAAAATCGTGAATCTGAATGAAGTGAGTTGCAACTTTCACTTTCTCCTTTTTTTTTTTTTTTACATAAATTATTGTTATTTTATTTTACCCGTGCTCTCATAATTTGCGAGACCCCATCTGAAAAATTTGTCGAAAGTTTCCATGGTCCTTTTTGATTTTGATCCATTCAACATACCTAAGTCCTCATCAGACCCTTGATAACAAAGTTACTTTTAAACTATCACATCATATCTGAGTTGGTGTGCCATGAATATAGTATTCGCATTCCTGGCCTTTGGTAGAAGTCATGATAATAATACGAAGATAGCTTGTGGGTATATATATCAAGTCACTACCCCAGCTCACTAGAGCGTTCTGCGACTCCCAATCGCCATTGGAAGCTTGTCAATGCTGCTCATAAATTTCATTACTCATCATGGGGTGGAAGGGGGCTGGCTCAATGCCAGATACGTGAGTGGGATCTCACACTTCCTATTGCACAATTGTGCATTGTAAAAATCCCTGTAAAAAATGCAATTTTTTTTTGTTTTACCTGAGGTCTGGCAAAGCATGATGTAGTTTTCCGGAGGTGGACAGGGGGCCTAAAACTATAAAACTCAGTGTAAAAATTTCAGTTTTTAATTACTTATAGACTCTTAGACTTTTCAAGCTGTTTCATATGTTTGTCTCTTTTGTTGTCATAGTTCTCTTATGTTTTTATATTTACTTTAATTCCTCTAATTTTTTTTCAACCTCTAAAATTTTCCATTTTTCAGCCATGATGATTGAAATGATGGCTGGAAAATCTGCAGCATTACATGGTATGAAGTACGATGCAACACCCTTCAAATTCAACGAGGAAAATACAGCAATTGATTATTTTGGGAAGCTGTTGGAAGCAGGTGGTTTCAATTATTATGGCACCGAACGCATGTACAGTGGGACCAATGGAAGAGAAATGAAGGCATCAATATTTTTTGGCATTGTTCACTACCAGAGACTGAGACACATGGTTGCTGATAAATGGCAGGTTTGTAACTGACATTGTTTTCTATTTTGTCACCTTTCTAATTTTTAATCACAGAAACATAATGGTCAAATACTTATAAAATAGATCACAAGTCCAAGTCTGTCGATCGACAAGTGAGTCAACCACTTGCTGAGTAGACTACTTTTTGCAATAAGGAACTGCGATTTCTGGTTCTTTATAAGAGCACCCCTCTGCATCGGGATTCCAATGATGCATGTGTCGTTCATGTAATTAGTCAGATTTATTAGTTCTCTATTGCAAAATATAATTAACCTCATCTTGGAAGTAGGTAGATTCCAGTACTTCCTAAGAAATTCGAGAAAGGAAAACTTCCGGAAAAGAGACTTCTAGCATGAGTTTGGCTAGTGAGGAAAGAGAAGATGGAGGCAAGACAAGTAAGTTTACTTAACAGATCTTATATTTGAGAAAAATGAGCAAGAGATATGAGAGGCAAAAAAGCACTAGGAATTTCACAAAAAATCAGTGAAGTGAACTAGGAAGGTTAACTAAAATTAACTTAAAAATAATCAAATTTTGTCAGTGACTACCTGACAGGAGTCAAGAGCTCAAACTACAAAATATTTTCTTCCTCTCAGTTGGTTGAGAACTGAGGTCCGAGAAATGAAGGGATTCAAGAGGGAACGTATGTTAATGGCCGCTTGTATTTCTATCAAAATATGAATTTTAGCATTAATAAAATTGTAACAAATTGAATTAATAGGGGATAGCACTTCTACGATTTGTTTTGAAGAATCAGCATTTGAACATCCGCTAAAAATGAAACCCTTCAGCTTTCTTTCAATTTTAAGGGACATGAAACACTTGTAGCTACTATTATTAGGTCTTCATAATGTTGCATGAGAAATTCAATTCACTTGGAAAATTTTAAAATCTATTTCTGAACAAGAGACCATCCTTTTTTAATTGAAGACTATAAAGAGAACAAACCAATCTAGTCTTTCATGTGAAAAAGTCACCCAAAATTTTTAAATTTTAACAGGTAAGAAGCACTGGCCCAATTGATAGTTTAACCAGGCAGCCCATTAAAGGTCGTAAAAAAGGTGGTGGAGTCAGGTTCGGAGAGATGGAACGTGATTCTCTCTTATCTCACGGTGCTGCTTACCTTCTCCAAGACAGACTTTTCTTAAATTCGGATAGAACAACAGTAAGTTATCATTCTTAAATCAAGTTGTAAGTAAGCAAAAAAAGGGAAGAAACAATGAGGCTCCAAACTAGGCAAGAACTGAAACCCTCCGTAACATGTTCTCTCTTCAAAATTTGACGTAAAATAGGATTTACGTAACGGGAAGTTCAAAAATCCACTCCTTGAAAAGATACCAGAGTTTATAACTAACATCAGTAGAATGATGAGAATACAACTGATGTCATTTGCATAATTCACGTTTTATTTGATCATTGTCAAGCAAACATGTTAATTGTTTCCTAAGGAGTTGTTTTCTGAACTTTGCATCGTGTTAATCGCTTTCTATGTTGAGCTTTAAAGAAGAAACATACATATAAGAAGGTGCTCTAATTCACACCTTATCTAGTCGCCCATTCTAGTAACTTAAATCATCAGCCAGTCATGCGTGTAACTAACTATATGGCTGTAAATAAAATAATATTAACTTACTAATAACTGGAATAAATAAGTCTGTATATTTTTGTCAAAATTTAAACCTTTAAAGTTCTAACTCCCTTTGTTTCCAAAGTTTGTGGGTCTTAGAGAGACTGCTAACTCTGGACTCTGAAGTATGAAAAGTTCAAGTAGTTTGAAGTTTCATAAATTTTTGCAAAATTCTATAAGACAATGGAAAGAAGTAAGGAAAGGCCACATAACTAAGTAGAAATCCTCCAAAAATATGTTCTGTTTGAATATTATTTATTTTTTGCAAGTGATGAATGTAGCAGTTTCAAAAGTCAAATTTTGCACAGAGATTATTATCTTAGAGTGAGTCAAGGATGTCTGAACAGTTTTGGGGGGTCTCTGAATCTTGTGTGTTTTAAATTAGGATGGAAGAGAGGACTTTAGCATATCACTATCGGAGACTATGTAGTCGATAAAACTGAGATTTTACCACATTTTACTGTAGAATGGACTATGTAGCTGAAAGAATAGACATACTAGGCGAAAGAGTAAGAGCGTTGCCTACGAGAATGGAGAGGCTGTAACTACGTTCCTGTGACGTCACGCTTGTAGATGAAACTTAGCCGCTGTTTTAACATGTGTTCTTATGGGAGAACGCCTGACGCGTGTTTCTTTCGTGCCGATATCTTTTCAGGGGTTGATCTGATGCAAAACTTCATAAGAACCTTTTCGAAAGAGGATAAAATTCACATTAGAAAACTAACCAACCCATGTGTGACATTGTCTAATAATCGAGGAAATGAAAGCGCAATGCCGAAAATCGTTACTCCACTCAGATTCAAATGGGCCGAGGGCCGCTTCGCGCAACTTCGGCCGATCGAGGGCCACTCTGGTTGGTCCACGCAGCGACTGCCTCACTCATCAATGCACCGATGATTTAGAGATGCTTGTTGTTTCTGGTAAATATCCACTAGCTTGACGTCACAAAACTGACTAGTTACGGCCTCTCCATTCTCGTAGGCAACGGTAAGAGTTGTAGCAGTTTCAGTAAGGACAGCCATTTCCATTCATATGAGTTCACAAGAGCGACCAAAGTGGAGCTTACAATTGGCTTAGCAAGGAAGGTTTTTTAAAGAATTCTATAGGGAGGAATGAAGATTAATGGGAGCTTTTTCTTCGGATGAATTGCCGGCAGGTAGGAAAAAAAGAGATAGTAAGCTGGTTAGTATTATTTTCCTTATCCCACCTTTCTTTAGCAAAGTTATTCAGTTTAAAATTATTTCGCTAATTTTTATTTTCAGGTTATTGTTTGCAGTAAATGTGGCTCACTCATTGGACCAGTCATTACAAGGTCAGAAATAATCAAAGATCATTCCGAGACTCAAATCAAGTGTAGTTTATGTAAAGATTCAAGTCACATTAGAAATATGGAAGTCCCCTATATTCTTAAATATTTAATTGCTGAGCTAAGTTCTGTGAATATTTATATCCACCTAAAGACAAGTGATGTATGTAAAGCTGTTTGAATTTCCCTCAATGAAATGAATTTTTAATTTCCACTTTCCTGAAATCTATTCCTTTAAAAAACGAGTATTTCCTCCTTTGATAAGTTGTCGTGGCTTTCACGCCTTCTTGCAATGTTTGCCAATGTTTCAACAAGCACCTTGAAAACATACTGAAAATACAACTGCCCAAAACTATGTTGAAATCCTCATTAGTAATTTTGGCTGTGCTTATGGTGGCCCATTCTACATGTGCTCATAACAAACATTTCGTACTCACAATTAGTTCAGGAATTGATCAACAAATTTTGCTGCAATTTTTTAAAAATTTGTCACTCACTTCAGGTTATAGGGCACCACTCATGACATAATGGCTCAGCCAGAAATGGACGTATTTCTATCAAACGGACCTAAGCGCCATAGGGTGAGGAAGGTAGAGGGGGGCTTGGATTGGCGGCGGAATCGGGTGTCCGGCTTATTCCGTCCTATACTCGCAATGCTTTTCCGTGGCGCTTAGGTCCGTTTGACAGAACGCGCTATCCGGGATTCTAAATTCCTCAAAAGGAACTCAAATTGGCGGTTTGGTCCCGTTTGATAGAAATACGTCCAAATATTGTAGTTAGTGCTTTATTTCACTGTCAATAGCCGTTTGATACCATCTTATCAGGGCATCTTATAAAGGGTTGTGATTTACATCATAGATATCCAACCCCAGAGCAGACAATTAAGTTAAAGATAACAAAGGCACCTCTAATTGTGGCTCCATTAACTCAATGAGGACTTACGTTATGCTAATAGAATCAAAGCATCGGCCTGTTTCAGCACCTAAACGATGTTCACCGATCAATACCCAAACAATATTCCACCCATTTTTAATCATCTTCAGTACAAAACACAAATTATAGGGCTAAGATGACCTCAAACTATGATTGATGGTGAAATTAAAGACAATGATATACATTTCCACAGCTATTGATATGTCCTTAGCGGGAAAACGAAAATACAGAGCTGTTCTGTTTCCTATTTAAACATAGAATACACAATGATATTTTATGATTGTGCTAATAAAATATTCAGCAGGAAACAAGCTGAAAGTAAGAAGAAAAAGAATTGAACTGAGAACGAGGCTCAGTTTTAAAAAGCCCCTTCTCTTTTGTGGTGAGCAGACTCTCCCTTTCATTTTCACAAGTTTACAACTAAATATGATCCGAAAGTTTTTATTTTTTACACTCCTCAAGATAACTTTTCAAAGATAGACTATGACTTATCAGTCTCCGTAATCCTCTCACCAATCTCACCATCTTGAGTGCACAATGCCAGTTTGGCAATGCTAATTTCGTCCCTTTTTAAGAGATAAATAAATATATATACTACACCACAGCACAAACTCAGGTTGAATCCAAAGAAGTGGATTTTTGAAATAGTAGCTTAAAAACTACTCTAAAATATAAGTGCTTGGAGGTGCCTATCGCCTTGTTGGAAGTAAAGTAAAAATATCTATTTCATCACCCTCTCCTGTTTCATTCTTCATTTCTTCTGATTTTGCTTCGTCAAAAGTTGGAAATGTATGAGTAATTTCTTTTCCGTTACTGATTACATTTTTGAAGTGTTTTCTTTGGGAGTCTTTTTGTCCTTCCGTTGATCTGTCTAAATTAATAGTGTTGATTACAGTCTCAGTAGTTGAGCTGTTCCCTGAACGACAAGTATGTGACTGCCAGTGCAAGTTAGCTGTCTCTTGGCGATGTTGGACTTCATCAAAGGTGGTCTTCTTAGACCATTTAGTTCTGAAAAGGACTGGGTCATTGCAAAAATTTGCATCAAGGCCTAGAGGAAAGATGCATTGACAAGTTAATTAAAGGTTACAATTCAACACTGAAAAACATTAAAAGAATAAACCCCTTCTGGAATAAAATTATTTTGCGGTGCTATTCAAGTAATAACGCACCAACCGAGCATCTCTCAATTGGTTGACTTACAACATGCTCATCATCCTAATCAATTAGCGTGAAATTCACTTCAAAAGCAGACGTCTTTGTAAACTCCAATAGCAGTTTCATCATGCAGCCGCTCTTTCTTTAACTCCTCAAATATTCAAAGATAGATTAATGACTGCCTCTTCCCTTTTAGAAGGCAGCATGGACACGGAACATTGTTTCATCCATATGACTGTTGTTTAAATAACCACGCTCCCATGAGGAATAAGTTTTTGAAGATGCACTAATATGAAATGGGAGTCTCATCATGAAGCCGAGAGGTCTCCCAACTGTATCAAAACCTCCTGTTAGCTATTGCTCAGATAATTGATAACGTTGATGGCAATCAGTGATCTTGGAAACTCGAGAGATTTTCTCTCTGCTAGTGGGCTACGATAAACTGAGCAGGCATAAAGTTGTGTGTTTGGTCAATTCTATCACTTCATCCTTATTGATTCGAATTGTCAAATGGTTGTCAAACCATGGCTTTTAGTTTTTTGATAATTTGCCCCACTAAATCTCATAATTAATTCACAATCAGTGAGAATGATAATACACCAATTCGGGTTTTTTGCAATTTTCACTTTTTTAGAGGTGAGTATCAAAATGGTAAAATTCGAAATTGCCATCAGAAGTACTCGAAACAGCAGCAACAAAAAACTTTTTCTCATGCTAACTTTTACACCTTCTGTGCTGCTGTTTGTATCCCCTGAAAAAGTCTCTTGACCAAATGTACTCGCGAAAATTCACCTCAGATTTCATCATGCCAACCAGTAAAGATAAAATTTCTCAAATCTTTTACCCATTAAATAGAATTTTATAGTTTCCAATACCACTATTCCCATTTTAAAAAACATTTTTGGATAAGAGTTTGAAAGAAATAGCTTCTGTATTTATAGCCGTGCTTCAGTAAAAGGTGAACATATTTAATTTCTTCACCTGCTGTAGTTTCATATCCAGCAGTATTAACATTAATTTTGAGGGAAGCGGAAGTTGTACGAACAGGCGCTTTCCTTAATGCCGGTTTTTCAAGATTTTTTCTGCTGGGATTCTTCAATTTCTGAACTGAAGTATCAACTTCTGGATACTCAACTGTTCCAAGTAATAATTCCTCAGAGGTGCTATATCCTGAGTAACCCAAATGAGTCTGCCATTGTGAATCGGATGCTATTTTTGAGCTCAATATCCTCTCAGGTAGATTTGCTTGAAAGGAACTATGGCCATTCCCTGTTTTATCCTGGCCTGAAGGGAAAAACAATTATGGAAAACAATGAGTAGAGGACACTTTTTAAAAAGAGTGCTTACATACGACATTGATTAGAACGTTTTTGACGAGAGTCATTTAACTTTGGTTCTGTATTCACCGCAAATATTGAGATGTGATTTTCTAAATTGGCTTCTAAAAATGAGATACATATTAATATGCCAGTCAAAATACATAGTTTCATGTCCTTTATCTGAATTTTAAACACTGCTTAAACTCTCGAGACAAAACAATACCTACTCTCTCCTTTTCTACTGAGACTTTGAGAAGAAAATGGAAAGACAAATTTCGTTCCTAAAAAAGAAAAAATGGGAAGGATTCTTCATTCATCGATCTAAATTAGAGTAGTAACGAAAACCACGAAGGACACAGCTTAAAACTGCACTATCACAATGAAAAAATTCAACAATTTTGAGAATTCTGCCCACCTTGAAGATCTAGAGTCGGAGGATTCTGGATGGAATCAAGGGTGCCCTGAGTTCCACTGGTTAACCTCCTCTTATGGCTCTCGTTGATGTCTTTACGAGGTTTCCCATCTTTGTCAACCAAGACACCTTTGTTATCTTTTGAGCATTCTCCTGCTCATAAAAAACAAAGAAAGGAAGAAAAAAAACGATCTCAACATTGAGTCATGAGTCAGATTTCAAGGCACAGGAGATGTTCCGATCATAGTACATACTTCACTTGTTAATTCAACATAGGTACCTACTTTAAAACAATTTGTTTTGAGTAAAACTTACTCTAAACTAATTTTTATTGAAAGACACTGGTTCTTAGTGCTGAATTTGTTTGATCCTAAGTAAATCGATTTGCAGTGATTTTTATTACTTGAGTATTTTAAGTCCATGATAAATTGTTAATTGAAATTGATTACATTACGCTTATTTCTTTATGCATTTAGTAAAACAATTCCTTTTGAGTTTTCAGTAATAAATTCAGTTTTAAAGATAACTTGGGAGTAATTTTTTAATGAAAAAAAAAATAAGATTGGAAAGCTATTTTCTGCTGTGCGTTTCTTGACTTACCTTTATCAAACCTTGAACCCTCAGATTCAGAACCAGAACTTTGTCCATCTCCTGTTAGGAATTTTTCATTGTGATCTGGATTTGGCAGTTTTAAATACTGTACTAAAAAGGAGGGGAAAAGCGAAACAAAAAAACAAGAGATTAATATAGAAAATTATGATTCTCAACTTGGAGAAATATTACGTCAGGAAAAAGAAAAGGGGGGGGGTGTACATATTACAGCCCGATTTACCAAGTATGTAACTAGAAAATTGTGACAAAATGTTGGCAAACGGTGAATATGCAGTAAACCTCACTTAATTGAGCCTCTATTGCTCTAAACATTACCGAGACTAATCCAGATCTCATAAAGTTAAAAAATGTCTCATCAGTCTTATCGGGACAGTCTGGAGGCTAGCAATCCCCATTGTCTTAATGTAGTGACTGTGCAGAATGGTGAATGACTATTATACCAACATGCATCAAGTCGTGATTTCCACTCTTTAACTTGACCATGTACATTAATTGTGAAATTACAAAAGTATGTATCTTGTATTGCAATGTTGCAGTCTCCCCTTCAAATACTTCTAGGAGGAAAACCAATATGGCGTTCAAAAATATCCCTCTCGTCGCAGCCATGCTCTTGATTGCACTATTCCCTTACGACCAGTGTTCAAAACTCACAGGTGCCAACGCCCCAAATGCCCCTAAGAAGTCGGTCATGGCGCCTAAAAAATGAAGGCTCTGCGCCAACGTGACCCCTAAAAATTGCCCTGCCCCCACAATAAAAAAAAAATATCCTAATTTTTCTTTTTTGTGAATTTTCAAAATTTTCCCCAAGTTACAGTTACTAGTTCTGTGACTAAAACATCTTGGGTCTAACTTTTCACTAAATGCGCCGTGATATATTGGCAAAAAGTCAATCTGGCCCCTAAAAAATCTTCAATGGCCCCTAGAAATCAAGCTTGATGCGCCACATGGCTCTTAAAACTCAAAGGTGAGTTTCGAACGCTGCTTGCGACCCATGGTCCTTGCAACCTTCATCAAAACGCAGCTTCACAGACTTTAAATTGCAGCAGAGGCTCAACACGCGATCAAGGTCGTGGCTGCAACAAGAAGAATATTTTTAGATATTATCGAGGCTTTTCGACGATGCTCATCTAAGTAGAAGCTTGAAATGCACAACTTGAAACTTGTTTTTGGAGGGTTATTATCGCTCGAAATCTGGGAATATTCCTGTGATCTGAGTGCACTGTATACTTTTCAAAAATACAAGAATTAAAAATTACTGAACAAGCTTAACGTCAGAATCAGAAATGATAATACCCTTTCGTTTGTTTTTTTTACACTTCAAATATCCCACAAGGGATAATCCTGCGCTTGACACATGCTTCAATAAGCTTTCATGCTTTCATATAAGACAATTTTAATTCAGGAGCTGTCCTCAAAACCCATGATTTATATTTTCAACGAAATTATTGGTTCAAAGAGAAAATTGATAAAGACTCAGATGGGATCTGGATATACCTTTGGGTCGTGAGTACTTATCTCTCTCCTGATTTTTTCTTCCAGTTGTTGCATGGATATATTTTCTGGAACACAATAAAATTAATAAAAATATGAGATTTAAATGAAATGGAAAAATGTAATTACTGAACCAATCCTTTAACTTGATGATATGGAAAAAAAAAAACAAAATACTTCCATGCTTCCGGATCAAACCTAAAAAGTGACCCTCATTCTTGATAAAAGTTCTTACCACACTCATATATGAAAGAAACCATAGTTGTAGCATGTAATCGAATTTTGAATTCTTGCACAATCACAGACTCTCTTAATGTACCAGTAAATAAGGAGCGAATCTAAACATTATGATATGTATATGTTTTCTCATCAAGATTTTACACAAAAAATTATACCCGACGAAATTTATTGAAATTAATTCTCAACAAAAAAATTGTTTTTCGATGCATAAATTCAAACTTCCTTATCGTAGAAAAAATAATCTACTTAAATTAAATCATACACTAGATCTCAGCGCTTCAACTAAGCTATTGCCTTCTGTTAAACATATATGTACAACAGTTCAGTATATGTGTTGGCTGGGAAGGAACACACATCCATTGAGAAGCCTGCCTAAACCGTGGTGGTGCATGATTTGATGCGGGTGGACAGTGGTTCCTCTTGAGAGTGGGATGTATGAATATTTCATGAATGTTGCTTAATAAAAGCAAATACATCTTCTTGTTTAAAGGTCGATTTTGCTTCTTTTCATGGCAAAAAACAAGATCTTCATGACTTTTGAAAGAGGGCACAAATTAGAATGCTTGAATTTGTACCTGCTGGTTTATTGAATGCTGCAAGAATTATGTGAGCATGATTCTTAACAGAATTGAACTAGTAAGACTCTAAAATGATCTCTAAGCTTCTAAATTTTGCAAAAAGTAAAGAGGAGGAAAAAAAACAAAAAAATCTGGTTCGCAAAAAATTAATTATTGGGCTGATGGAATTTTGCATACCTCTCCACCTTGCATTCCTTGCAGCAGCAGAGTATAATCAGGAATGGAAATAGAAGTATTAGTACCAGAAAGTAACATTGATTTTCTGTTCCAGTATTTATTCGACTGTTGATTGCATGAAATACTGATTCGCTAGCTGAGAAAAAGACAAAAAGTTGTAAATTAGTAAAGCAGCAGTGACGGCGAGGCTAAACATCTTTTTAGTTTGATTCATCATGATTGTCCCACAGGTGTATTACACACAGTAATTGAGACAGAAACAGTGATGACCATGAATGAACATTTGATGGTGTAAAAAAAGTACAATAATGCTCTAGGTTTACCTCTACTTAGACAGGTCAAACAGGACAAAATCACAATTTCATAGAATTTTTGTTTTGTACCTCAGTACATATTTCAATATACAAACACTATGTAGGGTTCGATAAGCTGTGTGTGAGAATAAACGTCCAAGCCACAAACTGGGCTAAAATTTAGCTCTGTAAAAAGGACTCGCAATCCAATGCTAGCTCACAAAGTACCACGGGAAAAAATTAAGAGGTCGGGTGTAAAACAGTGTGTTTTGGGTTTAATGCGGTTCTTTCAGAATTTTAGATTTGTGTTCTGGGGATTATTTTTCCTAGGATCTTGCAGAATTCGAGAAAAGAGACATCTTCCGTACCATAATAGGTAGGTAGGTTCCCATTTCAATGCTATGTCTTTTGCATCTATTGAAGCCATCTGCAATTCTTCAACGAGTGCACAAAAAGTTATCTTGGGTAGAAACAAAAAAAGGAACTGGCTAATTAAGTACCTCCATATTTTTAAAACATACCTTGCAAAAAATTTAAGCAGATCTCCAGAGAAGTTGATATAAAATCCAGAATTATCGAGTTGAAAAAACAAAAAACCAACCTGATTCTGGTTCAATGACATCCAAACCGTAGGAAATTAATAATTTTCCCTGACTAGCTGCATCTGCTGGTTGCACCCAACAGGAATAAAACCCATCTATACGGCTTTCATTTCCATTATTTACAATTCTCAGCTCTGATACACTCCCATTGTCAGTAATGCTGTAAGAGACACCGCTGAAAAATACATTAAGATTGATTGAGGCTTAAGCTCTACACCGTAAGGAATTATTTATTGTGAAAAATTGGAGAAAAAATCCGAGAATTCAATGCACCCACTAGAATTTTGGCATAAAGATTTAAAATGATCACATCATGTCTCATAAACTTCAGAAATTGAAAGGAAGATCAGTTTCTACCCTTGGGTACATTGCATCCTGAATGATAAACAATTTTTTTAAAAAAAACTTACCACTTTCTTATAAATTTTTTAGTCTACGCAATACAGGTTTTTTTAAACCTTGAGGGGCGCAAAAAGAGGGAAAGAGTGATAATTTTGAAATTGAGAACGCTGAGAATGTTCTGTAAGAAATAATTCCAAAAAACAAAGCGAAGGATGACAACATCGGATACGCAAGGGAAAAAAACGATGAGACAACGTCAGAGATGCCACAACTGAGAAACGGATACTACTGATTACATCTGCGACTGCTTGAAATACATCCTGAGGAAGGGACCCAGGTAGGTCCTGAAACGCATTTACTAAAAAATGTACGGTAAAAGTGGTGAGTTTTTTTTTTTTTTCAGAAATTTATTTAACTCGGACATATATTTTTACTGTTTGTTTAAAAAAAGAAAAAAAAAAACTTATCACATTGAGTCCTACTTTAAAAACAAGATTTTCACAAAATGTTGCAAAATACGTATCCAAAATGACGAAAAAGCAAACGATGAAATGAATACATTGCTAACCTAGACAAAAACTTGAAGGCTAGATACGGTAACACAAATACTCCTAAATTATAGTCTTTTTTAATGAGAATGCTCGGAATATTTTCTGAATAATTTCTGGCTAAGTCCCCAGAGATGATAAATGTCAACTTTACTCATTAAAGGAATAAGGGGCATGCTCCCAGAAGAAAAAATAAATTCATCACGAAATAGAAAAACTGGAATGCTTTAAGTGATATTCCTGACCTCTTATTTCGCCAAAACCAAAAATGTTTTTAGAATTATCTTTCTACAAGTACACACGAGTTTTAAAGTATTAATTCAATATGGTACGACTAGATTTAGTGAATTTGTCTTAATAATATAATATGTATAATAACTCTATTCAATTTCATTTGAATTAAGCAATAAGCAGTATCTCGTATTTGATAGCAATCAAACTTTTTTCCGGAGTCATACATTCCACAAACGAACCTAAGAGCAAAATTACAATGTTCAAACCTGTGGTTCTGATCTGGATTAATAATAAATTCTGCTTGAAGCCACAGAACACTGAACAAAGATGTTTCAATCTCAGGACTGTAGACACATGCTAACTTCACTATTTCAGAAGGCAGGACTGGAACATATTTGTATGACCCTGCAACAAAAAAACTTGAATTAATTAAAAACTTGAACCGTGCGCTTCGCACACGTCTTTGGTTGTCTATGCGAATTGAGTCTGTTTCTTCTTTTAGATCTAATTTAGATCTACAAAATCACTATGGAAAACAAGAGTATTCTTTGAAGTCAATTTGCCTGCTAGCATAGCATAGGATTCGATTACTTGTTTAATCAATAAAATGACCGTGAACCGTACTCCTGTTCACCAGCGGCAGCTAGGAATCAAAGCGGGGGAATAGTTTTTAATTGATGATCAACCGTACCAAAGATTGCTAAAACTTTCCAAGCCATTGTGTGAGAAACGGGTTCTTTAAAAACTTTCAGTCTGTGACCCACGGTGCAAAACACAGTAACACAGTGAACACAGTGTAGTTTGTCCAAAAACTTTCTGTCCTTAAACCACTATACACACATTCACTAAATTTCAAAATTGACGATCACTAATGGTATGTAAGTTAATGCTCTTGTTATTTCACGATGTAATGGAACTTATCTTTAATATTATTCTTTAATCTCATTATTTAATTCCTAAATAATAATCTCTATGAAAAAGTTCTCAATAGCTGCCTTGTGATTTTAAAAGGAGCACAGCTTTCTTCTCTAGCTTACATTCAGTGACAGAACTGGAGTTAGTTGAATTCCGTGGTGGCAATTCTTGAATTCACATCTTTATACTCCCCTCTATTCACATGATAAATGAGATCTTCAGAGATATCAATTTCGCAAAACTTTTGGAATGTGAATTTAAAGAGACAATATCGGACAGATTCTCTTAAAAAACAAGAAATGCTTACCAGAAAATGCTAAAGTGCTACTGTAAAATGAAGCACGAGCTGGATTAATTAAGAGTAAAGTTGAGAGGTCTATACTTTCATTGTTGATTTTCAAAAACGTCAGCCATCCATCTGCTGATTCAAAAGGTATACGATTTTCAAAATTTTCTAGTTGATCCTGGAAAATACTCACAGTGCTTAGAGGGAGCAAACAAATCATTGATATCATAAGATCAGATCAGAGTTATTCACGGACAGACGCCGGATGTGAAATTCGTCAGAGAAGATAAGAAACTCAATAACTGATTTGAGAATAAATTCCCAGCTTCCCTTAAAGATTTCTTCAGGGGGTGTCGATATTTTTATTCGAAGCATTTACCCAATCGAAAACTTTTTATAAAGAGTTTTCATGTTAAGTAAAATTTTTTGAAAGGCCAAACAAATCTATTTTCCATTCTTAACTCTAAAGAGGGATGTGTAGTTTTCAAAAAAGTTCTTTGAATTCTATGCTGTTAATTTCTTTTAAATTATTGAGCATGATAATATCAGCAGGTTACAGGGTTGATCATCAATACTCTCTCACTCCATTAATGAGAGATTTTGATGGATGAAACCCTTCCTTGCACTACATTCAGCCAACATCACTCAATAATCTACCAACTAAAGTTCAATAATTGACTATAATAATCAATCCATAAACTGGCCTTAAAATTCCATTTTTCTGCTTGTCACTTTGCTACAAGATACATCCATTCCAAAGCAAGACCATACTATCAATAATTCAATTTTAGATATTTTTTTTTTTGGCAAGAAAGTCTTTTTAAGAATGAGCGATTCAATTATTGTAACAGCATTACATTAGATCTTGCTGAAAAATAATAATGATCTATTTTCAATGCGATACACTTAAAAGAAGAAGAAAAAAACAGAATTCTTTGTAAATTGTTCGAAGTACCAACCTTCAATGTTTTTGGAATGCTGCCGAAAAACACATCACCATGACATTTGAACGAGTTAGATATCCTCGCTAATGAATAATTCTGAACAAAAGGATTTATCATTTGTTTTTTGCCACCATTTACTGAAAATCTCAAGCCTTTCTCCTCACTTTTTTCCAACTTCATGTACAACCAACCGTTGCTAAAATCACTGAGAGGGACTTTCCTCTCCTCATAGAATGACTCATATCTCAGACAAAATACAATATTTCGCATATCAATTGTCACAGCAATAAAGCTCTGAAAGTCCTCTCCTGACATTAAAAACAGGAGACCACTTGGTTTCATCGGCTTTACTGCAAAAATTATCTGAAAAGAAAAAAGAAATACATCACTTGAAATGAAAATTTCCTTGGGCACTAACTTTCGTGCTGTAATACTGAGGTGCAACTTCATGTCCCTTTTTAATTAACTATTTCAAGTTTTCTTTCTTTTGGACCTCAGAACACGTGACACAAACCTAGGGGTTACCAAACGCAGTCTAAAGGATTAAGTTGCCAGCAGTTTCATAAGACTAAATTTGAAGAATCAAAATAATAATTCACAAATTATAAAAGAAATTAAAAGTTCTTCATGTAAAAGATGGCCACAGATGGCTCAATTGCGCTGAAATACTGCAGGATTTTTTTTCCTTCTCACATTAATATCCATTGAAGACGAAAGTTGAGGACACAAGGGACAAGTAACAATGGTAAATATTTAGTTGGTTTTTTTCTAAACATAAAAATAAGCTGCACCCTAGTGGTACAAAATGTTAAGTGATATGGCGATAATTTAGAAAGAGAACTAAGGCGCGACAGGGAAAACAAAATATTACTTACCTTCCACTTATTGGGATTTGGTGGACATGAAGCATGAATTACATTTGATAGTGGTAGACTGAAAACTTCTTCGTCCACAGTATCAAATGATAAATTTGAATAATTGAAAGGCGAGAGTCCAGGCAGGTACACCTATTCAAAGAAATGAAGAAAATAGATTTCAAATCAAAATTGAAAAAATAAAAACTGGGATTAGGAGAACAAAAGGACTTCTCGTTGACTTTTGATCCCCGCATCAAAAGCCTGTGATGAATCATCCTGCCCGCTGATGATTGTCAAAAATGTTACAGAAACATCACAAAAAGGTTGCTGGCACATTACTTTTATCTGCGAGAATAAGTAATGTTGGGGCAACGTCTCAGAAAAATTTTGACTATCTCTTCGGCAACCGTTGCTGGGCAGGTAGGTACTTGTATGAGGAATTTGCTATGGTAAATCAGTTGCAAGCATAGGAAAATAATTTTTTGACTGATGAATGCAGTAAAATAACACGAAAATAAAAAAATCTTCCTGAACGCAATATTCTCAAGTCTATTTTGAATTTCGATGTTGCTTTTAAAAAACTAAGTGAATAACATCATCTATTACGATGACATGTGCTAATAGTTTCTTTCACTTTGGTCTCATCAGTTGATAATGAATAATTAGTATTGATGGTACATACAGTAATGATGACAGTTGATACAATCTCATCATGACACGCTAAACTGAGGTTGAGTGAATTGTGGTAAGTACTCACACAGAAGATAACATCATCAAATAGCTTTGATGCCTGGGCATAACCGTAAAACATAATTGGTGATGGATAGAGAACTCTGATTTCCACTGAGGTATTTTTTTTTGCTCTCTTCCTTATGATGTACCATTACCAATCAGTGGGGGGTTACAACAAAATGTGTGCCTCCCCCTCTCCTCTACAGTCACTCCAAAAACTTTATTTTGGCCAACCCTTATTCAGAAGGTAAATCACTAAGAAGAGAATGAAAAAAAAAAAATTTCAGCTAAAACTGGAGGTCCTTATTTATTTTTAGTCCATTTTCTTGAGATGCTGAGAATTAAGCTCTCAGCAAAACTGGAGGAGCTTAGGAGCGCTCAATGAGGTTGTTTAACAGTTTGGTCTTTTTATGAAATTTTACGTCGGTAACAACTGTCAGATTCTCTTCAGAAACGTTAGCTAGAAATAGAAAATATTAGAGCCATTACTTTTAGCATGGATATTTAGTTAGGCTTTCGAGCAGCATTTGGTTAAGACCATCATAGTTTGATGCATTTTTATTTGAGACAGTAAAGAAGAGGGGAGCATGGAAAAAAGGGAAGGAAACTTACAGATATATTACCTCTGGGCCATTATACTTCAAATGGACTGGCGTGAAGTTAAGAGATAACTTTTTCATTAGACCTTTGAAATTTTCACCCACGATCATGGACAAACTATGATTCAAACGTGATACTTTACAAGAAAAGCTGGAGGAAATGGTACCTAGATCATTGATTTTCAGAGTTATTCCGGTAGCAGTGACTGTGGCTAACACTTCAGACCAAGATCCAACCTGATGTCAATAAAAAATAA
Source organism: Bemisia tabaci (assembly GCF_918797505.1). Classification (NCBI taxonomy): domain Eukaryota; kingdom Metazoa; phylum Arthropoda; class Insecta; order Hemiptera; family Aleyrodidae; genus Bemisia; species Bemisia tabaci. The sequence continues at coordinate 55,388,719 of NC_092794.1, forward strand.
GGTGATGAAATTAGGCAAAATTGAGAGGTTCAGAACACTACATGTAAAAAATCATGTAACTCTTCATAAATTTAAGCCATGTTTAGTATTTTCAGTGGTCTTCATAACATAAAGTGAATAAACAGAAAATAAAAACAAATAAAAATAAAAAATTTAAAAACCATGGCTCGTCTCGTTAAGTATTGGCGTTTAGTTTAGGTCTGATTAGTTATGAAAATTGCCAGCTGTGATCAACCTGATTGCGGTTCAGAAGACTGCCATTAGGAGTTTAGTAAAATCAATGAAGCAAAATGTAAATCAACGGTGAAACTACCAGACCACGCATCTCGTTTGTGGTGTTAAAAAATCTCCACTCCCATTTTATTTTTTTGAAGGAGAACAAATCAATATCATTTCTTGAAATTTTTAAAGAGTTTCTTCGAATAGAGAGGAAAAAATACGGAAATTTTCAAGAATTGACGTTGAGTAGTTTTCCATTTGTAAAAAATTATATGACATGAAGTCTACATTGTCGCAAACCAAGATACGTGGTCTGGTAGTTTCACTGTCGAAATGTTTTTTCTCCTTTTAGCCAAGAAAAAAAAAGGGGGGAAAATGGTCAGTTGATTCAACAAAAAAATTTGATCTTGCGCAAGTTTGCTAGAAGTTGCTAAAAAATCAGGGAAAAATTTCCAAAATTGCAGACATATTGCTGAAAATTTTCTAAAAAACGGAGTTCATGTTTTCAAAAATTGACAATCACAAATAAATTTATAAAAGAAAAGGGGTGAATATCAATGACATCAGAGATGAGTGACACTCATTTTTAAACCATTTGGTCATTGTTTGTCTATGTTATTCTTAAATGTTGGTGAAATAATAAAAACAGATAAAAAAATTTACCTCCAATTGATATGGCCATGTTGCAATAGCTTTGCAACTTCCATGTGTTGCGACAAAATTTAAGTACCTATGTTGTATAAATAAAATGACTGTTGAACAGCTACGATGGCATTTCTCCTCATATCTATGCAAAATAGTTCCATTTGAAGAGAAAGGATTAAACGAGACGAAAATGATCATTAAGCGTGTATAATTGCCAGTAGCTGCGTAGCATATAGAAGTGTTCCCGTAAAAAACAGCCTTTTCTGTAAGTGAAACTGAAAAAACAAAAATGAGTGAAATAAATAACACATCAACAGATAGATGATCATTACCTAAAAAATAATTACAAACACTTTTATCAACAAAGATAAGGAATGTTTCACTTTCTCAGGAGTCAGGCTGTACAATCAAAGATATGGTTTCACATCCTGATTTCATTAAAAAAATTTAATCACAGAAAAAAGAAGAAAAAAACATAGTGGTAGCTCTTGTAGTATTTTTAAAATAAAAAATGTTAAAGCTCCTATTAGTGTAATAGAAGTATTGAAGGAATAATTTGATTTGATACTCTTACAATAACACTTCACACCCGAAAAAATTGAAAAACCTGGGATAGTGTTACGAAGGCAAATGCATCAATCGAAGTAGAAAAAGATGTCTGATTTCTATATACAAGTAACTGGAAAACTAATTTTTGTATTGGGTTTCAAATTAATTGCTTACTTTCAGGCTTCTTCCTGAAGTTTTTACTACAATTATTAGTTTGGTATTATGCATCTGAGTGATAATTTTAATTATTATTATGAATGTGCGGGTAGTGTATTTACGACAGATGATTAACAGAGACAATTTCATTTCAAATTTACATTTTTACAGACTTTCTTTTTATGTACATGTAACTCTAACTTTAGTTTCATACAGGGGAATCAATCAAAAGGGTTTTACCTTCAGCGCTTTCAACCAGTTGTGTGCTGCAGTATTTTGACATTTGTTACATACAGCACCACAGTCTTCCTTTTTAATCAAATTTTTGGTAGCTCCCACCAATATTTTTGACTGAAATGGTAAGAACGTGAAATGGGCCCTTGCTTTTTAGAGCTTTGTAAAGCATATTACGGGGGTCCACAAATTATTTTGCTAGGGATTTTTCTATTTCTAGAGAGCCAACAGAAGGGTCAATCTACGAAACGTTTACCAAATTTTTGCCATGATTGCCCCTCCATGAACCTCTAGAGACAAAAAATCCCCTCATCAGAGAGTTCTGGGGTGCACTCTCCCAAGAACACTACATCGCGTCTGAATATGCACCGATACGAGTGGTCTGGAGCTCATCAGTGCTGCAGGAGCATATTTTTCCAACCATTGGTCCCCGAGCCTAAGTAGGTCTGTTGTTGCATTACAAGGGTCATATCGACAGCGTAAGTCTGCGATCACATATCTCGTTTGCGGTGTCTGAAAAACTCCAACTCTATGTTTTTTTTTAAGGAGAACAAATTGACATCATTACTTGAAGTTTTGCGGTATTTTCTTTGCACAGAGAAGAAAAATCACGGCAGTTTTAAAGAATTGCCAGGTTGTAGTTTTCCGTTTAAAAAATAAAGTATGATAGGAAGTCTGCAACGTTGCAAGCCGAGTTATGTGATTGCTGACTTTAACTTTCGATATGCACTGGGTCAATACACCAGATGCTACACACAATATAAAGAAAGTCAGTTTCTAAAAGACAAGGTCAGCCTGACTCAATAACATTGCAAAAACTTACATTATCCTCACCTGGACAAGGTCGAAGGAAACATTTGCGAACTTCTGTTGCTCTGCCACTACAATATGCTCCACCATACTTCGGTGGTGGTTCGCTGCAAGTTCGACTTCTAAATTGCGTTCCAACACCGCACTCAGTGGAGCAAACACTCCAGAATCCCCAGTCAGCCCAACGCCCTTCAACTGAAAATTGGCAAAGAAAAACGAAAAATTTGAGTCAGCTGTTAAATTCTGTCATGAAACCTACAAAGTCTTAAGAGCTCAGTTTCATTGGGTGACAACAAAGCTCTTAATGTTTAAGAAAATTAATGATACCTAAAAATGAGGACTGCATTAATGAATATTTATTGATTATTGATTTTTAATTACTGTGATTATGTATTGATGCTACTGGTTACGTATAACTTATATTAACCATATAGGAAGCGATGGAAAAAACGAGAGGGCAAACTGTGGACTGGTTTAACAGAAAAAAACTCAAAAATAAAAATAAAAGATCTTTAATTTACAAAGTTTAATTGAATTGTCGTGAGAAAACGTCCAATGTCCATTTTTTCTATTCTTGGAAGGGTCAAAGAGCTGAATATAATGGGCCCACTCCCCTCCTTCCTTCCAAATGTTTAAATCCCTTCCTTAGGTATCCATAAGCATTATACATAAACTCTGTTAATGTATGTCAACAGCTGCGACGCTCACGGGAAATGAAACCGTAAATTTAAAACTCCAGTTTTTGTATTGTTTTTTCCCCTTTTCATGGGGTTTCCTGTCTCTGAGTTCAAATTTTATAATATTTAACATTGATTGACCCTACTTCATATAATTACAATGGATTTTATGCGTTCTGGATAGTCCTGAACACCTTTCTTAAGGGGCGAGCTCAAATCGTGCGAAAACGTCCAATGTTCATTATTTTTCTTTTTCCGCTGTCACATAGCTTCCATTGAAACCTCCGAGGAAAAATAAAAAAAAATTGTACCACCAGAGGTCATTATGTTTTACTCTAATTTTAGGGTTTTTGGAGTTGAAAAATAATTATTTTGGGGCAGATTTGTGCGACTGATCGGAAAACGTCCGATGCCCTACGCTATTTTTTTAAAATTACTCAGCACTGGTGGAGGTTGGGAGGGGAAACAGTTGTGTGCCTTTTCTACAACCCTCCACTAAGATACACATTCCTTCACTTTCTTCTAACCGCCGATTCTAAGGCCTCCACAGCATTTTGCTGTTTACCAAAAGTTGGTTTTTAAGACATCGGACGTTTTCGCATAAGCCGATTCATTTATAGAACTGGTACAGGTTGTCTCTCTTCGTCTTTTTTTCAACACCTCATATTGTTTGAACCTAAAATCCCGCCGCTAATGAATTACCATCCTCAGAAATTTAGTGTGAGAAAGATAATTTTGAAGAATACTTTATTTTACCTGGACAATCACCAGCTTTACAGATCTGGAACTCTTGAAACGGACCACTGCAGATTGGCGCAAGACTGGTCTGGATTGTTAAGGTGATATTTTGCGCAGCGTTGTACAAAGTCTTGACCAGAGACTCAAAATTAACAGAGCCATCTGTAACCATGGCCAAGTCACCATTTTGACACAAACGCACCCTCTGCCTGACACCATATCCACAAGAGCTTGAACAGTCAGACCAAGGAGACCATGATGACCACTCTCCAGCTGTTTTATGAAAACGCCTTTATAAAATGCAATAAATGATTAAATTTTCGTACTTTCTTAGAAGTAATAATTTTTATAGACCTGATTGTTCATGAAAAAGCAAAAGCATTTAGCCTAATTCTCAGAGTGGCAATTTTGGTCGGGATGGATTGCATCAGTAATAATAATAGCCGTAGTTAAAGCCGAAATATGTATGCCTCCACCTCAAAGATTAAAAATCCATGATTATGTACTTTTTTCTACTGGCATAACATCATTCATTCAACACATTCTCACATAGTTTGTGTTTCGGAGGGATATCGTAGGAAAGAGTGTTCTTTATGGACTTTTCTATCCTCAGACCCTGCCTCAGTTTGAATTGTTTGGAATATTATTTTTATTAGCAGATTATATGCCCTTTCCTGATTTTTGCAAACATGCATATTGCATTTGTACTTTTGTCATCTATTAGTATGTTATTTTGAGACAATTTTTGAAACCCTCCTGGGGGCTGAGTTTACATTGGATAAGAGAACTGCCCCTGATGAAGTATTTTTCTATTAGGAGATGACCCAAAGTAAGTTAAATACTGTTTTTTATTGGAGAGTTCATTTTGCCAAGTCATACGAAGATCTTTAAAATATTGTAATAAATTTTAAAACTTACTTGGAACACAAGAAAATAACATGCATGATCGATATCTAATTGGATCACCAACACAGTTATAAAAGTCTGATGATGGAACTGGATCAGAGCAATTTCGTAGGGAAAACTGAACTCCCTTACCAATTTGAGCTGAGCATTCTGACCAGTCACTCCATTTACTCCATCCTCCAAAAACTAGAGGAAAAAAGAGAAGGTAAAAAAATTATAGTCACTGCCTGCTGAGATGCGTTAATTTAAAAATTAGATGAACGTCAGAGTTCCAAATTTGAGCGATCCCACAAACTTTCTTGGATCATCAATGTTTTATTGTGTAAATATGTTCAGTATTTTTTCTCCAGAAATAAGAGCCCGATCAAATAATTTTAAGTTCTGCTTCAATGCATGCTTGGGTGCGGCAGGAATTTAAGGGTGGCATACATAAAACGATTGAGTAATTTTCGTGTTGATATAGCACATCTAAAAATTTTACTTTTACTCCCCAAATCAGCTAAGAATGTAATTTTTCACCTAGTCCAAACAGTCAGGAATCAAATAATAACTTTTTAAGAAAGTTCCCTGAAACACTTTTTGTAAGATGGATTCTTTGTATTTGTGCATTCTGAATTCAAAGTTCACACTGCTTTTATGAAGATATCTCCATCACCAAAGCCACCGCGTGGAGGAAGTGGCATGAAATTGCGTTTTTTAGAAAATACCCTTATTATTCTTTCATTCTCAGACCAAGAAAGTTTCTTAATTTTTTCAGAATAACAAAATATAGGTACCTCTGGTTTTTATCCAAAGATAGTACTATTTTCAGAAATTAGCTGCAGAGCTGGGCCAATAAATCTACCGCACTTTTCTTTTCTTTTCATAACCAAGCTCAAAATAAGCATTGATTTGACAAAAATTATCATTTATTGAAGACCATTAAGGGAGTACATATTGAAACCCCTGTTAGCCCATTAGATTGGTTACACGCATAGCATTGGAGATGTTGCAGGTGTGAGGAATTTGCGATTTGACTACTGATTCTTATGTAAAAGTTCTCGAGAAACACGATGGTGCCACTGGTTTTCTCTGAAATTAACTCCCAAGCTCAAAAAAAGCTCTCAAGTTGAGGCAAAAATGGAGGGGATATCCCACACTTTCCTGAGAGTCCACCTCTACATCAAGACAAACTCTCCATGCAAAGATAGGGAGCAAATACATTAGCAGGGTTGCCGTGTTTTCAGTTGTAGAGTCCCCAAATAAAGTGGCAGCCCTGCCAATGTATTTGCTCCCTATCTTTGCATAGAGAATTTGTTTTGATGTAGAGGTGGACTCTTAGGATAGCGTGGGATATACCCTCCATTTTGGCCTCAACTTGAGAGCTTTTTTTGAGCTTAGGAGTTGATTTCAGAGAAAACCAGTGGCACCATCGTGTTTCTTGCGAACTTTTACATAAGAATCAGTATAGTCAAATCGCAAATTTCTTACACACACATGCATTATCTCCTTTGCAAGGCTAAAAGTTAGGAAGAAAAAATAACTTACCAGGGCAACCAAAGCCATGTTTAATACAGTGCAACGCGTTCCAATAGGAATTCTGCCGGAAACAGAAGGAAAGATGATTTACAAAAAGTTCAACAAGTCGAAAGTGACAAAGAAAAATTCAGGCAGTGGACTGATAAATATAAAACAGCAATTGGGCAGCGCTTAGCAAGAGGGGACTAACTTCCACAAAAATGAGGAAGAGGTCTGCTGATTCCCTCAGTGCTCAGAGACAGGTCAAATCGGACAAAGTTATTCTGTTTGATTGCAGTGACCCAGCGAAATTATCCAAATTTTGAATACATACAACCCATGATTTAAAACTAGGACACTTTAATAAATGATACTTACAGCCTCATCGACCAGGACAGACTGGATGGTTTCAAAATGACAGGTAGCTTTAATGCAGCGCTCAACCAATGATGGATATTTGCAATGGATTGCATCCAAATAAGTATACTGCTCCAATTTAATGGGGTCATTTTGAACAAGCTCTTTGAACTGAGACATTGTGCAACCTGTAAGAAAGTAATTGTTTGATCTTTAAGACAGAGAGACAGAATTTCTTTCCTGTTTCTAAGAACCCTAACTTCTTCATGTAAACCTATTCGACTATTCTCTAATTCTACATTGCCGATCACCTTTTTCTGACTGTCTACTTTGTAGCACATTGATTGAAGTAAAGATATTCTCATTTCCTTCTCTGCATTAGCACAAAAGAAAACAAGAGAAGAAAATTATACAGAGAATACCCCCAAACTCATAGGCTCGAATGAAGGTCTCTTCTTTCTAAATGCTGCAAAGCAACACTAGGGCAAAGTTAACAGAGAGACAGTGATTTTATCCCAAGTTTATTGATATCACCCTTACAATAAGAGAAAAAGTTCACCTGGTAATTCACATTCTATGAATTCAGTATCCTGGCCAATACAATCAAGACCACCATTGGAAGGAGGAGGATTATTGCATTGCCTTCTGCGAGTACGCTTTCCTATTCCACCGCACGATCCTTCGCACGCACCAAATGAAGACCAAACAGACCATCCTCCATGCACATTCTTCAAACCAAAATCTTGAATTCTTCCTCCATTGTTGTGCATCAAATTCATTGCTACTGTAACTAAATTGATTCAATACAGGACCAGAAAAATTAATATATTACTCCCTTCTCAAAAGACGAAAGATAAAATTGATTCTATGCACTGAAGACTAAAGAAATGTTGTTTGGAACTACTTAATGTTGATCGAGAAAACTGTACCAAACTGTACAACAAAAAGAACTGAGTTCTTGTCACAGTGGACTTTCTGAAGCAAACCTTAAAGTCTCTGAAAGAGGAAGGAATGAAAGAGGGTGCCCCATCTTTTAACTGGGCAGCATTTTTTATCTAAAACTAAATATCCAAACAACCAGCTATTTGATTAATCACAACATTCTTCTTGATTTTGGCCTAAAGAAACAGGAAAATTGACTAAGAGCAAAGAACCCATTGGAGCAGTTTTCAAATATAATGGTGTAGATTTTCACTTAAAGTTATTGAATGCTTGAAATTACCGAGAATCATACTTACAATGCTGGAATTGTAAAAATAATACATCACACGACAGTAAAATAGGAATTTTGAAAAAAATGTTTCTTGCAAAAATTATGATCATCTCAGCCTTCAATGCTTATGAGTGCTAAACTTAACCTGTAACACCATTGATTTGCATAGAACAGAGACTTAACTATCATTTCACAAGGCCATTCCACAATGTCAGCTGTTTAGATGGAATGAGGTTCTTCACTTTTAGTTTTGTTAGTCATATTTTGCAATATAAAAAAAGGGAAGATAAAACTGAACTGGCGGGCTGATTATTGAAATTTATAGGCAAAATTATAGACAAAAAAGAAAAAAGGGATATGAAGGCATTCTATTGGTGGAAGCAGGCGGTTGAAATGGACGAAAGAAGTAGGTAATAGACTAGCTAACAGCAACCGACGAGAGATCCATCAGTTAGTCCATCATTTTCTCACTTTGTCTACATGGACCACACATTTCAACCAACAGGACCGCTCCATACTCCTTCTGTCTATCAATTTCAACAATCAGCCTGCAGGAAAACTGACAAGAAAATGATTAAAAACCAACAAAATCTTTGAATTTGTAATGATTCACATAATCTCAAAATGTAGGATTCATTACACTCAGTGCCTACAGGCAAGTCCTTTTATAGCAATTCACAAATGAGAACAGACAGGGACAGATTGCACTGGACTACATTTTATAATTTGGAACTATAAATTCTAGCCCGGTTTAAAAACAACGTATGTGCCATTAGTTTCCCTTCGCACATAAGTGTTTTTCCAGAAGAACCAGAATTTATAGTTCCAAATAGCAAAATGCAGTCCAACTGTAGTACAAGTTATTAATGTGATGCATTTGAAATGTTTTCATGCCTGAAAACTTATGAGACTGCAGAGGATTATGTTAATTAAAAAGGAGTCCTGACGGAGATATATTGTTTTAAAAAGCTAAGAATAGTGAACTTTATAGGATTTACACTTACCGTTTGAAAAGTAATATACTTACCTCTGAAACTATTGAATATTCCTTCAAAGGTGAAAATGAAGCAGAAAACACGATTTAAAAATTTGATTCACAAAAAAATCAAGGGGCCCTTGAATTTACCTTCAAATTTGAGATGATGAATAAAACTGAATGATGAAAAACAATAATTACTTTGGAAGACACAGGAGCAAAAGGCTCCTCATGACTTGTTCCGACCCTACTTTTTCAAGATATCGTCTTCAGGTGCGCCAGACACCTAGAGGTCACCTGAGTGGCCTCTGGCTGACTGCCCCTGCTACACTGCTCTCACAGCCATTGTACTTATTATTCTCTACAGTTTAGTTATCCAGCAATCGAAAAAGACCTACCCCTCCCCCCGTAATCGAAAAAACACCTGAAATTTAAGGAGGAAAATAATTTCGGAAAAGATGCAGAAACCTAAGGTCAGTGCCAACAATCTCTAGAATTAAGACTTTTGTAGCATTCAACTAATGGGGGAGTTTAATCGTGATCAATCTGTATTTTATGTGGCCTAATTTCTTATAAGTTTTGTTCCCTTAACAAAGAATCTGACAAAATACTTTTTTGCCTCATTTAAAAAATCTTAATTTTTCATCCAAGTTAAGTTGCATCAGACTTTCATTGTGGAAGATGGCACTTGAAATGCTTATGTTTTCGTAACTATTCTTCTTTAGGAACATGAATACATCAAATCGGAGCGTGTAACTCAGACTTTGAAGCGTTCATTGTACATACAAGGTCAGGTTACGAGGAATGAATAATTGAATACACTTGATACTTTTGATTTCACGCTGTGATATTTTGGCTTTTCAAATATGTGTTGTGATACTGTGAGTGTGAGACGTTGCATGCTCTTGGTCTTAATCACTGCTAAGTGCCTCTTGTTACATTAACAAGTTCAAGTTTTTCAACGAAAATAAATAATTTTTTAAGCCAACATTAAATAAGTTTACTGACCGTTTGAGCAAGATGAAGCATAATTTGCCTCATTTTTGCATTGAAAATATACACAAATCAATAGAAGAGTTCTCCTACCTTCCTGGTAGTTTTTGGTAATAACTTGATATCAATTTTCATAAATACTTAATGCTAAAGTAAAGATGGTAGATTCTCCATCTCCATCTGAAGGTAGGTAAACATATTTGACAAGCAATGTCAAAAGGCTCCCATAAATTAGGCATGGCTGTAAAAAATACCTCCTCCACTTATCTAAAAAATATAGGTACCATGTGAAAACAGCCATACAATAGTGCCATTCTTATGTAGTAGTTGGAGTTTGTATCCTTCAACTTGCATGATACATTTCCGGTGCTTCACCATCTTTTAATGTAAATTACTGTTCTATTTTAAGAGCTAATCCTCACAAAATGACCAAGAAATTCCTGAGAAGCACTACAGAGGTTTGACCCATTAGACTACAGATTTTAATTCAGAACTAAAGTGAAACTAGGAGCATGATTTCACCCTCACATTTGAATATTGATCAAATCATTCTTTACACAGGTCTGCAGTCACAATGAGGCAAAGATCAGGAAAGACACTTCAAAAAATTTTATCACTGGATCCAAAAATGCAATCTGTTAGTTTGCATCACATAAGGACTTTCCAGAGCGGCAGTTTTCTGAGTAACTGATACATGCTACAAGAAATGAGCCTACTGAAGGCCTTAACATTTTTCCGCCTCCCCTGCTAAGGAAGTTTCTTCAATCAAACAACAAAATTCGTTCGTTTGACCAGGATAAATCTTACTTATTTGTTATTTATCAAAAAAGGAGAATAAAGAGTTGTTTCTAAGTGTCCACTTATGCTGGGACTATGATATTTTGACTTCTGAAGCCGAAAATGACTGTAGATGTTTTCCATAGCAAGTTGGAAAATCAAATGTTCTAAAAGCACGTTTTTGGGGCTAAAAAAAGGCAATTTTTGGGAAATTCGCTTATGTAATTGGTAGGTGACAAAAATTCGGAGGCAGCTTCATGTTCAAAAAAGTATAGGAAAAGCTCCATCAGGCATTTAGAAATAAAATGTTACCCTTCATTTGAACGCAAAAGAAATGTTTGAGATTTACAAGGGATGAGCAACAAGTAGAGCAAACTGGCAGATACATTGAAATCCACACAAGATGAGAGTAAATAAAGGGGATTTAACAATTTTATCCAGGCACTTTTGTCATCATCCTTGACAGCCCCCAGCTTACATGGACTTTTTAAAATTCCCTTGTATTTCCTGACTATCCCTGACTGTAGCAACCGCGACCCTGTGCTAGAATATAATATCTTCAGCTGGTTAAGTACAGATTTTGATTTTACTGATAAATATAGGATATTTGTTTGTAGACAGTTAAATGATGATTTGGAGCAAAATTATGAAACTCTGAAGCTTCTCCTTTAATTTTTTTTTCCAAATATAGAAAAAAATACCCAACAACATTTAACATTGACAAAATTTATTTCCAACAAATAAAGACTCATTTTTCAATTCAATATTGACTCTGCCTTCTCACAGGCATCAACATTGTTTAAAATGCGAAAGAATAAAAAAGACTTTTAAGACTTTTCAATACATAGATGATGTACAAGAAAAAAAGGAAACTGATCAAACAGGGAAAGAAAATAAGCTTACAGTAACTTACAGAAAGAAATTGCAAATTCTGTTCTCCTTGACATAATTAACTGGCTATTGGGAACATAAAGTTGTTTGATCACTACTGAATGATTGTGTGTCGACAGAGAAATTATTCTTTCCTGTCCTTCCATGGGTGGTAGTTCTTCATTTCTTCCGGCAACTCAGGTGCGAAGGCATTGAAGAATACTGTCTGCTGGATCTGTAGGCATAAAATACATAGGGCAAAACCATTAATCTCCATGATTTGAAGTCTTGTATGAAATTAAAATTTTCTATGATCATCATTTGGACTGAGTTGGACAGTAACGAATCAATCAGCATCAAGTTTAAAACAAGAAAAAGAGGTTTAAAGTTGTATTCATCCATTCAACTAGGCACTAAAAACAACATTTTCATGTTCAAAATATTTTTTTCGACTTCAATTTTTGACCGAAGAAAATTTACGACCAGTTAAATTCAAAACTACTCCAGGCGTATTTTCCAAAATGTGACTTTGTGCGTTCTTGTTAAACTCCGTCCATTATAAAAACTTGCGTATAGAAGGTAATTTATCTTTTTGATGTCCCACCGTATAATACAAAAAAAAGTTGTTTTCTTGACTGAAAACAATACAAAGAAACTGAGTAACTGATACTCGTGTTCACCAGGGTGGATCAGAAAAAGCCCCTTTCCTGATCTTTGAAGTTAAGAAAAGTTTGAGAGTCCGCAGTTCATATTATAATACTTAGTATGCATTTGTTTACAGGGGTATCTAAATATTTAGGATACAATTTGAAGTGAGTAAAGGGAAAACCCATATTAATTTTGCATAAATTCCATCTGAATCTAATTTGCTGAAATCAGGTTTGCAGGCAATTTGATGCTTTACGCAAGATATCGACAAGTGCAACTGAGAATCTAAAAGTTTGTCTTCAAGAAATTTTCTTAGCATGGTTATACAGTTTTTGTGAACTCAAAATTTTACGCATACTTTTTCTACCCCTGAAGATTACTTATGTAAAGCCATGCTTACATATCGCATAGATAATGCATACTGTAAGCTTATGCTTGCTAGGTGCGTTTCCTGGTAATACAATAAGGAAGAACGCTGTATGAACCTTCAGTCATTACCAAATTTCATATGATAAAAAACGAATTTCCAGGAAAACCTGGGAATATTTTCCACCTAATTTTCCATAGAAATTCATTTGCAATCAGATCTGAACTATCTGAAATTTCCAAGAGAAAATATTCACAGCTTTTCTCAATAATAAACATTTTGTCTAAGGAAAGGTGGCAACCATTGAATGTTCATACCAAGTTTTTTCCTAGCATGGCAGAGTATTGAGCAAAATATAGGTCAAAAATGAGATTGCTGCTAAGACAAACTTAAAAGAAATAGCAGCATAGATTTACATTATGCATAAAAAATAATCTTGCATAGTGTTTCTTTTTTATATTCATTTATTCCTTAATATAGGGGAACAAAAGGCACTTTACTTAACTTTGTGGGATTCTTGCAATTCCAATTCGTTAGAATCAGAACTTAAGATCACTTTGATGGCACAATGTCAACTTCATTTTGTTTTCATTTTTCCGAGATTCTCAATACAAACATGGACAGTATGTTAAATTGTTTCATCAATTACAGGCTAAAATGAAAATTGCCTGGAAAAATATGCTTGCTCACTGTATGTTGGGACAAAAGTTAAGTGTTGTTTATGTCATCATTCATCAATGGAGCCATTTGATTGCATTTACTTACGACGTTGTTGAATGGTACTGATTTTAAGTGATTCAGAGATTGAAATTGGTCTCACTATACAATGTGCGAGCTGCAGCTCTCTCAAGGGTGTGAACAAGGAACTCAGGGCCAAAACTTGGCCTTTTCTTGAGGCGAGATGTATCTACAGGGTGTCTAGTATTTTTTAATTTTGAAAAATCCTGATATTTTCCTGATATTTTATAAGAAATTCCTGATTTTTTCATTTTGAAAATTCCTGATATTTTCCTGATTTTTCTCGACTCCTGGCACGGTAGGCAAGAAAAAGTAAGACTTTCTCCGCTGAATAGATTCGCATAAGAAAATTCCTCATAAAACGCCCAATTTTTCCGATTTTCCTGATTTTTTCTAATCAGCCAAAATTCCTGATATTTTCTGGTTTTTCCTAATGATAGACACTCTGATCTAGGAATGGCAAACTTACGGTAACAGCAATGGTCACGAAGAGAACAGCAGAAATTGCCAATTGTTTGTTCCATCCAGCATTTCGTTCATCGATGTATTCCTGCCAACTGCCTCCAACTTGTGGTAAATCATCCTGGTCAGCGATGTGCTTTGGTGGGAAAGTGCCCGGTGACAGTTTGTAGGGGTCGGTGAGACTCACTGGGATGTAGTTAGGGTCTGCCATTTTATCATCCGCTCCATGATGAGCAGCTCGTACAGCAATAGCTGCCACGCCTAAAAGTGAAAATTAGAAATTAAATTTATTGCATACAGCAATGAGAAGTTTCAGCAGGAAAGGGATTAGAAAATTTAGAATATATCATGGGTGGTTAATTCACATGATAATCAAGTATGCAAGATTTTACGAAAATTAAGCGAACTAAGGTGCAGGTTAGAAAATTGGCAGTTTGCAAACTTGACCAAATGATAGCTTATGCACTTAAGTACCCAGGCAGGTCAGAATATGTGCCAATTTCCTCCAAATGGTTTAAATTATTCTAGACTAATAGTGATAGATATTAGACACCATCTAATATCCTACATCATATCCAGTTGTTGATTAAGAGAAGTGATATCTGTTAAGTTTCGTCGACATGCTTTGAAAATATCCTGAGTTGGAGTTTCGCCTTGAATTTAAGAGAAGATTGCCTGCAAATTTAGTATGTTAGTGTAAATTTGTGCCAAATTATATTAAGACCGACAAATTAACCCCAATTTGCTGTTTTATGTTGGCTGCCCTAGCGTATTTTTGCAGATGTTTGCTTTGGCGCACATGTTTACACTTTAGGCAAAGACATTGAGTCACGTAGACCATGCGCCTGGCTCGGTTTAGTACAGGCGAAGCGAAGCAAGTCTCTCGGGGCCCTATGATGGGCGGGCAGGGAAGGGGAGAGAGCAAGTGTCCCAAGCACTCGAAGAGACTGCTGAAAGGCAATGGAGAATTCATTCCCGCACTCGGTTTTTCACAAATATTTCGTTTAGAGTCCATTTTCAGACAAAATTCCTGGGAAGAAAAGTTTCAGAACGTGTAATTTTGCACCCGATTGGCAATATTTCATTTTTCCGAACTATTTATTAACCGAGAAAAAAGCCTCACAATCCAACAAAAATTCACTGGAGCTGCTACTGCCCATGCGCAGATGTGCGCATCCGGGACAAACGAACTCATCGATGCGGGTCAGTGCCACCACTCATCGGCATGCGAATTTTTAAAAGTTGTCTCGCCTTCCGCAACACAGGATGCACAGTCTACATGATTCAATGTTCTTGACTTCAGGACTGAGTAGCAGCTTAATTGAAGTCGGGTCAGCAAGGACCTTGGTATGATTTTTCACCTTGTTTGTTAAAATTTGGTGAGTTTGAACAAAGTGCGCTATCTTCATGGACAACTGCAAGGAAAGAGGGCATGTAGGCTTACGGGGCAAATTTGACTCTCAATAATCTGCAAAGGAAAAAAAGATTGCCTCTGACTTGCAGAGCCAAAAGTGTGTTGATAACTGTAGTCAATTTGAAATATAGTTCATGGGTCTCATAATGGCAGTCCATTCATATGTAATGTACATCTAATTGGATGCAGATGTGAGGCTGCCTTCTCGGTGCGAGCCTGCATTGCCTGACTAGGTTTGGGTCTGCAGAACAGTGTGACAAAGGAGAAAAGGAAAGAAAGATCGTCAACTTGACATGTTGAAGTATTAATGGAAAATAATAACGCATAAATTTCTCTTCACGATTTCGGAATGAGAATGTCCTAGGAAGTTCAAGGTAACTTCAATGATAGCCTGGTTGGATAGAAAATAATAACTTATTTTTGTTCACCTGAAGGTTGTCGGGTGGTAGCTGCTCGGGCGACTTGCCTGGCTAATTGACTAAACATTATGCCGAACGACAATTCTCAGATCGGCGTGAGAAAAGAAATAGATGTGAGTTCAACTGAGAATTGACCAAGGAATCAAACCCAAATCACCAGAAAATTACACACGGACACAGAGCAAACAAAAACAGATGGTGATGCGGGGTACGTGATGGCGAGACAGCCACCCTTGGATTCGGTCGTGACGTAAAACGTCTAATTGGCCGATCGGCCAATGAGAATGAGGCTTGCAGCAAGGCGCAGACAGTACTTCATGCCGTACATGGCTCAACTCTGTCACAGCTCCCGTTGAACTCTAGTTGAACTCGCGTTGCGATTGCGGTTACAGTTGCAAAGCTAAACAAAAAAGATTATAGTTGATCATATTTTTGATACTCTATGATATTGATTGGATCGAATGATAACATAACCTCTTTCAATGCTACCAGTTGAAATATATCGATACCTATCGCATTATATCTACGGACGTGAGACGTCACTCTTTCTTCTTCAGACGAAGCTTTTCGCTTTTCGGAAGTTCGCCGCATGACTTCTGGTTTAATTCTTTTGAGAGTGAAAATGTGAATATTAACTTGTTGTCAACGATATCCTCTTGAAAATTTGCTGCTCATCTTGCCTGGTAATCAGAATTTCATCTTCATCAATTTCTATCAGGTTGTGTTGTAAGCGCACTGAGTGTGTTGCACCTCTTATCCCTCATAGAATGCTAAGTATGGATCCACAATTTTTTCTTAGAATTACCATAAATATTACACAATAATTGCGTCTGATTGTTAACAGTACATACTCCTCATAGAGAACTCCTTTGTTAGCAAATGAGATAACTCCTGGGTCGTCAGACACCTTGCCGTTCCAGCTTGTGATAGCGAACTGTAAGGAGGAAAACCAATAATATAATAGGCCGTGGAAGGCATTGAAAGGGTAGCTCACAGCTTCCTCAGTCTTATTGGTGATATGAGCCACAACATCCATGTACTTCTATGAGAGTTTCAATCAAGTACCACTAGTTCTTCCTTTACTGCCTCCTCCTTCAAGACTTTCATGGGAAGTTTCGCGGTTTGAGTCTACTAGCTTGTAATCTGACTCTCCTAAAACATTGACAAATTGCTCACTTGTGCACCCAAGTATACGGGTGCTGAAACCTTATGATTACATGTCCTGCTCGGTTAAGTGTTGGTAGGGTGAAATGGTGAAAGCCTTGTGAGATTGAGAAGAAAACTGGGAACTCCCATCAAAATGGGACGAAAGAAGGTTTGGAACTTTCTGCAGCCCCGTCTTAGGGCAGCAGACACTATTAATTTGAGGAGTAGGTAACTGTAAGTGCTCTTGAAAAAGTCTTGAAGAACCATTCTACTCCAGGTAGCTCACTTTCCTTATTTTTGTTCATACCTTTTCTCCCTGCTTACTGTACTAAGAGACACTTTAGAGGAAACTAGATTATATTTCATCGATTGGTAAGCAGGCTTAGTAATTTTAAATTGTTGCCCTACCAGCAGAATGCCAAGTAAATAGAGAATGCCACAATGGCTTTACTGCTTTTGATATTTTTTTTTACTTTTTATTTTGGACATCTAAGTAAAGTATGTATTTTTTTCTTTTCAGGTTGCATTTTTAAGTTTGCAAGATGAGCGGTTCCATTGAAATACCTTTGAAAGACACAGACGAGGTGAGACCTTTATTTCTAGCCTAAGAAAGAAGAGTGCATTTCATTCCCAGCCATTATTGAAGCATCATCTTTCTCTCCCATATGTTTGCATTTCATTGAATTTATTTCAAGTCACATTGAAAGACATTTTGTATCTTGCAGAGGTGTAATAATTCTTAGTCATGAAGTTTTTTTTTCATCCAACCATCAAGTTACTTTGGGAAAACTCTGCCGTGAAATGCACTCAATTTTCATAAAAGCAAGTGGATCATCTCTCATTTAAGGTTATGTTGGATGCTTTGCAGCCTGTGTACAATAATAAACAATTTAAACAGGAGGGGGTATCAAGGCTTTTTTCACCCAAATAACACCGAAATGCGTCTGCTGAGAACTCAGCCTTCCTCAGTTGAATTAAAGACTTCAAAAATTTTTCAAATCTAAAATCTTAGTATTCGGCTGTACCTTTCAAAACAAATAATAGTCTTCTCATTTTGAAAGGTACAGCCGAGTATTAAGAATCTAGATCTTCGAATAAATTTTATTATCTGTTAGCCAACTGAGGAAGGCTGAGTTTTCAGCCGAAACGTTTTAATGTCATTTGTATCAAAAAAAGCCTTTTTTCAGGTTGCTTAAATTGGTTATTTTTAGAATAAACTTTGCAATTTTTGTAATTTTGAGGTTAGATTTGCAATTTTTTTATACACTACAGCATTTTGATGCAAAATTGGAAAAAACTAAGAACTTCAGTTTGCATATTTTATACTGTACTTCGAATGCAGCAAAGTTGCTAACTCACTCACTGAAATTGTCGGTCAGACAGTGTTGTTCATTATCGTCCACCACTGCACAATGGAGGCAACCATAAAAAACAAGTCTGAAATATCTATCAGCTCTCTAAGTTCTAAATTTTTGCCCCTGACAAGCATGCTGTCAAAACTGACTCAACAGTTCAAAGTGCTGAGCCTAAGGAACCTTCTCCTAGAAAAATTGTTGAACCTGTCCTTGTTGAACATCTGATAAAATTTAACCCCTTGCAATTTGAAACACTGCCAATTACCTTGTCGTTAGAGGCTTTTGAGTAAGAAGAACTTATTTTAAAACGTTACTCAATAGAGGAAATCTTGCATTAAACATGAAGCTTCATTTTATAATGCAAAACTATCACATCGGAAATAATGAACACATATTTTACAAATGATGAACTAAGGAGAAAGCAAGAAGAAAACCATTTTTAAACTACAGTTGAAGAATAAGTGAAATGTCAAATCAAGTCTCAAGCATTTTTCCGTCTATAAAGAGTTAAAGTAGTGAATTCCCAGAGTAAGCCCATCCATGCATTGTAAAATTATTAGTTTTTGCTCAATTTTTAGGCAGGATGATAATAGAATGCTCCTTCAAATATCCTCATTAACATGAAGAATCAAAAAAGTTATTATTAGGAGATTTTTCCTTCAGTTGTATTTGTTGTGCCCTTGCTCTCTACTTTCTCAATCATCTCAATTGGCAAAAGACTCCATTTTTAGTCCTGTTTTGCCCTTTAGCCCGGCTGAAATGCAAATATAATTTTTTTATCTTTCATGATTTCAGGTAATTGAACTAGACCTCGATCAATTGCCTGAAGTAGATGAGGTACTGCATATTTTACGTCAAGAAAGTGTACAACTGAATATTTGGGTTAAATTAGCGGTAAGTTAATTTTTAATCTTTTCGCTCACTCTTAAATGTTGACCATTCTCCTCTTTTACTTTTAAATTTAAATAAATGCACCCAGCTTAAAAGCATGACAGTAAAAAGTTATATTTTCTTACTTTTGAGAGTTATTTTTAATTGAATCAAATTAAATAAATCTCCAAAGGTTCAAGAGTGATTCTTAATATTCAAGGACAAAAAGCCCTCGCCATGCTAAATGGGATTTCAAGGGGTCAAAGAATGTCTCAAGGCAGCAAATGAGGATTTAAAATCAACTGTCAAAAATACTATGACCTATGGCAGTGAAGTGTAGCAATTGAAGAAGCGGACCCAAAAAATGTACTGGGCCACAGAGATTGATTTCTGGCAAAAATTGGCTGGAATTTTGAGGAGAGAAATTATCATAAATGAATGCTTGGACAATGGAACCGATTATTTTCCAAATCTTGTAAGCGCCAAAATTGTGAATGCGAGAAAAACAAGAAAAACAGTTTTATTCTCTTTGTTGACAACCTTCGAATTCCAAAAAATGTATGTGCTTTAAGAAGGATATTTTTAAATCAGACATGATAGATCATACCAGTGAAAACAAAGAAAAAACAACCCCTCTACCACCGGAATAGAGTTTGGCGCTTACATGATTTGGAAAATAATCGGTTCGATTGTGCATGATATTGTGTCCAAGCAGTTGGTATGGTTTGGGCATGTGCAGAGAATGGCTGATACGAGATTGCAGAAAAAGGTTTTGGATTGGGTTCCTCCAGGTAAGCATCATAGAAGGCGTTCAGCCAAAAGGTTGATAAATGACATCCTAAAAAAGGTGAAGAGGTGCCAGCCTCCAGAAAATCTATACTTCGATAGAGTTCAGTGGCACTCAAGTATTGCAGATGACCACTACGTACATATAAATAAATTTACTTACCTATGTGCTAAAAATCAAGGCACCTGTGTTCTCTCAAAGTCAATTTTCGGACTGTTCAGAAACAGAATCATCTGTTATGAAATGGTCCATGTTTTTCAGTTTTGTTTGCATTCTGCCGAAGAATTGTGAAACCCCCTCTTGAGGATAAGAAGACAATGTGTCATTTGGACTGAGTTCATCAGAAAGAACCAACCCACATTAAGTTAAAACGGAGAAAAAGAGGTTTAAAGTTTTACTCCTGCATGAGGCTCAATGTAGTAAATATAATTTAACCCCTATTTCCACAAACTAATTTCTGTTTTTCGACTTTCAGTTTTTGGCAGGAAAAAATATACGGCTAGTGAACTCAGAAACATTCTTAACTCAATTTCTTCGAAAATATAGGTTGAATCCTTTCTGATAAACTCGGTCCATTTACCCAACTGTCAAATGGTCTTCAACCAGAGATTGCTCTGTTATTTCGTTTTTTTCTTTTTACCGAAATTAGAGTAAACAGCACCAATGTTGAATAAGCTGCTTAGATACCATGACCAGTGAAACATTAACCTTAAATTAATTGCCTGCTGAAGTGTTTTTATGTATTTTTTTTTTTTTTTTTTTTTTTTTTTTTTTTTTTTTCAATTGAATGAATCATTGATCTATTTTCTTCAAAAGTCCTAAGCGTAGTAAAAGTCAACGTTTTTAAAAGAAAAAAAAATCAAAGTTGGAGTTCGGCTCAAATGTGAGAGAAAAGTTAGGGTCTTCGAAAATTCTGAGTCAGAGAAAAGTGTGGATAGTGGAAAATTGGAAAATAATTGAAACCGTATTAGCCTGTACATAATATTGAAGTTGAAAGAAAAAAAAAGAAAAAATTTTACTCCGTTCTTGAAATATTTTAATGTCTGTTTCTTTAAGTCAGTCCTGCTTATGAATACATAGGTCTGTAATATGTGATGCTCTGTGTCTCAAGCTTCAAATTATTCTACTATAATCTATACTTTTGTTGCAGCTTGAATATTACAAAAATGGCAAAGTACAAGCTTTTGTTAAGCTTCTGGAAAATTCCCTCCATGAAGCAAATCAAAATTATCGAGATTATGAAAAGGATCAGATGGAAGCCTACGATAAGCTCGCCGCATTTTATGTGGATGAAGCTAATAAGGAAAAAAATAAAGATAAAAAAAGGGATCTTTTCACCAAAGCTACACGGCTTTACA
Organism: Bemisia tabaci; assembly: GCF_918797505.1. NCBI lineage: Eukaryota > Metazoa > Arthropoda > Insecta > Hemiptera > Aleyrodidae > Bemisia > Bemisia tabaci. The sequence continues at coordinate 55,409,900 of NC_092794.1, forward strand.
CCACAGCTGATAAGATCATCATGTACGATCAGGTAAGTCAGCAGCATTTTACAGGGATGCAGAGAGTTTTTCGCCTCCTCATTAATAGAGCCAATTTTCCTCAAAATTCTCAGTGATAACCCATTCTCGCTTCCTTACTCACGAACCGCCGACATTTTGCAAATGAACATGTTATTTTCTTACTGTTGCAAGCCAACCTCTCTATTGCCAACCCTTTTCAGCTACCCCATTTTTAAAACCCATTTTCGAGGATTTCCCATTTTTGCATGCGACCACTTTCAACTACTTGGTTGCATCATTGAGGCTTTTCTGCTCCCTCAATATTTTATTTAAACCCATTTTCTACTTTGCAAAATCTGTGGTCGATTTTTATAAAACCCTCTATATTTTTTTAGGATTAGCATGCATACAAATTCCAAACTTACATTTCATTATCCTTATACATTCAATAATTTAAACATATTCATCCCTCCAGGGCTTAACATTGAAGATAGATAATAGGCAGTGTTGAAATGTCGAAGTAACCAGTTTTATTTTGATTCAACCAAGGATAAAATTTGTGGACTGAAAAGAATTCTGTACCGTGAACGTCATCTGTTTTAGATTGGTTCATTGGGGCAGCGGCAAGGAATTTGTACAGGATTTTAGTGTAGTCTCTATCATGTAACATTTCAAAGAAAAAACAAACAAAAATCATAAAAAATTTCAAATAGCCCTTTTAAGGGGTAAAAAGCTATTCAAAATCCAATGTACAAAAGTGGACAGAGGATTTGACGGAGTAAGCTGAAGCCCGAAGCCAAGTTTAGCCAATCAGCAAACGCCAATTCTCTTGCCTGACTGCGTCATCAGAGCTAGCCAAAAATATTGTTTCAAATCGGTCTCTTTTTTGGAATTTTCAAAATGGGGTCCCTTCGCCATTTAGGGTTTAAAAAAATTCTAAAAAATTCCTAGGAGCTCAGTTAACTCCATACTTCCCAAAAAATGAATTAAACTAAACGGGTGCTCCTGACCCATTTCAAATTGCTATTGATAGCTAATGCAAATATGTAACAAGTATTTCAATTGAAATTTTCAAAAATCTCCTAGTGTGGTTTATTTGCTTTAAAAAAACTGAACAAAATGTTTTCTTGCAATTTTCTGTGATTTTTTTAGAATGAGTGAAGAAAATTCACTGAAAATTTCAATGAGAACTGTCAGTTACTTTTCCTATTAAAAATGAAATGTGAGTGGAAACTAACCACACTGCAGCAGAGGTATTATTCTTTTAATTAAGCCATTGATATACTTATCATTTATATATTTCCTCTTCACTTATTATTTTCAGAACCATCTTCTGGGACGAGCAAAGTTCTGCCTGTTGGAAGGTGATAAAATGGATCAAGCTGATGCCCAATTTAACTTTGTTTTAAATCAGTCTCCAAATAATATTCCGTCCTTGCTTGGGAAAGCTTGCATAGCATATCATCGGAAAGATTATCGTGGTGCATTAGCATTCTACAAAAAAGCTTTACGTACATATCCAAAATGTCCTGCCGATGTGCGCCTGGGAATGGGACATTGCTTTATTCGTTTGGGGAACCAAGATAAAGCACGGCTTGCATATGAACGGGCTTTGGAGCTGAATCCACAATGTGTGGGCGCACTGGTGGCATTAGCTATTCTGAAGTTGAATGCTCAAAGCAAAGAAGACATTAAAGCGGGTGTACAAATGCTTTCAAAGGCATATTCCATTGATTCAACCAATCCTATGGTTCTTAATCATTTAGCCAATCACTTTTTCTTTAAAAATGATTTTAAGACATTGCAGCATTTAGCCCTTCATGCTTTCCACAACACAGAAAATGAAGCGATGCGCGCAGAAAGTTGTTACCAACTGGCACGTGCATTTCAGGCACAACATGATTATGATCAAGCTTTTCAATATTACTATCAAGCAACGCAGTTTGCCCCCAATTACATTTTAGCACATTATGGCTTAGGGCAGATGTACATTTATCGTGGAGATTCTGAAAATGCTGCTCAATGTTTTGAGAAAGTTCTTAAAGCTCAACCTGATAACTATGAAACAAAGAAAATTCTTAGTAATTTGTATGCTAATTCTACTAGTCAGTCCCGGCGAGATATCGCCAAAGACTACCTGAAAAAAGTAACCGAAAATTTCCCTGATGATGTTGAAGCTTGGATAGAATTAGCTCAAATTCTAGAATGCAGTGATTTGCAAGGCTCCTTGCAAGCCTACGGAACTGCCATTCGCATTCTACGTGAGCGTAAAGCTGAGTTGAATGCAGAGATCCCTGCAGAAATTTTAAACAATGTTGGCTCTTTACATTTTCGCCTCGGCAATCTTCAAGAAGCTGAAACTAATTTTGAGGCAGCTCTTTCAACAGCGAAGCAAGAAGCTGAAAAAGCTGAAATCGAACATGATACTCAGTACTATAATCTAATGTGTGTAACGATTACTTACAATATTGCAAGGCTAAGCGAGGCTTTATTTCAGTTTGACAAAGCTGAAACAATGTACAGAGCTATTTACACAGAACATCCTAACTATATTGACTGTTATTTAAGACTTGGTTGTATGGCCAGGGATAAGAATCAAATCTCTCAAGCTTCACACTACTTCAAAACACCTTTAGGAATTGACAATGAGCATCCAGATGCCTGGTCATTACTTGGAAATCTACATCTTGCACAACAAGAGTGGACCGTCGGACAGAAGAAGTTCGAACGTATCCTACGTAACCCTGCAACCTCTTATGATTCATATTCTATAATAGCACTTGGTAATAGTTGGCTGTCCATCCTCCAGCAACCTGTTAGGAATCGTGCCAAGGACAAAGAGTACATGGATCGTGCTCTGAAACTTTTCGAAAAGGTTCTTGAAAAAGATCCCCGCAATATTTGGGCTGCTAACGGAATAGGTAACTATACTATTTATGTACAATTATATCACTGGGTGAATTTCAAGTGTACATCTCTACTGAGAAATAAATGGAACTTGGTTTGGCGGGTTTTACTCGGAAGCTATTGGCTCTCCTCCATTCATTCAAGATGATTTCGTAAGTCAGCCATTCATAAAGCATTTTAATGCACGTGGAAGGCTGGTAATCTGTCTTCCATTGTGTACTGGCGGTTTCATCTCAGGATCTTTTTCAAAATTTCGTACAGGATTAATGCAACCAAATACAAGATATTCAAGCCTTATTTCAGGTTTGGTAAAGATTCTCTCAACTTTCATCTGTAAGTTTATTGTTCTAATAGAAGTCTGTTGATACTTATTTAAATGTGTGTTGTTTTGTGATCAGGCTCCCTATGAAGTGTTTACATATAAGATAGGACCATGCCTCAGTTTTCCAAGGATGTTAGTTGTCACTGTAATCGATAAATTGCTGAAATTCAGATCAATTTTAAAGTGTTCCCTTTTAACGTACCTTGCAAAAGTGTTTCCAGTCTACCAAAATCTCTCACAAGAAAATGATCCAAGACCATTCTCAGGAAAAAAAAGCCAAAATGCCAACTGCCCTTTTGATCCCGCGTGATGTGCTTTCCTTGCAGGACTGCACGTCAACGTAATTTTCAGAAAAAATAAATAAATTTTATATTTTAAACACATATTGATGGATGGATTGATGGATTTAAAGCAGAATTATTTATGCAATTGTGTTAAGTAGTTACAATTCTTCTCTTTTCAGGAGCTGTCTTGGCACGTAAAGGTTACTTTAATGAGGCCCGAGATGTGTTTGCACAAGTTCGTGAAGCAACCGCTGATTTTTGTGATGTTTGGCTAAATATTGCTCACATCTACGTTGAACAAAAGCAGTACATAGGAGCTATTCAGATGGTAATTTCATATTTCCCCAGTCATATCTTGCAGTGCCCCCAGCATTTAAAATTGTTTGTCACTCAAGTAACCTTTAACAGGACCACTGACCTCTCTGGAGTATGTCAGAATGTAATATTTCTCAGTAGGAGACATTGATATTATTCTTTATGATGTCCATAGATCAGTCAATATGACTTCAGTTAAATTTATCTGTTAGGTCTGAAAAATTCAATGTTACTGACTAAAGTTATTTGATCTGTCTGCAGTAATCTTCCTTCTAATATGCGTATCGATTATCTTCTCACTTCTCCCAATTTTTAGGCGCGTACTTTATCCTGGATGAATAATTTTTAAAAGAAAGTATTTCTGTACTCTTCAGACAATTTTTTTTAAAGCATGAATATTAGTCTACTGTAGCTGGTAGCACATGAGCAGCAGCACTATTGTTTCCATTGCGAAAGCTCTAAATTTGGATGAGATAATGCCACAAAATTTTAGGAATTGCATTTATATGAGGCATCAAAGCGGATTTCATAAATTTTTGTTTTTTTTAGATAGTCTTATCATAATTGTTATTGGTAAATGATTTTATTTTTCATTTTATTTGTTTGATAGTATGAAAACTGCATGAGAAAGTTCTTCAGGTATCACAATGTGGAACTACTGCAGTACCTAGGACGGGCATACTTCAGAGCTGGGAAACTGAAAGAGGCCAAAAAAGTGCTTTTAAAGGTAGGTGCCTGTCCTGTTTTATTTCTTATGTCAACCTGATAACATCCATGGTCGAATTAAAATGTGTACGAAGAAGTTTTAAATCACCAAACGAATGTCACTCCAATCAAATAATTAAAAAATCACTAAAATTTGTTAACTTTCAGTTGAACTTTTATGTTTTGATCTGTTGCATCTTGGGCTACAGGCCACCTTCAATACTATTATATGATGTTCCTGTAGAGTCCAAAAGGAAAAGTACACAAGTGATGGCGATAAGTTGGGCCATTTGCAGTAGAAACCTTGAAGATGGGGGATAGCCTGAAGTGAAGTGGATCAAAACCTAAAAATTCCATTAAGCTGTAATTGGTTTTTATGATTTTTGAATCATTCTATTCCCAGTTGACTTCCTATCAACTAAGCACTCATTCTAATATAATCAAGGGCTGCTATTAATTGTTCGTTCCCCTTTAAGTTCATCAAGTTATTGCAGGTAACAATAACCTACCATTCATTTTTTTTCTCCAGGATTTAGTGAAATCAATTACCATATGCTCCCAAAAACTTAGCCTGAAATTTCAATGATCAAGTTAAATCTAATAATATCATGAATAATTTTTTTATCTAGAAACTTCTCTAATCATTGTGTAAAATGTTCTTAAGCACGGTTTTAAATAATTGAATAAGATGCAACCTGCTAAAGTTTCACTAAAATGAAACTTCAAAATTTCTTTGAACTTGACTTCTTTCTTGCAGGCTAGAAGAGTTGCCCCTCAAGACACTGTAATCTTGTACAATATTGCTCTTGTGTTGCAAAGACTGGCAACACAGATCTTGAAAGATGAAAAATCCCCATTAGATGTTGTTCTTCAAGCAGTCCATGAACTTCGCCTTTCTTTAACGTAAGTGACATCCAACATGGTGACCAATATTGCATGCCAATTTTTCCTGTCTTTTAAAATATGTACACAAAGAGAGTACGGCTAAAATCTGGGCTCACCCAAATAATTCTTTTCTATCTGAGGAATGAATGTTACCCTAAAAATTTGACTTGCATTTAAAGTAAATTTTACTTCAATTCTAATGGTAAGAAAATTGAAGCAGTTCTTTCTATGATAAATAGGATGCATTCATGCAGGAGAAGTCCATATACATATGAAGACTTAAGAAAGGACCCATCTATCTAAGGAATTGAAAGGATTTAGGATTGGATTATGAAAGAAGGATCAAGGCTATTTTTCTGCCAGGGGCTACATAAGAGGAAGACATGGTAGTAAAAACCATGACTTTTCCTGAAGAAGACAGAAGGTGTTTTCTAGAGCTGTTGTGTGGATAGACTTGTTTATTATAATGTTGCTGCAAGTGGAAATAATATTTTGCGAAAGAAGCGTTTAGCAGGAGCGTTAAAAACCCTGATGTGCCTCTGACATTTGGACCGCGTGAAGCAGAATGGAACCGAGCCACATCAGGTATTGCCAAATTTAACCGAGCAATTTAATTTTTTACAAGAAAATGTTTGTGCAGATAATTTTGAAAATTTTAAGGAATTTGCTGTGGACCATGCAGAAAATTCACTGAAATTTGCACGAAAGTTTGCACAACCGTTTTCGTTTTTAAAATTAAATTACCCAGTTAAGGTTGGCAATAGCTGATGTGGCTTGGTTTCCTTCTGCTTAACGCAGTCCATTTAGTAAAGCCTTACAATGTTTAGTAAGTATTCCATGGTGTGAACTAAGTGGCATCCTTGAACTTTCCAATTTTGTATGCTGTTCTATCACACTTATGGTAGCATTCCTAAATAAACTAGAGACTTCCTAAACTAAAAAAGTTTGTGTAGAATTCAATTGGACATTTCAACTGTATAATCATGTTTTGATTATTGTCGGAATTTTTTTCTGACCTCTGTCAAAAATCCATCCGCCTTGCCCTAGGACTGCAGGGCCACCTCTTCAGCTGTCAAACCTTCCAGTTGCATACTAAAGTAAATTTTTCAAATTCTGTTTCTATTCACTAACCTGAGGGAATCCTATTCTAAATTGAAAGGTTACTCAATCCTGTGAGCTATTTTCATGACTTTTTTTAATAAATTGATCCTTATCTGTACCTTGTAAAGGTTATAAATATGGCAGTTTTTATTCTCTCAAAAATAAGTTTTTCATTTTAGGAAAACTGTTTCAATCTACTATCTCTTGAAAATTGCACCTCATATTCTTTACAGTAATTTTAAGTTTTTTTCATTTTTCAGATATTTCCAGTATTTAGCAGTGCATGGTGATAGAATGTCTTATGATCTTGCTGTGGCTAGTCTAGAAGCTAGACAGTGTCAAGATCTTCTCTCGCAGGCTGAGTATCATGTTGCAAGAGCCAGAAAAGTGGATGAAGAAGAACAGATGTTGCGTAAGAAACAAGAAGAAGAACGGCAAGCATTCCGATTGAAGCAGATGGAAGAAAAGGTTTTATTCCCTTTCTAGTTTTGGTTTATTTCAGTTTATTTCATTAAGTACTCAGCCATTTAATAAGCCCAATTCATTTTGTAAACTTTCTTTTCCCATTCCTTCTTTAGGGATGTTCATATTGGCTCATGCTGATTTATAATAATTCACTGCTAACTCTTTCTGAAATCCTTGAAAAGTTTCAATTTTCCCTTTAGAATTTTGTCAATGAACATGCGAAACAAGATTTTTCAAAATTATAAATTTAATTTCTGTTTCAGAAATTGCAAGAAGAAAAGATGAAGTCACAGTTGGAAGAGATCATTCAAAAACGACAGGAGTATAAAGAAAAAACCAAAAATGCTCTCATCTTTGAGCCTATCATTGAGTCCAAAAAAGGGAAAGGTAGAGGACGTGGACAAGGAGGAGAGGTGCTTGACAGCGACTCAGATGCAAGTGCAAGATCGATTAGCCCAACAACTGGTGAAGCTAGACCCAAACCACCAAAACCCAAGAAACCCAGCAAAAGGAGGTGAGCGTATTTTGAGTTCAACTCAATTGTTTTAGAGTTATCTTGTGAGGAAAAACAGTATAGAGTAGGCGCTCTCAAGATAAAGACAAAGAAGAAAGAAAGGAGACGTGAACCATGGTAAAGGACTGAAGAAAGAATAGAGTAAAGGAAGGAGAAATGTAATCCTTTACCCACAAATTTATGCCTAGGCTCAGAAATTAACTCTCTCGGTTACTGAAAATCCGATCTGTTCAACGAAAAAGTATTGTTCCAACAGATTTCATTATATCATATGGACATATTTCTATCAAACAGAACTGTGTGCAGTCGGGAAAGATGGGGTCTCCTCGTTAGTGCTCGGGCCATAAGAACGAATGGGAAATATAAAGTGCCAGTGACGAAGCCGTCATCGCGGCTCCTCGTGGTGGGCATGAACTCACGAGCCCTGGCCACAACGCTTTAAACACGTGCCCATGGCTCATGGGTGCCACATTCAGTTGGCTCACAATTCCATTTGCTGAATTGGAAAAGCGGAATTTTACATTCTGTCGAACGGAACTACGTGCAAAGTGTATGAGCCATGGGCTTGTGTCTAGAGCATTGTGAACAGGGCTCACGAGTTAATGCCCATCACAAGGAGCTACGACGACAGCTTTGTCACTGGCGCTTGATATTTCCCATTCATTCTTATGGCCCGTGCACTAAGGAGCAGACCCCATCTTTCCCACCTGCTTATAGTTCTGTTTGATAGAAATATGTCCATATGTACCCTGGTGAAATGTCTAACCTGGCTTCTTTGTATTTTTCAATCATATCTTATTAGGTTCTCGATAATTTAGGCCTAGACTTCAGATTGAGTTTTTGTGATGCTCTTACTGTGCATTTGTTAAGGCTTTGAATTGTATATGTTCCTTTTTTCCAGCTTATTTAATATTGAATCTGTTATAGTAGGTAATAAACAGTAAAATTGGAAGACCATGATATTTTGATAAATTAGAAAAAATGAGCGCTACAGAAGCGTATTAATATTATTTTACATTATATCCTGGGTGACTGAAATGCCAAATCCAGTGATTTTGGACTAGGCAGTCAATGACAGAGGCCTATGCTCCATTTCAACTTTAAATCACTTCTTTCTAATAAAGGAAGCTTTTCAAAGCTTTTTTGAGCCAGGAAATCTATTTGTTGTTATTACCTTCCGAAGCAGCCTCCAATATCAAAGCAGTTTTAGGATCTTCCAATAGCCCTATTTTCTGTCTTTCTCTGTTCATGTCTTTCACTAACCAACTCATGATCATCTAAATGCCAGGTCAAAGCCTTTGTCGGTGTAACATTTTTGTGTGTTTTTTTGAAGGTATGCACGACTTTAGAATTGTATAAATTGCTCATTTTCTATTTGCATATAAGGAGAGGTGTATGGATGAAAAAATGAACAGAAAATGACAAAATAGTCTGTCTGCAGCTCGGCTGATTTTATTCTTTAAATTGCACTTTACTGCTTATTAAAAGTTTGCTTTTCCCTCTATTTGTTTGAAATTAGACTTTTTTACTCAAATTTCCTTTGTTTTTTCTTATTAGTGAAAAGTCTGGCAAAAAGAAAGTCACCAAGCGGAGGAGAGATTCGGGCTCTGGAGGTGAAGACAAACCCAAGCGCAAACGAGAGCGCAAGACTAAGGTAACTATGAATGAAGTAACCTCATTATGAAGTTTTCTTCATCCATAAGGTGAAAATCTCTAAAATGAAGAGAAATTCTTCATATAAAAGTCACTACTCTGATCAGAATTTGCCAACAGAGGTGATTTGATATCCCTGAAGCATGTCAAATTGAATGCAGACATAAAACACTCCACAAATAATAAAGTGACCGAAATTAAACGGCAAAGCGGAATGAGAGAGACGCCATCATTCCGTAAATTGGGGAGTAAAATTAACAGTGTTTTTGAGCCTCAAGAAAGAAATGACATGACCGAAGGCAATACTGACTTTTTCGAAACTCAAAACAGAATTAACGTAAAATTGCTCAAAGTTTAGAAAGGAACAAAACATATCAATCTCAGGATCAAGGATGTCTCAAATTTTACCGAACCAATCATTAGGGGACATGTCCAGCCTAGCTTGCTTATTCCTAGAAAAAATTTTAGACCTTAAATTGGTACCAAATGCAAAATTGTTAACTTAATTGCTGTGTAAATCAATTTAAACACCAGTTTTCACAAAGATAAAAATATGAATACTCGGGTGAGATTTTAGCGAAGAAAAAATGAGCGAAACAGAAAAGTCAGGTTAGTTATGGTCTGATTCCCCATAGCTTCATCAGACTTTAGCTCAAATATGTAAGAAATAAATGCTGCATGTTTTTCAGATTCAATGTTCTCAAGCACTCATGTAACTAATAATCATTCACATTTTTTAATTAAATAAGCAAACAAAAAAATAAATGTTTCAATCCCAATTTTTCTTTCTGTTTTCTAGGAACCAAAAGCCCCCAAAGGAAGTAAAAAGAAGGCCAAAGCTGATGATGGGCTCAGTGGCAAACAAAAAATGCGCATTGTCTCTAAAGCTACCATCTCAAGTGATTCAGATAGTAGTGATAGTGACAGTGGAAAATTGAAAATTGTTAGCAGGTAAGATATTCATGATGTTTTACACCTATTTTGAATTTTCACCAGGGTTGCTAGTAATTTCAGGTTTCCTCGATTTTCAAACTTATCTCCACCACCAATTTTAGAGACGTGTGATTTCTTTCAGAATGTTTTTCAAGTTTTTATTATTGTAGGATAAGTATAATTGGAGGTAGAGTGGCAAGTTTGAAAAAATAGCAATTGAACAGGGAAATCATTAATTTTGAAATAATATTACCAAAGTAACATTATCAAACTGAATTACGGAATTGTAGTCGCAGTTATGTCCCACATCAATGACTGAAGTAAAAAAATATGGATCTTTTTTGCAATGGTTCAGCATTTCACATTATATTTTGTATTTAAACAGATACTAATCCAAATATCACTTTGGAACCTTGTGCGAATATTTAAAATAGTACAACAAAAAAATAAGTTAAGAAAAAGAAAAACAATTTGTTAGTTTTCTGCTAGAAGAAAGAAAAACACATGAGTGGAGATTAGCAACATTGTCATCATTTTTCAACTCTGACCATCAGTACATATTTTATTTCTATTATATTTTGAATGATTTTATCTCCCCAATCATACCTTATCTGCTAATCAAGTTTATTTTTCCTTTAACTTTCGTGCCAATTGGGATCAGATTTTTAATTATTTTTTTCAATTCTTTTGTTTCAGTGGAAGTGAAACAGATAAACCTAAGAGGAAGCGCGGAAGGACGGCAATCAAGAGTCAGTCAAGATCACGATCAAGGTCTCGCTCTGGTTCAGGATCGGGATCAAGATCTGGCTCTGGCTCTCGATCAGGCTCAGGATCCAGATCTAGGTCAGGGTCCCGTTCAAGATCAGGATCCCGCTCAAGATCAGGTTCTCGCTCAAGGTCAGGATCCAGATCAAGGTCAGGGTCACGATCAAGATCAGGGTCACGATCAAGATCAGGGTCAAGGTCACGCTCAGGGTCTAGATCAAGATCAGGGTCCCGTTCAAGATCAGGATCTCGCTCAAGATCAGGGTCCCGCTCAAGATCAGGATCTCGTTCAAGATCAAGATCCCGTTCTAAATCGGGTTCCAGATCAAGATCAGGGTCCCGCTCAAAGTCAGGATCTAGATCAAGATCTGGCTCTAGATCGAGGTCAAAATCAAGGTCTAGATCAAAATCAAGATCTAGATCTAAGTCAAGGTCTAGGTCAGCCTCTGGCTCACGATCAAGGTCTGCCTCCCCTGGCTGAGTGTAAATATTTATGTATACATAATATAATTTTTTTAGACACCCTGTACGTCCTTATCTCTGTAATTTGAGGAGGAGATTTTTGAGAAAATGAGAAATTTTGTAACTAGTGATAATAAAATGAATGAATAAAGGTGTAATTTGTAATTAAAAAAGGCTGATTTATTTTAAATTTTCTACTCTTCATAAACAGACACATTAACAAAATCACAATAATCAATATCAAGTGGTTGAATATTACTTTGAATAACATCTTGGGTTAGAGAGAAAAAAGAGCTTTTTGAAAGCTGTACCGCAAGGAACAAAGAAAATCTCTGGCTTAAAGATCATTGTAACAAAATAAGTCATCAAAATAATTCAGTCATATTTTACATTTAATCAGATTTCTTCTATAGGAGAAAGAATTGTCAATGGAGTTCCTCCAAGAGTTAGGAACTTTCGATCGAACAAAATATTCTCATGTAGAATTATGCCAGTAATATGATGGTGCTATTGAATCAGATAGACTCGCAGTGTTGAAGAGGTAATATTAAGCCTACCATCAGTGGAACCTTGCGAGTGAAAAAATACTTTGTCTAGGGGCAACTCTTAGAATATTTTCTGAAAATAAGCAAAAGCCATATTTTGTTCAAAGATCGGATCCTATTTTGTTCTGAATTGCGGTGGCAGACATTTTCACGTTCAAAATTGGTGTGCATTAACTGCTACGTGCCTTGGAGTATGTCTGTGTAGTTTTTCAACACGATTTCCAAGACGACGCTAGTAAGAACTGATATCAGTCGCAACCTTAAACCCTGCTCTAAAAAATCCTTGCTGTTAAAAATCGAGTAAGAAAAAAACAGCAACGCTTGGTAGCTTCGTACAAAATATGTCTCACGTTAGCCCTATCTTTATATTAAGGATTGGAACCAATAAAAAAAAATTATGGATTTATAATCTCTTACTTCAGTATTATGTTTCCCTATTACAAATTTGAATTAAAGACTGAGCGTATTTTGGACAATGGTAGCATCGTACTTCTCACACAATTTTACTCAGTAATGGTTGTGACACAAAAAAAATGCTCATCTCCTCAGAACTCTGTTCAAATCACTGGCTCAAAACAACAGCTATGTGTGGCAGGCTCCACTAAATGCTAGAAAGAGCACAGTAAGACCTGCTGGTTGATTGTTGAAACTTTAGGCAGCACGGCAAGACATCGAGAATCGATGCATTTCATAGTACGGATAATTACACAGCACGTTGTCTTGTCTTGTCTTGCCGACAAGCAGCCAGCCTGCCAGAGTTTTGGTTCTGGTACATTGTGATACCTTTTGAAAGGAAAACGGATATTTCAAAGCTGATACAATCAGCTTGGAACAAAGACATAAAGACGGAGCGCTCGTATCTAAAAGCACGGGGAAAAAGTGAAGCTAGGTTCGGCGCTGCGCGCTTGTGTGAGTGTGTAAATGAGCGCGGGAATCCATGGCGGCAAACAGAAATTTGATTTGAACTTGTCCTCTTGATTTTTGCACATTTCTTCTTTGAAACGTATTTTAAATTCCTAAAACGAATATACTAAGAAAGTTCGGTCTGCGTCCTAATATAATACACCTACTTTTGCTCGGTAACAGGCAGTAATCTCAGATAAAGTTAGTTTTTCTTCTGCTCATGGTGGTTCTGCAGGTTCAAACAGGCCGTTACAGTTCTAGATCAACGTTACTCTCAAATGAAATTAATCGGTCGACGACGGACTGAAACTAACCTTAAGTTAAAAAAATATGAGTGTGTACCTGAATTTGGGCAAAAATCAACCTAAAATACTTTGTTTCCGCAATTTTATTTATTAGTTCCCGCCCTACATTTGAATTCAAACTTGTCCCGATTTCGCCGCCAATCCTCTAGCCAATAGTAGAGGTGATTGAAAAGAAGCTCTAGAAGCTTCATTTTTTGCTTTTAGTGCTCCGTCTTTATGTCTTTGGCTTGGAACCATCCGTGAACCATCAGCTCATTGAGCCCAACAACCGAGAACTGCCAAGAAGAAATACTAAGGCACAACAAAAGTCGATTGTTGTTGTGATGCATACCTTAGTCAAAGCAGATAAGTTAGGAGGCAAGAGGCAGGCAAAAAAACCAAAAAACAGTTGGTGGCTAATCATACAAACAATGGAATGTCGCAAAAATAATTCTCCCATTTTTTTATTCTCCTCGAAATCTCACCATTTTGAAACTCGATGATCCAAAGTTTTTTTCTAATTTCCTTCAATTTTACAAAATTGAGATTCCACATACTGTATTTTCCATTCTTGTGAAGGAGAACTACTAGCACATTTAGTGAGGTTATGAAGTTGCAAGTATTTTTAAAGGTATTTAAGAGTACATGCAAAAAAAGAAAACAGAGAAACAAAAACAATATAGTATACAAGTCAAGTTCCTCTATTAAGAAAAAAATGCTTAACAATGCAAATAACGCTTCTGAACTGAAAGAATGATTCCTAATGGGAGGAAACCATGAAGCTAATAATATACTATTGGAAAACACAGGGAGAGAAGAGTGAGTGACGGGCACTAAAATGCAAGGCTTCGGCAGTGCGAGTCAACATTTTTGGGGATGAAGAACTAAGATCATATACATTTCCCCCTTTCTCATGGTTCTGTAATAATATATAAGTAGCAAGATTTCAAGCAAGATAAGTCCTTTTTGAATCAGAGTCATGTCCGTCTAAAGCTACTTTCATGATGGTGAAGTCTGGATTCCTGTACATGACCAGGCACCAAATCTTAACTGGAATCTCCGAACTTCATTTTTTCAAATACTTTTAGATTCAAACTTTTCAGACAGGTCGTTGGAACCTTTTTAAAAGTCTATAATTTCGTAAAATTTCGGACATCATTTTATAATGTTTGAGCATAAACTTGTCAGGAACAACTTTGAAAGTGCTGTACCAGAGTGCATCTGAAGTAAAAAACCGAGATGACAGATGATGTAAACTTTAGCATGACTGTAAAGGTTTCTGACGAGTGTATGATCAAATCGAGAAAAATACAATGGGTTTTACTACCAGATGAATATGTCGCAGTATATGTACGTACATATTTTCTAATCGATATATTTGAAAAGTAAAGACTGATTTAGTCTAAACTTCAACGTCACAAAACTTTGACATAGACTTACTTGGCCATCCTCATAGATAATCAGAGTAAATAGAATTGACAAAAGAAACTGTTCCACAGGTTAAGAAGTAATGAACTAATGAATTATAAAAATACGGAATGTTTACAAGGGGCTCTCAATAATCGACATTCACAAAGGGCAAACAACAAAATCTTCCAAAATGTATAATCTTGAGAGGGATAAAATGCAAATGTATTACTGTTTTAACTGAACCTCACCTATTAACCTCATTGTTGTTCTTTTCCCTAAAAGATACATCATTGGCAAGTTACAGTTGTCCGATTCCTGCTGAATGCAAAAATTTTATTGAATCATGGTGCTAAGCAACTGGCTTCAATACAGCTAATTGAATTTTAAAACAATATTCCTGCTCTTCCTGTCTCTAAGTTGACTTTATAGTGGATTTTCATGTGTAAGCCTTACCATAATATGAGAAAAAATTAGCCAATGCCTTGTTCTCTGCACATTTTTTTTTTTATATATTTTCATCTTCTTAGTTTCATTAGTACAGCTCTCTTCTTGCAATTTCAATTATTTTTATTAAGGCAACACTGCATTAGGAATTCTCTTGTTTTAATAAAAGGATGTACCCCTTTAAAATTTCTGGAGCGGAATAAGTTAAAAACCTGTCAATTATCAGGTGAGAGTGAAAGAGCAGGAAATGGTTTGAGTTTGTTTGCCATCATTTTAAGGTAAAGTGTTTTAAGAACTATGAGGGAAACATCAGGGTTGATCTTTCCTTTTGTCTCCAGATGAAACGTATAAAACTTGACCATAGCAGGTTTCCAAACCGATTTTATAGAACAGATAACTATAATAGAAATAGATTTTACTCAGACGTTATTATCATTTCGTTGAATGGCATTAGTATAAATTATTTTATGACCATTGTCAGAGAACTTTCCCTGAAAGTGTAGACCTTACATTCAAAAACTCTTGTCAGCTGATATTCCAAAGAACATTCAACGAATCTTAGCAACAGCTGCAAATTCCAGAGTGAAATTGTAGATAATTTGCAACCCAACTCTGAGCCTGATCAACTATCAACCTATGATATTTTTACAAGAGATAGCGAGTGCATTTTGATAACAACTGTACAAAGGTCTTTTTGTTTTTATCACCTTTCCGGATCAAAAAACACTAACTAGGATGATATGAGTTGAACGAGAATTCAGTTATTGAGTGAGACTTGGTGTCTCACTCATTTGAAGATTGCGATGAAGTCAAGGGAATTGTGTTGGGCGGAGGTGGGGTACGATGTCAGAATTTCAGTTCTTTGATTGCCTGCGGCAGGTCTGGTAGCTTGATATCTTTCAACTGCTGAGGAATATTGATATTTTTCACAGCAGATACTGCTCTCGAAGGAGCCCCAGATATGCCTGCCTGTAAATGAAAAAGGCAAATTGTGAAATTTACACTTCTTATTATATTAGTAGAATACCAGCTTTCACTGCATGAAAAGCGATTCATTTAATGGTTAGTATGAAATATCGTGGAAAGATTTCTGCTTTTTGGTCAAAGTTGAGGACAAAATGTAAAATGGGATAATAGAGGTGTTTCCTTTCAACTAATTTTCCAGTTTTCATCCTTTCAATGGACATTTGGTTTTTAGAAGAAATGGAATTTTCTTGAACGTGAAATTCCCAATTTTCCACAGACAAAACCGATACAAATGTTACGTACAAAGAGGTCTGTGCAAAAACGGCAAAATCCGCCCACCCTCAGATTTCAACCAAACTTCGGATTTTGATAGGCCTATATGCCAATAGTAATCCCTGAAAATTTCAGCCCCCAAAAATAATTACAAGAGGGGGGGCGGGGGGTCAAAGTTGGAAAATCGTGCAAAATTCAAACTGCTATATCTCGGCAACGGTTACAGCTTTTTGAATGCGGTTTGGACCAAAAAACGCAGAATTGTATGTAGTTTCTATTTCATGTATCGTTTGTTACAAAATTTCAACGCAACGTTGCCATTTTTGCAATTTTTTCAATTCTTATCAAATTTTGACCCCTTAAATTTGGCAACATTGTAAATAGCAAAAAACGTCATCTCGCGATTTTGACCAAAATAAGATATGTTGTTCTCAATGCAATTCCCTACAAAACAGCACAAGTCGCATACTGGGGAAACGATTGGTTCGCAAGTTACAGCTTCTCAAAGTTGCGCACCTCGAGGTTGTTGCGCGCTGCGCATGGTATTAGCGCGCCTTGCCTCGAACTACAGCGACTTATTCACGGTTTAAAAACGCTTAGACGCTTTCATATGTTCTATTCTACTGTATTTTTCATTAGAAAACGAGAAAAGGTCCACGGGTACCAAAAGAAGGGGGGGGGGAGCCGTAAATGATAGCCTTTTTTTACGCTTTTCGCAATATTTTTAACTCAAACGAGCGGAATTAGGGCTCCTTGCACCCCCCCCCCCCTTTTTAACTCACGCGTTCTCTTTTCTCAGTTTTCTAAGGCAAAAATGATGTATAATTAAATGCAACATCTGAAAATAGAAAGGTGTACCCGCTTGGCGACCGAACCCAGCACCAAAAATAACAAATACACAACCAAAAATTGATGGTAATTGTTCCATGACGAAACGAAATAACATAACTATGTTTATAGTTTGGCTTACCTAAACATCTTACTCGTCATCTTCTTCCTCATCAGTTTCTACAGATGATGGTTTTCCTAGAGGGAAACATCTATTCAGAAAATCCGATGGGCCTTTAAAATTCTGTTGATATCTGCCGTATCCAAGATACCAAATGATAGCGATGATATGAGCGCATGTACCAATAGTGCGAGCACCGTTTTTGCACGTACAGTAGTTACCGATAATCGATTCTGACGAACGTTTTTTTAAATCAATTAAAATAAATATAGAATAAACTTTATTCGATTTATGGCGAGACAGCAGTTTACACTTCAAAAATTGTGATTTTTTCACTGTAAATCCGTAATTAGAAAAACTAGGCATGTAAGAGTCTTTGCACACTTGAAATTCATATTTTCCCGAGTATAAATGATCCCCGATGTAAGAGCGTGCTAATGAAAGCTGATAAGTTCCACAGAATGGTTTAAAGTCACTGCTTTCCCAGATCGGAAAATCTTGAAGATGGGCCTCTGATAATTTCTCGAAGTTCTTGTACTTCCTCACCAATGATTCACATTCGACGACCTTTTGGAGAATATTTTCTTTTTCCAAATTCGCTAACATGCAAGTAGCCACAGAAGAATCATCTTCGTCGCTGTAAAGCCTTTGGAAAAAATTATTGTGGATAGCTGCTGCGATTCGAACATCCCTGTATAGATATGGATATGATTGAGAGGGAATCACCGAACGCAAGTACTTAAACCGCTTTAAACTACTATTTACAACCTCTACAACCCACCGCTGCTTTGTACAAACTCGACTCTGGTTAGCTTCTAAAGTAGTGAGCTGAGAATTATCCCTTTTTAGGCAAGGGATCGTTACTTTGAATCCTAGTGCTTCAAGGTCATCTTTTACTCGCTCAAAACCACGATCTAAAATAAAGATATCACCTGGCTTGAAGAGTTTCTTAAAAAAGTCAGTCTTTATAATGTTTTTCAAAATATCTGCATCGGAGACATTTCCTGCATACAATTCATCAGGACCTAGTACTTCAAGAATCAACCCATTTGTTGTTGTCACTATCATGGGTTTTACATAATTTCTCTTTTTTTGGCCCCCGAAAGTCTGACGCTGAAACCTAAAGTTTAAACTTTTATGTAAAAACAAATAAGTACCGTCCCAAATAGTGATTAAAGTGTCATCTCCTTCCTTCACACAATTTAAAACACGAGATATATTAGATTGTTCGGCTCGAATTTGTTCGCGCAAAAAATTCCCTAAGTACACCGGTACAAAACTATCGTTTAAATGTTGCCTGCATTCAGTAATTTTACGGCTAACTGTGCTTCGTGATATGTTTAAAATTGTTGCTATTTGCTCTTGAGTAATTCCAGCGTACAAGTACATCAAATAAGCACCCAAAACACAGTCATCTTTTTCAGGTATATACTCGAGTAGAGTCTCGAACTGCAATTTATTTAGGCCGGTCCATACCTGAATGTCATGGTCGGAAAGTTTTAAAAAAAACCCTGTCGCACTATCACTTGACTTTCCGGAGGATGAATTGTGGTATTTGCACGTTATTGACAATAACTCCTCAATTTCACCTGCACTAAAAGAAGAAGACTCAGAGCATTTATCAATGAAACCGGATAGAAATAAAGGATCCAAAACACCGTTTGTGAAATGATGAGCACAACACCGACTGCCCTCTCGTATAATGAACTTATACTCAAAAAAAATTGCACTTCTCAGCTGTTTGTTCAAAAAAATTAAATTACCTGAATCTAATGAATCTGAGCAATCAAAAATACATTTACGGTGAGTTTTAACGGAGGGAGACTTAAAGCCAATTGTCACTTTTTCAGGGGGTTTTTCCGCGACTTCCGACGATTTCCTGAGAAATTCCGCACTACATTTTAAACAAAACCACTGTCCACTTCGGCAAACTTTGTCTTTACGACTTTTTTTCTCTAACGAGACTTTACACTCAACGCATGTTTGTACATTACCACTCATCGTAAAAGAAAAATGACAGGATTTAAGAAAATAACCCGGCTCGATCGAAAGATAGAGGTCAACTAATTGATCAGTTTAAACAGGTGTTATTACAATTTGCAATGTGCATGTTATCATCGGTGTTGTGCTAATCTATCTTCACGATTGATTAAAATAATACCCATAGATCAGATAAGGATTCGCAATCTCCTAACTCCGCGGTCCATCAATGATCGCGCGCCCTATGCAGTGTAAGGTAGCCAATCCTACCAAATCGTTCAGTGTTCACAGAAAAATACAATACTGCGATATTGTCGAAAATCGATGAATCGATATAGTTTAAAAATTTTAAAAATACTTCAGAAATAGCTCCTGAAGAAAATAAGAATTTCAAGTGTGTCCATTCATGCAAATTCTACTGTTTGTGCAGGGTTCGGTCGCCAAGCGGGTACACCTTTCTATTTTCAGATGTTGCATTTAATTATACATCATTTTTGCCTTAGAAAACTGAGAAAAGAGAACGCGTGAGTTAAAAAGGGGGGGGGTGCAAGGAGCCCTAATTCCGCTCGTTTGAGTTAAAAATATTGCGAAAAGCGTAAAAAAAGGCTATCATTTACGGCTCCCTCCCCCCTTCTTTTGGTACCCGTGGACCTTTTCTCGTTTTCTAATGAAAAATACAGTAGAATAGAACATATGAAAGCGTCTAAGCGTTTTTAAACCGTGAATAAGTCGCTGTAGTTCGAGGCAAGGCGCGCTAATACCATGCGCAGCGCGCAACAACCTCGAGGTGCGCAACTTTGAGAAGCTGTAACTTGCGAACCAATCGTTTCCCCAGTATGCGACTTGTGCTGTTTTGTAGGGAATTGCATTGAGAACAACATATCTTATTTTGGTCAAAATCGCGAGATGACGTTTTTTGCTATTTACAATGTTGCCAAATTTAAGGGGTCAAAATTTAATAAGAATTGAAAAAATTGCAAAAATGGCAACGTTGCGTTGAAATTTTGTAACAAACGATACATGAAATAGAAACTACATACAATTCTGCGTTTTTTGGTCCAAACCGCATTCAAAAAGCTGTAACCGTTGCCGAAATATAGCAGTTTGAATTTTGCACGATTTTCCAACTTTGACCCCCCGCCCCCCCTCTTGTAATTATTTTTGGGGGCTGAAATTTTCAGGGATTACTATTGGCATATAGGCCTATCAAAATCCGAAGTTTGGTTGAAATCTGAGGGTGGGCGGATTTTGCCGTTTTTGCACAGACCTCTTTAATATCCTTGCTTTCTTAAAAACAAAGAAGCAGACAAATTTAGTGAAACAATTTTTGTTCAATGCAATTTGGCCCATCGGCTTAGAACCGAGATTGTAGATGTTTGTCAGGGGTTTGGAGGATAAGACTTTCTTTTGCAGTGTTCAATCCCCGCCTGAAAATTTTCGGAGTCACCTCGGCCAGAAAGCCTAATTTTAGGAGCCAAATTAACTTGAATGAAATTTGCCTTAGCACTGCAGACAATACGTTGAGAGTCATACTGATGCTTTGTGGTTGCGAATTCGAAAAAAATCAATGGGGTGCATCAACTTTTTTAGGTGCCACAATGGCCCTATTTTTGACACCTAATTCAATTTTTAGGTGCATTAGGCACATGGCACTACGGGTAGGCAGATCACTGATGACAGCAACATCAGAAAAGCTGTGACTATCTACTTGTGCATTGAAATTCGGGCTTGGTATCAGGAACCTTCACTTCAGTTCATTTTTTGATGAAGAATCAAAACTTCAGCAATGAAGAGGTGTGCACATCTTTGAATGTAACGATGAAAAGGGAGGTTGAAATTAAGAGACCTGCCTTCTAAATGACTGAAAATAAAAAGCTGTGGTACCATGTCTATTCAACAACTGTCTGCACTACTACTAGCTGTTTCAAACATTATTATGTACCAGGTCAGAGTAAAAGCATACTACTGGCTTTTGATTTACCAGCCAAAAACTGTGGTGCTTTTTACAGAAATTAAAATTTCTTTGGCTTTGAAGATCTATGATAAGCAGATGTAGAGGTGTTGTCAGATAAGTTGGCATTTGTTTACTTTCGGTTTGCAAGCGCAGATGACAAATATAGGCCTCTGCACAGACCATCGTTTGCTACTATCCACCTTGAAAACACCTGTTTCGTGATCGTATCATAAAAAAAAAAAAAAAAAAAAAAAAAAAAAAAAACCTATCAGTTATGATCCGCAACTTTTATGTGGTTGTGATTTCTGTGCGGTTAAAAATTGGAGTGTTACAAGGTTTGAAGGTATTGAGAAACCAATCCAAGCTTGTGTTCTCGCTTCTAATAGAGTTGGATGTTTTCATGTGAACAGTAGTGACACAAAAATGCCTGCAAACTAAAAGGAAACAAATGCCAACTTATCTGACGACACCTCTAGTTTTCCTAATAACATGCAAAAGTTTACACAAAAGATACTATTAGGGATCAAAGTTACCTCTTGCTTTTCCATTCTATTTTGGTCTTCTATTCGATTCAGAATTTCTGACATATTAGTTTCCAATACCATGCCTCCCATTACCAACTCATTCAAAATATAGTGCACCTGAATTGAAAATAAAAATTATTGGGTGAAAAATATCAAGATAAATGGATGTAAAGAGGAAGGCAAACAAGATTATGTACCATGTTTAGATTTTACAAAGAAATGATTTCATCGTTGCATTATTTTAAAGGTACCCAGCTTGCAGATAGTACAAACATGAAAAATTTGGAGCAATGTAAAATTTGCTGGGTATTACACAGTATTTATTATTTTGTACTAATATTGCTTAATGCTGACAGAATCAGCTAGCTGGAAAGCTAATTCTGAAACTTGGGAACAGCTTCATCAGGTCAACCAGGCAATGATGTCTAATAGTTGTAAGTAGCATGAGTGCCATGACACCCATCTAAAGCGAGGCATACAAAATTAAAAGTTAGAGTTACCCCTCAGGTTTCAACAAGATTCTCACTCTATACTAAAAATTTTCTACCTGACTCCATTTCTAATAGTTTCAACTCATTTTTGTAATAGGATTTGTACCTTTGCAATCTTTCCTTCGATTGTGTAAGTATCATTCTCTTTTGGAAAATCATAATCATTTCTTACTTATTTGTTTCACCACTTTGAGTTTATATAAGAGAAAATACTCATAAAACTTACCTTGTCAACATGAAATATTAAGTCTAGCTCACAGACGTTTTCAAAGCATTTATCTAGCGTTTCCACAAAAACTTGAATTAAGTCTAGGATCCCTAATTCTGACTCGGAAGAATCAACACAAAAAACAAAATACAGCGTTGCATAATGCCGATAAATAAGCTTGAAATCAGATCCACCGATCAGGCTGGAAAAAAGACAAAACATTCATAGTTAGATTTAAAGAGGAAAATGTTTTCCGAGTACAAGAAATATTTCATGGTCAAATTTCACTGGTAGAAAAAATCTAGTGAGTGAATGCACCAGATGAATGTAGATAGCTGTCGGCCTCCTGTGGTGTAGTGGTTGTAGCGCTAGCCCTATGACCAAGAGGTCCCAGGTTCGATTCCCGGTCAGGTGATCTGAGTTTGATGGTCTCAGGCAATGGTCACCTGGGGCCAGCATGGGATTAGCCGATAGGCTATTTGAAATTGATAAAAAAAAAAAAGCTGTCAGTTTCATTTGGGTTTCAAAACAAAAAAATTAGATATTGTCCTCGATCACTTTATTTTTGGACAATGGAACGGTGTATCAGAAGAAGCTCTAATTCCTCAGAATGTTTGCAACATACATCACAGTCTGTCCCAGGGTGAAGAGCCAGACTGGTCGAAGGTGCACCTCTGTAATTCGCTGCCCTAAAAATATTTAGTCATGTTGGTTAATATCAAATGGACCAAGTTTATCAGAAAGGAGCCAACCCACATTTTTTAAAAAATTGAGTTAAGAATGTTCTCGAGTTTCACTAGCCATAGGTTTTCTCTTGTCAAAAATTGAAAGTTTAAAAACAGAAATTAGTTTGTGAAAAGAGGGGTTGAAGTTCTTTTTCAACATTGAGCCTTATGCAGGAATTCAACTTCAAACCGCTTTTTCTCAGTTTCTACATAATGTGGGTTGGTTCCTTTCTGATGAACTCAGTCCAAATAAATTTAAAAAGAATCTTTTAACTCTACCAAATTAAAACCATTCAATGATCAAATGCTGGTTACTATAGATTCATTAGCTCATTTGCCTTACCAGCTAAAAATAACCCAAGTAAGTAACTATAATTATAATTTGAAACCTCAGTATTCCAACAATCTTCAAGAAATCATTGTTTAAGTCAAGTTTATCCTCTTTCAAAGAAGAAACTTTTGCTTGTAATGTAAATACCTATAATAAACACAGAGGAATTTTCATAGGATCATTTGACAGACACTTCCTTAAATTAAAATTTCAGATTGGATGATAACTCACCTGCCACCTTCAAGAAAATTACAAATATTATCGTCTCTCTTGGATACTAGCTGAAAAGTTTCTTTAATAATTTGTTGCTGCATGTCTTCATTCTGAAAAAAAAGGAGTGTACTGCTTATTAGAGAGGCAAAGAGGAGCGAGTCAGAAAAAATAGTGAGTAAAATTTGCTTTTGTCAGATTTTAATTAACTCCAGACATGTGCATATGATATTAATGATGATAGATTTCATCTAAATAATTTTTGTGTGGGTTCAGGGTTGAGAGGAAACTGTGCGTTACATAAAAGGGATCCTTAAGAATTTTTTTCTAAAAGTTCCCACTTGCATGAGAGTAAACTGAGCAAAAGACAGCGTGGTACAGATATAATATGCTAGAGCTAACCCTGGATAAGTTGGCAGCTTTTCACTTTTCACCATTTTACTCATTAGACCAATTTACAGCAAAAGGGGCATTGTTGCTTATTGCTATTTGACGATGGCAGTGTGGTCGTTTTTAAATGAAAAGTAAACTAAACTGCCAACATATTTGATGCTAGAGTTCCGTCTCGATGCACAGCGTTTCTCATACTGCTGAGACAAACTCTTTCTACTATGCTAACAGCTACTCACACATATCAGCTCATTTACGATAGGAACGAATTAATATCATGGTGGCACAACAGCATTTATTTCCTTGGTGGGTGGTGATTTTATCATCTACAATAATATGGTTCACTCTCTAATACCGTTATAGAAGTACATAATTATCTAGGCCTGTGAAATAAACACTTGTGATCATAGGGAAGTTTTAATTAATTCCTTTGATACAATCACCATTTAAATTCTCGGATGGTTCAATGTGTGTAGACCCATCTCTCCAGGTCATTCATGCGTGTGACAAGGATTGGTCCAAAGAATGGTGCTGCGCCAGTGTCATCAGAGACCCATCTCTCATTTTATGCCCGACTGGACTGTACTCTAGTACCTGAATGGTATCTTTCGAAGGTGGCGATTTTATTAAAATATTGCAGATAATTAAAGAAGGGAGCCCAGATTGTAACGTGAAAATAATGGCCAAATTTGAACAACCAGCAAAAGGTTCCTGAAAGAATTTTTTAGACGGTTGAAAAGATAAACGAGAGAACTTACGAAATAATGATAAAATTTGGACAATCTGGGTTTCCCATGATTATTGAAAACCAGTATAGCTTTAATCATGTTGAATGATAATCTAAGCACCGAGTTTAATGTGATTATGCAGAGTACCTCCCTATGAAAACATTGTAGCGAGAAACATAGATTCGCATAAATAAGTGTAACGATATCGTTGGAATTGATTACTATCTCAAAATCATTAAAATTTGGAAGAATTACACTACAATCAGACGATTACAATCACACTTATCACAAACAATTCATAACCTAGAACCTGAACAAAACACAACCAAACATGGTCAGCTGACCTCCAGTGATGCAACTGAAAAGACTCCACAATCAGTTTTCCCAGATCATTACTTTTCGCCCAATAAAATTTGTTCTATCCTTAAAATTTGGAAATTTTTATTTTTCATCTCTAACTTTTTTAGGTCAAATTTTACGACCTCTCTTGGTCAGGCGAAAAAAAAGAAGATAGGAACAAAATAACATGACAGTAGCAGATTTTTTTCGCTGCTCCCATGATTCACCGTCATGATCGGAGGTTAGGTAGGATAGGAAAGAGGATTTTTGAGGAATCATCTTGTTTCTGTCTAAATAATAAGTTATTTTCTACATTTTTCTGCTATAATTTGTATTATTCTAGTGCTCCAAGACCAAGTTTAGTTGTTGCAGTGTTTAAAATGTCTACACCTGCAAGGAGACGATTGATGCGTGATTTTAAAAGGTAAGCAAGTCAATACTCACTTGTCAAAACAATCTCTAGGTCAACCACCTAACAATTCTTTGACAAAGGATAATATAAGCACTTAGGACTGGTTAAAATACAATCTCTCAGTTTGTTGTCAGGAAGTTTAACTCTAAAGCATCTCCTCTGTCTATAGCATGGATTGAGAATGGCCGATGAGTTTGCCTGTTTATGCCCTTATTCCAGGTGCAGATGCTTTGTATTCGTTTTGTAGCGTCTGGGGACTAGTGAAAGAACTTCGCAAGTATTTTTGTTCTCTTCAATTGTAAATCAAGAAGTTTGTTTTTCACAGTCTGCAGTTGAAGTTTGCTAGCGCCCAATATTGTGCAGTAGTATAGTGTAAAACCCCTCAAAATTGCCAAATGTGCTTATTCCCTCAAGGGTCAGGGGTAGGTTTAGTTAAATGGCATTTACCCTTAAATTGAAATAGGTAGTACTTTTCTGCTCCAAATAAGATTATGATCTTGCAGCTGTGTGTGCCCAAACTCTTCCCTCTCAGTGACATTATATTTAGACTCAGGAGTTAATTGCAATGAGGACAGTTACTTACAGTACTTAGAGCTCTCATGGGATTCAAGGCTACTGAACCTAGAAGTAAATTGAATGATAAGACCAAAGGTAGACCTAATCAAGGCTGAACAGTACATATACATATGCAAATTGTCTCTCTTCAACATTAGTTTTTACAAACGCACATTGGAACATTACAAGTATACTGGAAAATAAAAATAAAACAAGTATGTTCTTACTTCCTGTATCTGGAAAGAGCCTCTTGAAACATGTGTATGTATATGCTTTATACTATGTTTCATATTTTTGTGCCACAAGCAAGTATGAATGTTGCTGTTTTTTTAATTTCTTATGAAACTATTGAAATTATTAGGGGAATGTATATGCGTTCTTTCATAATTTTTTGCTTATCCAGCTCTCTTGTATGTAAGTAGTGGTTTTTTTTCATCCATACCTTATAAATGTAGATTCCTAAATTGTTTTTTTCTTGAATCCACACCACTGAATTTAATTGTCTTGTTTACAGACTTCAGGAGGATCCACCTACAGGCGTAAGCGGAGCTCCTACAGACAACAATATCATGATCTGGAATGCTGTAATTTTTGGGTAAGTTAGCCAAAAAGCATCACTAAAGTGGTCTTTCAATTTTAAGTAGGTGTATTTTTAGGAAAACATCTCTTTAATTATGTTTTAGCCAAGTATCTGTAATAAACCTGTTCTCAGATTTTTCTTTTCTTTCTTTTTTTTTTCTCTCTTCTTTATTTATTTACCTGATCAAAATGTTATCAATCTACTTTCGAATTTTTTGCAATTTCTTTTTCTGTTTTCTGTCTGTTTCATTCATGTCTGTGTATTAACTAATAAAAATGACTCTAAGAAAAAGAAAGAGACTGAAAAAGTATCTTTCAAGCAAAGTGTCATCGAAGAATAAACTCCTGAAAATCAGGGATTAATCAAGGAATAAGCACGGTCAAGAATTATGGACACCATGCTTGTAAGTGGTTCGTAATTTTTACCAAGTCCTAAAAAGTTGCACTTTTGCAAAGTTGCAAATTTTAGACTAAAATGTATTTCTCTTTTGTGTTTTAAAATTATTGAATTTTTTGTTTGCTTGGTTTCAGCCCTCATGACACTCCTTTCGAAGATGGTACTTTTAAATTAACTATTGAATTTACTGAAGAATATCCTAATAAACCACCCACAGTTAGATTTGTTTCAAAAATGTTTCATCCAAATGTATACGCAGATGGAGGAATTTGCTTAGATATACTGCAAAATAGATGGAGTCCTACTTATGATGTTTCTGCAATCCTAACATCCATCCAGGTGAGATAATTGATTTCTTTTTCTTTTTCCAAGAGTCAAATTAAGTGAAAACTCAATGGAAGAATTAGCAGTTTAGAGGCATAAATTCTCGATTCAAGTTTTGTCTTTTTAAGATTTTAGGCTGAATTAATTTCATTCATTGCTGCTGCTTGTATAAATTGCCATTCCTGAAAATTAACACTATTTCCGTAACTGTAGCTGTAAGTAAAATGTTTTATTCTTATTGATCATACCTTTGGGGACCACTTACCTCTGTTAGGTATCACATCTTGAAAATGATTAATATTTCAAGTTATTGATAGAAAAGCATGTTTCCACCTAGCTGAGCTAAAGTGTTCCCATTTATCAATTGATATAAATAAAGGCTCTTCAATCAATGCAGAAATTGATCTACTTTCAAGTTAAGGTAAAACAAAAGGTAACTTATTGTAAAGACATTGTTCAAAAATTCAATCATTTAAACATAGGCGTCTGTTTAATTTAAGCAGAAGAAAGTACTAAGTTTATCTGACAGTAGTAAGCTTGTCATATAGCCATGGTGCACCAATTGGTCAGTTGCGCTAGTCTTACAATCTTGTTTTATTGTTTGAAGCTAATAGATTGGCAAATAACAAGTTTTGTTCCTATGCAAAGTTCCTACGTCCATCATTAATAAAGCTACTGCTCATTGGAGACCTCAGCGCATGGCACCATTCACTGCGGTAGTGCATACCATGATCTCTTCTATCTTGGTTTCACCAATCATAGATATACACACACTTGCACTGGTTGCTTGATGTAAAACAAGGATGAAACCAAGATGGAAGAACCCATGGTATTCATCATCCAGGTGGATATGTTGTATGCTGCAAATTTTGATAAGCAATATCTCCGTCAATATTGAATGTAGAAACTAGACATTTGAAGAGATCTTACCAATTTTTGCTGATCTTCAAGCTTAAACCATTCAAACAAGAATCTTCTGTGACCAGCAAAATTGGCCAATTATGAAATCTGTAACTGCCGCTGATGACAAATTTGGTGGATTCCTATCACTACTACTACGCAGGTTTGGACTGACTCACTGTCAAATAAACTTGAATTCCATCTTTTCTGACATTCTGGACTGTCAACAGTCAGTGAGCAGTATAGATTATTGATACAGCATTATGAAGCATGAGCATTATAAAAAAACAAGGACAAAAGAAATCTAGGGACTAAGAACCTCTTTCATGTGATACAGTACATGAATAATCGAAGAAGATGTAGAAACTTCAATTAATTTTACTTAGCCAGGAAAAGTTAAGGAGCTTTGCTGTCAATCATCGAATGCTCTTGTTTTGTCAAAATTTATGAACGGCTTTGATTGCATTTATGCACTCTTACGGTAGAGCCTTAATTTTGCGCTTGATGGCTCGTGAGAAGAATTTATAAACAAAAAATCCATGAAAAGTCAGAATTTTTTTTTCTCAACATCTCAAGAAATCAGATAATTTTAAAATTCAAGGAAACTTGTTACCCTGACTTCTCCTTATACTAATATCTTTTTAGGTTAAAAGTTATTAAAATTCCCTTTCTAAGCGCTTTTTGCGCAAGACACTATGTGAAGTTGGAACACTGATAATAACAATATAACCATTCATGGTATGGATGCAAAGTTGTGACTCACAATGCTGTCTCCATTTTTATTGGATGATTTTTCTCTATAATGCCTTTTTTTTATCTCCATGAGAAGGATACACTCCTTTACTCTTCCTTCATAAATTTTTAATATTTGTATTTTTTTGCATTTTTTCTAGTCATTGCTGAGTGACCCTAATCCTAATTCACCGGCCAACTCCATGGCAGCGCAATTATATAAAGAAAACAGAAGAGAATATGAAAAACGAGTCAGAGCTTGTGTAGAACAAAGTTTTGTTGATTAACCGTTACTATTTCACTATCATTTTTTTTATAATTTAATTTTTGTTTTTAATTTTAATTTTTATTTTTTCCATTATTTTTTTTCTTTTTTTAATAATTTTTTTCTGTCTCACATAAAAAAAAAAAAATTAAAATGAAAAAATGATCAATGAACAATGGCAAATCAATTAGGCAGATAAATGGAAAGGATAAATAAAATAAAAACATTAAAATAATTAGTACGTTCTCTTCTAGATTGAAGATGAATTTTCACACATTCTGATTTTATACCAAAATCTGTACATACACTGAATATATTCCAATCGTTTTTCTGTATCATGATTCCCCTTCCTTTTTCTACTATCTCCTTACATACATTAAATTATCTCTCTTTTGATTTGCTAAGTATTTACCTATTCTTTTTGTAACTTTAATTGTACATGATTATAAGGAGTCCATCTTCCCAAACA
Organism: Bemisia tabaci; assembly: GCF_918797505.1. NCBI lineage: Eukaryota > Metazoa > Arthropoda > Insecta > Hemiptera > Aleyrodidae > Bemisia > Bemisia tabaci. Next base: position 55,439,498 of record NC_092794.1, read on the forward strand.
TTTTTCCCACAAAATGTACATGCATGCATGCAAGCTTTATATAGGTCAAGGAATCAAAATATTGTTGGTGACAACCTATTTTTCTTCACAGATAAATTTCAATTTGTAATGTCAATCCATTAGCTTTCTTGTAATCTCTTTGAAGATTCACTTGTAAACAGTAATATGTGTTGTTTCTTTGTTTTAATTATCCTTTATTAAGGCAAGAATTAAAAGTTGTCAGAAAGCTCCTGAAATGTTTCTTAATTTCTGTAACAGTCTGAGGTCTCTAAGAGAAAGATAGGTCTTCTGCACTAATGCAATCTCCCAAAAATGACAGCAGAATTAACAAGGCAGAACTCAATCAAGTAAGCCAATAGTTTCAGCTTGAATACTCAAATTCCAACCATTCGATATAGCTATGGACGTAAAAAACTATTCTGGCTACATCTGTCCTAAGAACAGGTACATTTTTTGTCAAACTAGCTTTCTGGTAATGCCATTTGAACATACGTGCAGAGAAGGAAGTTAAACCACCGAAAAAACTCTATGGAAATTCCAATGCTAGAACTCAAATTAATAAAATTAATTTAGTTTTTAATACTTAAGACTTCAATTTGAAAAATTTAAATTTAATTAAAGAAGTGAGTTAAATATAATTGCTCTCAATCTTGGTGCTGCAGCATCCTCTTCAACAACATTTTGTCTTTCTATGAGAATTATCTACCTCTCTAAATCATGCCTGTTACCTTGAAGGATAATGTTTGAAGTGGTTATCAAGTTTACGAAGCAAGATTGGGGTATCACAAAAAAAATAATTTTCTCAAACTGAAAAAGATCTATTAGGTATGTCAAATTGAGATCATGTTCTGTGTTTATTTCTGTTGAGGCTTCTTAAACATAATTCATTCATCACATCATGCTGCATCAAGAAAGGCTGTCAATTCTCAACAAAGAACAACATTGTCGGAGGAAAAGGGTTGCAGCACAGATTAGGTCCCCTCACTACTCATGCTGTCAGTCCCCTCAAAGCTTAACTTTCCCTGATTTAAGCTTTCTAACAAACTAATTGGTAGCTGTAAATTTTGAAAGGCCTCTCATTTGCTCTCCAAAATATGTAGTAAGAAATATTGAGGGATGATATATCTAAAATGTATCAACGATGTTTCTTCTTCATCATGAATTTATTTTCCTCTTTTATGGCAAAATTAAAAAACAAAGAATTCTTGGAGTGAGGTTGAGTTTAAGTTTACTACGATACCTAAGTACCTGCACTTAGTGCTTAAATGTTTATGAGTCTTAAACTTGAAACTATCTCTCTCCTTCTCTTTTTTTCATCTGTCAAAGAATTCCCTTAATTTAAATGTGTATATTCAGGGAGAACAGGGATGAGGAAGGAAATGAATAACATCCATGTAGTTCAAGTTCATTTTGATCAGTTTAATTTCAAATTCTTGTCGCATTATTATTTTTTTTCTTAAGATTAGGTGTTTCATTGTTAATAAATATCATGTAACTGTGTCCATTCGCAATAAATTCTTGCATCAAGAATCTCAGTAGATTTCCATATTTTGAATGCCCCCTCAGCTCAGAACAATAGAGTAATTCTCGTTCAGATTGACTTCCGTAGGTATCTTAATCCCTAGCCCCACCCTAAAGCGGTCTCCTTATCCCTAGCTTAATTACCCTGCTGTCAAAGCCAAAAAAATAGAAACTTGTCTGCAAAATCTGAGGCATGAAGCCCCTATATCTATCCTTTACAATGGCAGCTTGTTGAAGATCAAATATTTAAGTCTCCAACTGGCTGCAATTTTGAAATTTTGCAAATCATAAGAATAATTGCCAATTGTTTATGCTCTTTCAACAACTTAAGGCGTAGGTAAGGTGAATCTTCAGCTGTAGTTCCGAAAAAATAAAAAATCCGGCTCCGAAATCAGTGCGATTAGGTATTTATAAATATCACTAATTCACTAATCACTATAGATATATAAAGTTCTAAAACTCATAAGTTTTAGCAGCATACGTCTGGAATGCTTCGGAACAAACGCAAGCTTTGAAAGTTTAATAATAAAATAACGTTTTTTTTTTCAACTTTTACAGAAATTTGGGGAATTGCCAACGTAATGTTGAACTGATTTTGACCCAACTGACTACTGAGACAATGTGGAGGCAAATTTAGGGGAAATTGGCTTATTTCGCGGGAAAATTAAATGTCCTTGAATTGAGGCATTTGGGGGTCCGAAACCCCCCCCCCCTTAAAATTAGTTCGAGGTAATTTCTGCAATTCTTACTTAAAAGCGGACACAATTTGGTAAATTTTCCCGTTTTATTTTTTTCTTTAGGATAATTTGAACCGGAGTTATGATTGTTTGAAAATAGGTCAAATTTGACCTTTGACCTATCATAACTCGGTCAAAAATTAAGATATTGATCTGCGGTTTGCTCCAAAATTCTTATGCTCTTTCGAATGAGGACTCGAGGTATAAAGGGACTCTAGAATGAGGTATCACAAGATAGGGGTTGCCATTAGAAAGAAAAGTTGGGGGCCCCCCGCCCTCTCTAAGGGGGGACCAAAATTTTGAACCCCCCAAAAGATAGGAACATTCCCAAAGTTTCATTTTTTTCTATCTCGAACCGTTCGGAAGTTAAAGGGAGGGAGGGGGCTGGGGCTGGACTTTTGAAACGTCAATGACTGGTGTTGACGATGACGTCATAAAGCAAACCCTAACCTCTGAATTTTTTCCTCGTTTTGTTTTGAATTTTGATTGCGAAACGATTTTGGAAACGATACGTTCCCTTTTATGCTTTTCAAGACTCTAAAGTTGCTCCATCGGTCGTTGAATGTTTCTCTAATGTTGGCGTAGGCTGCATTAAATATTCTTGGCACTGCAGACAGCAAAAGTTTCAGGGAAGTTCTTTCCTCAATGATCTACTCCTCCGTGAAAGCTGGGTTTGTTTCGACTGCGAAAGGATTTTCTTTCCGATGTAAGTTCCTTATTAAAAGTAATGTCATTTTTGGTTCTCATCCTATTTTTGTGCTGCTTCAATGATGATGGAAATTGACTGTCTATTTACCCTCTCTTTCCAGTCCATTGTTGAGTGGTTTCAGAGCTGCCTCCAGCGGGCCGATTATTGAAAGTTTAAAACAGCCTGATTAGACATCGAATTGCGATATGTTGCATGGTTTAGATAGGGCTATGTCTTGTCGTGTCAGGGTGACACAGTTTCAATAATCGGGCCGCAGGATGTCAGCATTGGAGCTGCATTTTGGCTGAAGTAAGCGAACGATGGGCATACTGCCAGCCTACATTGATTGATGTGTCTGAAATCAACTACCTGCCCGTTTTTAAACTGAAGTTGATAATCACAATACTGTTGGATTCAAAACCATAATATACAGAGAAGGTGTTTTCTACATTGTCAGTTCATAACTCGTGGATGAATTGATTTGCCAACAACCAAGGCTGTCGTCGTATCATCCGCTAGCACAAAAATTGATGTAACAGACAAATTTTTCGTTGCTGACATAACTAACTACCAAACCATCCTCATTATCTCTTCTACCTCCCTCTTGGCCCCCCACCTTTGAAATTTTCAGAACTTGCTGTTCTGACATGCTGACTAAACTTTACTTGATTCAATATCAAATCAGTCTTTTGCACAACATCCCAACTATTACGGACCATTAATTAGCTCTTCCGTGAAGAGCATTTGTTAAAAATCTCTTTGAAATGGTCAGCAGTCATGAAATTTTTAAGATTTTCACTGTTTATGAATGGCTGCTCACTATGATGCTCTGCAGTATTTTTGAGTATAATAGGTCATTTTCAGATGGCAGGTGAATCTTTTCATATGGGTGGGTGGGGAGGCAAGTATTAATAGCCTGCAATATCTTTGAAAATTGTTGATCGATGTTTTTTATCTATTCTTTGAGAAGTGATAAATGTTTCTGTGGAAATGCAAAAATTTGGCTGAATAGAAAAAATGTCTAGTGAAGGAAAATAACCAATATCCTGAGGTTCTGCACACTTGCTTCCTGCTAATCTTATGTGGTAGAAAAAAAACCACCAAACCATCAGCAGTATTTAGTTATTTTCTACTGTTACTGTGTTGTCAAAAAAATTCAAGAACCAGGAGAAATGAGACTTTATCCAATACACGTTTATTCTCAATTTTTAACCTACACAAAATCTTACCTCTTGTGTCATTTCTTTCTCATATTTATAAAATCTGAAAAGTAGTGAATTGTTGGATGGTACCAGGTTAACTAGCTTGTGCTCAACTCTTTTCGTTTTAAAGCACAAGTAAGTAAATCTGCATTATCCAATAAGTAAGTGAAGTGTCGTGATGCAGGGGACCTCATGGGGAAACCGGTGACCTGCAAGTTTTGACGTATCTACTGCAGTGGTGGGAGGCAGTGAAATGGCTTTTCATCCCCGTTTTAATCGGGATCGGTATGTCAACACTCACATGGCAAACAGTTTGTGTGGATAGTGATGTTCCTGGAATAAATCCACCACAACCATTTTCACAGTAAGTGTCAAATACTGTCTTTCTCATCTTATGTATCCATTTCCTCTCCACTGTCCTATACTTAACCTAAGTGTATATTAGAGAAGACACGTTTTCTTTAATATTCTATTGTTCTATTTTATCAATAATCACATATTGACGGTGAAACAATAATGATGCGAATTGCGATTTGCCATGCCGCAAACTTCCTGTTATAGAGCAATTTCTCAATAGAAAAATATTGGAAGTCATTTTTTTAAAAACTTTTTTAAAAACTGGATTTTTTTCTGTGTGATTTTCTGCGGAAATGTCAAGCAATAGTGTATGTTTGTTCTTCTTAGATGAAATAAGAGCAAAGAGTTTGAGACATTGCCAAAGGTTACGCCATTATTCAATTTCATCAATGATATTTCCCCTTTGAAAAATGTACTTATCAAAGACTGTCCATAAAATACTTATTGCTCCAGGAGTTAGGGGGAACTGAGGCTGTGTTACAGAGGAGGAAGAGAGTCTAAGGTTGCAGTTCGTAGTAAGTTTTTGGGAGTAAAAGTGAAAAATTCATACCGAGAATTTCTTAGCAGCCAGTTTCTGCTTTTCCCCAACACCATGTGCCAAATGCGCCCAGAATTAAACTCACATATTGGGAGGGGGGGGGGGTGGTGAAAATGACGCCCAGAAAAGTTTATGGACCCTGTAGATTTTTTTCAAACTGACTAAAAATAACTGGTAGCACTTCGATACTGGTTGGTAGGTATTGATCACACTGATTGTTTCCCAAGGCTGACCAAGGTGCAAAGAAGATGTTTGAAAAATCTTTCCTCCAATTTTTGTCTTGTTTGTATCAGGCATTAACTTCAAAATATACCTTCCTACTAGTAGCAACAACTATTTAAAAAAAAAGTTTTAAAAAGCTTGTAAATTTTAAAAAGACATTTTCTCCAGAAAACAGTTAAAAATTATGATGCAGGAATCCTTTTGGGGTATTTCAAAGTTAAATACCAGAGATAAAGTGTAATCAAATAATTTTAAAACTGGTAAAAAAATTGTATTTTTTTTCACAAATCTTTCATGTAACTTACTTTAAAAAAATATCCAAAAATAGTTTTCTAAGTTTTTTTAAAGAGTTTTTGAAAAGTGCTTTTTTAACGGTCGTTTTTAAGGTCGTTGTTACCAAGTTTTAACAAAATCGTTTATACTTACACTATTATATGTAAAGCTTATACATTCTGCTAAATTGACTAATTGCTCCAATCAGTCAGTCAGTGAAAAAATTCAATTGTTGGAGTTAAATATTTTAATTGAAAACTATGCAGTTTTCCTGGAGTATTTATGTGACCTTTGATTAGTTGAGATTTCTGCCATCAAGAGGCATAGAATTGTCAAAAGCCCTCTGTCATAATCGGAAGAAGCACATCAGAATTACGGATAAACATAATGGAATTTTGGATTTTATTGTTTAAAACTTTATATCCGGAAGTAAAATTATACTGTTACCACTTTGCTTTTTACTGACTCTTTTTCAGGCAGCCTGGCCCAAAGTTTCATCTGGGATACATGTTTGCGCTCATCATTGGACCCATTGTTGCTGCCATTTTAATTTTTCTGGAATGGCCTTATGACCGCAGTCTAGCTTAATGGGTCCGTATTGGACTGACAAGCACGTATTGCTACGAAATTTCATAATTATTTTTAGCCCACCTTCCATACATTAGCTTCTTGAATGTATTAGAGAACTTGCAAATGCTCCGTTTAATTTTTTGTTGCAGCTAATTCTGATGAATAATTCTACCAGCTTAGTGGGATTTGTCACTATGCCTCCTCAAAGTACAAATATTTAGGTTAAGAACCTTATTGGAGCGGTGATTTCACCAACACCCCTCCTAAACTTATATCTCATGATGATGTTCTGTAATTGTAAGGCGACCCCCATTGTTGTCGATCATAATTCTTTTTTCCTTTTTTGCATTTCTTGTACCTACCTTCGTTTTTTGAAAATTAGCATAGCCAGTCGCTTGTTTCATGATCACCGTGAAATTTTGTTGCCTTTCAAGTCCTGTTGATTCTTCTTTTAACCCATACTTAATTTGTCAGTTATAGCACTCTGTATATTGTATGATATTCTTCTGACTCTATCATGATGCATATAAATTAATTGGTTGGCATTATGAAAAAGTAGGAAAAATAATGAGACCAGAGTTAAATATCTCCTAGTTCAATCCGTATAGTTAGAGTACAGAGTGGAGTAATGGCTGGAACTGTACCTACGTTTTTTTAATTGCTTTCCTGCTTCCTTTTGTGGGAAAATTAATTTGCTCGAACGCATTGTTCTATAAATACTTCCTCATTCACAACTGATTAGTGCATTTTTTTTTTCATTCACCAATTAATTTTTGCTTAGCAGTGATTATTCATAAAAATATGGAGTGATTCATCACCACTAATTACTAAAATAGAATCGGCTCTTATAAACATGCTTTCATATCTTGGAATTAAAAAATGCTATTAGCTTTCCTCTATTGTAAAATGTACATTTGAAACATGGCAGTCATTTTTGTCAACAATTGAATTGTCAAATCAGCAATCAATTTTTCCAAGTATATCACCTGTCCTGGTAATTTTGTTCAGCTAATTTTGCCAGAATGCCAATCAATGGAAAATGAGCTGTTCTCTGCTGCAACCACAACCAGTTAGGGAGCTGCTTTCGTTTCAAAGTCATGGCACCAATCCCAGTACTTTCGGGAATCCTATGCATACTTTTGAAGAAAAGCTAGAAAAAATTCTCCTAAATTCAACTGTTACCTAATCGAGAGTGTACTTTAATGTCCACATTAATTGTGTACCGGTGAGATTTGAAGATTTTACCGATTATTTTGCACTCCGAATGAAGTTTTGAAATGATAATTTATGATAAAATTAATTTCCATTCATTATTCAATAAAAAACAATTATTGCCATGTACAAAATCACACGGTTAGCATACTGCATAAGAAACAAGCAAGCAACAGTACCAAAAAAGAGAAATCTTTTTTGCTAGTTTTCACTGAGCTCCTGTCATTAAGATGAGGTGTTATCAAGCCCATGATATCAGAAATATACCACTGGTCTTAATTTCTTGTTGATTTCCTTTGTTGGGAATTCAATATGAGTTTAAACACATTTTTCTTCGTTTTTTCCTTTTCTATGTTGCCATTTTTATGAAATATTTTTGAATTGTCCAAGTATTTTTAAGTAGCTACTCAGAGCATTCTTATGTAAAAGACATATTATCAGGGACATTTGCAGCTTAATTACGTACAAAGATATTTTGCATGGACCTCTCTCATCTCTGCAAGTTCAATTTTGATGTAAAAATGAATCAATTTCTCATCTTTCAACTTATTTGTTTATTAATGAAACTTTTCATAGATAGCAATAGTAGCATCCAGTAATGTAAAAACTGTAAAGCTATTGTATAAAATCTGAGCGAACTTTGTACCATTTGTTTAAAAGCCACAAGAAAAAAATCATCATTGATTTCGTCATAATTGGTCATGTCATGGTTTGATCTGCTTTTGTGGTGATCTGCTGTACATCTTAAACATCAGTTATAAATGTAGAGAATTTAATTTTTCGCGCTAGTAAATAATGGTAACTCCCCGTTTGTCATTTTTGTCAAATCTCTTTGATATATTGTCCTTTTTAAATTCAACCCGAGTTTTATCAAGGTCTGGATTTTTGTGATATTCTTTTACCCCCTCTCATTTTTCCCCATAATGTAAAAGCATTCCTTGTTCCTATTATTATGGTTTTTAAAATAGTTTTTGTGATTTACTTGTGTCTCTGTCTATCTCTGTTCCTCTTGTATTTAAATCTTCGATGCTGATTATTTCAATTTGCAAGTCACTATTCATCATTGATTTAATGGCCATTCCTTTTTTTTCTCTCTTATAATTTTCAAAAACAAACATTGTAAAAAGTAGTTAAAACAGCTGTAATCTTTGATTCTTTTTATGCCATTATGAGTCGAAAGATTTTGCGCCATTGTGTCCTTACTTTAGTTTTGTCACATTCACTCAGCTTTTTTAGTAATTTTAAAAACTTGTTCAGAACAGGTAAATAGGTGCTTCCTGTTGCTCAAAGCAACCCATTTACACAGGTCGTTTTGTACCTTAATTTGTGCAATGCTGTCATCATACTCAATTTTATTCATACATTTCATCTGAAGTTTGTTAATATCATTGTTGCACTTTGTAGTAAATGAAAGTCTTACAAGTTGCTTCTGGAACCTTTTATCTTGAAGCATCAACTAGTCAGAACCGTCTGCACGGTTAATGCACTTAAAAATTGAACATTCTCCTCTCTCTTTGTCTAGAATGAGAAGTTCCATTACCCTTGAAAGTCCTCATTTTCCCCCCTTTTTTTTTAAATTTCTCTTCTTGGACAAAATACTCTGAGCTATTTACCCTTCATGAAAACAAATGTTATGAATGAGTTAGCTTCATATTTTACTCTTTTATTTTAAGACGTGTCCATGAGTATTTCATGTCTTGTGTTTTAACCCCTTATCTTTAGAATAACTGTTTCCAAGTGCCTTAATGTTCACCTAATTTAGCTTTAATTTAAAATATTTGGCCATTTGTTAAATTGTTATGTTCAGGTATTCCAAATGTTGTACTTCATAAGTTTTTTAATTACGGATTGATGACGACATTGCCAGACCTACAAAGAACTGATCGTAAATGTAGACATGTGTCTGTGGGCTTTAGAAGTTCAAAGTTTCAGTTCGCTTGCAAAAGGATTTGATAATGGCCAATTTAATTTGACATCTTACAAAGCCTCACATAATTCCCTCATATTAATGATTAAGCTTTTTTTCTCCCAATTTTTAGGGTTTAAATGTGATTAATTCTATATGTAAATTTAGTATTATCATTTTCATTTTTCCAATTTTGTCACCTTCATCTCTCCTTGAAAACTGAAAGCACACTCTTCGTACCTCACATTCAGCCTCTACTTAATGTGAAAAAATGAATTTTCAGACATTCCATAGAAATTTTCGAGTGTTTTCACTCATTCAATGCTGGTTTAAGATTTTCAGCTCTTATAATATGTTAAAGAAAAAAAAATGCACCTATGTCTTGAAAATCAAACACAAAGAGGCTGCAATTAAGCTCAGCAATTCATGTTTAGTAGGAGAGATGACTATAATCACAATTTCGACCCTATATAATTACTTTATCTTTTGGAGTGGCAAAAAATTCGTTTCGCTGCAGTAACTTGAAATAAAAGGTATTTGTTAAATAACACAAGTTTTGAGTTTTTATTCAGTTCCTCGCTTTCTAATTTTTCTCAATAGCATCTTATCAAGTCAAAATGATTTTTTAGGCATATAAATCAATTAATGAGTATCTGATAATTATTCTCGGGAAACTGAAGTTTTGTTAGTTTCTATAATAGTTTTGCTTGGGAGAAGGCATTAATCCAGATAACACATCAGTTGTTTCTGAAACTACATCCTTACATAGTATGTCTCATAGTGATTCTCAATAATTTTCATGGAACACAAAGGTCATAAATAAGTAACAGTTCATATTAATAAATTAAGAGGGAGAGACAGATAAAAAAACGGTGGCTTGCTTACGTGAATAATTGTGTATTCCATTTAGCAATTTAGTAATTTAAAAAAAAAAGGGGGGGGAGAGAGAGAGAGAAAATTAATGAGGATTAATAGTACGCTTCAGGTTGTCTTCAAAATCTTGTGAATTAGAAAGTTCATCATAGATTTCAAGAAAAATGTTATATAGTTCTCTTTCAACAAAATGAAACCCGCGTGGAGATTTACATCGGACTTAAAATTTCTTGACTCCAGGCATCAATGTGCAATAATCCAGCGCAGTGCAATGCAGTCCAGTGCGCAGGATACAAACTTTAGTCAGAAAAAATTGAAAATTGAGTCATTGAGACCAGAGCATAAAGGAAATTTTATGAAAATTTTTGGACAAAAATGCTGTATCAAACCTAAATAACAATGAATTGAAGTTTTCAGCGGAAAAATACACATTTGAAGGAAAGATATACAAGAATCTAATCTGTTACATTCACGGCAGTAAACTGCTGAATTATAACGCAATTTTGCATTCTGTGCTTAGGGGAATCGACTGAACAGCTTACACTTTATACTGTAGAATACTGAAGATAGTTTTCCATTGAGATCTTAAAATTTAATCTCGGGATCAAATGTTTATCTAACTTGACCGAAATCGCTTTACTGAAAAATTTTGCCTCTGAAAAATAAGATTGCTTTATTTATAGACGATCACAAATCAGAAATACAACAAAAATTGAAATGTTTACCCTATCAGAAATTGGAATACATATTCAAGCTACCGTGTGCTTAACGTTTGATTGGTACCTATCAGATTCCATTAATTTGGCAGAAAAAAGGAGAATCCCAGTATTGACAGTAAACAAATCGAGAACGAAAATTTAGATTATTTTCACCTCCTCCAATTAGAATCTAACATCAGTAATGTCCAGTTGTTTCTTCCTATCCCACAAAAAGTGAAGCATCTTATAAGAATTTTCTGTTTCTAAATAAATAATCTCTCTCAAATTTCATTTTGAACATTTTTGTTGCAGTGGCTGATGGATGTCAAACAAGTTGTTCCAATTGGAACAAAAACCTTTGAGTCTCTTTTAGATGGGCTAGCATTACTGAATTTGAACTCGTCACAACCAGAAGAAGTGAGCAGTGCAGGTAGAACATTTTCCAGTACCTCTGTATTCCGTACTATGATTAATTCGAATAATCAAGGCACACAAATTTGAAAAAATTGAACACTGGAGCGCATTTTTTTTGCCTTTGTATCCAAGTTTTAAGTCGACAAATAAGTTCCTGTACAAAGTCATAACATAATCATCTATGTAATCAAAGCTACAAAACATACACAGGTCACGAGTAATTTTGAGCTCTAATAGTCTCAGATTTTCTCCTGCCAATAAGTCAAAGATAAGAAAAAATATTTTAATTGTGAAATAAGGAATAACATTTTAAATTTAACTGCAAGCCTCATGGAGGAATAGAATTTCAAACCTCTCCATCTTAGTCCCAACTTGCGATTTGGTTCCTTCCTGCTGAACTCTCCGAATAATAACCATACAAGTTACTTTTTACCACAGGACCACCCCTCGTTACTTCTCCCTCACCTCCTTTTTCCCCAATGATCAGTTATATTTATTTTTCATTCTAATTTTCTTTTAGCTGGAGCCCTCAAAACTCACTCACCTCCATCAGAAGAAACTACGAAATCAAATCAGACTGGTTGCTCTGTCTGCAAATGCTCTTTCACTGATCATGATAAATTTCGGCAGCATTTTAAGGCGGATTGGCATCGTTACAATTTGAAACTAAGTTTAAAAGAAAGAGATCCAATCTCTGAAAAGGAGTTTGAAGAATTTGAAGGTATATAATCTTACTTTATAACATTGCTGAATTATTGGATCAACTCCGGTATCATTGAAATGAATTATGATCACATTCACTAAATACTTTAGCTGGGCACCAGATAAGCTCCTATACTCACTTATTGTTCCAAATCATACTTCAGTATTTTGCTTCGGTGAAAACCCTCAATGGTATTTAAGGTCCATTCTCATTTTTATTTTGAAACTTCACGAGCCCAGTTAAAGTTAATTGTGAGCTACGAAATAGTTAGCTGTGTAAGCTAGTTGCTTTAAAAGTCATAGGTACTGACCTCAGTTAAATATCCTGAAAGAAATAGCGCAAGTCTAGGTATTTCCCCCCCCCCCCAAAAAAAAAGAAAAACCGTCCTGTTCCTCCTAATTTATCCTCTCAACATAACCATACCTCCATGTCATTACATATATCAGAAAGTGATGATACTATTAAAAAGGGACACAGTTTAGCGAGGTCCTGACTCTGTTTTTCATTCCTGACCCCATATCATTCATTTTGCAATCCTAAAAAAATATTGTAAGCCTGAGCTACCTCTTTAATAGAGGAGGAGTCAATGTAAATTTTTTTTGCAGTCACAAAAAAATCTCTCTTTTTCATGATAACAACGATTGCACGAGGACAGTACTTTCTGTAAAGCAAGTACCTATGCAAAAGTATCCTTTATAGTCAGAACAGAAAGAACTTACACAATTGAAGGAAATTCCAATAAAAAAGCATCTCTCTTTCGTAACTTTGCACTCTAACTTTGTTAAAGTTATGGACTGGTTTTGATACATTTTTAGAGTTAATAGTGGTGAGATAAAAATAAAGTTCAAAATAGGTACTTATAATATCCGATTTGGGCACCAGCTGGTTTTTATTAACGTAGAACCAACGAACCGCAAACAACGGGATGAAAACAAATGAGGCAAAGTTTAAGATAATGTTTTTCACTGTATTGATCCGAGATAACAAGTATACGTTGCACAAAATTTAGAAAAGAGAAGCGAATGAAAAGTTTGTCGAGTTTCCACACAATATCGAGAATTCACGCAATGATGCACTTTCCTGTTGAGCCACTTGACAAAAGGGATTTGAACAAGTCACTTGTGTCTTAAAGGTATAGGAGAACCTTTTGGTTGAAAGATGTTAAGAGAGGGTCTGAGGGATGGAAAAAGACCTCCATTTGGGCGCAGCGCACGCTGATATAGACTCGCTGATGTTACGGGTGGTGAGACAACAAGTCTACACATGATTGGCTGGCTATAATCTATGAAGCTATCAGTTGCAAGTCTAGTAATTAAAATTAATGCAGATGGACTGAATCGAGTCGTGTTATCAACAAGATCAGAGACGGTCGTCTCTACGCTCCACTGCTCTTAATAATCTCGACTCCCATCTTATCTCATTCTGTGAAACTCTTATAAACATTGTGTCAAATTGTGCTACAAAAACATTAGAACATGTGATTGGTGCTCAGTGTAGAAACTCCCTGGTGCCTGTAATCGGTGTGGCACCATGGATAATCACGTGATTAGGCTTAAGCCGGGTGAGGTTATGCCGCCGCCACACCCTAGAAATGAACCTTCTTTAAATCAATCTGGTAATTCTAACAATATTGACTTCAACGAAATTCTTACAGAGGCTAATGGAGCTATTACTGCCCTTATCCCTACAGACAATTTAGATAGCCCTGTTGTTCAGAAATTTCGTGAATTCAAAAACCTTACAAGTAAATTAACACTTGCACTCCAAAAGTCAATTGACGATACTAATAATTACAGACATTTAAAAATTAATTAAATACTAAGTAAATAAATAAATTAAATACTAAAAAATTAATACTAATTTAAAAAAAAGATGGACTGAATAATTGGAAGTAAAGAAAACTTGAGATCGAAAAATAGAGTTTTATGAAATGAAAAATGAATGTTGGGAAAAAATTGAAAAGTGTCGACAAACATATTATGTATTTTTTGTTTTTATTTTGTCTGATGTATGTATCTAATTTTTAGATGATGTCTCTAGTATCTCTGGCTCGGAATCAGAAAGCAGTAGCGATGATGACTCCAATGCTAAGTTAGAAAAACTGTCCAAGGATGCAAGAGTCTTGTTTAAAAATTCAAACAATCAGGTTTTATCACTCTACAGATGCCTGTTCTCATCAAGAAAGGTACTTATTTACACTTAGACTCAGGTATAATAGTGGCATCACAAATTAAAAATGCGAGGAATGAAACAAGGTAGGATGTAATGTAATGTTTGGAAGTTTTATGCTTTCATGAGCATAACATGCTTAACACATTAAAAATGCGAGGAATGAAACAAGGTAGGATGTAATGTAATGTTTGGAAGTTTTATGCTTTCATGCACTAACTTGAAGCAATTCAACATGATTGTCCACACTTCAAAAGTACCGATTCAAAGACTGCTAAGCTGACATCAGTTTTTCATTTTGATTTGCATTGCCATTGAAAACTAGTTATTTGATAGGTTAGCTAACTTTTTATCAGTTTTAAACATCTTTTCAAGGTAGAATTGTCCTCAGAATGTATGCGTCTTCCCCTGTCTGTGCATGGTACATATTCTTAACTTGACAACTCCAAGTTGAATAAAGCTTAGTTAAGTACTAGGGGACTATGCCCCCTGGCCGCCACTTGGCCCAACGTCCAGAGGGCACTTCGCGCTCTCTTAGGCGCGCTTTGACATAAGAACGACCAAAAAAAATTAAAAGATTTCCTCATCCGACTCTCATTTGTCCAATCACCTTCTGGCGGGAGCAATTGGATCAATAAGAATCGCATGAACAAATCGTAATTTATTTCAAACCTTACGCCAAGACTGGAGCGTTTCGTCGCTTTTGGATAGTCTAGTAAAGGAGTATACCTTCGATTCACTTATCTTACCCTACTAACAGACCAAGATTCAGCATTTCCTGCTTTGTTCAATTTTCCGCTAAATTTGAAATTCCTGCCATTTTTCATCAGTGGGAATTTCAAATTTTGCCCCCTTTCCTCTAGGCTCCCTGGTCTACTCTTATATAAAGAAACCTGAGTACTATATCCAAAATCGGATTACAGTGGGCTCATCTGAAGACTATCATCTGTCAATAACTGCAAAAATCATGGAAATCGGTGCAGTAGAATGCTAAAACAAACTGTGACAAAAAATAAAAATTTACATTGTTTTAGTGGGAAAATTTGCAACTTTATCATGTAATATAGAAAAACCTGGGTCATATTTTCAAAATCTGGATATAGGGGGATCATCTAGAGATGATTGCCTGTCAATAGCTACAAAAGTCATGAAAATCAGCCCGGCAGAACGCTGGAAATAAGCGTTACCATATATGCAAATTAAGGTCTTAGAGCTTACAGTATAGATATTATAGTGTCTCAAGCTCTGTTTAACCTCATTCACTGTCGAAAATGTTTAATCATATCAAGTAATGTATGAAACAAGCAATCTTCACTCGCTGCTTTCCTTGAAAAAGGTTCCAATTCCAAAAAAAAAATTCGTGTATTGAGCACCTCTATTTAAGTCAGATAGCTTGCTTTGAAGGGGCTTATAAATTATGTGATGGGTTTTCTTGAAATTGGCTTGAATGAGAAAAATTGAAGTTTGCACTATAATAGTCAATGAGTTAAGAGGCTGGTATTTTTAGAGAGATCTAATTTTAACTTTCCAATGGATAATTGTTCATTTTTTCTCCCTAGCGATTCTTATAAGAATTTTGTCATCCTCTATCTTATTCACCTTGCAGGAGGATGTCTCTGAAAATGAATCAGTGCTAAGAGCAAAAGCATTGGTTCAAAATCCTACTTGCTTAATCATGATGCTTGGAGGAGGGCATTTTGCAGCCGCACTTTTCAAAGGTAAATTTGAGTCTGTTTTTGATCCTATCATATTTCAGATTTTCAAATAATAATAATAAATCAAGTTCAACAGGAAGGGGCTGAGAACTTAGATTCATTAATCGTAACACCTTTTTGTACAGGAGAAATAATGGCATGCATTTTGGTCCTACATCAGGCCAAAGAAGTTGTTCTATTTCTGCTGTACTTGCCAATTATTAAAAGAGATTTTTGTTTTCATTATCATTATATATTTGCCTCCATGCTTTGTAGCTCCATTGTCGAATCGTCCAAAAAATAAGAGGTAGTTCTAAATGTTGGCTCATTGCAGTGAAGAAGACTGCTGCAATTTAAAAGTCAACATTTCAATCACAGAAAATAGTTAGGGGGAATGATGCACGACTTTTGAAACAAAGAAAAAAGCAGCATGACCATAGACATATAACACAATGTGTGAGTTATAAGTCTATGGGCAAGACGCATCAGTCAATAGAATACAAGTTGGTGATCATATGATCAGCAAAGATAATGTCATGACTCTGTATAACACGAAGTATTCTCACTCTTAACTTAATGAGGGGAATTATGCTTAAAGCAAGATTTTTCTCTGTATAATGAGAACAATTTATGTAACGTAGAGTCATGGCTTTACCTTGGCTGATGGTATGATCATAAACTTGTGTCTTTTGAAACATCTTGCACAGTATATTAGTAATACTACTAGTTTAGAATATGATAATTGCATCAGCTTTCACATATACATACTTTTTTTATTGTCTGAATGTTATTTTTTAAACATTGAGAATAATTTTGTATGTTTCAGATGGCGAGCCTATTCTTCATAAAACATTTCATTCTTACACTGTTCGTCAAAAGCAAGGCAGCTCCCAGAGCTCGAATGACAATAAAGGATCCTTTGCCAAAAGCGCTGGTGCCAGTCTGAGACGTTATAATGAAACTATACTTGCTCAGGTTTGTGTTAATTTGATAATCTTTTTCAGGCCTTGATTTTTCTTCTTTTCAAGCTTCAATTTATGAGTTTTAATTTTTCACCTTTAATACATTAATATCCTCATGTTATATGTAATTTTTTTTCAATGGGCCTGTTGCAAACTTTTGCTAGAGCAAAAATAAGAGTTCTTTCTTATAGATAATGTCTCAAAAATCGCGATGAGCGCATCGGCAAAGTCTGAAATCTACTCGACATAACTTCACAATCTGCGTGAGAAATTTGTGTCTTTTTGAGCTTCCCGCTTCAAAAACGATACCACGGCACAGGTGAACATTTTGTTAGAGGAGTCGTCCCATTGTCGGCAATATTCATCATGGCCGACGCTTCCGCAGTTCCGTGCGTAATTCGAGGAGAACTCAAGGTCAATCAAGGCGGGCGAGGAAAATATGAACTATGTTATCTCGTCCTGTCACACGTGTTTTGGCGGATTGGCGTCGGCCATGATGAATATTGCCTACGATGGAACGACTCCTCTAACAAGATGTTCACCTGTGCCGTAGTATCGTTTTTGCAGCTGGAAGGTCAAAAAACTGCAAATTTCTCACGCAGATTGTGAAGTAATGAGTGCATTTCAGACTTTGCCGATGCACTCATCGTGATTTTTGAGACATTATCTATAAAAACAACTCTCATTTTTGCTCTAGCAAAAGTTTGCAACAGGCCCATTCTGCTCAAAGATCTTGAATTGTTACTAAGAATTTTAATGACGAATGAAAAAACGTTCTGTGTCATACCTGTTTCGTTTTTAAATCATTCTGTTCCAGCTGGCAAGAAGCCAACAAATTTTCTTGTTATTTTTTACAATCTATTTTAATTAATTAGCTTTTGAGCATTTCTTCATTTCAAAATTTGGAGGTTTGGGCAGTTTTCTTTTATTTTCCTCGAAACAAGATAAAAGCAGATACAGTATACCTCGGATTATCTGAATCCTGGTTTATTCAAACTCCGGATTAACCGAACGATTTTTGGGAGGACAATTTTTTTTAATGCATTTTTTGCACTTTCTCAGAACAAGACCATTTTCATAACCCCTTTCAACCCACCACATGCTTGTTTGTTTTCCAAACACAGATGTACTCGGATTTCCTGACCTTTGTACCTTTGAATGAATTAGATCGGACTACGCATCTTGCATTCATACATTTCCTAATCAGTCTGTTTTCAATATCAGTGGTGGCAGTCACACTTATGTTGCATAAAATTAAGGAATACTAATGGCCCCCGGATTATCCAAAATTTTTCGTTATCCGAACCGGCGGACCACCACATTAGTTCGGATAATCCAAGGTTTAGTGTAGTGTCAATTCATTACCATTGTAAGATTGTTCATGTTACAATGTATGTTCGTATATTTTCAACAAAATCATGGGGCTTAGAATGTAAGTTTGTTTATTTCTATTGAGTTCACAGGGTCTTTTTTTGTTATTTTATTTCTACATTTTTAATATTCAATTTACAGCATATTCAAGAAATAACTGCAACTTGGGCCAAAGAAATTGATTCCTGTGATTTTATATTTTATCGGGCTGTTGGACCTGGTAATAAGAAGGCATTTTTTGGTGGGAAAAACCCTCCTCTTGATAAAGCAGACCCTCGTGTACGTACAATTCCATTCAACACTAAAAGGGCAACCTTCAATGAAGTAAAGAGAGTCTACAACTGTTTGAAATCAGTCTTGGTCTATGGTAAGCTGCATTCTATTGATATTACTATACTACTGAGCTACACCCCTTGTCTGCTCCGTGGCCCAACCTCCAGAGGACTCTCCGCGCTCCCTAAGGCCTGCTTTGCAAATCTCTGTTAGTTAATCTAAATAGAACGGGCTCATTTAAGGACTATCCCCTATCAATAGCTGCAAAAATCATGAAAATCGGCCTGATAGATCATTAGAACAAAATGTAACAAAAAATGAACTTTTTAATTGTTTCAGTGGGATAAATCACACATTAATTACATAATATAAAATGTATAAAAACCTGGGTCACATTTCCAGAATTGAATAAAGTAGGTTCATTCTCTAAAATATCGCCTGTCGATAGAGACCAAAATCTTGAAATTCGGTAAAATCGAATGGTAGAACGAATTGTTACAAAAAATACATAATTAAGGGCCCAGAGAGCTTATAGTAATGATATTGCACTGAATAGGTCATTGTTGGGTCGCATGTCCCAGAATTGTGTTCTGAAGATTGACTCTTACAGGAGATCAGTGAGAAACAATGAAATTTTTCAAAACATTACGTTCAATTGACACTTTACAATATCATCTTTTGAAAGAAAAAATGGATGATGTTATCAAGCAGTGCCCACTACTTCACCATACACTATGGCTTTATCAATCTGTAACTATAAAAATTTGTTCCTGTTTTTTCTTATGTAATAATGAAATACCCAGGCTTGAAAACCCTTCCGTCCACTAACACAGTTCATGTCATCCAGAGTGTCCCTCAAAAGGCCACTTAGAAATATTCTTATCATTTGCTCTTTTACAAAGTTCAATAAAAGGAGGGGGGAGGCCAAACTGATTAACTGTCCAGAATAACTTTGCATCTGTGTTTAAAGTTGGATCAAAGTAGCTGCCATATTGTCACAATGGATAATCCTAAATACATATTATTGAAAAGGAAAGACCATATTATTGTGGCCTGGTTTTTTTTTTTTTTTTTTTTTTTTTTTTTTTTTTTTTTTTTTTTTTTTTTTCATGAAGCATCAACTTCAATTCATAATAGGGTTAAAATTAATATGTATAAAAGCCCCAATCATTAGACGTCAAAAATAATTGTGACAAAAAAAAGGGAGGTATCAAGGTTTTTTTGGCCAGAAAAAAATGTGATTGCTCATAAATAATGCACTTAACTTACGATTTTTCATGAATCATATTCTAGCTTAAAATATTGAAACTTGCAACTTCAAATTTAGCGAATAAGAGTCGTATTCATAGTCATTCCTTAAACCCAAAGGCCTCCTTAACCAATGTGATTCTCATGGCTGACACCATACATATTTTTAGCGGTATCATTTTCTCTTAAGGGAACAATAATGTCTATGGAACAACCATGATTATGACCCTTCCTGGCACTTGCAATTTCATGAATCTATCAAGTATGTAATTAAAATTATTCTTCATATATGCTGTAAAAATTATGTATGAAATATTGTCATGCGTAAGTTTGTAACTTATTTTAATCTTATTTTGTAACTTTGTATTAAATTGATCCTATCGTTGATCATAAAATTGTATAAATACCAATGCCTTATATCATTTGACAACTGCTAAAAAAAATCAAACTCTAGAAACTGGTGCAATACATCTAAAAATTGTTGACTTACAAGAATTTTATTAAGTTTTGTCTTTGTTTGTTTGTTTGTTTGTTTGTTTGTTTTTCGTTTATAATCCTCGTTTTAAACCAGTTATTTTTTTCCAAATTATTTTCTCAGATTTTGATGAAGTTTTGTCAGTTGTCTCCAAACCACCAAATATCTCTGAATCAACGGAACAGAAACAACAGAAACAGGAAGAAAATTGTGTACCCAACGTAGATGAAGTAAAAGAAACTCCAATTGCAATAGAAAAAGAGTCTAGTAGTTTGATGTTTTTTGGAAACAATTGTGGTAAGTGAAATATACCATAATATCAAGCCATCTCTTGTGAAGTATATAATTTGAGTCAGCAGGACTGTCTATTAGAATAGTTTGAGCTAGATTTAAAAACTAGATAATCCACTCAAAAAAGCCTCTGCTTTTTTTGATATGAGCAACTCCAGCTTGAAAGCTATAAATTGTCAAAAATTGTGCCTTTGATTATTTTGTGCACATATACTGCTTCTACTGTATACATAAATGATTGGATTATCCTCTTAAGTCTAGCTGTTAGCAAAGGTTAAGACGGAAAAGGTATTGCTTGGAACTGCATAATAGGTATTCTGATCATGAGCAGAGCCCGATTTTGGGAATGAATAAGAGGTTAAAATAGTTCACCAGGGGGCAAACGGTAATTTGACCGTGTTTAGGAGAAAGGAACCAAGCCACATCAGCTAATGCCAAATTTAACTGGGCAATTTAATTTTTTACGAGAGAACGTTTGTGCAGATTCTTTGGAAATTTCAAGAAATTTGCTTTGTACTATGCAGAAAATTCATTGAAATTTGCACAAAAATCCTCATGAATTCGTTTTCATGCAAAAAATTAAACTGCCCAATTAAATCTGGGGATAGCATATGTGGTTTAGTTCCTTTCTGCTTAACATGGTCCAATTATGCGCAATCAGGGATCACAGTTGTCAGTAAAATGCGGACGTTAATTACAATAGACTGGGGACAACACATGTGATAGATGAATGCTGTGATCTGTTTCCTAAATTGTAGACAAGATAATCCTATTGTGTATACTATTCTGTTTGAATCGCTTTTAAAGTACAGTTGCTGTATGTATATGTTCTCAAAATATTTTCAGAATACTCGGCCAACAATACATCAATGACTCAAAATATATTCAGCTTTTCAGTAACACCACTGTTTTAACATATTGCATTCTGCCTTATACTTATTTCACTTTCATAAATAATTAAATGGATGCAAAATGCACCTAAAATTTTTTACAAACACCAGTGATGGAACTTGATTGTGGAAACTTAAGTGTATCGCAAGAATGAAGATAGACTTGCTAATTTGTTTAGACAATTATACAATTTTTAATTTGTATTCCCTTTGCCCTGTCAGATTATATCCATTATATCAAAGTTTTCCAAGAAGAAATCTGAACAACTTTGAGGGGAAGAGTTCTGTATTTTCAGAGTAAGCTACAGCATTGAAATTCTTTTATATGAATGAGAAGTGCAGCTTAAATACATACTGCTGTCTTCTGTCTGACAATAATAGCTAACATTTCATTTAAATCATTTTCAAATGGTTTTAAATTTCCTGCTAATACATAAATTTCTGGCTTTTAGTGTTGGCTGAGACGGCTCCATTAAAAGAAAATATACCTGTACGGAGAAATTTCTTCGATGAAATTAACAGCTCATCATCTGAAGAAGAACAGCCTGAAGAAG
The DNA here is from genome assembly GCF_918797505.1 of Bemisia tabaci. Classification (NCBI taxonomy): domain Eukaryota; kingdom Metazoa; phylum Arthropoda; class Insecta; order Hemiptera; family Aleyrodidae; genus Bemisia; species Bemisia tabaci. Next base: position 55,461,339 of record NC_092794.1, read on the forward strand.
ATAATGCTGCAGAGAATGAAGCACCGGATGATTCAGGCCATGAAGTTCCCAATGTTGTATCAGTAGGACGGAAGAAGAAGAAGAGGAAAAGAGGGAAGCAGAAAATGCTCGGTGAGCAGTTTTTTCATGGGTAGTTTTTAGTAAGAGGGAATCAAATAACATGGATTTAGAATCGAGTGAAGTTTTATCTCTCTGTAAAGCTTAGTGTCTTTTTGTGCACTAAATATTTTTTGCAGAACTTATATTTTTGACAGGAAAAAGTTTACCACTAGACGAAGTATGAATTTAAGCACTCTGATTTATGTTTCCTCTTCAAAATTTCATGTAGAACATGATTCAGGAAAATAAAAAGCCTCCTGAAAGTGATTCCTAACCAATATATTAACGTTTTTATTTATTAGTTACAATAAATTTGAATTTCCGGCCAACAAGAAATATTAGAGTCCAGGTGAATAAAATCATGTACAACAGTTTTAACAAGCTTCCTAATGGGCCCGTTGTAAACTTTTGCTAGAGCAAAAATAAGAGTTGTTCTTATCAGTAAATGTCTCAAAAATTACGATGACCGCTTTGGGAAAGTTTGAAAAGCACCCCTAATATCACAATCTGTGCAAGAAATTTGTGTTTTTTGAGCTTCCAGCTGCAAAAACGATACTACGGCACTGGTGAACATTGCGTTAGAGGAGTCGTTCCATTCAACCCCTGTGCACTAGGATGCTGCACAATATTCAACATGGCCGACACCAATCCGCCAAAACACATGTGCCTGGACGAGATTCTAACCATTTGTTAACAACCCAGTGTGTTTACATTCACAATTTCTTCGCGTTGATATAGATCCTCTTTGGTTGACCTTGTGCTCCTTATTGCGATTTGAGCCGGGAAGCATCGGCTATGTTGGGTATTGCCATTGCAAAAGAGTTGAGTGAAATGACTCCGCCAACGAAAAGTTTACCCATGCTGTGTTATCGTTTTTGAAGCGGGAAACTAAAAAAAACGCAAATTTCTCTCGGAGATTTTGAGGTTAGGAGTGCATTTCAAACTTTGACAATGCTTTTATTGTGATTTTTGAGACATTTACGGATAGAAACAACATTTTATTTTTGCTCTGGCAAAAGTTTGCAACAGGCCCATTGAGCAATGTTTCTTCTCTGCCGTGTGTTGCTCAAAGTGTAAACAACATATAACAGTGGCGCGGAAGCGCCGCAGTTGAGTTTGCCATATTTTCATACCCCAGAGATTGTAATGGTAATATTTTTTGATGTATAAGTTGAGAAGATCATGGTTTTTTTGATGTGTCAATGTCCTGTGTTCTGCCCTGAATGTGTCTTGTCGTTTCATGCTCCAATTTATGTATTATAAAACGTTAATATCTTAGTCAGGAGTTCCTTTCAGTAATACGAGATCTGTTAGATTAGAAACCGGATTTTGGTGATAACTAGCCCACAATGCGTCCGAATTAGGTTTTCTTGGACTTTCCTGTTAGCTGAAAATATACTTAAGAACGCTACGTTCACAAATTTGAAAAATCTTCATTAGCTTCGTTGGTATGTGGCTTGAAGTAAGGCAACCTCATGGGTGTTCTGCGATTTTTAAGTTTGACCGAACTTGTCTCTCTTTTTTCGGACTTGCACTACATTTTTCAACCCTTAAGGATGATTGGAGTTTCATCTCCATATCGTAGCCGTACACTCAAGTATTGTCACCGAAAATTATCCCATACAAAAATGTAGGATCATTGTTAGAACGTTCAAGCAGCTAAAGGAAAATTGACATTCGGTTGGATTTTTGTTCAACAGACAACGATCAAGGGGCAAGTGTACCTGAAACTCGATGCATGTCTACATATTCTATCAAAATTGTATGTACAGAGCCTTCAGAAATATTACACTGTTCAGCAAGCTCAAAACGACCATTTTTGAGCACTTTTGCCCGCATTTTATCCACGTGACAAATGTCAGTTGCCGTTAGATGGTCGATTCCCATACTGCTCATCTTCAACGAACTTCTTACCAGTTTTGAATCGTTTAACCCACTCAAAACAGTGAGAACAACTCATAAAATGATCTTGTTAAACTTTACTTAGCATACCAAAAGTTTCGGTACAAAGTATACCGAGTTTAAAACAATATTTAGTGTTAAATCTTTGCTCTATCTGTGATTGCATGATGAAAATTGCAGAACGCACCTGACTTACTCATTTTAAAGATGACACAGAATAAACACTAATCAAAATAAACAAAATCTGAGAATCTAGCGTTCTTCAGTATGTTATCAGCTATCAGTAAAGTCCAAAGAAACCTGATTTGGATGCACACTGGGCCAGTTATCACCAAAATCCGGTTTCTAATCCAACCGACCTTGTATCCCTTGAGCAAATCATGCTCAACGTTAAATTTAATGAGAAAATATTAATTATATTGCTTAAATTTGCACCTTGTCTTGTGGTCCATAACCAGTGCAGTTGACTCTTTGGATATGCAGGTAGGGGTGCTCCAATTGCTTTTTGGTAAGATTTAAAAACAGTTCCATGAAAAAGCATTATCGATGAGAAAACTCTAACTAATAGTTGTCGGAGTTTTCGGAGCTGGATAAAATAAGCTGTTGCCATGTATATCAGTTTTTTTTGGCCAGGTAACTCAACAGACAGGCAAACAAGGCAACAATGCTTTAACTTGGAGCTCACACAGTGCCAAAAGCACCAGCCGTTTATGAAAAGAGCAGCTTTATTGGAGCATAGTAGCATGTTGATCAAGGTGTATTGTGTATTTAATGAAGTAGCTGTAAGTCTACAACCACAAGTATCAAAAAAAAAAAAAAAAAAAAAAAAAAAAAAAAAAAAAAAACATCAAACAGTTTGCAAAAGACATAGGTGTCAATATCAACATGTCAAAGATGTAAATTCAAAGCTCTGTTTAATAATGATGCACCTAATAAGTTCTTCATTTTTTCCTTTCACTGTAATGTAGAATCTGTACTGTAATGCGTTTTTCAGATGAATCGACACCTCCAGATGTGTATTTAAATCGTATCTTTCTGTCTGCTTTGGAGCAAGAAGATCATGTCATCTTGGAACAAGCGATAGCTGAAAATGCAGACAACAAATATTTGCGGAAAGGCCTTAACAGCTATATTGACGAAGAAAAAAATACCCTGCTTCATTTTGCTTCCAAGAAAGGATATTTTCATCATGTTTGGTATTACCCAAATTTTAGCTCTAATTTTAGTATTTACAATAATGCCCACTAGAGGTGTCGTCAGCTAAGTTGGCACCTATTTACATTCCGCTTGCAAGCGACGGCTATGCAGTTGTCCAATGGTGATTCAGTATTGACTAATGCTCGTGATTGGGTTGCAGTCAGTTCTCGATTGCTATTGGACAATCGCATCGTAATCGCTTGCAAGCGAAAAGTAAACAAGTACCAACTTAGCTGAAGATACATCTATCTATCTTCTAGTTCTCTTGGTAGATTACCTTCATCCTTATCATTGAATATTAAAATATGTTGGACTGAACAGCATTGTGTATTGAAAATATTAGGATGAGAGCCAATACGCTGTGATAATACATAATTTGTGAATTTATTACTCACATTGGGTTATACTAAATGCCGCGGCCTTTCGGTTACACAGAAACATCATCAAGGCAAATAGACGAATACAGCAATAATTTAGGAGACAATTTGAACTAAAAACGCATAAATAACATGGGATTTAGTGTAAAATATGCTATTCGGTTGGAGAAGTCCTCATATCCTTATTCTTCTTTGTTGACAAAAGGGGGAAGAAGACTCAGTGAACATAACGTCTCTGCAAATCAAATGGGCTCAATATTTCCAATTAACTTGCAGGCATTAGTCTGCTTCTTTCCCAACGCTACCTTACGGAGATTCTCACTGAAATGCTACACTGTGAAACAAACATATGTATATAAATGTATTTACAAATGCTATTTCTATGCCTATTTTCTCTAAAATACCGCATGTCCCGGTAAAAACTAATTCGATCCTCGTATTCTGAATTTCTGTCTCTTTTCCTCAGGGTTTTATTAGAGGCTGGCGCTAGTCCTTGCTACAAGAATAAAGCTGCACGCACTGCATATGATGTTTCCCTGAATAAAGATACCCGAGACACTTTCCGGCGATTTTACGCAGAATTTCCTGAAAAATTTGATTATACAAATGTAAGTACTCCTTTCTTCATATGATTAAAGTAGTTTTACTTAGTTGTGTCCATGGCCATCTTAATTGGAATAACATTATGATGAAAGAAAAACTAAATTGTTATGGAAGTCACATCAGATAGTTCCATAGATTATCATAAAAAAAAGCTCTTTACATACACATGTTTCAGTCACGGTCAATCATTCCTTTTGAAGTATAAGAATGACAAGCTATCCTCATATTTTTATTTCTACTAGCTTCAACTAAATAAAATAGTATATATTGATTTATTAATTTATTTTTTTACACTTTCTATGGATAAACTCTGTTTTCAAAAGCAAAACAGACTAAAATGACAAGATGAGCATGTGGAGACAGACTCTCAACTGTTCTACAAATTAAAACTACGCAGTTTGCACCCTTCAAGCAATTTTGTATAAAAGCTGTCCTGAAAAAGGAGAGTTAGCATTTTTCAAAGATATGATCAAATGTATTGAGGCGTGGTTTGGGGTTTGTACATTAGATTAGTAGCTTTCTGAAGAGCCCTTGTTAAGCTGATTTTGTCAGAAATTCGCCTCTATGGGGATGTCTCGTCAATGCACAAGAAAAAACCCGCCATGATTCTCTGGTGGCTTTCAAGTTTCCAAATAAAGTCTGTCAGCCTCTTGTTGTGTAGTGGTTGATGTGCTTGCCATATGAATAAGGGATCCTGGATTCAATTTCTGATGCAGCAACCTGAGATTGATGATCTCAAACAAGGTTCACTTGCAAGTGGATGTAAAATAGAGGAATGGGGGATCAATTGTAGAATCAGCCCCTCAGGGCTACTTGAAATTGGTGAAAGAAAAAAAAAAAACTAAGAACACTGCAACAATACGAATAAAATTCTCAACTATTTGTATTTTTGGTCGACCTCTTTTATCTCAAAACAGATTAACTCATAGTTTTTTTGGGGAATAAGATTAACAATATCTATTTTGCTAGGAGTCTATTTTTCAGTAATTCAGAGATATGAATATCTAAACTGTAACTTTAGATTTAATGATAGTGTATTTGAAAATTCTTTTTTTATTTTGACTGGATTTCACAGGTTACATGTAGCGATTGGACTGAAGTATTTGATATTATCCGGGTGTTAGTATTTGATATTTTGCTGTCTAGTTCAAAGATTTGATTAAAACGGAAAAAAACATGTTTTCTTTGTTTCAGTCTCACATCCCTAAGCCATTGACTGAGGAACTAGTAAAAGCTCAAAATGAAAAAAAGAGAGAGAAAAATCGCAAAATGAAGCAAAAAATAAAGGAAAAGAGAGAGAAAGAGAAGGAGGAAGAGGATAGGCTCAGATTTCTTCAACTTAGTGACCGCGAGAAGGTATTCTTCATTTTAACCCTTTTTTCTTATTTATTATCACATTAAATTCCTGTTCCTGTAAAGATCCAATTCCTATGTGGAAAATGTTGGAATGCAACACCTTCAATGAAGGTGTGTTTTAACAGTCTGGATGATTTTGTCAAAAGAATGCAAGATCAGATCTGCAGTTTGGCCCTAGATGTTCTTTTTTGCAAATATTTGGAGAGAATTTAATCCTACTATTAAAATATGTTATTTTATACTTACACATTTTCATTTAAATATTTCGTTAACGCAGCCAAATTTTTTCCACATTAGGTATTCACAGTGAGAACCATTGGCAGGGGTGCTTTGTGAGAATATACAAGTATACCTCTAATTAATTTTGAAAAATCTGCAACATTTATTGGTGTAAGACAAAAAAATAGCGCAACTAAACGAAAAAGCTGCATGCTACCCAAGAGCAGCCCTCATCATCTTCAAAATTAAGTAGTTACTAAACATTTAAGAAGACAAGAGTCAGCTGGTCTTTCATAAGTTTAGTTTGATTCACTATGAGGTGTATACAAACTGTATAAACTTTCTTTCTTAACCCTAGTCTGCCAAACATGGGTCATTTTTGACCCGGCGCTTCGTAAAAGAACGCCCAATTTTCACCCACTGCCCCTGGAAACTTTACCTTCACAAATTGCTCTACAAAAACATTGAATTATATGAATTTAAAAGAAAAACCACTGGGAAAAAAAAAATTCGAATAACTAAAACTTTTTTTTCACGACTACTGCGAGAACGACAATACCGGGTCAGTTTTGACCCGTCTCCCATTTCCTGCGGAATTTTCGGTTTTTTTTATTTCAACGACTCATGATGATGCTGCAATCATCCCTGAGGTAAAATCGAAGCCAGAGATCATGTTATATACTACAAGAAAACTAAAACAGGGGTTGATACGATGGCTTAAATGGTCAGGTGCTGTATGGGCAGACGACCGACGCGACGGTGGCCATTTGCGTTTATAATGAATATGTTAAATGTCGGCCAATCTAAACTTTCGAAGAAAAAGAAAATATTAGGCCTATAGTCTAATTTTAGGTTTCCCTGATGTAAAATATCATTTAAAATATGTGCACGCATTAAAAAAAACTAATAAAAAAGAAGATCCTGTGTATTTTAAATACAGGTCTAAACTGACCCAGTATTGGCAAACTAGTGGAAAAAACTTGTTTGGCAGACTAGGGTTAAAACATGTGGAGTATTCTTTTTTCTTCTTCTTTTTTTCTCTTTTTTTTTGGATGGCTGAGTGCTCCTATGTCTGGCATTATGATGCTGCTTTGTGTTGGAGTGAAATTAAGATTATACCTCTGGTTATTATGACGAGTGTGACAGGTGACTGATGTCATATAGTCCCAAGTGTAGCGACCAACTAGTTAACTTGAATTTACAAAGTTCAGTATAATACCTGAGCCACCTGAGCTGATTTCTTATTAGTTCTAAACTGTTTTTTCTCACCTTATCCTCAGTTTTCCCCATAACTTTAATTTCTGTCTTTAAAGTCACCTTTTGTCTTGCCCATTGTTTTTTCAGAGAGCCCTTGCTGCAGAAAGGAGAATCTTAGCGCAGCAAGAAGAATCAAAGACAACTGCTGCATTACCAATCATTATCACGCGGTGCTTCCTTTGTGGTTGTGACATGACTGGCAAAATCCCATTTGAGTATGATTTTTATAAATTCTGTTCCATGTCCTGTGTCAAAGTTCATCGAAGCAAAAAACCAGAAGGCTCATGACATTAATACATAGACTAATTGCATCTGCTCAGACATTGCTACTTTATTTTTGTTGTCTGTTTTAGGTAAAAAAGTTTAAAGTTTCAACCAAGATGAATAAGACATAGTTAGTAAAATTAATAAACATTATATTAAGTAAATAACAGGGGATATTTTATTTATGTGTAAGAAGAAGACTAGCGTTCAATGGTATTTATGATTTTTGTGAACATCTTGAGAAGATAGTGTATAGCACTCAGTATGATTTGCACCCATTTCATTGATGTTGTGTAAGTTTTTACCACAATTCAAGGAAACATGTAGAGATGATCCTTTAATGTATGCTCAATGTTGATTTTATTTTACCAAATCCTACAACTCACCCAATTGCATCGACAGTCAACAATCAGATCATTTTTGAAATTTATGACTTTTCAAGAATACAAATCAATGAACTTTTGATTTAATAGATCAATAGCTCCAAAAATTTTCATTTTTTTTTCCAGAATATTTTTCTTTGAACAAATTCATATCATGGTACTTTTTTTGTACCTTATACTTCATTCTTGAACATCTCTATCACAGGTTGTCAAGATATTGATTGAAGTATTTGTTGTGAATCAAATCAAAGGCTGCAAGTATATGTTTTCAAAAGGCCCATTCAATAGAAAAAAGATTACTCACAACTGAACCAGTGATTTTTCACAGTCAAGTAATTAACCCTCCCAGTCTTGTCAGTAAATGTAACAATGTAAGTACAATCATTATACTGAAGTCTAATGGGAAATTTAAAAACTAATATTTGGTTTTAAATGATTTCAAATAGTCTCAAATTCCAAAAAATCATCATTCAAATCGATTTTTGAGCAAAACTGTTAAGGAGGTCTTGGAGCTTATATATATGATTATTGCGATGAAAAAATAGTGCTTGCCTCATTTTGTAAAAATATATTTTTTAGTCATTACCGTCACTTTTAAAACCTCACTGTGCTTGAAAACCCGAGCTCTGCTCATGCCAGCCACGGGTTTTGAGATAAAGAAGAAAAGTTACCAAGGAAAATCCTTTTCGGCTTCGGCTGGACTGCGTTAAACAGAAGGGAACCAAGCCACATCAGCAGCTTTATTGCCAAAAATTGGGCAATTCAAATTTTTTACACGATAACGGTTAGGCGGATATTCATACAAATTTCAGTGAATTTCCTGCGTTGTACGAGGCAAACTCCTCAAAATTTTCAGAGGAATCCGCAAAAACGTTCTTATGGAAAAAATTAAATTACCCAGTTAAATCAGGTAATAGTTGATGTGGCTTGGTTCCTTTCTGCTAAACGCGGTCCAGCTGTTAATGAGACATGTTTTCGGTGTTTTCGCTACTTTCAGAGCTCTCCCGAACGCCCCCAGCTCCGCGGTTGGGCGATTTTGGGGGTCAAGGTCGATTTCCCAAAAATGAATCAAAATTCAGAGTATTTAAGGAGAAACTCATTAAAAATATTGTTTGGCGGGAAATTTTTCTTTGAAACATCGTTTTGTTATTCAATTAAAATTATTTGCTCAATAACTGCCAAGGAGCGATTTCGACGATTTCGCCGGTCACGAAGAGGCCTTTGGGGGCGCGCGGCGCACAGTGGGTCGAGTCAATTGGAGAGGTCGGACATGAAATTTTTGACTAAAACCGCAAATTTTGGTGTTCATTTCGTCTTATTTTACATTTCATGGGGTGCTTCAAGTAGAAAATTTAGCGAGGAAACCAATGGAACCACTTTAAGAACCTTTAAATTGTGTATTAACGGAGTTATAAGCGTTTAAAGTTTCCAAATTTTGTCCGACCTCTCCTATTGACTCGATCCGCTATGCGGCGCCCCGGGGGTTGGGCCGCGTAGCGGCCAGGGGGCAGACCCCCTGGTTCTTCAATAAGTTTAATCACCCTGTACGGAGATATTTAAATGTTAGAAAAAAACAGCATTGCCAAGTCTCAAGAATCGCCACTGGAGTGGACACGATCCGTAGTCGGCGGTTTCGGGACGCGGCTTCGCTTCGGTGAGCGGTGCCCACCCGCCAAAAAAGGGCATCCGTCGGCGTCGCGTCGCTCCGTCAGTTTCACCGTTCAACGCAAAAATTGCCCCGCGAGTTCGGGTTCCGGTCACCGTTAAATTGCCGCGGCGCTAATTCGCTCGCGTGAGAAGTTCCTGCTCCTCCACCGTCAACGCCCCCCGCCCCCGCCCCCTTCGACGTCGTCAGCATCCGTCGTGCTCTGCAAGAACGCCCGAACGTTGTCAATTGTAGAGTATACCTGTATACGGGAGAGTGTTGCCATCTCTGTGCCGCACTCTGATTGGTTCATCAGCTTTACTTTAGAAAAAAATTACGAACGAGAAAAGGCGACAAAATCACTCATTTCCTGAGAGTATAGTAATTTCTAATTTTGTCGTCTTCGGTGATACAAGGAACAGCACTTTTAATTAGTCGAGTTAGGAAAGAAACCAAACACGCAATTTGGCATGGAGCGGTGCGGCGCAGAGAGCAATAATGACGAGGACTTGATATGAAAAGGAGTAGCCCCATAGAGTAGCCCTCGGTGTGGCGGTCGGCATGTAACACATATTAGCGCCTACAAAACTGCATGGATACTTCACGCATTACGTCAAAGACAGTGAGGTCGCTGCGGTCAGCAGCGGGCGGCGTGAAACGCATAGCGCCTGCAGGACTGCATGAATACTTCACGCATTACGTCAAAAACAGTACGGTCAGCGTGAAACGCATGGCGTCTAGTAGACTTCGTGAATACTTCACGCATTGCGTCAAACGCAGTGCGGTCAAATTACTAATATACTAATAACATAATAATGATACAAAGTACTGATTCCCCATTTTGGACCACTGTGCGATGAATATTTGTGAGGCTGAACACAATTTAATGCACTGAAGACCGATAAGAACATTGTTAGCCATGAATACTGCAGGAGACCGACAATGTTTCTTCCATTTTAAAAAGTTTGACAAAGAATCCTGATTTGTTTACGATTTCTCCCCATTTCGGACCTCTGTGCGGCCGAAATCTTTGAAACTGAAATTTTTAACACAGTTATATGCCCGGGGGTCCAATAAGAACATATATAGCCAAAACCCATCAAAGGTGTAACTTTTTCGTCCGTTTTTCCCGTCTTTTTGCTGTAAAAATGCTGTCAAGAATGATGGCGATTTGGCAACTTTGCCCCTTCCCCCATTTCTCAAAAACCGTGCGTTTACTCAAGCTAAAATTGTTACCAGAGTTTTAGGTTATCGTGAGGTATCGTTTGGGCCCGGTTTCAGAAAAATCCCCGCGGATTCAAACTGTGCCATTCTTAGGGTAGCTCTTTCTTTTGGTAAAACTTGAATTTCCTAGTGAATTTATGAATGTTTCTCGTCCAGGTTTTCACATAATTTTTTTTCGCAATTTTACAAAAATTTCTTGAAATTTCAAAGAAAAATGTCCACATTTTTCTTCATAAATAATCATTTTACCGGGGGAAATTTGACAGCTCTCGAATGTTCATACGGCGTCATTCCTTAGCATGGCAGTAAAGGAGAAAGGGCTCTATTCACGGAGAAAATGGACTCAAGGTTTGACATCTGAGGACTGAGGTAAAATTGATTCATCTAACGCACTAGCGGGAAAATTGTTGGAATTGAGTAGGTACCTGTGTGGAAGAAAGCCCTTAGCCCGAAAATCGCCTTTTCAGGGGTACCTACGCAGCTTTCAAAGTTTTGGTTTTGTTTTCCGTATAAAGTATGAATACATATAATTATGTCATCAAATAAAAGTTATTGTAATTCTTACGATAGAATTGGTTAGTTTAAGGGCATATCTTAAAAATAAGGAAAATACGAAAGCTCCAAGCTGAGGGCCTTCATGCATGGAATACATACGCAGTGCATAGAGTACATAGAGTCGTAATGTAAATGGAAGAGCTGGCGCCATGTTCTGCTCGACGAATTCCGAGCCCGGTGTGCGCCGAGTTCGGGTCACTTTTTCGATACATTTTCGATCCAAAATGGCGGTGTGGAATACGTGGTGATTCCTATCTCCTTTGTTGTTGTTGTTGTTGTTGTTGTTGTTGTTGTCATCGGATGGCCGGGTACCCGTGTATCGCAAACAATCGATTATGTATCGAAAAAGTGACCCGGCGTCACACAGGAGTCTCGGAATTCGGGACATGGAAAATGCTTAAAAGTGGCGCCAGCTCTCCCACTTACATTACGACTCTATGTACTCTATGAATCAGTGTGAGAATGCTTTTTCAAAACTCTATTTTAAGAAAAAAAAACTCCGCATCAGATTTGAAAATTACATTTAATTTTATTAATATGACAGATCATCGATTGGAAGATTATCTAAACTTGTTCACAAACTGAGAGCGACAAAAAAAGTAATATTAAACGTTTTATGAGCCTCTAGGCTCTTAGGAAGTAGGGAGATGCCAAGTAGCATTCTAGTGCAGGGATCATATTGGATGGGTCTTAAACAGTGACGAGGCGTGAATGATCGATTTCCGATATTTCCCCGCATAAATCTATGGTAAAGAATCGAATAATATGGTGTTCTTAACGAACACCCTGTTTATCGATCCTTTAACATAGGTTTAAATCGATGTATCGAAAAGCACGCCACGCCATTGGTCTTAACGGTGATCTCGTCCTTGAGAGTAAGGATCTTAGTGCTAAAAAAGTTAAACCTGAAATATATTTTGTACAACTACTGACTTAGAAGAGATTTTAACGATCAGTTCTGCACAAAAAATATCAGCACTTATAAATGGGCTTATTCTTTAATTCAGTTTTTTAAACGGCACTCCAGTAGAATAAAACGTACCGGGGCTTCCAATGCTGATATCTCAGTCAATATAAGGAACGGATTCAATGATGTTGATAATAACGCTTTGATACAACTATTCGTACTCAATGGACGCGCTTGTTGCATATGAAAAAATAGAAGGCGCTCTGGTCACCCTAGTCCACGAAGCAGTGCACGCAGCAATGTGTGGCGAGCCGGTACGAATATGTGGCAAGATTTAAGTCTCGGATGAAAACTAAGGGAACAGAAAAGGAGAGGATATTTCCGTACCATTTTGACATATCAGGACATTATATCTCACCGCCACACCTAGTCGTGATAGTGTGTCGCGCTGGGAGCACTATACTTCTTGGGCTTAAAGTCACCGAAGCGCCTTCAATTCTTAGTTTGAAACAAGATTTCGCTTTGGATGGATTTGAAACAGTTCTAGGTAGATACCTGAATCGAATCTTTCCATCTTAAATAAATTTACTATAGTTACGGGTCATGGTCATATCAATTTATTCAATATCGCAATTGAAACACCGCTTTCCGTCGCTGGATATCACAGTTGGATCAAGGTGGATGTTTATTGTTTATACCTATTAACTGATATCTACTTTTTGAATTTGAAGAGATCATTTCGAGAGTCTCCTAAAATCCAGAAAGTATCAATTGATCGATTGTCCTCGAGAGTGCTAAAATTAAATCAATCTATGAAGTGCTATAGAACCACCTAGGTAAATCACGTGTAAAATGTGAGATGAAGAAAGTAAGAGGAACTCAGAATTTGCGTTGAAGTTTCGTTTTGATAAGTTTTCGTTTGAATCATTTTGTATGTACAGTTCCAAACCGAATATCGAATATCCATAGGAATCTACCACTACACCTAAAATTAATTCGTTAATAAGCTATGTTCACGAATACCTGAAGAATTAATCATCAGGGCTGCAAAGGCTATATACAAGCAAAGTTCTTCCATCGAGTCATGGAAGAAAATAAGAGGACTAGGATTTCGATGAAGGGTTGAGAGGGCTCAGCTATACTTTAAAGAAGAGACAAAATATTTTAGAGAACCCGCTTCAAGGTATCCAAACAGGTACATAACCGAGACTCTTACAGACACCCTCCAATATACTCCTGCTTTGGGACCCACTTCTTCTCTCTTAGATCTGAACGTCTTTGTGACTGACGAACTACGTGTTAAGATTTGTTCTTAACAGGTTTAGGTGGGTACCTAATTGTAAAAAAAAACTACCTCTGCCACACGTTCCTCAGCAGCCTCAAAGAAATATATTTCAAGGGTTGGTGAGTGAAGGAGTTCCGAAAGTCGCCAGGGCGATAAGGGTATAGTGTCCAGTGAGGGAGGGCGGGGTTGCGTGAAACAGTTTTTTTCTCGGGTAACCACGATGCTACAGAATCTCGCCGTAACAACTGAATTATTATTTTTTATATGAGTATAGAATATATTCTCGTAATATGTTTCAAGAACATACTAAAAATATACTTCAACAAGAGATGGAACAGCATTTAACAGTGAAACTACTAAACCACTTAGCTCGGTTTGCGACGTTGCAGACTTTCATTTTGCATCTCTTATTGGACTAGAGACAAATACAGACCCGTCACCCTCCGTCAACATCTTAGCGACGCGACGGTGAAAACTTTAAATTTCGGGCATCCCTCACCTTCTAGCAATTTAAAGAAATTATGAGTCGCAGTCTTCTACCTTCTTGTTGGCCGATGCTGAGAATATTTTTGTTCTGCTGTAACAATAAATCTCTTTGTTGACTAAAGAGCCTCGGTTGATTTCAACATGCGTTAACAAAGAGGAATTAATATTCGAGTTATGAATGTAAAAACTTCCATTATTTCCCAAGTAGCATTTCTCAACGGAAAAATCGCAATATATTGCGATTTTATCGGCGATAAACACGCCAGGATCATCAACATCCGAGCGATTAGCTTCGATCTTATCGCGATAAAAACGCGCTTTTATCGCCCGAAAAATTATCGCGATATTTTCAAAATAAAAATCGCGATAAATGGCGATTTAATCTCGATTTTATCGACCAAAAATTGATCACGATTACTCGAACCAAAGATTGCAATTCGTAGCGATTTAATTGCCGTATATCGCGATTTTGAATGCGATGATATCTCGATATATTTCCACCGATATAACTGCGATAACCTACCGATAAAATCGCAATTTATTGCGATCACCGCTACTTGGGTTCTGAGATACCATCGAAGCTCTGGAGGCTGATCATTGAAATTGATGGACAAAGCGATGGACAAAGAAGACATAGGGAGTACGGAGCAATCCTATCGGTTGAAACGGGTGGTTCCTATAGACCAAGGGAGGAAATGATGGACTAACTATCAGGTACCTCGTGGGTTGCCGTTACTTAGTCTATTACCTACCTTATTTGTCCATTGCAATCACCCGCTTCCACCAATAGGATCCCTCCATATCTCTTTTGTCTTCGTTGTCTATAGCTTTGTCTATAAATTTCAATAATCTGTCCGCTGGATTTGACGCTGATTCTCCTCCTGCGGGCTGATTATTGAAATTGATAGACAAAACAATAGACAAAGAGGGAAAAAAGGATATGGAGGGATCCTATTGGTGGAAGCGGGTGGTTGCAATGGACAAAGGACGTAGGTAATAGACTAACTAACGGCAACCCACGAGAGACCCGATAATTAGTCTATAAGAACCACCCATTTCAACCGATAGGATCGCTCAATACTTCTTATGTCTTCTTTGTCTATAGCTTTGTCTATTAATTTCAATAATCGGCCCGCTGAAGGACATCCGATCACGAGCGGACCCCTCTTATTTTTACAAAAGTGCGAGGCGCCTAAAATATTTTGTCTCCGCTGACTACGCGTAAGATTGGTCCAACGAGATGTTTATCTTATTGCCCCGATCGACCCAATTTTTCAGCTTCCCGCGGAGCTCCTCCAGAGACTTGGACTTGGCCTTGTTGATGCGCTTGTACTTGACGTCTTTCGGTTTGGTGACGGACCTGTGGTTGCTCATCACCCTGTTGTAGGCCGTGTGGCAGGGCTCGCTCTGAGTCCCCGGAGACGGGGTCGTGGGCCCGGAGTCGTCGGGGAGTGGAGCTGGGGTCGTCGGTTGGAGGATCTCGAAGCTGTTGGAGCGCTCTTTGAGCCGCGCCCGCGGGGGACTGTCCTCCGGGCTCGGCGCCTCCGCTTTCGCCGGGGGCTGCTGGTCGTCCTCCTCTACCGAGTAGACCGTCTCCAGAACCTGAAAGCAAACACGCGGTTTTTTACCCTGGTAAAAATGGAGATGTTGCATGTGTGAGGGATTTGCGATTTGATAATTGATTCGTATGTAAAAGTTCGCGAGAGACACGATGGTGCCACTGGTTTTCTCTGAAATCATGTCCCAAGCTCACAAGAAGCTCTCAAGATGAGGCCAAAATGGAGGGGATATCCCACGCTATCCTGAGAGTCCACCTCTACATCAAGATCAACTCTCCATGCAAAGATAGGGAGTAAATACATTAGCAGGGTTGCCGTGTTCTCAGTTTTAAAGTCCCCAAATAAAGGGGCAGCCCTGTCAATGTATTTGCTCCCTATCTTTGCATGGAGAGTTTGTTTTGATGTAGAGGTGGACTCTCAGGGTAGGGCGGGATATCCCCTCCAATTTGGCCTCACTCGAGTTTTTTTGAGCTTGGGAGATGATTTCAGAGAAAACAAGTGGCACCATCGTGTTTCTCGCAAACTTTAACTTAAGAATCAATGGTCGAATCGCAAATCCCTCACACATGCAACATCTCCATTGGCAGTAGAATGTGTGTTCGGCCTTGTCCGCACGAGCGCGGTTCGCGGAACTTATTCCGAGTAACTTGTTCCCGGAACAAGTTTTAGCTGAGCTAAAAACTTATTCCTCCAAAACCCGGAACTCCCCCCGTACTCCGAGCTTCTATATATGTTTCTTTTGATGTTAATTTGTTTGTTTTTTACGTCCTTTACATGTCTTGACATTTATTTTTGTTACTTTGGCGGCCGTAATAATCTATTATTTTGCGATAATTGTAAAGTTTTATTGAAGTTCCGGTTTCAGTTCGGGCGAACTCGTGTGGACAGCATGCCTCGTTTCAAGGAATAAGTTCCGGGAACTGAGCAATTCGTCGAATAAGCTCCTCGAACCGCGCTCGTGTGGACAGGGCCTTCCAAAATACTATAGACCTAAAGTCGGCTGTAAGAATTTTCAATAGCTTCTGTAGCCGGCTGTACAATTTCTTATAGCCGATGGCGATTAAGCAACAGCCAGACGATACAGTTTATGCTAAACGTTACCTACTAAATACGGATACTAGGACTTAGTTAGTTTTTGGACTACCGCTCTCTTTTTGTGCCGTAGTATCTTGATATATTTTGCGCGGAAAGCTGCGTACTTTTGAAGGATGCCTGCCATTCCTAATATGTTGGAGCGCCTTCAATTTCGTATTATACTGTGCAATACCTCTGGTGTGAAATAGTTGCATCAAGGGCCGTTGCACGCTGCGGCGCGGCGGGCGGGCAGCCAGCGCGAAAAGCGCACTAGCGCCTACAAACCTAACAGGGATACTTCACGCATTGCGCAATGCGTGAAGTATCCCTGTTAGGTTTGTAGGCGCTAGTGCGCGCTTATCGCTGGCAGCACGCCGCTCCGCTCTGTGTTAGGCTCCAATATATAATCTCGCGAAGTCAGCGTATTCCAGCTCATGATTTTGAAATGTTTGCACACTTTGTATGGATTATTCTCATTTTAATGGGCCTGTTGCAAACTTTTGCTAGAGCAAAAATAAGAGTTGATTCTTGTAGATAATGCCTCAAAAATCACGATGAGCGCATCGGCAAAGTCTGAAATGCACTCATAACTTCACAATCTGCGTAAGAAATTTGCGTTTTTTTAAGCTTCCCGCTTCAAAAACGATACTGCGGCATAGGTGAACATTTTGTTAGAGGAGTCGCTCCATCGTCGGCGATATTCATCATGGCCGACGCTTGCACGCAGTTCCGCGCGTAATTCAAGGAGAGTTCAAGGTCAATCAATTCGGGCGTGGAAAATATGAACGTTAACACACCGATTGTTATCTGGTCTAATCCAGTTCAGGTGTTATCTCGTCCCATCAAACGTGTTTTGACGGATTGGCGTCGGCTATGATGATTATTGCCGACGATGGAACGACTCCTCTTACAAAATGTTCACCTGTGCCGTAGTATCGTTTTTGAAGCGGGAAGCTCAAAAAACCGCAAATTTCTTACGCAGATTGTGAAGTTATGAGTGCATTTCAGAGTTTGCCAATGCGCTCATCGTGATTTTTGAGGCATTATCTATAAGAAACAACTCTTAGTTTTGCTCTAGCAAAAGTTTGCAACAGGCCCATTGATGAAAACAAATATGTAGTAAAGGAAAATATATTGTGCGTTTTGTAAGTATTATGGTGATTCCGTACAAACTTGCGGATTTCCAAAGCTCACGAATTTCTACACAATTTCTTATAGCCTTTTATAGCCGATGGCGAAACTATAGCCCTATACTATAGAAACTATAGGAACTATAGCCCGGCTGTTTAATTTTTTTGTCTGTATTCATTTAGGCACTCTAGCATGGACCACGTAGCGGTTAGGAACGTAGCCTCTAGTCATGGTGCGATAATTACCTCGGGGCGGCGGAGAAGGGCGTTGTTGCGGCGCTGATTTTGCGACTGCTTCTTGGACTCGAGGGCGTCGGAGATGCTGCGGACGACGGTGACGTCGACGCGGTAGGCGTCGTCGTCCTCCATGATGACGGCGGAGTCGGAGTCGTTGAGGGAGTCGAGGTTGGTCTCCTCGGAGGCGGCCAGTCCGGCCTGGGTGAGGCAGGCCTGGAGGCGGTGGATGAGCTGCTGCTGCTTCCGGATCCGCGTCTCCCTCTCCAGGAGGAGGCGGCTGATGTTCCGCTGCTTCCGACAGAGCCGCGACTCGAACAACAGGAGCTGCGACGCCAGGCTCCGCAGCCGCTCCGTCCGCTCCACGTTCATCCGCACGATCAGCTCCTCCTGCAACATCACAACAGCTGCTCAGTCAATTACCTTTCCTCGTAGAGAATGGAGATGTTGCATGTGTGAGGGATTTGCGATTTGACTGTTGATTCTTATGTGAAAGTTCCCGAGAAACACGATGGTGCTTCTGGCTTTCTCTGAAATCAACTCCCAAGCGCAAAAAAAGCTCTCAAGTTGAGGCCAAAATGGAGGGGATATCCCACGCTTTCCTGAGAGTCCACCTCTACATCAAGACAAACTCTCCATGCAAAGATAGGGTGCAAATACATTGACAGGGCTGCCACTTTATTTGGGGACTCCAAAACTGAAAACACGGCAACCCTGCTAATGTATTTGCTCCCTATCTTTGCATGGAGAGTTTGTTTTGATGTAGAGGTGGACTCTCAGGGTAGGGCGGGATATCCCCTTCATTTTGGCCTCACTTTGAGAGCTTTTTTTGAGCTTGGGAGATGATTTCAGAGAAAACCAGTGGCACCATCGTGTTTCTCGCGAACTTTTACATAAGAAACAGCAATCAAATCGCAAATCCCTCACACATGCAACATCTCCATTTCTTTCCTTAGATTATATTGGAGCCTAACACAGAGCGGAGCGGCGCGGCGTGCTGCCAGCGATAAGCGCGCACCAGCGCCTACAAACCTAACAAGGATACTTCACGCATTGCGCAACGCGTGAAGTATCGCTGTTAGGTTTGTAGGCGCCAGTGCGTCGCCGCTCCGCTTTGTGTTAGGCTCTAATATTTGATCTGGCGGAGTAAGCGTTATTCAACTCAGGATTTTGAAATGTTTGCACATCCTGTATGGATTATTCTCGTTTTAATTGATGAAAAAAAATATGCTTTAAAGGAAAATATAATGTGTGTTTTGTAAATATTAAGGTAGTTCCGTATCAAACTTAATGATTTCCAAAGCACACGAATTTCTACACAATTTCTTATAGTCTTTTATAACCAATGGCGATAAAGTGTAAAGCCCGCCGATATGAACTATAGCCCGGCTGTATACTTTTTTATAGCTTCGTATAGCCCGGCTATATGATTTGCTCCGTTTTCTACAGCCAGCTATATATGATTTTCAATAGCCTTCTTTAGTCGGCTATAAGAACTCCTATGGTATTTTGAAACGCAGCTCCTATCGCCAATTTTTACCAGGGCGAGTAAAGTAGCATTAGAACGGAATCAAAACATTTCTTAAACATAAGTACTAAATTTTGAACCGTTTCGGATTGGAGGCTTTAAACCATCCATGGTTCGAAGCCGCCACTCGGAAACGTTCTGACCATCTGGTTTTCAAGGCAAAGCTATGTAGGTATAATTTTATAATCTGATATACCCAGTAGAAAATTGCCGCACCTTATAAAGAAACTTTACTTCTTCTAATGACTTAAAAATGACTCGAGCCGCTCGCAGGTATTTCATTGAAACGTTTGAGTGTATTCCTTAGAATGGTCAAAGTTTGCAAGTTCAAAGCTCGACAAAAATTGTGCCTCCGTGGATTAAGATTCATTTTCCGTAGGTGATCACAAATATTACTCTAATTGAGGGGCTTGGAAGACAGGGCGCAGAAGTGCCATTTTTGAAAGAAATTGAGGTATTAATGATTTCAAATGAAACTAGTCTTCATGCATAATCTGTCAAAAATTCGCTCCCAAATTCCAAATTTTAAGCATCAAAAAGTCAGTTTGAGCTTTCCTTATTCCGCCGCAAGGATCCATGTAATTTTGAAACTTCAAACACATTTCTCGAAATAGCAAAAACTGTACTTATGTACCTTGCCCACTAAGCCCCTCATTGAAAACGTAATGTAATCTCCTAGATGTGACAACACAGTCGATTTCTGTGAGTGGCTTAGTGCCACTCACTCAAAAAGCAGCGGCCGCCTTTTTAATTACCTTTTCCCACTGTTTAACTTTTAAATTCAACGGGCGTGTGGCACAGCCCGCTAACCCCAGCCGCTACTCCACCGTTGGGATCTTTTTATTCCGTAATTAGCTGTGAGAGGTTTCATAGAAAATGTCACTCCTTGATGACACTAAACACGACAGGCTCAAAAAGTGATCACGTCACTTTGGAACCGAGGAAATAATTTTTTCCCCATTAGCGGAGAGAGGCAAAACAGAAATACGCCTCAGCTACTTTCGTCTAAAGTTTGCCCGGTTTTTCCTCTTTTAACAAAATCCATCTCCCACGAGCGTTCAGTAAACCACCACTTACAAACCTCCTCTTCATTTATAAAAATGAGATAAACGTTTTGTATTTGTACAGAAGTGCATGCCTAAAAAACACAAAACAGGTTGAAACGAGGTAACAATTTTAGAGAGAAACCCTGAAACATTCCATCCATGTACGTACATATCGGGGGAAAAGAGGTATAGGGGTGAAGTCCCAACTTGGACATTTCTATTGAATTGTAGTAGTATCTCAATAAATTAGGTCACTAACCCAAATTTTGCGGCATTACCAAAAGGCCCTGGTAAATATTGGCGATAAGAGCTGCGTTTCAAAATACCATAGGAATTCTTATAGCCAGCTAAAGAAGGCTACAGAAAATCATATAGCTGGCTGTAGAATGCAGAGAAAATCATACGGCCGGGCTATACGAAGCGGAAAAAATGATGCAGCCGGGCTATAGTTCCTATCGCCGGGCTTTCCACTTTATAGCCTGGCTGTTGCTTTTTCGCCATTGATTATAAAAGGCTCTAAGAAATTGTGTAGAAATTCGTGTGCTTTGGAAATCATTAAGTTTGATACAGAACCACCTTAATATTTACAAAACGCACATTATATTTTCCTTCAAAACTAGTTTTTTTCATCAATTAAAATGAGAATAATCCATACAGGGTGTGCAAACATTTCAAAATCATGAGTTGAATAACGCTGACTCCGCCAGATTAAATATTAAGAGCCTAACACAAAGCGGAGCGGCGACGCACTGGCGCCTTCAAACCTAACAAGGATACTTCACGCATTGCGCAACGCGTGAAGTATCCCTGTTAGGTTTGTAGGCGCCAATGAGCGTTTTGCGCTGGCTGCCCGTTGTTGCGCTTGAAGCAAGTATTTCACTTCAGAGGTATTGCACAGTATCATACGAAACTATAGGCGCTCTAATATATTAGGAATGGCAGGCATCCATCAAAAGTACGGAGCTTTCCTCGCAAAATAAATCAAGATACTACGGCCCAAAAAGAGAGCAGCAGTCCAAAAACTCACTTAGTCCTAGCATCCGTAATTAGTATAACGTTTAGCATACACTTTATCGCCTGGTTGTTGCTTAATCGCCATCGGCTATAAAAGCCTATAAGAAATTGTGTAGCCGGCTATAGAAGCTATTGGAAATCTTACAGCCGGTTGTAGGTCTATGGTATTTAGGAACACAGATTCTACTGCCAATTTTTACCAGGGGGATTTGGAAATTTCCATATCATTTAACGGCCTAAGTAACACAGTGCAACGAAAATACCTATTGGAATTAAATTTCAATTTGGTTTCAGTAAAATTGTAATTTTTTCACCATTAAGTTGCAATATTTTTACATCATTTAGTCGATTTATGCCGATTTTAAAGAATCAGCAAAATGAGCTCCATGCTCCATGTGTTAAAAAGATAGGCAAGATGCAATGCAGTGAAAAATTGCAATTAACTTATTCCAATTTTATTGCAATACGTTTCAATAAATGGAGCCCCTTCAAATAGGAGCTAGGCAACATACACAACACTCAGTGGAATTGCAATATTTTGGACTATGTAATTGCTACTTATTGCAATCGATCTGTGCTTTACACAGAAAAACAAATGGATGGTGCTGTCGACAAAACCTTCTGTTCCCAGGGCTCCTGAGTTTCTTTGTTCTACCGAAAAAACGACCGAAGTTCTGTTCTCACAACAGAAAAATTCTGTCAATGTAACAAAGAAACTGCAGGAGCTCTGTGAACAGAGGGTTTTGTCGTCAGCGCCATCTAGTTTTTTCTGTGTACTTGGGGGATTGGGGTAGTGTCACAATTTTACATTTTTTTCCGTGTCTTACACTGAAAAAAAAATCTCGGTGTATTTACGAAGAAAAGGGTAAAATTACCAAGAATTCAGGGTTCTATTTGATCCCAGTTTTTTCTTGGTAAAATTATCATTCATGGAATTGGTAATTTTACCGAGAAATCTCGGTAAAATTATTGAACTTTCTCGGTAATTTTACTGGACCTTGGTAAAAACGCCAATATTTTTTATCGACTGTGGTAGAATTACCGTGGTAAAATGGCAAAGTTACCGGGAATTGATTACCAATAAAAGTGGTATTCTTACCTGAAAAAACAGTAAAAATACCGGTTTTAGGTAAGTTTACCAGTCTGTCTTGGTAAAATTACCAATAATTGGTAAAAAAAGTGAGATGGTAAAGGTACCAACAGACCTTGGTAAAAACGCCGAGAATTTTTTTTTTTCAGTGTATTCCTGAGATTCGAACTTGGGACAAATCCCAGGAGAACGTCTTGTGGAGACAAGGCCTTAAGCGGCTTATAGTGTGATGGCATACCTGCTGTTTAACCCTGCGCCGCCATGCCATAAGCTCGTGGGACTGGGCGCGAAATTTAGCGCGAAGGTCGCGAATGGTTTTCTTGGCCTCCTCGAGGGTTTCGGCCCCCAGCTCCTGCATGATCTCCACCGCGGCCAGGGTCTCCTCTGCGTGTGGGGCCTCCTCCAACCGGGAACTCTCCTCCTGTTCCGGCTCCACCCCCAGCCCGTCCTCTGGGCCCACCTCGCTGAAACAAAGTGCAAAATAATCTTCATTGCAGCAACGAATCTTCATTCAACCCAGAGAAATTATAAAAAAAATTAATAAAATAATATTTAATAGAGCATTCCCAAGTGTCTTAAAAAATTTGAAGTGTCCTGAAAAATGAAAAAAAAAATCCGGAATTTGCCGCCCGGTGCCATGGCACCTTGCCCCCCCCCCCCCCCCTTAAATACGACTCTGTTAATACATGTAGCATAAGTTATGGCTCGGAATTTCGACGCAGTGTTCCCAGGCGTTTAGCAGCGAAAACTTCAGGTCGCGTTATTTCAAACCCTGAATCGGATTTTGAGTGAAAAAGTTTTAGTTAAAGCACAGTGGCGCTGAGTAATTTAAGTTTTCACCTTCATGCAGGGTCCTATTTTATAGTTCAAGCACAAACAACCTTGTCATTATGATCGTTTACTAACCAAGGGATCTCAATCCGCAAAGGGATTTTTCCAGTTGAGAAACGGCTCCAATGTCAGATTTAAAAATTTGACTCAGAGTTTAAAACGGAAAACCCTCGTCGCCAGAAATGGACAATGAAACTATTCATTCATACAAATAAGTTGCGAAAGTTCTAGTGTAGGCCCTTTTGTGACGATTACAATTACATTGAGGTACACAGAATTTGAATTTAGGGATCCTGAGGGGCCGTTTACAAACTATGCAATGCCCAAAGGGGGTAGGGGGGGGGGGGTCTAAGGCCGCGTCATGTAACGTTTGACGCCGTATTTTTTTATTTTTTAATAGAACCGATTATTTTCTCTCTTTTCTCTTATTCCATTTTTCTGCATTCTATGTTGATCCTTTGGGATACCAAATATCGATGGTGAAACTACCAAACCACGTATCTCGTTTGCGGTGTCTAAAAATCTCCGCTCTCATTTTATTTTTCTGGAGGAGAACAATTCAATATCATTCCTTGAAGTTTTTACAGAATTTTCTTCGCACTGAGAAGAAAAATCACGGAAGTTTTCAAGAATTGACGTTGAGTACTTTCCCATTTAAAAATTAAAGTATGGCAGGAAGTCTGCGACGTCGCAAACCGAGATACGTGGTTTGGTAGTTTCACCGTCGATATGTGATCAAACTCCTATCGGTTAGGAGCTCGGAATATTTTATACTCACAATACATTTAAAAATAATCAAAGGCCTTCAAGGCTAAACTCGCGGCCTCCCAAACCGGGGAATCATGCTGAAAAAAATTAGCGCTGGAAAAGTTATAATGGAATTCGGGTGGAAACAGAATTTGAGTATGAAACCTATTTTATATTCTGGATCCGTAGCGTCTGCCGATCGACTTACTTGGAGTATGCCACGACAAGCGTAAAACTTTTAATGGGAAAAATAAGTTTCGCAGAATAAATATTTAGGACCCGCTCGTATACTCCATGAATAAGAGCCGAGGAAAGCGTCGAGTGTTGATGCAGCTTCTCTGTGTCATCCCACTTGAAATTTTATCCTCCTCCGACCATTAGGATATTTTCTTCTTTTTTCTTTTTTTTTTGTTAAAAAAATTAAGTTAGAGGGATCAATCGATTAGATTCCTGCAAAAAATGTCGAATATCTCCAAGAAGTGAAGAAGCGTCCAGTCATTTTTAAAGAAGTTCCTTTCGGAACAACTAGACTACCTTCACGAAAATGTTCCGCGGCTCTCTGGAGACCGAAATGTGACATACGACCATCAGGGCCAGATTAAGGGGGTGGCGCTCAGCACCTGGTCACTTTGAGAATCGATTTACATAATTTCGTAGGTTTAAATAGGTATAGAAAACACAATGTTACCATTTTCCTGAATTCGCTGATGGTATATAATGGTCCTAAGTCAGGGATCTTTGAAAGTGTATTGAGCTTCAAGACAAGCGCGTGAGGTAATTGCTCATCCATGAGGCGTATATCATCGGAAATTCGCAACACAAACAATCCATTGGCAAAGTTTCCAAAACTTCGCGTAAACCCTCACTCAACTCCGATCTCGTTAGCTAAGTCCAAGCTCTCAGCGCCAGTATCGTCAAGTTTCCCCTCCGTCAGAAGGTAAAGTTCAAGGAGCTTTGTGTGATATCCTGGTGCCCGTCATGAAAGAGCGACGCCAAAAACGACCGTTTTTTGGCACAATTTGGGCCAGAAGGGATTCTTCTGAAACCGGGCCCAAACGATACCTTATGATACCCTAAAACTCTGGTTAAAATTTTAGCTTGAGTATACGCACGGTTTTTGAGAAATGAGGGGGCAAAGTTGCCAAATCGCCATCATTCTGGACAGCATTTCTTCAGCAAAAAGACGGGAAAAATGGACGTAAAAGTTACACCTTTGATGGGTTTCGGCTGTAAATGTTCTTATTGGGCCCCCAAGCATTTAACTGTGTTCAGTTTCAAAAATTTTGATCGCACAGTGGTCCAAAGGGGGGAGAAATCGTCGACAAATCAGGATTCTTTGTCAAATATTTAAAAGTGGAAATAAAATTGTCGGTCTGCTGCAGTTGTCATGGCTAACAATGTTCTTATCGGTCCTTAATGCATGAAATTGTGTTCAGCTTCACAAATTTACATCGCACAGTGGTCAAAAATGGGGGAATTAGTGGACAAATTAAGATCCTCTGTGAAACTTTTTAAAAATGAAGTGAAACTGTTGGTCCCCAGTAGAGTTTAGATCCCGGAAAAATTCTTTAAATTCTTTTTTGGACTGTTTAAATCATTTTTCAATTTTTTCTCTCCATTTTTCCTTCTTTTTTTTAAATTTCTGAAAGTTTGCATATTTTATTGAGATAATGCTACAAAGTCTATTCTATAATAACGTTCTATAGACAATACGGTCTGACATGCAGTAATAATTAAGAAAATTAAATACATGAATTTTTCCGGGATCTAAACTCTACTGGGGACCAACAGTTTCACTTCATTTTTAAAAAGTTTCACAGAGGATCTTAATTTGTCCACTAATTCCCCCATTTCCGACCACTGTGCGATGTAAATTTGTTAAGCTGAACACAATTTCATGCATTAAGGACCGATAAGAACATTGTTAGCCATGACAACTGCAGCACACCGACAATTTTATTTCCACTTTTAAATATTTGACAAAGAATCCTGATTTGTCGACGATTTCTCCCCCCTTTGGACCACTGTGCGATCAAAATTTTTGAAACTGAACACAGTTAAATGCTTGGGGGCCCAATAAGAACATTTACAGCCGAAACCCATCAAAGGTGTAACTTTTACGTCCATTTTTCCCGTCTTTTTGCTGTAGAAATGCTGTCCAGAATGATGGCGATTTGGCAACTTTGCCCCCTCATTTCTCAAAAACCGTGCGTATACTCAAGCTAAAATTTTAACCAGAGTTTTAGGGTATCATGAGGTATCGTTTGGGCCCGGTTTCAGAAAAATCCCCTCTGGCCCAAATTGTGCCATTCTTGGCGTCGCTCTTTTACGAAAGTACGCAGGAAAAAATGCAAAAATATTACAGGCAACTGTGAAACATGTGCTAATTGTAACTTTGTAAGTGAAAAACCGCGGGCATAAGTTAGGTATTTCATTGAAGCCAAGCAGGTCTCCCGCAGCAGAGGCGATGAAAATTACGGCGAGTTTTACGTAGCTGCAATTCGAGCTTGGAAACTTACCCTCCTTTTCGTTGCAAGTTATATGTGTATATGTCATTCAATTAGGATTGTCCTCCGCGCTTTCCCTATAGTGCTGTGAGCTTTTAAGTGGAAAAGCACTTGCACGCGCGTTCATAATTAAAACTTTTTTCAAATTTCATTCTCACGACAATGGTTCCTGGACTCAGAGAGCGAGAATTAGTCAGAGGAATTTATTAAATTTATTTTTTTTAATTTTCTCCTCTTTGAGACTAAGAAACTCGGGGGAGAATGGAAAATGCCCTTTTATTTTGAAAAAGAAAACCGTAATGCCAAGTTCACACGCTAAAAATAGGAGCTGAAAATGAGAGCCGTCGTGCGGTGTAGACAGTGGTTCCTTAAAAGTGTGGAAGTCACCCAATTTTCGGCAACCAATAAAAATCGAGACGCAACAGTTGTTATCAGTTTGTCTGAGCGAAACAGGTTGTCTGTAAACTGCGAAGTTAATTTTGAAAAAAAATAAAATAAAGTAAAAGGTAACTCACTTCCCGAAATTTTTATGGGTTGAGCAACTACCAATAAGTCGATCCCATCGCAAAAATAATAAAGCTAAAACGCAAAGAATAATACATGATTTTCATATAGTCCATAAGGATGAGGTTGAAAATGACCCTACATTTTTCCCTGCACCCATTGTTTTTCCAGACAATCGAGCTTTTCCTTACAAATACACTGAAAAAAAACACTTCGGCCGTGGAAGCCGTACTTACGGGCTATATAGAGATACCGTCCGTGTTCCGGGCTCAGAGGCCGAAAGTTCCGGGCGTAACACCCGGAGCACTTCGACTGCTCCGGGTGCTACGCTCCCCGGGAAAATTAAATTTTCGAGGGAACTAGTGCAAATCAAAACCATGGTATTTTCGGATTTAATCGCTAAAGAATGCAAAGTTAGCCTGCACCGATGTACCGCACGCCCTAAACAGATTTTCCCGCTGTATCTGATAACGAGGTTTTTCCGGTCAGATGCCATAATTTGCCCTTGTGCCCCCATATAAAACTGAGCTGTTTGTAGTTTGTATTCCGTATCCGCAGGAAGGACGGAATAGTTATTTCACCCAGGTGTCAAATGAGGCTTCAGACTAGACCCATTCACTTTATATATGTTTGCTGCATTTGAAAATTACCTTCGTCTTTCCCATTCGCCTAGCAATTTCTCGGAAAATCGAGCAGTGTTTATGAAATTCAAAGAAGGTTTTTTTTGGGATAAAATTTGATTTACTGGGAAATTGTTAGGTGATGGAAAAGAACCGTTCACTCCCGAATTTAACAGCAAAAATTAAGGGGGGTATAACTCAAATTGATACCAGGGGAAATTCATTTTCCAACAACCTCTCGTTACAAAATCGACCGGAAGGTAAATAAACAAACGCGGGTGAAAGGACACGCGGCGGTCAATTCTACATGTGACGCCATGGAATTTTTTTGGCAGGATGTTTTCCCGTTTGGAATGGGGGAGGATTTCCAGTGACTTTTCAAAGTCGTTCTCTCAGCCTAAAAGTTACACGAAAAACAGAAAAGCGCAGGTATTCTCATTTTGTATGCGCCTTCCGAAAATCAAGTCAAAGGAAAACAATTTGCAACAGCCCCATCGCATTAAGGTCTCTGAATTACAACGGAACAGTATTCTCTCGGGAGGAAACCCTTTTTTAACCTGGTTAACACGAAGTTCCGACTCGCAATAAACGGAAATGTAAGTCTGACGCTGGGAACAACGGAACGGGGAGAAAACCTGATTTCACATCCGATGAAGGACTTGGCAAAGTTAACACGCCTGTGTTCTAGATGCCCCGCCTCTCTCCACCTTTACAACCGGTCAAAGAAAACCCAAGAGAAGAAAAAATCGAAAATAATTCACGGAAAAAGCACGGAGGCACATTCTCGCAGGATCAGGTGCACCGACATCGGAGCCTCAACCCCCGCTGCTTCAACTTTCTCCTCCCCTTTCCGTCCTCCCCCTTGCAGCCTCCCTGACACGGGCACGGGCGCAACCCTCGTTGCGAGACGGCGCCAAGGATAAGAAATTCGGTGTGGGGGCGGAACGGAGAAGGAGAGACTTCTGTAAATGCACAATTTGGGAGCGCTGGCTCCAGTTAATTTATTTCTTACCTCGCGGCCGAGTGCGATCAAATATTCACCGAGAGCTGAACTACCTGCGACCACGGCGCACTATGGTTTCATACTCCCGTCTCACCGATAAAAGACGAGACGCCCGAATTTTCAAGTTTGAGGATACTCTAAAATTTGACTGATCTGATTTGACTGATTCAAGATTAGTTTTATTTTTGAAAGTTGAGGAGTGAGAGGGAGCAGTAAGAGCGCAAATGTTGACGTCAAATGAATCAAAACAGCAGGAGGTGTCTGTCAGTCTCTGAACCCGCAGTATCCGTAGAGACTATTTGAAGTGCTGGGTGCAGAAAGGGCATTTCTTGGTTGTAGTGTTTGAAAATCTCCGCCAACGTCTCATCAATTATAATCAAAGCAAATGTATGTAATTCGTTGTAACTTTTACTCAATATTTGTTTAGGATTTCACAGTGCCAAAACATAAAATTTCAGAAAATTCAAACTTGAAAATTTCTTCTTTAAAATAAAAATCATCACCGCATGGACATTTTGAAACACGCATCCAAGAAATGTCTTTTCTACACTCAACGCCTCAATTTTGCACAGCTTGAGCGCTTAAATTCGATTCAGTGTATTCATATCTTGCTTTGGGACCATAATACAGCGCATGCAGTGTTGTTCTTTCACTTCCCCTCCCTCCAACCCCCTCCCAAAAAAAAATCCCATTCCCGGCGAACGTGATGGCATACCGCTTACAAACTGTCAAGCCCAATTGGACTCGTACAAAATGTATTTGCCATACGGAAAAGAAGGGCCATACATTAAAGAAGTTTGTGGATTTTTGTAGGTAAATGTGCAATGAGAGAAATCGTGGGATTTTCCATGAAAATGTCCACGAAAAACTACATACAAATACACAGAATATTCGCGTAAAACTTGATAAAAATACCCTTGAAAATATGCAATTTCTCTACACATCTTACTGAGTCACATCCTCGCAAACTCTCAGTTCGATTCTACGTGTTGCCTGTTGCGTGGTTGATTTCTTCAGCGTCCCTGATTTCCGTCTCAGTATTCCAATTTCTGAACCATTTACGTCAAATTTTATCGGAAGAGAAAATGTTGCCCTTCTGAGAATGTTAAATGCTCCTAGAGTAAGGAAACAGTGAGGAAAAGGCAATAAAAAGCAATGATTCTAGGAAATCCTCAAAAAAAGAAATTTTTGGGGAGGTTGGGAAGAAGTAAGATAACAACTGTGCGAGGAAAATTCTGCGAAAACTTCAAGGAATGATATCAATTTTTTCTCGTTCGAAAAATAAAATGGGAGCGGAGATTTTTCAACTCCGCAAACGAGGTACGCGGTTTGGTGGTTTCACCGTCGATATGTTCATCTAGCCTGTAAGGATGTTTTTTTTCCGCTTACCCCATAGAAGGAAATCACTGTGCGCGGTATAAAAATTAAAAGAGAGAGAGAGCGGGGGAAAATATCAGCAAGAGAGAGAGTGTGTGCACACGGAACAAACGCAAACATGAGAGAAATTCGGAATTGACCCACGCAAAAGTCTGAGTTTATAAATGATTCCTAAAGTTTACACAATTAAGATTTTTGCAGGTGTTTGAAATTTTTTGAATTTCGGGTTTAAAATGAGACTGTTAAAATAACTGAGCACGAGGATATCCTGGATTTCTAGAATGAACAATTATTATTGGAGGAGATATTATAAAATTATCTAATCCAGGGCCGGATTAAGGGGGTGGCCACATGGGCCGCGGCCCATGGCGGCAAATTTAGGGGGCGGCAAATTTTGCAATTTTTTTAAATGTAGGTATAAAAAAATCGGATTCAGAAAAAAAAATTATCAATGAGAAAAGGGGACAAAATCCCTCTTTCCTGAGAGTATAGTAATCTCTAATTTTATCGTTTTTCGGTGATAAAAGAGACAGCGTCTTTAATTAGTCGAGTTAAGAGAGGAACTAAACACGCAATTTGGCCTGGAGCTCAGCGCAGAGAGGAATGATGACAAGGACTTGAGATGAAAAGGACAAGCCCTCGGCACGGCGCGGCGGTCGACATTTAACACATATTAGCGCCTACAAGACTGCATGAATACTTCACCCATTGCGCCAAACACAGTGCGGTCAGGAGCGGTTGGCGTGAAACGCACAGCGCCTACAAGACTGCAAGAATACTTCACGCATTGCGCCAAACACAGTGCGATCAGCCCGGCGCGGCGCAGCGGCGGACGTTAAAAGTAATAAACCACAATTATGGTTGTTCTTTCAATTTTTTGGTTCATTTTTTATAAATGGAGTACCTTGTCTACCCAGAGATATGTTTACGGAACTTAACTTTCGGGCAAAGTTCCGTGAAATTTTGGTAGTAGCGTTGACAGGGCTTTCGCAAAAAACGTATCCAACCCGAATAGGTAAACGCGTCTTGTGCACCCCTTCCCCTCCGGCACGTTCATTTGATGGTTTTTATTGATGCTCCAAAACGAATGAGAAGGCGAAGGGGGCGGCAAGTTACAGGCGGCCCATGGGCGGCAAGTAGGTAAATCCGGCCCTGATCTAATCTACGAAAATACATGTGCTTAAATGGGAAATGCCGCCAGATGACGTCAGTCGGCGGTACATTTTCTCGAATATTATTAAAACTTGAAATTTTGTGAGTAGATTCTGCATAGCCGTGGGTTTTAAAGGGACGTTAAATGCGGTAATCAGTTTTGTTCTCTGTTTAAAAAAAATGGAGCATGGAAGAAAATTAGGCGACGTGAAATGCAGTCGGGCTGATCCCGCAGTTAAGTCTAATCGATCCAGGACCGATGAGTAATTGAATTCAACTGAAAACCAGTTTTATAAGATTTCATTTCCTTTCGGTTACGGAGTCTTGGCAAGGTTAGCCTGGTGCTGACCGACTGGGCAGGCAAAAAATTAGTCCAACTTTCAAGCGGAAAATCTAGGAAATTTCACCGTTCTTGCTGTAAGATGAATTGAAAGCAGTTTGCTGAGCTACAAACAAAACTCCAGCATGTTACATTAATCCTCTTTTAAAGACCTCTGCGCTTCCAGTCACCCAATCAAAAAGAATAATGAATTTGATAGAGCCAGCCAAAATGTCTGTCCATTTTAATTGTTCAATGCTGGAGAAAAAAAAAGAAAAAAAAACCATTTGGGCAAAATATGGATGTTCAGTTCCCAAAACTGAACGCATTCTAAAACTCCACTATAATAGCATAATATTTTTCCCTGCTTGTAAAGCACGAACGTTGTTAGCTATAGCAGTAAGCCCTGGTAAAAATTGGCAGTAGAATCATGTGTTCCAAAATACCATAGACCTACGGCCGGCTGTAAGATTTCCAATAGCTTCTGTAGCCGGCTACACAATTTCTCATAGGCTTTTATAGCCGATGGCGATTAAGCAACAGCCAGGCGATAAAGTGTATGCTAAACGTTACTAATTACGGATGCTAGGACTTAGTGAGTTTTTGGACCACTGCTCTCTTTTTGGGCCGTAGTATCTTGATTTATTTTGCGAGGAAAGCTCTGTACTTTTCATGGATGCCTGCCATTCCTAATATATTAGAGCGCCTTCAGTTTCGTATGATATTGTGCAATACCTCTGGTGTAAAATAGTTGCTTCAAGCGCCGTGGCACGCTGCGGTGCGGCAGGCGGGCAGCCAGCTCGAAACGCGCATTGGCGCCTACAAACCTAACAGGGATACTTCACGCGTTGCGCAATGCGTGAAGTATCCCTGTTAGGTTTGTAGGCGCCAGTGCGTCGCCGCTCCGCTTTGTGTTAGGCTCTAATATTTAATCTGGCGGAGTCAGCGTTATTCAACTCATGATTTTGAAATGTTTGCACATCCTGTATGGATTATTATTCTCGTTTTAATTGATGAAAAAAAAAAAAAAAAATAATTATTAAAGGAAAATATAACGTGTGTTTTGTAAATATCAAGGTGGTTCCGTATCAAACTTAATGATTTCCAAAGCACACGAATTTCTACACAATTTCTTATATCCTTTTATAATCGATGGCGAAAAAGCATCACACAGGCGATAAAGTGTAAAGCCCGGCTGCATAATTTTTTATCGCTTCGTATAGCCCGGCCGTATGATTTTCTCCGCATTCTACAGCCAGCTAGGTATATGATTTTCTGTAGCCTTCTTCAGTCGGCTATAAGAATTATTATGGTATTTTGAAACGCAGCTCTTATCGCCAATTTTTACCAGGGAGTGTATAGAACCTAACATAACGTGCTCCCCGAAGAACGGTTTCCCGGTTTCCTACGAGAAAGTTGTATTTACTGCTGTTTTGTGCAACCTGGTAAATTTTTTCTGCCAACCGACATCCAGTCTTAAATTTGTTTGTCAGTTTTTGCTGATTTAACCAATCAAGCATGCAAAATATTGCATACACTAGTACCATGGATAGAATGAAATAAAAAAGTTCGTTTCTCGTAATTGAAGGTAAAATTCGTTGATTCCTAACCACTTGAACGCATGGTCGGAACTTAGGAGGAGGAGGAGCGAGGAGCCCTAGAGGGTTTTTGCAAAATGAGAGCGTGACTTATTTTCCATGTTTAAAATCGATCTCAATCAATTTTTCGGTGGGTCGGGATAGTCCAAAATATCTCCCCAAGCGACTCATTTCCTCAAAATGCTCTCGAAAAAGTCCCTGAGACCCCCTTTTAAAGCTGTCTCTTTAAAACGTCACTTTAAGACCGAGGAAGTCCTCAGACCTTCTAACCTTCCGCTCTAAGGTAAAACGTCGTATGAACATTCAAGAGTTGCCCAATTTCCTCCGATGAAATGCTCATTTTTGAGGAAAGCTATGAATATTTTCCCTTGGAATTCTCAGGAACTTGGTGTGAACTAACGAGCAGAGTTGTCTGAAAAATCAGAGAAAGAATACTTGAAAATTTTCCCAGAAATTAGTGATTTACCAGAGGAAATCGGGCAACGTGAAGGTTCATACGGTGTTTTTCCTTCCGGCAGTATAATGGGGTGCCTTCCTGTGCCGCCCTAGACTTCTCTTTGTGATTTGCCCCTCAGTCTGCCACTTATGGATGCTAATTAAATATTTTACGAAGGACGAAGGACTTAATCAATGAAATTTTTCGCTCCGATAGTATTTACTAGGTCTATATTTTCTCTTGAATTCAACATTAGACCTACACTGAAAAAATTGGTATGCTGTTTTAGCACTTAGGATGTCAAAAATATGTCTGGTGATCTGAAGAAGCTACCTTGATTCCCTGCGCAGTTGAATTTGCATTCTCAGGATGTAAAATTAACTGCTAGGTTAGTAAAGGCAGCATCTCAGGATCACCAGACACATTTTTGACATCCTAGGCGCTAGAACAGCATATTATTTTTTTCGGTGTATACTGAGACCCTCTTCGGAAACACTGGTGAACGATGTTAGCAACTTGCGAGAGGGTGGCCACCGATGAGACTGATGAGCGCGGGGCGCAAGGATGTGCCAAATCACGCTTCGTGTCTTATTAACTGGTAAACTGGAACTGTTCCGGCGCGATGGAGGTAACCCGATGACCAAGAACGAGAGCTCCATGCTCCAATTAAATTATCGCGAATAATTAAACAGATTTCGTGAAATCTGACGCTCCCGGTTGCCGCGCCACCGTTATTCTTCAAACACCATTGCCGTCTTTCCACTCAATTCCTCAGGCTCTCGTCAGGAAAGCGGAGGCAATTGATATGTTTTGCATGTGTGAGGAATTTGCGATTTGACTGTTGATTCTTATGTGAAAGTTCCCGAGAAACACGATGGTGCCACTGGTTTTCTCTGAAATCAACTCCCAAGCTCAAAAAAGCTCTCAAATTGAGGCCAAAATGGAGGGGATATCCCACCCTATCCTGAGAGTCCACCTCTACATCAAGACAAACTCTCCATGCAAAGGTAGGGTGCAAATACATTGACAGGGCCGCCGCTTTATTTGGGGACTCCAAAACTGAAAGCACGGCAACCCTGCTAATGTATTTGCTCCCTATCTTTGCATGGAGAGTTTGTTTTCATGTAGAGGTGGACTCTCAGGGTAGGGTGGGATGTGGGATATACCCTCTATTTTGGCCTCAACTTGAGAGCTTTTTGTGAGCTTGGGAGTTGATTTCAGAAAAAACCAGTAGCACCACCGTGTTTCTCGCGAACTTTTACGTATGAATCAACAGTCAAATCGCAAATTCCTCACACTTGCAACATCTCCATTCCAACAAACTGTACAAAAACTTCAAAATCATAAGTTGAAAACCGCTGACGCTACCAGTTTGAATATTCACGTCAAACACAGTGCGGTCGGCGCGGGACTGCTAGCGTGCGCCGCGTATAACGCATAGTAACGCCTTACAAGACTGCAGGATACTTCATGCATCGCACGTACACCACAGTGCGCGCGGCGCATAGTAGCGCCTTACAAGTCTGCAGGATATATTTTTTTGGAGGAGCCGAGGACTCTCCAATCGCACTATTCAGCTGTAGTGAAAAAAAAATACATGCAAAGAAATCAGGCAACTTATACTGTAGATGTA
This sequence comes from Bemisia tabaci, assembly GCF_918797505.1. Lineage (NCBI taxonomy): Eukaryota > Metazoa > Arthropoda > Insecta > Hemiptera > Aleyrodidae > Bemisia > Bemisia tabaci. Next base: position 55,496,500 of record NC_092794.1, read on the forward strand.
GATGCTCTGCTTCTACTTAAATTTATCCATTTGTCTCCGCATGTATGCAATTGTTTATGGGTTTCCTTGAAATATGAATGGTCGCACGTTATCTACTGCTATTCATAGCTCCTTATTCATTCGGTGATACCGACACGTGTCATACATATTGCATTGCCGCGCGCGGCGCCTACTGTTCTTATCAGCAACGAGCGTTGGCGACCACTATAAGGAAGCACTTCACCACAGATACCGCGCCGCGCACGTTCAACGCAACACCATCACCCCCGCGCCGATTGTGGACCACGATTAGGCTAAATCTACGTTGTCGTGCTGAAGATGGGAAGTTAAAGCGCGATTTGTGCAAAATATATGTCTCCCATTTTCCATAGATAAAAAAAAAAAAACTGCACGTGTATTCCGTAGCTTTAACTGGACTACATTTTGCAATTTGGACCTATAGATTCCAGCCCGGTTTAAAAACAATGTATGTGCCAATAGTTTCCCTATGCACATAAGTGTTTTTCCAGAAGAGCCAGAATTTATAGTTACAAATTGCAAAATGCAGTCCAACTCATCTTCTTTTTCGACGTGGATATTCGAACTTTGTGTATCTTCGAATGTATCTCAATCTTCGAAACCTTGAAATTAGTGCTCAGTAACTTTACAAAGGCTGGTCATATTCCGCCGTGCTAAGGAAAATCGCCGTATGAGTCTTCAGACTTTGCCAAATTTCCTTTGATAAAACACGAATTTCCTGGTAAAGTTACGAATGTCGTCCTTCCAATTTTTTAGATGATTTTGTTCGCGATTTTACCTATAGTTCCTGAAAATATTGAGGAAAAATATTAATAACTTGCCTCAAAAATTAACATTTTATTGGAGGAAATTTGCCAATTCTCGAATGCTCATACGGCGTTTTTCCTTAGCAAGGCTGTATTTATCACGGAATCACTGACTGGAAAGAGAAGGCAAAATGGGCAAAAAGGGTATGGGGATAGTGGAAATTGCTATTTTGCTTTTGATTTTTGAGGGAGGCCACAAAACATCTTTATTCTAGCAATTATTAAAGTCAACGCCGAATAAGTTCAGACTGAAGATCAGCTTTCTTCAGTACAGCATTGAAATTAAATACAAGGTTTTTTATACAGATGGATGATTTTTATTCAAGACGGTGGATCCTCTGTTTTACTCAGCGTACGCCTACTCCACGTGGACTTCATCCATTTGAGGATTTCTTGTAAATCGTTATCCATGTGCTCGATTCTTATTATCTAACGTATTCTCCATCGGAGAATTCGCATGCCAATTTTTTATTGCTTCATTTGAGAGTAGGTAGTGCGCTGATTCGCAGTATTTTCCATAATTTTTTTATGATACGGGAAATTGTAAAAAAATATGTTCAAAAATAAATATTGTATCGGAAGAGACTCAAGAACATTCGAATGTGAAATCGGCGTTTTCCCCAAGCACGGCAGTTCTGTTCCCATACATCGTCACCTTCCAGGCAAAGTATCACAAGCGCCATGCGACGTTTAAAAACTTCCGTCGCCATTTTATTTTCTTACTGAGAAATTGTTGGTTGAATCTGTTTGGAAATTTCACTAAATTTCATCGGCAGCACAAAGAAAATTCAGTGAAATTTTCGGACAGCTTCGTTGAACAATTTCTCTGTAAAAAAATAAAATGGCGGCGGAAATTTTTAAACGTCGCATGGCGCTTGTGATACTTTGCCTGGAAGGTGACGATATCTCCATTGCTTTCACCGTCCCGGCGATACGTTACGGAAAGATAGTTGAGGTTCCTGCTATGAGCTTCGTCGTGACGAACTTTGATTGGGAAACTTATTTAATGGATTTTGACGGGGAGAAACGACGGATTGAATCGCGAATTTAAGGGCGCAACAACAATAAGAGTAATGAGAGAAAAAGACATCCGGATTTAGAGGGAGCGCGAGCAGTACTTATTCCTGGAGTAGGACACGCTGTTCGTGGGCTCGAAGCATGAGCCTCCGCTCTCAAGTCCCTGTTGCGCGGGTTGGAGGGGGGAGGGGGGGGGGGTTCGGGCATGGGCGTAGTTTGCCGGAGTGAGCTCATCCCTTCGTCGAAAGCGGGGCGCTGATTTCCCAGGCTCAGACATGGCTTCAACCCCCCCCCCCCTTCCCACCCCCATCGTGGTCACTGACATTTTTCTCAGCCCCGGGCAATTAATCAAAATATGAAAGCGTCCGATGAAAAAGGGGCTTTGCGTATTCCTAAATTAGAACTGAAGTGGCTTTTAAACTAAAAAGGAACACTCTGCAGTGCTAAGCTGCCGTGCTAAGGAAAAACGCCGTATGAGCCTGCAGACGTTGCCAAGTTTCCTCCGATAAAAACCGAACTGGGAAAATTGCGAATATAATTTTCCAAACATTTCAGACGCAAGTAAATCTTTTTACGCTTTTTTACACAATTTTGTGCGCAATTAAATCTATAATATCTGAAAATTTTGAGGGAAAATATGCATGAGTGTTGCCAAAAATACATGTTTTATTAAGGAAAATTTGGCAACTCTCGAATGTTCATACAGCGATCTTCCTTAACTCGGCAGTAAGGAAGAACGCCGTATGAAAATTCGAGAGTTGCCAAATTTCCCGTGATAAAACATGTATTTTTGACGACATTCATGCATATTCTTTCTTGAAATTTTCAGATTATTCAGATTAAAATGCGTAAAAAATTGCCTGAAAATGTTGGAGAAAAATATTCACAAATTTCCCAGTAAATTTGATTTTTATCGAAGGAGACCAAGCAATGCATGACTCATACGGCGTTTTTCATCAGCACGACAGCGCTGGACGCGGTGAAACGATTAATTTTTTCCCCCATAACAACAGTCTTCTCGTTTTGATAGGTACATCCGGGTACTAAGATTTTGGATGTTTAAATTTATACCTTTGTTTGATATCCAACTGAGGAAGGCTGAGTTTTCAGTCGAAACGTTTTGGTGTCATCCCTATAAAAAAGCCTTGTTACCCGCTGGCTGAATCGTTTATTATTGTATTATTGTATATCATGTCATGGGCTGCGGTTTTACTAAAAACGTTTCATTCTAAAACTTTTTGGTTCTCTCCTAAAAGTGCTGAAAATTCTAGAGGGGTCGACGTTGCGACAACTTGGCACGTCTTTTTCAAAACGCTTTTTTTTAAGTCCAATTTTCATCTACAGAGCTCTTTTTGTTCATTTTTCAGCGGGAATCACCAGGACAATAACCCCACACATACCGCATTTTGATAATAACTGCTTTCTTTCGCCCAGTGTTAAAAAGGGGCAGTGCTTTTGGGGCAGCCTTCCTAGCATGTATAGTACTATTATTGTTACGGCTGTCTTCAATTGTATAGAATTCATAAGGAGCAAAGTAACTTTCATAATCATAACCAATAATTTGTTTTCAGTGTGAATGCAGCGCTGTTAACCGCCCGGGAGCAACTCGGAAAAAAGGCCCGCCCATGAAGGCGAGACACGCCAGAGCGCCTTCAAAATTTCGTATATGCAATACAGGCATCTCTCGGACACGAATAGTCACATCTTGTAGGTAAGATCAACGTTACTTCATTCGTTTGAGGTAGGGATGTTTACTCAAGGTATTAAAATTCAAATAACGAAAGCGATCTCACTTGTGGTCGGATTAAAAAATGGCAGACCCGTTTAAGCTCCGATCCATCTTCAGCGCGAAATAATTTTTCATTTATTTTCGGGTAGGTTTAAAATTATTGCACCCAGATGCGCGAATCAACCGCGCGGTTGACCTCTTGCGACCAACTTCGCGTAGTAAACTACGTGTGAACTGTGGCTTTGCTCCTCGCATTGAGACAGCGACTTGCATAATTTAGAGTCGTGTATTGTCTTCTATTCTGCCGTGCTAAGGTAGAACGCCGTATGAACATTCGAGAGTTGCCAAATCTTCATTGTTAAATTGTTAAATTTTTAGGAAAGTTATGAATATTTTGCGGGAAATCATGGATGCCAAACAGACCATCGTGCATGACATTAAGACACAACAGCTAATCTGGTATGGTCACGTTCAGAGAATGGCAGGAGACTGGTTGCCGAAGAAGGTCCTTGATTGGGTTCCTCTTGGGAGAAGACGCAGAGGGCGCCCAATGAGAGATTGGAGGGACGGGATTGAAGCAGAAATGGATTGCATTTTGCAAAAAGGAACCACTAGCATTGCAATGATGCTAAGATTGTGCAACTTTATCTTTTGCAATAAAATTGCGAAAATCGTGAAAAACTATGAAATTTTGATGGTAATTTTTGTCTTAAATTTACAGTTTTTAGCGAGTAAAATAGAAACTATTAATGGATAATCGGGTTTTTCCTCCAAGACAAAAGAAGTTGCACAATCTTAGCAACATTGCAATGCTAGTGGTTCCTTTTTGCAAAATGCAATCCAAATGTGAAGGTGCTCAATGCCCCGAGGTTTGTAGCTCGATAGAGAGCACTGGAGGTTAGGAGTCGAAGAGCGCGAGGGAGTGCTATTAAGTGACTTATATGTATGTATGTATGAATATTGTCCCTTGAAATTTTCACGACTTTTCGGTGAAATTGCGAGCAAAATAATCTGAAAAATTGGAAGGAAAATATTCGTAAGTATACCAGGAAATTTGTGTTTTATCAAAGGAAATTTGGCAACGCCTGAAGGTTTATACGGCGTTTTTCCTCAGCACGGCAGTATGAAAATAAACACACAAAAATGGATAACCGAGCACGTGCATGTTTCTCAGAAATTTTCAATGAATCAATGCGTTTATTCATCCCGAAATATCGTGTTTGAGCCGGCCGACTCGTAAGTCGCTCAGTAATAATCGGAAGTATTTCTATCAAACGGAACTATGTGCATTAAGACATGAGCCCCGAGACCCATAAGAATACATGCGTAACAGGGCTCACGTCATATTGCACGTAGTTCCGTTCGACAGAAATACGTCCAATTGTGCATGAAATCGCACCTGTTAAGCGTTTTGCGCTTTTACACGCCAAAACTTCTGTAATTCGCCTACCATCTTCGGAGCACAAAATTGCCGGTTATTACATTGTAAAGTTAGCTCTCTTACAGATTTCCTGTCATACTTTATTTTTTCCTCGGAACTAAAGTTAATTGAATTGTTTCTAAAACTCCCTTGATTTTTCTTCCCTGTTAGCAGAATATTCGATGTAAATTTCGAGCAATAAAGTTGCCTTGTTTTTCTTTGAAAACATGAAATAGGAGCGGATTATGAAAAACCACAGTAAAGATACGTGGTTTCGAACTTTAGCCAAAGATATGTGTTGCTAGAAACATATCCGAGTGTTTACTAAACACACTTCAAAGTTGTTTTTGGCTTGTTTACCGACGATGCAGACGGCAACACACTACAAGGACAAAGGGTCCAAATAAATTCTCCGCCGTTCAATTTTTTAATAAACAGTGCAACTAAATTGCAGATTGTTGAAATTGGTAGACAAATCTATAGATAAAGAGGACAAAAAGGATATGAGAGAGTTCTATTGGTGGAAGCGGGTGGTTGCCTAGACAAAGGATGTAGGTAATACACTTAGTGACGGCGAACCACGAGAGTTCCTTTCGTTTGCCTATGATTTTCTCCCTTAGACTATAAGAACCACCCAATTCAACCAATACGATTGCTCCATACTCCTTATGTCTTCTTTGTCTATCGTTTTAGACATAAAAGAAGACATAGGTATAAGGAGTATGGGGCGATCCCATTGGTTGAAATGGGTGGTCTATCGCTTTAGACATAGAAGAAAACATGCTTCCAGGATATTATGTCCACCTACCTTTCGTCCATTAAATAAATGTCCACCGCTATTTATGTCCACTTAACATTAAGTCCAGTCTTTATTAAGTCCACATGATTTAATGCCCAACCATGAATATGTCCAAAATTGTCCAAATTGTGGATATGTTATGTCCACATTTTCTGTTCACATTTAGTTTCTTTCCTCTTTTACCAATTTTTGTAAAGTTTCTTTCATCACAACTACGGCTCATTGAGATTCATATCGATGCCATCGCTTGGAAAAGGTTTTACAAATATTTACCACGTTTTAAAAATGTAAATGTTTTTAAAATGAAGTAATCAATTTCATTTAAAAAAAAGAATGTACATTTAAGGCATATTTTACATCGGAAATTTCAAGGATAGAAATGAAACCACGTATTTACCAAAGACAATTTGAAAAGATGAATAAAAAGAAGAAATTAACATTTTATTTAAAATATGAGTTACGATAACAGCACCTCATTCTCTCTTAATTTTCTCATTTCGATATTGTCAATATAATTTTACACACGGACTAAAATATGACGCTTGAATTTGATTTTAGTGGACTTGACGTTTGTGGACTTAACTTGTGGACGTTTAAGTAATGGACTTAACAATAGTGTGGGCTTTAGAACTGTGGACGTAAAAATTGTGGACGAAAAGTCTGTGGACGTAAAAAAAATGGACATAAAGTCCGTGTAACGAAGACATAGACATAAATAGTATGGAGCGATAATATTCGTTGAATTGGGTGGTTCTTATAGACTATTACCCAACTCCTTTGTCCATGGCAACCGCCCGCTTCCACCAATAGGATCCTACCATATCCTTTTTGTCTTCTTTACCTATCGCTTTGTCTATCAATTTGTCAATTTGTCAACAATCAGCCTGCAGAGCGGTCTGTTTCTTCGCGAACGGTCACAAATGTACATGACTGAGCGAATTGGCAGAGCGTGGCTGGCGCTGCGCTGCGGAGCCCGGTGACTTGACTTATGCTTGTGTGCCAGCGCTGAGGCTAGAGCTCGCATTTCTGGGTCACCCAACGGTCATCCGGTGGCAGGAGCTAGACTCGGAAGCAGACGTCCGTCGCATCACAGTCTTGCACATTACCATTGGCCATTATTCCGAGTTGGCAACACTGGGTTCTCTCTATTTCAATCCATGAACCATCGTGATTATCATAGAGAATAAAAAGGAGGTGCTTGCATCTTGAGGATTGTTCACCCCGTGACGTAGGTCGGTATAAAACCTGGCCAGCCAAGTCCGGAATTCGAAGTATGAAAAACGGACCATAACACCCGATTTTTCTGCTTAAATCAACTCATGATATAATTTTAACCACTTTAAATAGAATGACTTCTTTCCATAGACTACACCATTTCCAAGAAAATTGATGATAAAACTCGCCCGTACCGCGACCTGTAGCTACGTCATCAAAAAAAAATCCAAGATGCCCGAGATGCAAACACCTCTTTTTTTTTCCTCTATGCGTGATTATAATGTACGAGAGGTCAGTAACTACCAAAGTTTTCAAAGCGAGTTTTTTTTTCTCCTCCAAAATTCCACCGGTTAAATGTAAACACACAGACTGTTTCATTTTAAACACTTAAACAGCAAAATTTGTCATACTTATGAAGAAGAAGAAAAATCACAGAGTAAAGCAGTAAACGCGCGCCAAAAGTGACGTAGTTTCAGGCAAAACAACGGCAAGTCCTCATTTTTCTGCGAGATATTAGCTGCACTCATTGCAATTATCTCGCAGCAGTAAGATGGACGTAGTTATGTAGAAAAAGTATAATGCGGAAGCGCAGTACCTATATCAAAAGGAGTTAAGTGCATTGGGTTTGCACGCGGCATGCTCCCTTTTAATGTTCCTTATTTTTATTTATCTCCTTTTAGCACAGTTATACTCCCAGACGCCACCCTTCTCTGCCGATTTCTCAACAAAAATTCGGTTATTGGGTATCCAAACCGTATCCACGCAAGCATGCAGATCATTCTGTCTTGTCTAACGTGGATTAAAAAAGGCGCTTTTTTATGAAATTCGTGGTTTAATCCGTAAGCGTCTTTTGGATGATTGTTGACAATTTTACTAAGGACGGAGGAATCATTGAATAAAATTTTCCGATGAGTCATTACAAAGTCCACTTTATGGAAACTTTAATTTTGTGTTCACTGCTCTCTTTCGGTGAAACGGCAGCGTATAGTGCGCTGGATGGTGGCGTCGCGTCGGTTGCAGCGGAACGCTTCCGTGCTAAGGAAAAGAACGCCGTATGAACATTCGAGAGTTGCCAAATCGCCCCGGATAAAACACCCTGGTAAAAATTGGCAGTAGAATCTGTGTTCCAAAATACCATAGACCTACAGCCGGCTGTAAGATTTCCGATAGCTTCTATAGCCGGCTGTAAGATTTCCGATAGCTTCTATAGCCGGCTACACAATTTCTTATAGCCTTTTGTAGCCGATGGCGATTAAGCAACAGCCGGACGATAAAATTTATGCCAAACGTTACTACTTATGGATGCTAGGACTTCGTGAGTTTTTGGACTACCGCTCTCTTTTTGGGCCGTAGTATCTTAATTTATTTTGCGAGGAAAGCTCCGTACTTTTGAAGGATGCCTGCCATTCCTAATATGTTGGAGCGCCTTTAATTTCGTATGATACTGTGCAGGTGTGAAATAGTTGCTTCAAGCGCCGTGGTACGCTGCGGCGCGGCGCGGCGGGCGGGCAGCCAGCGCGAGACGCGCATTGGCGCCTACAAACCTAACAGGGATACTTCACGCATTGCGCAATGCGTGAAGTATCCCTATTAGGTTTGTAGGCGCCAGTGCGCCGCCGCTCCGCTTTGTGTTCGGCTCTAATATTTAATCTCGCGGAGTCAGCGTTTTCAACTCATGACTTTGAAACGTTTGCGCACTCTGCGGGGCGATTATTGAAATTTCTTGTTTGTCGGGACGACATAGATGACATAGGTTGAAAGGCGGAGCGTGATTGGTCGGCTATGTCTTATCGCTGCTTTGTCGTGCCTTTGTCAGGTGGAATGATCGACAAGCTAACGGCACCTCTTAAGTTTCCGACAGTATGTCGATCATTCCACCTGACAAAGGCACGACAAAGCAGCGATAAGACATAGCCGACCAATCACGCTCCGCCTTTTAACCTATGTCATCTATGTCGTCCCGACGAACAAGAAATTTCAATAATCGCCCTGCTGTATGGTTTATTCTCATTTTAATTGATGAAAACAAATATCGACAGTGAAACTATCAAACCACGTATCTCGGTTTGCGATGTCGCAGACTTCCTGTCGTACTTTTTTTTTTAAATGAAAAACTACTTAACATCCAGTCTTGAAAATTTTTGTGATTTTTCCTCTTTGTGCGGAGAAAATTCCGTGAAAATTTCAAGAAATGATATTGATTTGGTCTACTTCAAAAAAATAAAATGTGAGCGTAGATTTTTAAACACCGCAAACGAGATACGTCGTTTGGTAGTTTCACTGTCGATATGTAGTAAAGGAAAATATAATGTGCGTTTTGCAAATATATTAAGGTGATTCCGTACAAACTTGCGGATTTCCAAAGCTCACGAATTTCTACACAATTTCTTACAGCCTTTTATAGCCGATGGCGAAAAAGCAACAGCCAGGCGATAAAGTGGAAAGCCCAGCGATAGGAACTATACCCCGGCAGTATAATTTTTTATCCCTTCGTATAGCCCGGTCGTATGATTTTTTCCACTTTCTACAGCCAGCTATATGATTTTCTATCTCCTTCTTCAGTCGGCTATAAGAGCTCCTATGGTATTTTGAAACGCAGCTACTATCGCCAATTTTTACCAGGGCATGTATTTTTGAGAAAGAATATGCGTATTTATCCTTGAAATTTCAGACATTTTAGACAAAATTGCGAAAAAAATTGTCTGAAAAATTGAAGAAAAACATTCACAATTTTTCCAGTAAATTAGGTCTTTATTGAAGGAAATGTAGCAACTTCTAAAGGTTTATACGGCGTTCTTCCTTAGCACGGCGGAACGGGAGTCAACAGTAAACGGCAACGGGCGGCAGCTGGAGGCCGCGCGTGAGTCGCGCTTGCCCGATCTCGCTGGAGGATGCTTTTTGCCTTGCACTGGCGTCGGCGTCGCGTGGCGTGTTCTTAAGTCGTGTCTCCATTTTTCCACGGAGTCGGTCGTCCGCTCCCGACTGGGCGCCAAAGGCCCCATTCACTGACCTACCGCTACAGAAACGGTCCTTTTCCAGTTCGACCGCGATTTGGGACCTTAAGCATTGGTAATGCCGTGGTGGCCCTGGAAAAAATTGGCGATAAGAGCTGCGTTTCAAAATACCATATGAATTCTCGTAGCCGGCTAAAGAAGGCTACAGAAAATCATATAGCTGGCTGTAGAATGCGGAGAAAATCATACGGCCGGGCTATGCGAAGCGATAAAAAATTATGCAGCTGGGCTTTAATTCCTATCGCCGGGCTTTACACTTTATCGCCTGGCTGTTGCTTTTTCGCCATCGATTATAGAAGGCTATAAGAAATTGTGTAGAAATTCTGTGCTTTGGAAATCATTAAGTTTGATACGGAACCACCTTAATATTTACAAAACACACGTTTTATTTTCCTTTAATACATATTTTTTTTTGTCATCAATTAAAACGAGAATAATCCATACAGGATGTGCAAACATTTCAAAGTCATGAGTTGAAAAACGCCAAATCCACGAGATTAAATATTAGAGCCTAACACAAAGCGGAGCGGCGACGCACTGGCGCCTACAAACCTAACAGGGATACTTCACGCATTGCGCAACGCGTGAAGTATCCCTGTTAGGTTTGTAGGCGCCAATGCGTGTTACGCGCTGGCTGCCCGCCTGCCACGGCGCTTGAAGCAACTATTTCACACCAGAGGTATTGCACAGTATCATACGAAACTGAAGGATCTCTAATGTATTAGTAATGGCATGGCATCCATCAAAAGTACGGAGCTTTCCTCACAAAATAAATCAAGACACTATGGCCCAAAAAGAGAGCAGTATTCCAAAAACTCACTAAGTCCTAGCATCCGTAATTAGTAACGTTTAGCATACACTTTATCGCCTGGCTGTTGCTTAATCGCCATCGGCTATAAAAGGCTATAAGGAATCGTGTTGCCGGCTATAGAAGCTATTGGAAATCTTACAGCCGGCTGTAGGTCTATGGTATTTTGGAACACAGATTCTACTGCCAATTTTTACCACGGAGAGTCGATCACAATGATATCATGCTGACTCAGCATGATAGAGACCGTTTCAGATAACTTTTCCTCTTATACAGTGTACGCGAGATAGGGAGTTCTCTATCCTTCGCATACGGCGAAAAGGGCAAAGTTTTCTGAAACGAGCTGTATATATCACGGAGAAAAAAGTCTCAAGGGTTATCCCCTAAAATTGTGGTACTACCCAAATTTATTGGATGATATAGGCATTTCCAACTAATGTTCGTAATAATGTGCCAAATTTGGCTTATAAAACGTGTAGATTTTTACGCAATTAGAGCATATTTTCTTTGAAATTTTTAGATATCGTAGATTAAATTGAGTAGAAAATTATTGTCTGAAAATTTTGGGGGAAAATATTTACAATTTTCCCAGTAAATTCGGTTCTTATAGAAGGAAATTCGGCAAAGTGTGAAGGTTCATACGGCGTTTGCCTCAGCACGGCAGTATTGGAAGACGACCCGACCGGGCGCTCGAGGAAAGTGGTGCGTTTAGGAGGGATTTTTTTCTCAGAGGCGGAGCGGTGCGGGGTGCGGGGTGCGGGGTGCGGGGTGCGGGGTGCGGTGCGGCGGGAAACTTCTGGGAGGCGGAGGACAGGTTGCTGATCGGGAGACGCAGGTCGTCGTCATCGTCGTCGGACGTAGGTGGTCCTCCGAACCTGGAACCTCTTCCTCCGCTCATTTTCCGACTCGCTGCTCCCGGTGCCCCACGACAGCTGCGCCCGACCCCGGCCCCGGAGTTGCCGCCTGTCCTCCAGTCCCAAATCACTGAGAAAAAAATCTCGGTGTATTTACTTAGAAAAGGGTAAAATTACCAAGAATTCAGGGTTCTATTTGATCTCAATTTTTTCTTGGTAAAATTACCATACATGGAATTGTAATTTTACCGAGAAATCTCGGTAAAATTATTGAGCTTTCTCGGTAACTTTACTGGACCTTGGTAAAAACGCTAATATTTTTTATCGACTGTGGTAGAATTACCGAGATAAAATGGCAAAGTTACCGGGAATTGATTACCAATAAAAGTGGTATTCTTACCTGAAAAAAAAACAGTAAAAATACCGGTTTTTAGGTAAGCTTACCAGTCTGTCTTGGTAAAGTTACCAATAATCGGTAAAAAACGTGAGATGGTAAAGGTACCAACGAACCTTGGTAAAAACACCGAGAATTTCTTTTCAGTGTTCTTCCAAGTTGCCAACACTGAGTTTCAGATTTATGTAGAACAGTCGATCATGCTCGAGACCCTTGAGTTCCCGATAATCGATATAAACCTATTCGATAGCACCTCAATGTATCGTTTGGTTCGAAACAATAGAACATATGTATGTTCCTCCTGTAACCTCAAACAAAAATTTTAGGATCTCAGTTGGAAAAGCTAAACATTGACCTATTTTCAAAAAATCATAACTCCGGTTCAAATTATCGTAGAGAAATATTAAAGCGGGAGCATGTATCAAATAGTAGTCTTTTTCAAGTAAAAATCATAGAAAACACTTCAAACTAATTTTAAGAGGGATTTCGGACCCCCAAATATGTCAGTTCAAAGGTCATACGATTTTCCCGCGAAATGAGCCAATTTCCCCTTACTTTGCCTCAACATTGTCTCGGTCCGTTCAAAATTAGTTCAACATTGCGTTTTCAAGTCCCCAAATTTTGGGCAAAGTTCAGAAAACGAAATTTAAGAAAACGAAATAACGTGATTCAATTCAACCGTTTAAATTTCGTTTTTTCTCAAACTTCGTCCAAAATTTAGGGACTTGAAAACGCGATGTTGAACTAATTTTGGACTTACCGAGACAATGTGAGGGAAAGTAAGGGGATATTTGCTTATTTCGCGGGAAAATCGTATGACCTTTGAACTGACGTATTTGGGGGTCCGAAATCCCCCTTAAAATTAGTTTGAAGTGTTTTCTGTGCTTTTTACTTAAAAGTGCTTACAATTTGGTATATTTTCCAGTTTTTTTTTTCCTCTACGAAAAGAACCGGATAGTTATGATCTTTTGAAAATAGGTACAATTTGACCTTTGACCTATCATAACTCGGTCAAAAATGAAGATATTTATCTGCGGTTTGCGCCAAAATTCTTAGTTTTTTATGTTCTTTCCAGTGATGTACCTCAAGACAGGGGTTGCCATTTGGAAAAACAGTTGCCCCCCCGCCCCCCCTGAGGGAGAGAAAAAAATGTTGACCCCCCCCCCCCCTAAAAGATGGCCCCCTTTGTGATAGAAACATTCCCCAAGTTTCGTTTTTCTATCTCTAACCGTTCAAAAGTTACCAGGGGGAGGGGGGGTACGGACTTTCGGGATACCCTGCTGTATGGTCTCAGATCTTGTCACCTCTGGGACATGCAGGTTTGTTCGATCGCTCTCTCTCCCTCATCTACCTTCCTCTATCTCTCTTCGATTTTGTCTGATGAGTCCTATTTTCGGAGGAAGAGAACATTTAAACTGGTATTAAAAAAAATCCACGACTACTTAAATGAGAGAGGGTGTTTTTTATTATATACGAAGCAAGACAGTTGTACGTAACCTATGTTCTGCATGCTTGCGTAATCACGTTCTGAACACACGACGAACCTTCAAGGTTAGAAATTGGCAGAAAAGGGTATCTACTATATTCTCTCTAAGACAACAGGAAGTACAGTTCTCTCTCGGAAGAACTTGGACTCACTGCTTTTTTATCTGAGACAACTCCGATTTGCATGCACTAAAAGCCCTCTCCTAACTCTCGTTTTTTCACGAATAAGACGGATTTTGGTGTCCTAGCTGAATCAGTCTATTCATTTCCATCAGAGTAGTCGAATTTGGAGAGGAATCCGATTTCGGAAGTTTGATTACGCTGCGCATGAAATTATGTGAAAAAATCACATTCGATAAATCGGAAGAAAAATATATTCACCGATGTTCCAGAAAATCTTTACTCTATCGGAGGAAAGGCAACGTCCACCTGCTCATAAAGTGTTTTTTTCCTTTCTGCGGCAGTGCGAGTGCGACATTCTTCGAGTCGGCCATTGATTGACGGTCGCCAAGAGATCCGTCAAAATAAAATCTCCCATGACCGCGCCACGCCCACGCCCCAAGTAAATGAAATAGATGCTATGAGTCGTGACGTCACTAAACTGCCGCACTAAGGAAGAACGTCATATAAACCTTTAGGAGTTGCGAAATTTCCCCTGATAAAACATGAATTTTTCAGGGAAGTCATGTATGTTTTCCCTTGAAATTTTCTCATACACGGAAAAAATTAAACTGCATAAACCAACCCGTTTTAAATTGCAGAGTAATTACGAATGTGACTGATTAATCAATCGTTTTAATATTCTAGAGCTCTGAAATTTAGAGGGGGTCAATTAAAACCAGGGACGGACTGGCCGGGGTGGCGATGGGGCGATCGCCCCACTTTCATCGGTCAAAAGGGGCCCCGGAGGGACCCCTTTTGGCCGATTTGAAGGGCCGTATTTCGCCGTTTCGAAGAAGCGCCCGAGGGCTTTTTCGGTTCGTCCTCGAGAAAGGGCCCCGAGACTCCTGAGAGGACAGGACACTTTATTGCCGATTCGGAGAGCGCCCTGAAGGAGCTTTTTTATGCCGTATCTAGGGCGTTGCATTTTGAGAGCCCTTTTTTCTGATTCGAATAAGTCCAAAGGGGTCCTTTTTTGTCATTTCGGAAGAGCCCTGAAGGACTCATTTATTGCCGATTCGAAGAAGACTCGATGGAGCCTTTTTTTGCCGCTTCTAAGGACCTTAAAAGAGCCCCTTTATCTGATTCGAAGGAGTCCTTTTTTGCCGTTTCCAAGGGACCATTTATTGCCGATTTGAAGAGGCCTTGATGCGGTTTTATACCGCCTCTAAGGACCTTCAAGGCACCGGGCTCTTTATCGCCGATTCGACAAAAGGGTCCTTTTTGCCGGGGGCCCTTTGGTACTGATTCAGAGAGGCCTCGAGGGCGCATTTCTATGCAATTTTGAACTTTGGAGGCCCCTAGTAGGGATTTTTGTCAATTTTTTGTTTGTATTTTTATTTTTATTTCGATGGCTAAATTCTGAAAACACGTATCTCGGAATCCGCATCATTAACTCATGAACCCTGAGACTCATAAGGATACACGCAAAACATGAGCATCCTTACGAGTCTCAGGGTTCATGATGCGGATTCCGAGTTACGTGTTTTCAGAATTTAACCATCGATTTATTCATTCATTACGCGTCATTTAACTAGTAAACGGCACTGATTTTTCTATGAGCAGAGCGAAGAAAGGATCCAATAAAACGTTCAAAAAAAAAATTAAGACAGTTGTCAATTTTGGCGGCTAAAAAGTACATTTAAAAAAAAACAAACGAACAAAAAAATCCGAACTGTGTTTTTCAGAATGTGTTCTTTTTAGACTGTCACTATTACTATTCTACTTGATTCTATGTATCTTCTGTATACTAATTTAGCTTTGGCACAATTTTTCGTTGGAAGAGGAAAATAAAAGTTGAATTCCAAGTATACAACGGATTCTCAGTTTTTCATCCAGTTTAAGAAAATATACTAAGTTTTGCATTTCTGGTCTCTTTTTGGATAATGTTTCAAAAATAATATTAAAGAATAGGGTCTAAAATAGCGTAAAATTCATTCTAAAAGGGCCTAATTTTCAAAATTTTCCGGGGGAGGGCCCCCGGACCCCCCTTCTACTGGGGGGCCCCCCAGACCCCCCTAGGGGCCCGCCCCATACTTAATTTAGGGCCAGTCCGTCCCTGATTAAAACGGTAATTATAATTTTTCTCGAATTCTCATTTTTGGCGCTTGAGCCCCTCTGTAACTGACCGATTCAATTATTTTTGGCAAAAGCGCATGAATCGCCTTCAAAAGTACGAGGATGCAACCTCGCGAAACCGTGTCGATGAAGTTATCGCTCGAAATCTGGGGGCTCTTCGAAGGAGGCTCGTAACAATTAATAAGTGCTCTTCAAATAAGGAGCTTTTTTCCACCGACTGTAGGAGGGTTACGTAAAGCAAGACACAGCTCCCTCCTATCCACCCGGCTTCTAACCTCTTACACAATTGTGGGACGTGAGCGTCCGTAGTTCCATTTTCACGTGAGCCGTGCAAAGCGTTGAGTAGCCCAACCGGTAGGGTGCAAATGCAATCACACCTTCACTGCAGAAAAACTATAAATATTGTGGTGAATATATGATGGGAGTAGCGAGATGTCGAACAAATTTTACCAAGATACTGGTTTCACTATCTACAGTGCTGTTGCCGAAAATTGATGCGTCACATCCAGAGACATGTTTCAGCATTTAACTCCCGAAAGATCTCTAGTCTAATCTAATTTAAAGCCTAAATTAATTCCGGATGCGGGAATCAACTATATGTATAAATGAAATAAAATAAAAATCGACGGTGTAAGTCGGCAATCACATCCGCAGACTTCCTGTCATACATTATTTTTTAAACGGAAAGCTACTCAACGGCAATTCTTTAAAACTGCCGTGATTTTTCTTTTCCGTACGAAGACAATTTTGCATAAATTTCAAGGAATGATGTCAATTTGTTCTCCTCTAAAAAAATAACATAGAGGCGGAGATATTCAGACATCGCAAACGAGATATGCGATTGCAGACTTACGCCGTCGAAATATTATATCGACGTACCTATGGATTACGGACATACGTCTATCAGGAATGTTTTTCAAGAAAGTGTATGCTGTCAAAATTGAGAGTACTAAGTCAAGACCGGACTAAGGGGGTGGCCACATGGGCTGCGGCCCATGGCGGCAAATCTAAGGGGCGGCAAAAATTTGCAATTTATTAAAGTGTAGGTATAAAAAAAAAAAAAATCGGATTTATAAAAACAAAATTACAAACGAGAAAAGGCGACAAAATCTCTCATTTCCTGAGAGTATAGTAATACCTGATTTTGTCGTCTCTTAGTGATACAAGAGACAGCACCTTCAATAAGTCGAGTTAAGAGAGAGACCAAACACGCAATTTGGCCTGGAACGGCGCGACTTAGAGAGACATGATAACGAGGACTTGAGATGAAAAGCAGAAGCCCTCGGCGCGGCGATCGGCATGTAACACATATTAGCGCCTACAAGACTGCACGAATACTTCACGCATTGCATCAAACACAGTGTGGTCATTGCGGTCAGCGTGAAACGGATAGCGCCTTCAAGAATGCATGAATACTTCACGCATTGCGCCAAACACAGTACGGTCAGCGTGAAACACATAGCGCCTACAAGACTGCGTGAATACTTCACGCATTGCGTTCAACACGGTGCGGTCTGCGCGTCGCGGCGGCGGAAGTTAAAATCATTGAACTACATTTATGTTTGTTCTTTCATAATTTTTTCGTTCATTTCTTATGAATGGAAGGCCTTGTCCACACAGAGATAGGTTTACGGAACTTAACTTTCGCGCAAAGTTCCGTGAACTTTTGCTAGTAGTGTTAAGAGGGCTTTCCCAAAAAATATGTCCAATACGAGTAAACTAGTTTCATGCACCCCTCCCCGCTGGCACGTTTACTTGATGGTTCTTATTGGTATTTCAAAAGGAATGAGAGGGAGGCGGCAAAATACAGGCGGCCCATGGGCAGCAAGTAGGTGAATCCGGCCCTGTACTAAGTATCGATCGATGCCCGGTATATATTTTACATTATTTGGTATGTTCGGAAAACCCCAAAAATCCGATTTAGAAGCTGTTGATGAGACCACAATAATACTGTGAAAATTATCCGAAAATATAGTATATTAATATATAGTAATATATATATTAATATATATTAATATATAGTATATATATATAAATAAATTATCCGTAAATATAGTATATTTTTTAGTTTTCAGCTTTCACTTCGCGACAAATGCGATTCAGCACTGACGTTTCCGCAATAGGTACACACCCCTCGATGCGCACCTAGTGCACTTGTGTACAGTGAATCCAACGGTCAGCTCTGGGTTGGTTTTTCTTTTTCCACACCTGGAGTTAGCAACACTGTGCTGCCCCTAGGTTTCAAAAGTGTATATTTTTTTTTCAAACCTAAGGAAGAAAATTGAAAACAAAAGCAGGAAAGAGGCCATTACTTTCGAAATCTCCCGCCACATTTCCATAATTTGCCGCCCTCCAACAATTTGCCGCACGGGCTCTGTATTTCTGTAACCCTCTCACCTTAATCCACTTTCAACGGACGCATTTGACGTCGTGTAAAAAATTGTAAGAAATACGATAGTGTCACCGGTCATGTTCATGATCAACACCCAAGCTCAGAGGAAGCCTTAAAAGGGGAAACCATAATCAAGAAGCCACTGTTTCATGAGAAAGGTCGTCTCTTTCCAGTTGAACAATCCATGCAGTGATAAACTCTGGATACGCTGGTAGGGTCTCCGTGATTATGGGCTAAAACTGTAACTCTCGGTACGTCAAAAACCTATACACGGTGGCAGCTTCACTAATATGCCTGCTAAAATTGGATCATTGCATCTAGAAACGAACTGATATGTTTTTTACCTTTTAAGAAAATCGAGTTGAAAGGTTCAGCACTACCGTTTTCATAAATAGCTTGAAACAAACGAAGTTCCATCAACTAAAACAGGTTTTTGGGTTTTATTTAAAAATAATTGCCCTTGTAAAGAACGCAAGGATTTAATAATGTGACTGGTTTCTTTCGATGCTTTATGAATGGAACGGAATCAATTCACAGAAGAGTACCAACTCTGAGCTGTCTTTATCCTACGACCTCCTTCAAGATCGAAACTGAATTCACGGAAAGGGATCAACTCGAGCGAGATCCTTTCGGTGAAATTCGTTTTCAATTGGGCAAGGAAGTGGTTCCGATTGCGAAAAAGTGCCTTCCAGGACCGGATTAGCGCTCAGGGGCTGGGCTGAGGGTGCTCGCGGGCAGAGAGACCCGCACATTGCGGGTTGCATTCTTCGTAAATTGAAGGCGGTTCAAGATTCCAAGAAAACTAAAGGTCTCAAACGCTGTCACTTCGGTCTCAGGAGATAAAAAAATAATACTTATTTTATTTGTTCTTCCCAAATTGGACCCCCCCCCCCCCCAAAAAAAAAAAAAAAAAAAAAATCTCTCTGAGCTCAGAAAAACGTCGGTCTTAAGATCCCGATGAAATATTGAGATCAGAACTTAAGAGTTCATAGGCATTGTCGTATGCAGGACTCACAAAAATTCTATTCTGCAAGTTTCATCGAAATTTCAGTTTCAAGTTTCCAAAATGTCATTAGAAGCCCCTAACCCTAAACTTCAAGAGCTTTAGGACCCCCAAAATCCTATTTTCAGGACCTCTCAAATCCTTTACAATTTTCAAGACTCCCGAGCCCCCCCTAAAGATTTGATTGGACCACCAGTAGAAAAAAAATTGGGAAAAAAAACCGTTCCACAGAAAGCCCGGCTAATACGGCTGTGGTCAGTTACCTAGCTACGTAAACACCTTGCATGGAAACACGAATTGTTATATGTATTATTGTTTTGATAAGTACGTCACTTGCCTCTCACCTCTAAATTATACAGCATTTTTTGCCTGTTTACCGAACCAACCATATCCTTAGCCTCCTTTTGAGAAATTCAATGCCAGAAACTGTTCCCCTGCGTGGGTGTGGCCGAAATGGGCTGGTGTGCATTTGGGGCTTAAACTGTCATATTTGCGCGCAAATTCGCCAAATTTACCTCACGGTTACTAGAAAAAAAAGCTAATTTAAGATTTCAAAATGTCGGAATATAAGTACCTTTTTTTCATGTAAAGAAAATGCTGTCACACATTTAAGAGAATGACGGGCTCATTCAGATCATCAGCCATAAACCAAATTTCCCCATAAAATACGTTGGTTTCCCTCTGCCGAAGCCGAAGGTGATCCAACTGTGGAGAGCTCTTTGAAATTGAAAGTTGATTTTAATCAATGACAACATTTAAGCGTAATTTTATATATGGATACAGTTTATTGAATCGCAAATCGGTGCTGAATTTCATTTTCAACGACAGAATACGTAAATACGTAAGCACTTTTATTTTATTAAAAAAAATATATGGAAATTGTGGAAACTTTACACCATAGTTGATGGCATTGCTTTTTTTTGTCGTGAAGAATTTTTCTGATTCTAGTATTTTTCCTCGTAAAAAATAGCGTAACTATCAACCATGCTGTGAATTATTTTTTTTTTGTTCTTTGCAGTTGCTGGTATTAGGGATTTAGTTTGCTCTCGTGTCTTGTCCCTAGGGGAGAGTCATCCTTTTACTTTACAATTGCCGGGAGAGGAGGGAACTTTATTGAATGACTCAATATCTCCCCTTCCATCCCCTCGGATGCAACCCGTGATACCTCTGAATTTTATTTGAGACTCACCTCAACATTTGCAAGAATATCCAAGAATATCCCAGTGACTTCGAAGTTTTGAAAAGCTTCCCGATTGCATCGACAGTTTTGATCCTTCACACATTTACCAGTGCGTCCACATTATGTTTTGGAGCTAATTTTAAGGACAGTTAATTTCACATGAACATTCTTTTACACTCAAACTTTCACTTGTGCATGTTATATTTTGATTCTGGCCTTTACCATACATTCCGCACTTTAGACAAACACTTTTTTCCACACTTTAAACTTTTTACACTGAGCATGCTAACGCAAGGAGATATTGCCGACACAGTTTCATTTGATTTTTATTCTGTTTATTTTTTGTTAATAGTAAAGAGCAGGGTTAGGAAGAACATAATTTACGCACAGAGGCAGACAAAACATATAATATTTTTAAAGCAAGCAAGTAAACCAATTCATTAATGTTCGGTCACAAAATTCAGCTTTGAAAATAAAAGAAAGTTTTTCAAATTAATTTGCATCTTTGCGCAGCAATTGACGTTCCGAAAAAGTCGGACAAAAATAACGCTTCTTGATACATTTGTTTTATTGTCTACGATGCATGAACTCACTAATCAAAGCTGAGTATCTTTTTCAGTCTTGCTCCCCTCGAGACGATCGAGAAAAAGAGAAGAGAGACCACTGAATTTACCTCTCCTAAAAAGAGATCAATTGCGATAAATAATGAGTGTAAATTTTACACTGTAAAATCAACCCGATAATTTTTTTCAAAAAGTAATTTTTTCAATTTTTTTTTTTTTTTTTTTTTTTTGAGGAAGCGATACTAATGAAAACGCACTAATGCCCCTGTCACGAGTTTTAATAAAACACACTTGTCACACGCGAGTTAAGGACGAGAAACCAAAGGAAGTGCAATCTGCGGTGCTTCCCAGGGTTTGGCACGTCAGGAAGCCATCGAAAGTTGCACGCCAACCTGGATGAAATTTTCGCTGGTCGCGGGACTTTTCGACACACAACGTCGTGATCGGGGGGTCACGAAAAAGCGGTCAACGGCGACAGGGAACTGGAAGAGCGAGATCGCAGCGCTGGGAATCGCTTCGCGGAGAAGCAACACGTAGTTGCGTTATGCTCATTGCGGGCCAACTGTGTGCACTGCCACTGGCGGCTATTCGCCGCGCCGTTCGCCGCAGATAACTGTTGTTCCTCTCCACCCTCCCCCCTCGCTCGACCGGCCTGGATACCTGAACGAGGTAAACGGACATCTTCAAATTACCGTGCAACAGTGCGCTGCCACCGCTGCTCTCTAGCGGCGAACTTTGGGACTCTGCCTCGCGAAGCTGAGGTCGATGGAATCGGCGGGAAATTCGAACCAGAGAGTACATAGAGTCGTAATGTGAATGGGAGAGCTGGCGCCGGCGCCATGTTCTGCTCGACGAGTTCCGAGCCCGGTGTGCGCCGAGTTCAGGTCACTTTTCCGATACATGTTCGATCTAAAATGGCGGTGTGGAATACGTGGTGATTCCTATCTTCTTTGTTAACATCAGATGGCCGGGTACCCGTGTATCGCCAACAATCGATTATGTATCGAAAAAGTGACCCGGCGTCACACAGGAGTCTCGGAATTCGGGACCTGGAAAATGCTTAAAAGTGGCGCCAGCTCACCCACTTACATTACGACTCTATGTACTCTATGATTCGAACTGACAACGATTCGAGTTGGAAAATAGTGCGGTATCTACACTAATTTGCGGGGAAAACAAGACACGAAAGTTCAAAAATTTCAACTAGAGTCAATTTTGAGCTCTAATGAGCACTAGTAGAAGACCGAGGGGCCAGTCTCCAATTGTCTTGACCTTGTTTTCCCCGCGAAAAAGTGTTGATCAAGCACTTTTTCACCACCTTGTTACATACAGTTCGTGCCACGTTTCTCAGTGTTTTTTTCTCGATAAGGTTTAATGCGGCATTTAAATGTCTCGAGCATGAACAGGCAACCATAAATTCCTTATCAAAAGCTTGAAGCATTGTGCCGCATAGATAACGAACATACCGGGGTGCGCAATTAGATAAATCTTTTTGAAAAACGCATAGCCGTTTTTTTTTCCAACTCGATGGACCCTAGCTAACGCAAGAAGACAAGCCTGCAATAAATTTAAAAAAAAAAAAAAAAAAATTTTTCTCAAAAAATTGACGATGTCGCGATGAAAATCAGTAGTTTCCTTCATCAGCACTAGTAACATAGCTGGAATCAAGTTACGGTACGAGAGAAACAAGCAAAGCGCCCTTAAATAGTATAGAAGCCGCCAAACACGGAATGAATTTCATTGTAACGCCTGGATACAACGATTTGAACTCCACGGATGTGTGTGATGCATACTCTCGGAACCGAAGGCGTTTTGACTCACCAGGCGCCGTCGCCCTTGGCGCAGCGTGGGATGGAACTATACTAAGAAATTATAAAAGTGTTTTTTGGATTGTGCACGTTACCTATTCCTTGCGGCATCCTATATTCTCGAAAAATGAACGGTCATCATTTCTGTTCAACAGTTTGTGCGGTATAACTGGATTGTTCTTTGAAAATTTCGCACTTTAACATGAAGAGTATCCTCTCTATCTCTTTGAGGCTGAAAGAAATGTCATATCTGTCAAATAGCTTGAAAAAGTACAGTCTTGTATGTTTTGTATTTTGAGTAAGTCGGCTCATTTCTAAAAATAGTTCATGTATCTTCCTATTTCCATCCACATTTTTGGATGTAATGTCACATGTTCCTTGTCATATCGTTTTTAGTATAATGTTTTGCCAGATTTCCAACATATTTAACAACACTGTTGAATTTTGCATTTGGTTTACAAATAAATGTAATTTCCATTCAGAGGAGAATCAATCAGAATTAGATTTTTTTATTAAGGTTCGACCAGAATTCTCATATCTTCACTGTGGGTATAAAAGGATTTTAGGCTTTATGGTCGGGACTTATTGGAGTAGATGTGGTAAATGTTGCACGATAGAATGGAAAAAAAGCCGGTCTGATGCCGATCATTGGATGGACTTTGGATGAAGCCGAGGAGCCGGTTAACGAGTTTTACCCAGAGAAGGTGCTCATGCACGCTGCCGTATTGGGGGAATATCGCGCTTCATAGCGCGAATATAGCACATAGTTTGTGGATGAGTAAACATTATTAGTTTTTTTTTTCAAGCTATTTGACAGATATGACATTTCTTACAGCCTCAAAGAGATAGAGAGGATACTCTTCGTGTTAAAGTGCGAAATTTTCAAAGAACAATCCAGTTATAACGCACAAAATGTTGGACAAAAATGATGACCGTTCATTTTTCGAGAATATGAGATGCCGCAAGGAATAGGTGACGTGCACAATCCAAAAAACTTTTTTATAATTTCCTAGTATAGTTCCATCCCACGCTGCGCCACGGGTGACGGCGACGGCGCCTGAAGAGTCAAAACGCCTTCGGTTCCGTGAATATGCATCACACATATCCGTGGAGTTCAAATAGTTGTATCCAGGCGTTACAGTGAAATTCATTCCGTGTTTGGCGGCTGCTATAAGGCTATTTAAGGGCGCTTTGCTTGTAGGTGATAGGGAGGGATTTTAGACGAAAAAGAGGACGAGAAAGAGACACAGTGTACATACACTCTGGCCAAAAAACTGGAGCTCTGCCAATCGTGCGTACCATACACTGAGAAAAAACTATGGCTTATAAACCTATTAGTGGTAAATATGGAACACCACTAATAGTAGTACCTCTACATATAATAATAGCACATATACCTTAGTTATGGTCTCTGTACCTTAATTAGGTACAGAGACCTTAGTATGGTTCACAGACCGAGAATCATTAGTTTATTTACGACTATTATAGGTGTTCCATATTTACCTCTAATAGGTTTATAAACCATAGTTTTTTCTCAGTGTACATCGCAACGAAATAGTGAATGTAAATATTACAGCGGAGTGGAGTGTCCGTCCATGCATGTTTACACTCTTGCATCTTTTTTGAAACAAATCTCTAAAGCTGATTTCGAGGATGAATGAAAACATAACAACCCCTACAATTAAGCAAGATGCAAGAATGCTAACATGCTTGGACGGACACTCCACTCCGCTGTAATATTTACATTCACTATTTCGTCGCGATGTATGGTATGCACGATTGGCAGAGCTCCAGTTTTTTGGCCAGAATGTATGTACAATTGGTCTCTTTCTCGTCCTCTTTTTCGTCTAAAATCCCTTCCTATCAACTACAGAGTTATTGTTTACTCTCAAACAATTTATGTAGCACTTTCAAATATGGAGGGGCGGCTTTTTCCATATCTTTCCCACAATATATTATCGTTTCACACGGAGTCCTTTCATTGTAGTATGAAAATCCTGCTATAATATATTATGACGTATTGTGACGTTTAGACCTTGCAATCTAGACGCAGGGTCATCTAAAGTGTCGGAAACCGCTCAGTTTCCTAGGAAAATCGACTTTTCCGGGAGAACGGAAACTACGGAAAGTAATGTGGAGAAACCGTACCCATTTTGCAAGTTCGCAACTCTGAATACCTAGGAATTATTATCCTTTGTTACACTTTTTTTGTATTCACTTTTAACGGTAATTTTTATTTTGCAAAAACACCTATAAAAATCCTCATTTTCCCAGGAAAATTCGCTGTTCTCTGGCAGAACGGAGGGTAATACTCGTATAGACAAAATAAGAACACTTTTGGGTTAACTGGTCATAATATACCAGATTAAACCTTTTTAACACGTACTATAATTTTTTTTTTTAAATTTTTGTGTGAAAAAAATGTGGCAAAAACAAAAAATGCTCAAAAACTGATTGTCCACGGGAAAATCGGCTATTCCGAAAAACTAGAGAACGATGCGGAAAAATGGATAGAATTTTCGGGGGGAGGGGGGGGGGGTATGTATTAGAATATTGTATGGAATGAACATCGTGTCTAATGCGTATGTAACTGTGTATGCGTATGCTACATGCGTATGTAACTTTTTTTTCTTTGTCGGAAAGGAAATCATAAAGTTCGCCTTAAACAGGGGCCAATATGCAGTTCAACGCGTATATCCGATTCCCGACTTGAGGTCACAAAACCGACTATTTCGTCGAATTGCGACTTTTAGTAACTAAAAACTAAACAGTTCTTGAATCTGGGGGGTATTCTGAACAACATATCAAAAAATTACGTTGATATATTTTGATATATTTTTTTAATCTATGTTTAAAGACATGATCATTAGCCAATATGCCGGTCAATGTGCGCCTGATCCCTGACTTGAGGTCACAAAAATGGCGATTCCGTCGATTTGTGGCACTTTGTGACTAAAAACTAAACATATTCTAAATCTGGAAGGTATTCTGAACAAGTTATCAAAAAATTACGTTGATATATTTTGATATATTATTTTAATCTCTGTTTAAAGACATAATTACATCTCATTTATCGATCAAGTGGTTGATTTCGGACATAAAAGGATGAACGCCATATTTGTCGTTAAATAAGGTCCAATTGATTAGAAATCTAATAGATTATGAATTTGAAACATCATTCTAACAACATATCAAAAAACACGGTTGAACTCATGCATGCACACTGGCTCTCTTTGGTCTCGTGTATGGCTGTTATAAAAACAAGCCAATATGCCGCTCAGTCCCAAGGAGAAGTGTTCGCGATAAATTGCGATTTAATCGGAGAATGTATCGCGATTCTATCGACGGCGATTCATCGCAACATTATCGGGAGAAAAATTGCGATAAATTGAAATAAAATTTCGATTTCATCGAACGCGATTTTATAGAGATAAAATTGCAATAAATTGCAATTTTTCATCAACGCCCACTAACGCACGAATGACGCTTATGAAAGATGTTTCTATGCCGCCGCCGTCGCCGTTTTTACCAAGGTCCGTTGGTAACTTTACCATAGGCGGTTCTAGACCTTCATTCTTGGGGGTGCCCAGAGGTGGAAAATGTCGGAAACCAGCTCCAGAGGGGACGGTCGCTCAGGGGAGGCCTAAGTTTCTGCCCTCAAGTTTTATCCCTTCCCTGCCCTCTTTTCTCTTTTTCTCTCCTTCCTCTCCACTTAAATACCTGTAAATTCAATTTAAAAATTTTTTAGCAGTACTTTCCTTCAAAACTACAATCTTACTATAAAAAAACAGTGGAATCTTTGTAAAACACGGCTATCAATTTTAATTCTGTTTAAAGCATTTTCTATTGATTGCTGGGATTTTTTCTCACAGTGAGCGAATACAGAATCTTTCAAAGCAGTAATTTCACGGTTCCGATTACCGTACTTAATTTTTGCTTGGGGGTGCCTGGCACCCACTGGCACCCCCGTAGAACCGCCTATGAACTTTACCATCTCTTTTTTTTACCAATTATTGGTAATGTTACCAAGACAGACTGGCAATCACCATCATCATAATTGAGGTTATCACCACACGTTTCACAAATTTCACGATTACGTTACAAATAAGTGAGTTTCCGCAGAAATTAACACGCATCGAAGGCCCATAAACTAGAGAGTGATGAGTGAATGAATAAAATGAGTTACGAATAAAACTGCTTTTATTCTTGAACACAAGGCACGCACATAACCGAGTGGCTCACGTCATGACAAAGAATGAGAAG
Source organism: Bemisia tabaci (assembly GCF_918797505.1). Classification (NCBI taxonomy): domain Eukaryota; kingdom Metazoa; phylum Arthropoda; class Insecta; order Hemiptera; family Aleyrodidae; genus Bemisia; species Bemisia tabaci. Next base: position 55,523,506 of record NC_092794.1, read on the forward strand.
CCTACCGCTGTACACTGAGAAAAAACTATGGTTTATAAACCTATTAGAGGTAAATATGGAACACCTATAATAGTCGTAAATAAACTAATGATTCTCGGTCTGTGAACCATACTAAGGTCTCTGTACCTAATTAAGGTACAGAGACCATAACTAAGGTATATGTGCTATTATTATATGTAGAGGTACTACTATTAGTGGTGTTCCATATTTACCTCTAATAGGTTTATAAGCCATAGTTTTTTCTCAGTGTAGACACGCTGTAGGTAGGGTTGTATCCCGGTGCAATGAAGGGGCTAACATGCCGCCGATCTCAACCTACAACAAAAATTCAATTTCTATTTAATGGCCCCTAAAAATTGAGCTCAATACATATGCAAGATGGATCCTAAGATTCAAAGGTGAGTTTGGAACACTAGATTCATGCCACCGAACTATTTTTACGATTCAGTGTGGTTTAAAAGTTCGGTTTTGCGAACCAAATTACAATTGGATTGCATTTTGCAAAAAGGAACCACTAGCATTGCAATGTTGCTAAGATTGTGCAACTTCTTTTGTCTTGGAGGAAAACCCGATTATCCCTTATTAGTTTCTATTTTATTCGCTAAAAACTGTAAATTTAAGACAAAAATTACCATCTAAATTTCATAGTTTTTCACAATTTCTACAATTTTATTGCAAAGGATGAAGTCGCACAATCTTAGCATTATTGCAATGCCAGTGGTTCCTTTTTACAAAATGTAATCCAATTATATGAACTAAGAAGTTTGATCACATGAGTCGGAAAGTGCAACCGACGCGTAGAACATTGTAAAGTACCTACGCGCACCCATGAACCGAACTTTTTCTCAGCGCTTAACCGTTCATTTTGGAAGTCCGTGACCGCTAATAACCAAACCCTCAGGTTGAGCCGAAGCTTGACTCTCCTACTTGTCCTGACAGGCACCTCGGGAACTCTCTAAGTTTCTAACTTTAGTTCATGGACCGGACTGCCCGTTACTGTCTTCTTATATAAAGTTTCGGTAAAGTTAGAGTTGGCTAAATCTTTAATCGCCGGAACTGCTTTCCCATGCAAAGGAAGAACGTTGTGTAAACTAGGTATTGTCAATTTTCCTTTGGTTGAATACGAGTTTTCCGGGAAACTTGGTAACATTTTCCCCTATTTGTCACAAAGTTTTATGCGCAATTCAATACAAAGTTTCAGAAAATTTTACGGAAAAATATTCGGAATGTTTCTTCAAGATGGATATTTTATCGAGAGAAATGTTTTTCTTGAGTGAAGCAGCACTGCTTACCCATAAAATGCATTCCGATATCTAGGGAATAATACCGCCTATCTGCATACTGATGATTTTTTGCGGAACGAAGAGAAAACTTCGCCATTTTTGTAATTTTAAGGATGGATTTGCAATTTTGTTATGCATTACAGCGTCATTGAAGTGCTCCCTAACAGAATCGGCAAAATCGAAATCATTGGCTGCGTATCTTACATTGTAGAATACGGCAAAGACGCCATGGCCGGATTTACCTACTTGCCGCCCATGGGCCGCCTGTATTTTGCCGCCCTCTTCTCATTCATTTTGAAACATCAATAAAAACCATCAAGTGAACTTGCCGGATGGAGGAGGGTGCATGAGATCGTTCACTCGTGTTGGACACATTTTTTGCGTAAGCCCTGTCAACACTACTAGCAAAATTTCACGGAACTTCGCGCAAAAGTTCAGTTCCGTAAACCTACCTCTGTGGGGACAAGACCTTTCATTTGTAAGAGATGAACTGAAAAATTAAGGAAGCACAAACATAAATGTGGTTGATAATTTTAACTTCCGCCGCCGTGCCGCGCTGACCACACTGTGTTTGGCGCAATATGTGAAGTATTCATGTTGTCTGTAGGCAGTGTGCGTTTTACGCCGCGCCGACCGCTGTTGACCGTGCTGTGTTTGACGCAATGCGAGAAGTATTCATGCAGTCTCGTAGGCGCTAATATGTGTTACATGCCGACTGCCGCGTTGAGGTGAGGGCTTCTCCTTTCCATCTCAAGTCCTCGTCATCATTTCTCTTTGCGCCGCGCCGCTCCAGGCCAAATTGCGTGTTTGGTCTCTCTCTTAACTCAACTAATTAAAGGTGCGCAGTCTTTTGCATCACCGGAATACGACAAAATTAGAAATTAATGAATTCTCAGGAAATGAGAGATTTTGTCACCTTTTCTTGTTTGTAATTTTTTTCTGAATCCGATTTTGTTGTACCTGCACTTAAAAAAATTGCAAAATTTGCCGCTCCTTAATTTTGCCGCCATGGGCCGCGGCCCATGTGGCCACCCCCTTAATCCGGCCCTGAAAGACGCTAACTCATTTTTGCCAGAATTGTCAGTTAGACGGTATTGTTCGTTAGCCCTAGATTTGCCACACTCCTGAGAAATAGAGAAGTTGCAACTGTCTGAAATTGGATGAATTTTCTGTTTAAGTGGAAACTACTGAGTGAACTGAACACGAGGATACCCTTGGTTCATCAATTGAACAATATGGAGAAGATATGACAAAATGATCGAATCTGCTAAAATACATGTGTTTAAATGGGAAATGCCGCCAGATGACGTCACTAGGCGGCGCATTTTATCACTTTTAAATCAATTTTTAGACTATTTCCCATTGCAGAAAAAAATGATAAAAAATATACTAGAATCAGCTCCTTGCGCACTTTCGGGCGAAGCAATCAAAAATTTGCGTGCAAATTCTCCATTATGAGACGGTTTGGAATGCAGCAGTTATGGAGTCGACATTTTCAAGAAAATATAAATGTATCTACGTGAAGAATATCCGTTGGATAACACATAATCTTGATTTGTACTTTTGTGGGAGGAAGAGGGAAGATGAATTCTAGCTGACACAGATTTTTCCCTAGTGTTTGTTTTTTTACACGAGCATGTTTATTTGACTAAATGTTTATTTATTTACAAAATAACTCCATATTCTCCCTCTCCTCTACTTTTTCCGGTGCCATCCAACATGCCTTGAAAGATCAATCACGCCTCTTGACAAACCGGAAAGAATGCGAAGTCATCTTCAAACTCAATCTTGAATTCCACAGCCATGAAATCGTATTCTTCTGATAAACATTCCTGATAACTAGTCCGATAGCAGGCAGCTTTTGATCGCGAATATCTGCACTGCTTCAAACGGAAACTCCCCTCGTCTACCTTGTCTCGGTCCTCCAAAAGAGAAATGCAAACTGAATTCCGGTCATGATAAAATAACAAGTGTCCTCTTCGGCTGGAATCCGTAAATTCAAAGAAGCAACGAACTGAGGGTCTTGTTGGACAAGGCGCATACGTGAAGTTTTTGAAAAGATCGAGATATTCATAATGTCAAGTTAAACTAGCTTTAATGCACATTCTCTGAAAAATTCGCCCCCGAATTCCAATTTTTAAGCATCAAAAAGTCAGTTTGAAATTTTTTGCCGCCATAAGGATCCATGTAATTTCTAAACTCCAAACACATAATCCTCGAAATAGCAAAAACTGCACTTATGCGCCTTGTCCTCCAAGCCCCTCAACTGGAGTGTTTCTGCCCACTTTCTTCCGCCCGCCCCCGCCTTTCATCGACTATCAGTGTCCCTGATTACACCTCTCTTCGCAAACAAAAGACAAAAGTGCGCAATTCCAGCTCCCTTCCCGCCCCCTAGTCCGCGGAATGCAAAATTTTCCATGTCCCCTCCTCCCCTGGTGCAGAAACGCGGATGATCTTATGTCAAATTATCAACCACGGGCAACAATAATAATTCAGACGCATATCGTAATTTTATCCCCACCCGCGTCCGAAAAAGGGGCGGGGACGGGGGGGGGGGGTGCTACCGGGGAATTAAACTTGACACTGGCCCAAAACACTGTCAGTCTGCTTCGAAACTCAGGCGCGCGGTTAACTCAACGTGTGAGCGGCGCATTAGTGAGGAAGATATTGACCCCCAGACAGTTTTCGAACTCGTGTCTTCTCTTTGATTCCCGAGTTTTTTTTTGTTTTTTTGGTTTTTTTTTTAAACAAAAAAGCAGCTCTTGGTGCGTGAATTAAAACTAACGGTTTCGGTAATTTTTCTCTTCTTTTATGAGGGGAGGGGGGGGGGGCGAGTAAGGGACCACTTGGTTGAATGAAATTCAGTTCTTCGTGTGTCCTTTTTTCGAGTGTCTATAAGATGTTTTAGTTTTGGGGTATTCTCTTTATTATTTTCGCCGGACGGCGTGAAAATATTTTGTTCTTCCCCCGGCATATTTCATCAATCTCTTCTAGTTTAATTGCAGTCTAGGATCGCGTTACAGGACGATCGCAGTTGTATTTCCCCCCTATTTTTCTTTACTCAATTAATTTTTTGCGTCACTCTCCTTTTTTCCTTGGGATTTTATTATTCAAAAAAAGTTTCGGCCTCATAATTGCCTCTATTTTTTTCTTTCATTTTTGCAGCCATTCATTCTTTTCACAAAAACTGCAAAAAACCCAAAAAACTCTCAGATTTAAAAGGGTAAAGAATCCAGCCAAAGTCTTAAACTTAGTGAGCCAAATTATCTTGTTAGGTACTTCTAAAAGGAAATGAAAAATCATACTTCACTGCAAATCGAATGTAGGCCCCTTCATTTATGAGTGATGCAAAAGTCATAACTTGTGAGTATGTTCAGCCCTTGCAGGAGCGGTCGGTCCCGTTCCTTAATCCTTACCTATTTGCGTTTTTATCAAAAGTAAAAAAAATAGTTGGTACGGATTGAGACGAGCCTTCTGTGTGCTCCAAAACAATATGAAATATTTTATCGCACAAAGTCCAATATTTTTCGATTCTGGTCCTACAAATCCTTTTAAAATACACGGGGAAAAAAATTGCTGATTCAGCAATTCAATGCTAAAAACAGTGAGTGCAATGTTTCAACGCAGATTTTACAACAAAAATATGCTACTTTAACCACATTGTAAACTAATTTAACCACGGGGGTGGTTAAAGTAGCATTTTTTTTTGTTGTAAAACCTGCGTTGAAACATTGCACTCACTGTTTTTAGCAATTGAATTGCTGAATTAGCAATTCTTTTTTTTCCGTGCAGCATGAAAAAAATACTCAATCGGCTGGCTAAAGTCCAATATTTTTCTTGAGAATAGTCTCCTACATCAATAAGTGATGCAACAATTGTGACATTTGGACGTATTCCTGCCAAACGGAACTACATGTGTGCATTAGGACACGAGCCCTGAGACCTATAAGAACATATACATATCAGGGCTCTCTAATACCGCGCTTAATAAACGAAGGCGCAAGGCTCGAAACGAACGCGCGGCGACAGAGCGCGACCCGAAGTTGCTAATTCAGTTTTCGCGATTGGACGCCCACGACAAGACGCGCGCCGCGACGCGACGCACAGAGCCGCGTCGGTCGAACTCGCCGAGTGTTCTTCTTTTCTCGCGTGTGGTTACCCGTGCTTCGACCAAGTGGTAAATCTGGATCAGGAACGCGACACCAGCCATGGGCGCCGATCAGGATCTCGAGGATTTGATGAGCCACATAGGTACGTATTCCTGTTCGATCGGAACGAAGTACTATCAAAATTATCAAATTACTCCCACGTTGCGCCGTGCGCATACAGGGTGTCTACAAGTCCGAAAATAGTACTGATTTTTTAAGGGCGGCCCGGAAGTACTGAAAAACCACTGAATTTTTCCGTTGAGGAGGTACCGAGTTTCTCGGAAATGTACTGAGAAAGTACTGTGAAAGTACTGATTTTTGGTCGGCCTGTTTTGGTAGACACCCTGGCATAGAATAAGGAGGAGGAAACGTGATTTGGCAAAATTTTTGGGTGCAGTTTTTAAAACGGAAAATAATTTATCTGTACTTATTTCTGTTATGCCCCTCCCGCCATGTTCCTAAAGAATTTTTTCGAGGAAATATTGTTCGACATGATTTTTTTCTCCCTTTTTGAAAGGTAGAAGAAACATAATTCTACAAAGTTTCCCTCAGAATCCCGTCGATGGTACATGTTACAATTTATTTCTTCAACAAAATTTTTAAAAGTGTTTCCTTAAATTTTTCTACAAAATTAAAGAAACATGTCAATTATGTGACATGTCTCTGCAAGTTTTTTCGCGAAATTTTCAGAATTTAAAAGGAAGATGTTTCTGCAATGTTTCGCGCGATTTTCTCGATGCACAATGCCGAGGACTCGTATTTTGGCCAAATTTTTGCGCGAAATTCTTAGAATTGAGAGAAAAAATATTCTCGCGCTGTTTTCGTGAAAATATTTCCACATGTTTAAAATAACCAAAGAATATTTGACAAAAAATTCCGAAAAATACTTTGAAAACATTCAGAATCGTGTAAGTGTGTTCGAAAGATCGCGGGAGCGTCGTAGAACTAGTGTGAGACGAGTAGAAAGTGATGTGAGCAATATTTTAAAAACAATTTAAAAACATTTAAGTTCTTATGTATTGGGTGGTCTCCTCCTGACTTCCACCCCTACCGGCAGTAACACACCAACGCATGATAATATTCCTCCCAAAAATATGTTAAAATGTCAAGTCTTTGAACGCTGATATAACACTGTGAGGACGTCACAAGAAAAAAAGCGTCACGGAATGGTTTAGTGTTGGCGTCCAAATAATTTTGTAGGCTGTTCTGGCTTTCCTTACATCTAAGGAGGCATTTAATCACATCATTCCAGTGGCGCGATCATTTTCCCCATGAAACGGTTCGTATCTCGCGCCTCATTCTTCTTCCGGCACAACCAGACGTACGGTTTTGCCGCCCTGGGTTAGACTGCCCTATAGGTCTGCAACAGTTGGATTGCATTTTGCAAAAAGAAACCACGAGCATTGCAACGTTGCTAAGATTGTGCAACTTCTCTTGTCTTGGAAAAAAACCTGATTATCCATTGACAGTTTCTATTTTACTCGCTGAAAACTGTGGATCTAAGACAAAAATTTCCATGTACATTTCATATTTGTTTAAGATTTCAGTCATTTTACTGCAGAGGATGAATTTGCACAATCTTGGCATCATTGCAATACTTCTGGTGCCTTTTTGCAAAATGCGATCCAGTTTGTCGCTCATGAGCTTCAAAACGGATGAAAAGCAAGAAAACTCAATTTTAGAAATCGTTCTCTTAATAATCAGCCACCCCAAAAATTCGCTGCTATATGCTGCGGCGCATGTGCTGCAACTCTGCACCTAAATCCGGCCCTGTCGTCCGGTGATGTTGATGCACTTACCTACCTCGGTTGCCCAGTCGTTAAACTGTCCTACAGATGGAGCAGCGGCTACGAATAATACAAAATTATTGATTCTTATCGCTCCGTCACCACCAGTAATTGCGAAATTAACATTTCATAGTTAACCGTCATCCTTGAAACTCTTCACGCTTTTGATTGAGCACCACCAGGTCCCTTCATTAAGAAATTAAATTCTTCATCAGAACAGGCGTGTTTCTCATTAAAATGTCTCCAATATACAAAGAGGTATTATCCAACCGTCATATTGCGCTCAACTTCTAAAATTGCTCTGCTTCTTTAGAGTTCAGTCTGCACTTAGTGGCATCTCCCGCACATACGCTAAAAAAAAAAAAAAAAAAAAAAAAAAAAAAAAAAAAAAAAAAGAAACCGAAGAATAGAGGGTGATTCGTTATTTTTAAATTATACTCACATGTGATCACCCACTAGGAGGGTGCCGAATCGGGAGCCAAGCCTCCTAATTTAAGCGGATTTCCTTTTAATGGACCACTAGACTAGGTACGAATTTCAGCATTCTGATACATGTTTCTGAACCAAAATTTCACGTAAAATGCGATGCGCATAGCAAAAGTTACTGAAATCAACTCCTTACGAAGATATTTAATGATTCATGATGCGTGAATTCAAACCGCCCGCTCATGAAAACTCATTGCTCTACGTGATTCACATCGCGCGCTAAACATTCATCATGATAGTCTCTGCGATATAAAAATATGGAAACCTCAATCTTGTCGGTTTGGCTCAGCTATAGCAAATTTCTTGTGGTTTGAACAACACATGGTGGGAAATGAACATTACTCGATTGAGGAGCTTGTTGAAACCGTTGTAGTGCGCGATTTGACTCACGTAGACCTTTGAGTTTCTTGTCAGCGGGCAATTCAAATTCCTCGTGACCAATGTGAAATAAAAACGTTAATTTCTTCGTTAGGAGTTGGTTTAAATCATTTTCGTTGCGCGAATCGTGTTTTGCGTGAAATTTTGGTTAAGAAACATGTATCAGAATGCTTAAATTCGTACCTTGTCTAGTGGTCCATTCAAGCAGAAATCCGATTGAGTCAAGAGAATTTATTCTTGTTAAATTGTCTAGGAGTCTGGACTTTAGATCCAAGAGTCTTTTTTCTCAGTGTATGATAGTTATTTAAGGTATGAAAATGTGCACTCCGATGACGTCCCCAACGGGTGCAACGATGACGTCCCGGTAGCGTCACCAACCAAAAATACTCGGAATCAATTCTAGAATCAAAATGCGCTTGATGCCGCAAGGAGATACCGGACAGAGAAGGGAATCGACATTTCATAGTAAATATTCGAGACTGTTTATGGGGACTGTTTTGGTCTGCGGAGGCAAAATTTTTATTGGAAATGCTCATTGTGGACTTGTGGAGTCGAGTCGGGAAATCGGATTTTCAGATTTCAACGGAAAATCTTCTTTAATGCCCTGTAAAATAAGTTGCAAGCAGTTCAGCTCATTATTATATCAAATGAGGCATTATGTATCGTTATAATATAGCTATTCCGTGTCCTGAACATGGAACATTATAATGTTCCAGTGTCGTTAAAAATAATTTTATTTTTAACGACTCTCTCACGAACTACTGACTCACAACTGCCAGTTCGGTTTGACAGTTTTCGGCGGATTCTGTCTCAAAATGATGACAGAAAACGCCTCCACACTCCGAGATCAATAGCTCAATCATGAGTGGACTTGGGGCAAAACTCCGATTGAATTGAGAGGATTTTTTCTTGTCAATTTTTTAAGAGTCAGGACTCTTGATCCCAGAGAATTTTCTTCCAGTGTAATTAAATCTTCATACTTTAAAATTAATATCGCCATTAAATAAATTGTTGCGCTTCTTCAATAGATGCAGTCGCAAATTGTTATAAATCGCAAGGACAAGTCCTTGCGATCGATCGAAATCTTCAAGGGCGTCTTATTATAATTTACTGCGAAGCAAGATTCGTAGACAACACACAAGTCAATTATCAATAGGAGTGCCAGGGGATGCTTTTCTTGCCTACCCCGGAAATTGAAGGCGAAATAGCAGTGTGTGCAACCCTCATTATTTGGCGTGTAAAATATCCAGCTCCACTACTGTCGTGCTAAAGAAGAACGTCGTAAGAGCCTTCAGACGTTGCCAGGGCCGGATTAAGGGGGTGGCCACATGGGCCGCGGCCCATGGCGGCAAATCTAAGGGGCGGCAAAAATGTGCAATTTTTTAAAGTGTAGGTGTATAAAAAAATTGGACTTATAAAAACAAAATTAAAAACGAGAAAAGGCGACTAAATCTCTCATTTCCTGAGAGTTTAGTAATTTCTAATTTTGTCGTCTCAAAGTGATACAAGTCACAGCACCCTCAATAAGTCGAGTTACGAGAGAGACCAAACACGCAATTTGGCCTGGAATGGCGCGACTTAGAGAGAAATGATAACGAGGACTTGAGATGAAAAGGAGAAGCCCTCGGCGCGGCGATCGGCATGTAACACATATTAGCGCCTACAAGACTGCACGAATACTTCTCGCATTGCATCAAACACAGTGCGGTCACTGCGGTCAGCGTGAAACGGATAGCGCCTACAAGAATGCATGAATACTTCACGCATTGCGCCAAACACAGTACGGTCAGCGTGAAACGGATAGCGCCTACAAGAATGCATGAATACTTCACGCATTGCGTCAAACACAGTGCGGTCTGCGGGGCGGGGCGGCGGAAGTTAAAATCATTAATCCACATGTATGTTTGTTCTTTCATAATTTATTCGTTCATTTCTTATGAATGGAAGAGAGAGATAACTTTGCGGAACTTAACTTTCGCTCAAAGTTCTGTGAACTTTTGCTAGTAGTGTTGACAGGGCTTTCCCAAAAAACGTGTTCAACACGAGTAAATGCGTCTTATGCAGACGGCTTCAGTATGAGCCTTCAGACGTCGCCAAATTTCCTCTCAGAAAATATTTATTTTTAAAGTAGTCATGACTATTTATCCTTAAAATTTTCAGACATTTTAGATCGAATTACAAACTATATTCTCTGAAAAATCGGGAGAAAAATATCCAACATTTCCCCCGAAAATTCGTAATTTTCAAAGGAAATTCGGCAACCTCTAAAGGATCGTACGGCGTTCTTCCTCAGCACGGTTGCATGGGTTTAATATGCCCAACACCTGGAAAAATGACAAAACCTTTGAATGTCCAATTCCCGATCTAGGTCTCACTTCCAGTGGGCTCAAGGGCAACCGCGCATCTCGTGAATCGAGCGAATCACACACTAAGAGCGCTGCATGGAAGGGATCCAAAAGAATGATCAGCTAAGTCAGTGGCGAGGCGTGAATGGTCGATTATCGATATTTCCCCATTTGAAAGTATGGTGAAGAATCGATTATTAAGGTGTCGTTGCGAACAACCTGTTAATCGATCCTTTGCCATAGGTTTAACCGGCAGATCAATCGATACATCGCAGAGCACGTCACGCCACTGGGCCAAGCACGTCTCGATGAATGTAATGGTTTTCTCATGGGCAATCATGCAGGAAAAATTGGTCAGCGCATTTACTCTTGAAAAAGCTCACAAACAACAGGAAATCGGGGAGTCGCCGAGTCGCGGTGTTTTAAGGAGACCAAGGCTCAAGAGAATCACCACTCATGTCTTATTAGAAACGAACGATTCGGTATCGAATCACGTGAACTGCGTCCAGTATGTAAGGTCAAAGACGCGACAATTTTGCCGTCACCGTCTCGCGCTGAGGAGGCTTCTTGGCGCCGTGGAACATAATCGTAAACTAACAGTTTACCTTTCAGATATGGGTGCAAATACTTCCGCTGGAAATCGATCGATTTTGAATTCATATCGCGGATGCTGGTCGACTCATCTTGTGGAGAGTCCAGAGCTAACTCCTTGAACCGGTTATCATCTAGCGAACAAATATGTTTTTACGTGTTGGCGCTTGTTCTAGCAAACAATAATGACCCTGCAAAACATTATGGTACTTCTATAGCCATGATTTCAATCGGCCGGTTTCTACGGAAAGTGGAGAATTTATGATAGAGAACCCCCCAGTGAAAGCTCTTCGAGTCATACCTAAAAAATGGAAAGCTCATTCATAGAGGTTATCAGATACCTAATGATAGCAGCACAATCTTAAAAGCGACCTTGTCGATCTCTACAAAAAAAAAAATTAAAATTAATTTTTTTGAATAGGGAAATTCAAAATTGTACCGCGTAGTATTAGAACACCATATTTTAAAACTTTGAAGGAAGTCACCTCATTTAGAGATCACCTGCCAGTGACCGCAATAATCCTGAAAATTGTCCCAGCAGTTATCTAGAACGAACCATGTCGACCAACAGAAAGGAAAAATGGAAATTCGGGGAATGTGAGTAAGTGAATATAATTTCTATGGAACTCCTAGTAGATTTTGAGCCTGGCCACTTGCAGGAGGAAGAGGCAACGGCAACATATGCAAAACTCGAGGAACAACTAAGAAAGAAAAAAAAAATGTTCCTTTTAATCGAATTCTTTACCCTACAAAAGTGTCTGTGGCAGTCGAGTCGATCAGGCCTCTAAACCTATCGCATTTTTTTGCCAACACCCAGTTCGGAGTGTTTAACAGAGAACAGGATTAATGAAGATCCTAATGGAAAATGGGTACTGCATGCCATCATTGGAATTCCATGTTATGTTTCATCAACTGGTCACAAGACGAAAATAATGTAAAATGGAGCTATGTTATTAGTCGACCATGTCGTTCAGGCAACTGAGAGCGTCATTGCGAGCCCTGTATCGGGCCGAATGATCGACTAGCCAAAGGCAGAAAGGCATACCCTCGTTGGCCGACAAACAGTCAAATATTTGGCCCGATATAATATCTGTCGTGCTGATAAGTGAAAACGCCGATAAGAATTCGAATTTTGCCAAATTTCTTCTTTGAAAATATTTATTTTTGAGGAAACTTGTGAATATTTTTCCCTGAAATTTTCAGACTTCTTATATCAAATTACGAACGAAATCCTGTGAAAAATTGGAAAGAAATACTCAGAAATTTTCCTGTAAATCCGTGATATTTCGATGGAAATTTAGCAACCCCTGATGGTTCATACGACATTTTTACTCAGAACCGACTCGTCATGACGACACCCGCAGGCAGGGTCACTCACACGTCACACGTCATGGACTTTTGGGGTTGAGGAATTGGATCCCTACTTATACATTTGTATATCCGGTCCTAGGCAGCGCTATCCTCTATTAAAGGAACTAAAAGCGTTACTAGAGGAAAGAGGGGTTAAAAGCCAAAAAAAAAAACGCGTTGAAAAATGCTTGAATGATCTCACACCACAGGAATACTCACCGGTTTGTTTCCGGAAGAGAGGCCAACCCGAAATTGTTTGAAAATTCGTTCACAGTCGTGCGCGTGACTGACAGCAAGTTTTTCTCTTATAGTAATGATAAAAAATATTACTTAATAAAAAAAATCGCTCGATGATATTTTAGTTGCTTTAATACCCAATTCCATTCTAAAATGTGCGAACTTTGATCGATACAAATCCAATCTCAAAAAGCCCCAACTTCGCATCATGCATCAGAATTTTAAAATCTTTTCCACGAAACTACGTTTATTGAACTGGAAACGTCAAACTAGGTGAGGGGTTTGACACTTTGAGCAATTTTTGTTCTAAAAAGTTCGTAGAGCACTCATGTGTGCTCTGGTATTAATAACTCAACTTCCATTGTCATTTCAACGAACTTCAAGGAAAAAATAGATGTTTAAAAAGTCGCAGCTGTGTGTGTGTTCATCCACAGGTACGCAAAATTTCACCATTTACACCGGAGCATAAGAGGAATGTTTTATGAACATTTCGAAACTTCAAATGCTCAAACAAATGAAACTAAATTGGAGTTGTGCTGTTTTAAAATTTGGAGTCCAATAATGTTTACGGCTATTGGCAGATTATAACCTGCAGATTAGTCTGATTTCTTTGATAATCCTCATTATGACCCAGAAAACGGCTCTTTTATAGGGCAGTAAACCTTTGGGGGTTGCGGCGGGTAGCGGCCAGGGAGAGTATCCCTTGATATTTATTAAGCCGCACCGCTTATCAATCAGTGGCGTGGCGTGCTTTGCGATTTATCGATTGATCGGCCATTTAAACCTATGTAAAAGTATCGATTTACAGGGTGTTCGCAGCGAACACCTCAATAATCGATTATTTACCACAGCTTCAAATGGGGAAATATCGATAGATCGCAAAGCACGCCACGCCACTGTTATCAATATTCCTGGCGCTGCGTTCCTATAGCGCCCAATGGCTGATACCGTCGCTCTTTCGGGGGGAGGGGGAAGGGGGAGGGAGAAGAGGGAGGGGGAAGGGGGAGGGAGAGAGGGAGAGAGGGAGAACCTAACTCAATTTTCATGTGAGCTCTGGACTGCACGGAGTTAGATGGACAACAGGGCTCCAAGAGTATATCCGACCATGTGTTAGCAGAGTGATAAGCGGCACGGGCCGCTTGACCTCTTATTGTCAACGAGGCCGAATTGTTGCTCCTCTTCATCGAGAGCCACCTGTTGAATGATACCTCCCCCGGTGTTTCTGTTTATTTAATCGGACGGATAATTTGTTAAATAATATGCATGATAAATAAATTACGTCAGGGCACTTCGAAAGTTTCCGTTGACTTTTTGCGTCGTGGCCGGCCAAGTGTCCCTCCCATCTCTGCGCCAGCACTTTGCGGGGCGTCCCTAAAACTTTAAGAAGCTCGAGTGCTTTTTCTTTACGCTGTCGATCATTTCTATCGTGTCTCCACGTTAAAAGCGACCTTACTTTATTGGAGCAACAATTTTGAAAGAGCGATTTTTGTCGAGTCAGGGCGAAAAATCAAAATTTGATGTTTGAACGGAAATGGAAATGTGAAATCGCCACATCTTCAGTTTGAGTCTTCTTTTCTGTGAATTTTTCAATTTCAACACGTTCTTAGAGTACTTCTCTATGCTCTAGTAGCAGTAACACAATTTTTTATGGACGGTTACAAGTGTGTTTTATCCATTTTAGGAAATATTCGACATAATTGATACATTTCTGTTCATCCCTCTTTAAAACAGATAAGATTCGAATCAGTTTAGTTTCTGAAAATGTGAATTTTGCGTCAATTCTAAATTGTTCGAGTAAAACGATATCGCCTTTTGTCGATGATCAAGCCCTGTTAACACTACTAGCAAAAGTTCACGGAACTTTGCGCGAAAGTTAAGTTCCGTAAACCTATCTCTGTGTGGACAAGGCCTTCCATTCAGAACGAAAAAATTATGAAAGGACAAACATAAATGTATGTAGTTTAATGATTTTAACTTCCGCCGCCGCGCCGCGAAGACTGCACTGTGTTTGGCGCTATGCGTGAAGTATTCCGACAGTCTTGTAGGCGCTATGCGTTTCACGCCGACCGCTGCTGAACGCACTGTGTTTGACGCTATGCATGAAGTATTCACGCAGTCTTGTAGGTGCTAAGCGTTTCACGCTGATCGCGGTGACCGCACTGTGTTTGATGCAATGCGTGAAGTTTTCGTGCAGTCTTGTAGGCGCTAATATGTATTACATGCCGACCTCCGCGCCGAGGACTTCTCCTTTTCATCTCAAGTCCTCGTCATCATTTCTCTCTGAGTCACGCCGTTCCAGGCCAAATTGCGTGTTTGGTTTCTCTCTTCACTCGACTAATTAAAGTGCTGTCTCTTGTATCACTGAAAGACGACAAAATTAGAAGTTACTATACCCACTCTCAGGAAATGAGAAATTTTTTCGCCTTTTCTCGTTTGTAATTTTTTTTCAAAAGTGGCCATGGGCCGCGGCCTATGTGGCCACCCCCTTAATCCGGCCCGGATTTTAACAGACGTTTCTCCAGTGACATCAATTCAAGCCAGGCGGTAATCTTAGTGATGGAAGGAGATGAGGTCGGTGCAGTGATGACGCGACGTCTGCGTGGAAAAATTTCTTACTACGCAGCGTTAAAGATACACCTCAAGAACGCATCGTTATTTTTCTATGCATGCTGACAGCTGGAGGTTCAACTGAAGTCTCTGGTCCGGCAAGATAATGTAATTGGTGCAGTGGGTCGGGGTGGGACTCAGCACTCCAATTTCCGCTCAATATGTCACATCGCGGATCGTCACAGCCGAGAAGCCCTGAAAGTTCAGCGCGAAATGAGTGCTGGTACACGGGCCGTCGGAAAGTGCATCGAAGAGTCACATGTAACGGCTGCCGCCAGTGAGACGCCCAACAGAGGCGTCAGAGCAGAGTTGCTAAAAGAAATTTCACCGGATGAAATTTCTTTTTTCCCCATGAAATTTCTTCTTATGATCTTTCACGAAATTTCTTAACTCTGCGTCAGAGGCATTGCCGGCCAAGACAATCAAAAGTGCGCCGAACAAATTCCTTCGCAGCATACTACTCCAGTCAAAAATGGTATTTTCATCGAAATTCAAAAATCCTCACACTGAAAAAAAAATCCCGGTGTATTTACTAAGAAAAGGGTAAAATTACCAAGAATTCAGAGTTCTATTTAATCCCAGTTTTTTCTTGGTAAAATTACCATTTATGGAATTGGTAACTTTACCGAGAAATCTTGGTAAAATTATTGAACTTTCTCGGTAATTTTACTGGACCTTGGTAAAAACGCCAATATTTTTTATCGACTGTGGTAGAATTACCGAGATAAAATGGCGAAGTTACCGGGAATTGATTACCAATAAAAGTGGTATTCTTACCTGAAAAAACGGTAAAAATACCGGTTTTTAGGTAAGCTGACTAGTCTGTCATGGTAAAATTACCAATAATTGGTAAAAATAAGTGAGATGGTAAAGGTACCAACGGACCTTGGTAAAAACGCCGAGAATTTTTTTTCAGTGTGAGACGCCAAACAGAGGCACTGCCGGCCAAGACAATCAAAAGTGCGCCGAACAAATTCCGTCGCAGCATACTACTCTAGTCAAAAATGGTATTTTCATCGAAATTCAAAAATCCTCAACGATTCGTCGAAATTTTTTTTGAATTGGTTTTATTTCCCTCTATCCGAACCTGTGCTCCCATTTCCCGGAACTTTTGAGATTTTCTCGAACTTTTGCCGGAACTTTTGAAATTCCCGAAATGTTTCGGATCGTATGGATTTTCCGGAACTTTTTTGGGACTTTTGAAAACGTCTAAAAGGAATCCGGGAACTTTTTACGGTCTTGGGGTGGGAATACTGTTTCGAACGGACTTTCCATTATGAAACAGCGCAAAAATCCACAGGAGGATCAATGTGCATCCCCCAAAAATGAAGAAAGTTAGGTTTGACCCGATACACCTCATTACCTTATATCGATGGCCAAAGCGCGAAACCACGTAACTCCACTGCGATGTTTCTTTCCGTTCCAATTTTATCTTCTATGAAGATAAACAAGTCAACTTTATGGCTTGAAATTCGTACAGAATATCTTGCTAACAGAAGAGACCAAATCTCGGAGGTCTTCGAGAAATTACGTTGACTAGTTTTCCACAGAGTAAACAAGACATAATGTGCAGTCTGTAACGTCGCAAATGTAGATACGTGGTTTCGCTTTTTAGTCATCGATTCACTTGATTTGGTCCGCCCCGAGCCAATAATTACACCATGTGTCGTGATTCGATAGAACTTAAATTTTTGGGACCCTGAAAAGAACTTCTTTTCAGGGACTTTTTTCTTCTTTCTTTCTTTCTTTCTTTCTTTCAGAACTTTTTACTACTACTACTACTTAATTATTTTACTACTACTACTTTCTTTTTCGAAATCTTTGTACCTGAAGTTTTCTCACTTAGCTGAAGTTAATTTTTCTTCAGGAGTCGAAAGTGAGTACAGCATTTTCGGCTCACATGACTCGACCTTTTTCTCGTTCTTTTCCCTCGCGAATCCATTTCTAGGGCAAATTAACCCAGTGCTCCGGCGTCATTGCATACCGCGTGAACAGTATTACGTAACAGAGTTATATTAAATTGCAATTGATTTCTCTTACACCCCCTTCCCTTCACTGAAATTCAGCCGAGAACGGTTTAAGGAAAAACACCTTAAGAGCATATTACATTATGCCTAATTTCTCGAGACGAATGACTCATTTTCGATGTCTGGGAAGAATATTTTTCTTTGGAATTCTCCGAGCCACTAAGTTAAACTACGAATTAAAGGCTTCGAAAAATGCCGAAAAGTTTATTTATAGCGCTCAAAATTATTTTCCTCTCGATACTTATTGTCAGATGCTATCCAGCCATGAATCTGGCAACCGTGTTACCTACGTAACCGTTAAGCCATTCAATCGATGTACCTCATCTCCGTTGCTAATTCGATTAATGAATAGGAAGTATTATTTCCAATCGAGAGAAGTAGTTAACCCTGGCGTCACATAATGTCTTAGAACATTAAATAGAGATCAAAATCGCACCCTCATTATGACCTGACCATCTATCTATGAGGCAATATTGTTGGGATATGACCTCATTCTTAAATATTCATTTTATTCTATTATGGCTAAACATCTACTGCAGTGTGTAAGACTGTTTTCCTGCTTTCGGTGGGCAATGATCAAATAAATCCGCTATCTCAAAATTTTTACTTATTATGACTGTTTTTTTTTTTTTTTTTTTTTTTTTTTTTTTTTTTTTTTTTTTTTTTTTAATCTTTCTGGCCATCTGGGTGTACCTACAAAGCCACGGTCACAATTTTTCACGAAAATTAAAATCATTTTCCATGTGAAGGATTTTATGAAATATCACGAAAATATGGAAAATATTGAAACATATTTTTCAAAACTAAATCCAAAACAAAACGAAGGACACATAGTTTTTGCTTTGTTGTGCTTTTTAGTTTGTGTTGCACGAACATATGTTTTATATTTTTCACATTTTTGTGAAATTCCATGAAATATCTTACCAAAATTTTCTAATCTTTCATGATTTTCATTTTACTCGTGCAAAACTGTGCCAAGCGCTTGTCCGGGGCTAGACCGCATAGACGCCAGAGGGGTCTCTCTTAAATGGGACAAAACTCGAAGTCCAAACGAGAAAAATAGAGAAAATGTTGAATCTCTAGTTTCCAGGCTAGTAAAGGGTCTCTATTTGTCTTTGATTGGAACCATCGAGAATCGTTATTTACATGGAGTGACAGCGACTAAATCTGTCAGGTTTTGTCACATTCTATGGCAGGTGGTAATTTAGCTCATTTTGGCGCCCACCCTCGAATCAATTTTCTCGCGGTAGGCCATCGCGTGCATGAGTAACAGATTAACGAGTGTTTATAGGCATTTGCCGTGCTAAGGAAGAACACCGTTTGAGCCTTTAGACGTCGCCACGTTTCATTTCCAAAAATCTTAAATTTTCAGGAAAATTGTTGACTATTTCTCTTCCGAATTTTCAGGGGATTTTTTTCGTAATTTGATCTAAAAAGTCAGAAAATTGCAAGGATATTCATCACTTTTTTAAAACATAAATAATTTGTTAGAGAAACTTGGCAACATTCGAATACACATACGACGTTTCTACTTAGGCCGGCAGCTCTGTCGGCGAGAGAATTATGTCAAATACAGTGAGCATGTGGGGAACCCCGCGTGTGAATCAATTGCTCTCACCGACGCGTCCTGTAATATCGGTTTCCCCGGAACACGCGGCAACCCGATGGACACTGCCCATAGGTATCCTTGCGCGCTTCCGTTCGGATCTGCAATGATTTTCTTGCGATCCGAGTAGGTTGGTCGGAGGAGACACAGAGGGGCCTCCATCCTCCACCCTCCATCCAGGGGTATCCAGCAGAATCCTTGGGGGAGGTATAAAAGAATAGCTACCAGAGGGGTAGCATTCGGTCATCCTCGATCTGATTCTTGAAATCCCCGCGGCCTCCGCTCGGCCAACGGGTCTAAGTTTTCCTCGGCTTCACTTGGACCGCGTTAAGCAGAAAGGAACCAAGTCACACCAGCTATTGCCAAATGTAATCGGACGTTTTAATGTTTTCAATGAAAACAGTTGTGCACATTTTTGCGAATTTCAGTGAATTTTCCTCATAGTACGAAGCGAATTCCTTAAAATTTTATGCAAAAAAAAAACGTTCTCTTGGAAAAAATTAAATCTCCCAGTTAAATTTGGCAATACCTGATGTGGCTTGTTTCCTTTCTGCTAAATACGGTCCTTTTTGCCTACTTTTTCAAATTTTGTGCGGAATCGGTTCCAAGTTCCTTTAAAAATGTGCCCTCACGCGATCTTGCAGGAACAACCCATACTTACCTTTCTAAATCCTAATTATTCTATGGGAAGGGGGAGGGGGTCAAGGGGTGCCTAGCATGTTGGTGTTGGGTGCTTGACAGGAAGGCGGCGGGTGGAGGGTGGGCAGGGTCCAAAACTCGGAATAAGCACTTTACCTCCTTGGTATAAATTGGCAGTAGAATCTGTTTTCTAAAACACCATAGACCTAAAGCCGGCTGTAAGATTTTCAATGGCTTCTATAGCCAGCTGCACAATTTCTTATAGCCTTTTATAGCCCATGGCGATTGAGCAACAGCCAGGCGATAAAGTGTATGCTAAATGTTACTAATTACGGATGCTAGGACTTAGTGAGTTTTTGGACTACCGCTCTTTTTTTGGGCCGTAGTATCTTGACATATTTTGCGCGGAAAGCTCCGTACTTTTGAAGGATGCTTGCCATTCCTAATACGTTGGAGCGCCTTCAATTTCGTATGATACTGTGCAATACCTCTGGTGTGAAATAGTTGCTTCAAGCGTCGTGGCAAGCTCCGGCGCGGTGGGCGGGCAGCCAGCAGCCAGCGCGAAAAACGCCTTAGCGCCTACAAACCTAACAGGGATACTTCACGCATTGCGTCATGCGTGAAGTATCCCTGTTAGGTTTGTAGGCGCTGGTGCGTCGCCGCTCCACTCTGTGTTAGGCTCCAATATAATCTTGCGGAGTCAGCGTTTTTCAACTCATGATTTTGAAATGTTTGCACACTCTGTATGGAGTATTCTCATTTTAATTGATGAAAAAAAATATGTATTAAAGGAAAATATAATGTGTGTTTTGTGGATATTATGGTTCCGTACTTCCGTATCAAACTTAATGATTTCCAAAGCACACGAATTTCTACAAAATTTCTTATAGCCTTTTATAGCCGATGGTGATAAAGTGTAAAGCCCGGCGATAGGAACTATAGCCCGGCTGCATACTTTTTTATCGCTTCGTATAGCCCGGCTATATGATCCCCGCTTTCTACAGCCAGCTATATGATTCTCTATTGCCTTCTTTAGCCGGCTATAAGAATTCCTATGGTATTTTGAAACGCAGCTCCTATCGCCAATTTTTATCAGGGTTCTATGCGGACGGCTGTAGAGGGCAAAAAGCTACTGTGTCTCGGAAAACCATTGCTTGAAAAAGGATTTTTTTAGAAAATCGTCAAAAATAGTCTGCAAAACTAACAATAAGCAATCCCTCAGGTAATGCAGAATTGACAAATTTCTCATTTGACTAATCCTACTGTCGAGGCAATAAAACTCTCTGATCCAACTTCTCAAGTGTCAGCAGAAACTTTAACTATTCAAATTTATAATCAATATTTCTTTTTGTTCTGTGCAGGTGACTTTGGGAAATATCAGTTACGACAGTATTTGCTGCTTTCACTAGCAGCAGTATGTGCCGGTCTTCACATGCTCACTTCGGTCACCGTCTCCGCCGTCCCCAAACACAGGTGAGAAACCCTTTCGTCTCAAGAAATGCATCGGAGAATGAAAGTGACCATTGAAAAATTTTGTAAGAGCTCCAAGGGAGAGGTTTCTTGTGTTAAATTGCGTATCGATGCATCGTTAGACGGAAGTGCGAAACCACGTAGCTTTATTGTGGTGTTTCAAAATTGTCACTCCTTCTTTATTTTTTCGAAGAGAAACAAGCGAACTTTATTGGGCTTGAAATTAATACAGAATATTCTACTAACAGAGAAGAAAAATCGAAAAAATTTTCAAGGAATTGAGTTGACTGACTAGTAACCTAGGAAAAAATAAATACGACAGAAAGGCTACAACGTCGCAAACGGAGATTCGCAATTTGGCCATCGATACGTGCTGTGATCAGTGCATTTTTATTATTATAACTGCAGATTTTAAAATATGCTACATACCGGCAAAGAATTGAACAACCTAGAATGGTCCGATAATTTTTCTATCCTTAGTGTACTTTTCAGCTCCACTCGGGGACCCAATTTGATAGAAGTAAGTATGCCTAGCTCAATATTACAGCCCTCTTATAAAATTATAAAATTATTGTTTGCCCTACAATCTGTTTGCCAAGGATTTTTTTTTAATCCTATCAGGTTGACATCAAAAAGAGCCAATTTTTCCATCTGTTGGTTGAATACATAGCGTCAGATGTTAAGGAAAAACTCATCATTTGCATGGTCGATGAGTCAGTGTTCTCTTCAAAAATCACACCACTGGTTCATGCACTTGAAATTCCCCCAAATTCGACTCTATCCGTCCAACAAAAGGCTCTTTGTGCATGCCAGAGACACGTTACTACCAGTCCATAGTAATATTTCAATATCCACGCTAAAGTCTGACGTCATAGTGATTGCTGCGTTGCTTCATGAAGATCTGAAGGCTCGGGGCCAAAAAAATCACTTATTGCACATGATGTAGGAAAAAACCGGAAAATACTATTAGTGAAAGAGCTTTCATGCCAATTTTTCATCTCTTTCCATAATGCAATCCTATTTTTTCACGCACTCGCGAGTTATGACACATTGACACATTCTCCGCTTTTTACAGCTTTTGAAAAAGGATTTGATACGTTTTAAAGCAAATGGAATTCACTGAAATTTTCCATTGACTATGGACGTCAACTGCCATGGATGAAGAGAAAATTCGGATGATACTATCCTCATCCACGATGCTACGAGTCATACAGAGTCTAACATTCGAATATTATGAATTTTGTGGTAGCATACGTTCGCTAGTCATGCAGTACTTATGAAACAATTTAATAACTCGTCGACAGACGATAAGAGCGTGTACAACTGTACACATTCATAAAAACAGTGCCTCGTGTCCAAATTATTGTCACTGCGGCGCGAAATCACTCCGCATGCAAGTCTTTACAGATTTGGGAGCTTTCACAGATATCATGGATTTCGTAATCTCCGGCCGGATTTAAGCTCTCGAAGCGTTCTCGATCTTCCATATTCCATGAGCTTGGAGACGAATTGTAGTGGGATTCGAGTGGGAACTCACGCGTTCCAGTGGCCGATCCACAGGGGAGACGGGGGCATGATGGTATATCCCCCTTCAGGCCAAAATAGGAAAAGAGGGGGAAAAAGAGGGGGAGAAAGAAAGTATTTTTACTTTACTGAAATAGTTTTGAGACAGAAATATATAATCAAAGTTTGAATTTTCCTCTAGTTATTAGGGAGGGACCCGAGAAT
This sequence comes from Bemisia tabaci, assembly GCF_918797505.1. Classification (NCBI taxonomy): domain Eukaryota; kingdom Metazoa; phylum Arthropoda; class Insecta; order Hemiptera; family Aleyrodidae; genus Bemisia; species Bemisia tabaci. The sequence continues at coordinate 55,546,188 of NC_092794.1, forward strand.
GGATATTTACACCCAAATTTGCCGTTTTTCTGAGCTGCTGTACTTCACTCCAACAACGCAAAAATATATAGTATCTACACAAAAATATAATTACGCTAAAAGAGATATATTATTTGTCAATTTTCAACCCTCGAATAATGCACAAATCGTGTACTAAAACTGCTCAAAAATCAATCTGGAACGGGCTATTTTATAAAGTTTTTCAGAGGCTCCCGGATCCCTTTTGCTCAAGGGGGTGTTCCTCCCCCCCTTGATATCAGCAAATCCCCCCACCCCTCCGCCTCACTCCGGATCACGCCACTGTTTCGTTCCTTACAGATACGCCCCGGGAAATGAAAAAATATTCATTAATCAGATCATTGTTGCAGCCTAGTAAATTGAATCGAATTTTTAAAAAGAAACCGTCTACCTCGAGAAAAAAAATAATAATTAAAAAAAAAAAAAAATGCGCCTGGGCCCAGAGATTTGTCAACGATGAGCTGAATTTTTTCGAACACCTCAAAAATGAACAGATAACGAGCTATAAACCGGTAGCGCTATATAAAAGAAAGATGTTTTCGTGGTATCACGAGATGCTCCAGGTTGCGTACAAGTAAGAAGAAGTAAAAATCAAAAATCGGGCGAGCACTTGAGCTCGTCAAATAGTTATTTTCGATGCTCGTTGACAGTTCAGGTCTTCAAACTCCGGCGTACGGTGGATCGAGTCAATGGGAGAGGTCGGACAAACTTTGGAAACTTTAGAAGCTCATAACTCCGCTTATACAAAACTTTGAGGTTCTAAAAGTGGTTCCATTGGTCTCTTCGTGAAATTTTCTTCAAGAAGCACCCCTTGAAATTAAAAATGCGACGAAATAAACGTAAAAAGTTGCAGTTTCAGTAAAAAATTTCATGGCCGACCTCTCTAATTGACTCGATCCACTGTGCGGCGGATGTAGGTGCGCAATCTTTCCGATGGGACCATCACTTATACCGGATCCAAGTATCATTTCTCAACGGAAAAGTCTAGATTTTTTAAAATCAAATTTCCATTCTAATGCAACTTTCATGCTTTGAAATTGCCATAGGAGCGTCAAAATTTGGACTACATTTTGCAAGTAGGAATTTAGTCTAATGAGTTAGTCACGTGGCGTGGCGGGGGCGGGCTGCATCGCGAGGATCCAAAATGACACAGCGCCTTCAATTCATTATTTATACTAGGAAGATATCTCTGAGGTACGAATACTTAGATACGCTACAAACCATGGTCAGCACATACCAAAACTTAACCTACCAAAACTGAAACACAAGATGTGCTCACATCTATGTACGTGTGAAACTATTCGTGCGTAGTGGACGCCTTTTTACAATAAACGAAGAATAGAAATAGCCTCGTCATTTTGGATTCTTACAGTACTTACAACTCTACAACCCGCTGCCGCGCCACCGTGGGTGAAGCGGTGAGTGCCTGCAGAAGGAAAACGCCTTAACTTCCGTGCGTATGCAACACGGTCATCCGTGGAGCTCGAATAGTTGCATCCAGAAGTTAATATGAAATTGGTACAGAGTTCGTGTCATTGGACACTAATTAAAAGCGTTTTGCTTGTTTCTCTCACACCTAACATGATCCCAGTCTTGCGTAATGTACCAATAAATTAAATTATTACTAATTTTCATCGCGACATTGTCAATTTTCCGATTAATGCTTTGATTGTATGAATATAGAACATCGTTGTCTTCCTAAAATGTGGGCTTTTACACGCATTGTAATGAGATTCGCTCGGTGTTCGCTGCTGTGCTTGTTCCTCTCACTCCGCAACTTAATTCTTTCATCGTCCATTCAAAAGTAAACTAACATGAAGTAAACTAAGTAAACATAAAGTATACTATTCCTGTTTTTTATCGTAACCTTCTCAATTTACCAAAAAATTCTTCAACTATTTAAATTTATTTCGACGTTACCCCTCTAAAATGTGGATTGCGGCCCCGCAACTCCTGCTTAAAGAACACTGCGATAAAAAAAATGTTGAGCGCGTATCCTGACATATTTGTTTATGCGGCAGAGTTAAAAAGAAGTCTAGTCAAAAATATACATCAACCTACGGTCAGTTCAGAACCTGGTGAGGCAGGACCCAACGCTCGTAGAAAAAATGTCTCTATACGTACATCTTCTTTCGCACTTTTGGGATTTGCGCTTTTGGAATTTTAACATAAAGTTCTACGGATAACTTTTCATCTGTGACAGTTCTTCCCTGAAATTAAGCGAATCTTTTGTCCTTAGTACCTTTAATTCATTGATTGCGCTGCCAGTAGCAAAAACGGAGGGGCCTCTGGGAAGCATGTACCTAAGACGATACAATTTTCGCTGGTGATAGTTCCAAAAACCCTGACTCAGAGGAGCATCTCCTTTATTTCTCCTCACTTCATGCCAGTCATCGACTAAACTAAACCAAATTACGTGTTAAATAAACTCTAATTTTGCTTGTGGTGAGAATGAAATAATGCAATATTAATCTTTACGTAATATTAATCTTTTATCGTTTCAAGTGCCAATGCTTATCCCAAATTGCACAAACTTCTTTAGACAATGTTCTCTTTCGTCGAAAAATCGGAGAAATATCGGCCTTCTGTGATTATTTTTTCTTCGTATATTTTTAAGAAAATAATTTCTTATCCCGAGATAAGATGCGATAAACTCTTTTACTCCCGACCTGAGTAATCCCCAATTAAATTGATAAGGTTTCATTGCTCTGGTCTACTGATAAAATCTTAAGTTATTTCAATCACATTCGGATTACTGTCATGCATGACGTTAAGATTTGAAAAACGAAATCTCAATCACATACTTTCTACATATTATAGTTATAAATAACTACACTATCAGAGAGAGAAAAAACTGGTCATAAAGGCATCCATCGCATACTTTCAAGATTTTCCTGAAGTCCAAAAATCCCCCTTTTACCATTGAGCTACAGCGGGTCATTTTACCGTATTTTAGAGATAAATTGTAAAAAATAAAATAACTGCTGCCTAATTGTTGAAAGATTGTTATGCCCAAGGAACACTGGTACATTCCAGACATCACAAATGATGCGGAGTATATTCTGATATAATACCAATTTTATTTTGATATCATGCTGAACGAATTTCATTACTCTAAACTCTCTGACCGCCTAAATATCTATGTTTCGTCGCTGTTTGTTCCACTGTTCTACCGGGTCAATTTAGATGCTTTTTGTAACTCGCAGCTATCGACAAGTATCTCTAGATAAGACCTCTCTTTTCAGATTTTTGAAAGAATATATATTCCCCAAATTCTGGAAATTGGAAGTATGAGTATCGGAATATTTTACTTTGAGTGATAAAATTGTGAATTTTCCCAATTATGAGCCTTCTCCATTCAGATTAAATCACGGGCCGGAACAGGTGCGCGGAGCGCACCCTCTGGGGGTTGGGGTGCGTAGTTGCCAGAGGTGTAGCCAGCCCCTAATGGTAAGACAAGGGTGCAAAATAGTTAATCTGTTACCAACATGATGTCAGTAGGACATCAGGAATGATATCAATGTAAGCTTATGGATCAGAGATATCGCGTTGATCTATTTCCGTTGACAGGGTAAACGTTGGGGTATTCTCCCTGGAACTAATGGGATTTGGCAGGATCGTTGTTGCCTCGTTGCTACGTTATCTTATCGGTCCATTTTGATTTTTGCTGTGCTTAACGATTATATCAGACTCAGGCGATCCATTTGATCTAATTCGAAAATTCCCCTAGTGAAGTTCTTGAATTAAATGCCTGCGTTGACTGTTTCAGATGTGCGATCCCCGAAGTTGAGGTGAACGGGACGGTGCTAGACTGGAACTCGACGGAGGTGCGGTCGTGGATGGTGCCCGACAAGGACGGCACCGGCTACTCGCAGTGTCTCCTCCACGACGAGTACAAGAACGTCACCTTTAAATGCGACGCCTGGATCTACGATCATACCTACTATAAATCGTCACGCGCCATCGAGGTAAACACCACATCACTTCAGTGTGTTTTCCAAAGGAAATACACTATACAATTTTTTTTTTTTTTTTTTTTTTTTTTTTTTTTTTATTTTTTTATTTTTATTGTACAGTACTTTCTCTCTGTAACGAGAACTCAATGGACCGGCCGATTTCCTCTATGTAGAGAGAGTTTCGTTATAAACATAGTCGATATTTAATATAGGAAGTTCAAGGGACCGCCGATTTCCTCGTTACAGAGAGATGCTTTGTCATAACGATAGTCGTTATAGAGAGATAGCACTGTATATGGCTTACGGACGTACGTCTGTCGAGTTGCTTTTCCCTGAAATTTTACATGATATCGGGTATTAGAATATCGATCATATAGATTGAGTTTCGATAAATCCATAGATACATGCATCTCGGATCTAGACATTTTTATCATCCTCCCAAGTTTAAAAGTATTTTTTCAATATCTATATTGCCCAATGTTTTGGCCGTAGGAAGTTTGGGGGTAAAAAACCTGTCACTTTCGTCAAAGAGGACGCAAGTGACCCTCGATCCTACCTTCAATATTTATCTGGTAAAAAAAAGCGTAGGTGACTTTTAGTTTTTCTTTTACGATGGTTTAAATGACGACCATGCTTTTCCTTCATTTTTCATACATTTTTGCGAAGAGCCCGAAACAAACGGAGCCATTCAAGGATTTTTGGGGGTGGGGGGGGGGGGGGGGGTTGGTTCAGTTTTCAAAAAATGAATTTCAAGTAAATGGCTGAAATCATGTTTCATGTAAGAGCGCGCATGCTTCACATTGACCCGAACCGCGGTCACTTACATCGGTATTTTATCTCATGATTAACTAGGCGCACTGGCCCTTTGAAAAAATAAAACGAAGAGTACAGAATTACATCGTTCAGTTCGGAAACAACCCAACTCCGAAAATTTCAACAAATATATTTAATTCAAGAAAATCGTTTACCGGTCCATACGCAATTTTTTTCTCTTTCCAAAAACATTTTTGGCCTCCTCCAAGGGCGAATATTGGCGAATTGCCTTCCGTTCCATAAATTTTACGACGTATCTCCGGAGATTTTATTCGCTTATTTTTCCGAGAAAAGAAAGTGAAAACTCAGGTAGCATTGACTGTCAATCTCTCCAAAAGAGCTCAACAACATACACTTGGCGTATTTTCAAATCATTGATTTCTTTCGGTCTTTTGCACTTTTCTCTCATTAAAGTTGGGCCGTGAAAATGTAAACGATTCAGCGATACAAGTCACAGTTCAGCCCTCCGCATCAGCCTTTTACTGCCGTGCTAAGGAAGAACGCCGTACGTGCATTTGAGAGTTGCCGAATTTCTTTCAATAAAATCTTTATTATTGAGGGAGGTTATGCATATTTTTCCTTGAAATTTTTAGGAACTTTAGATCAAAATACTAACAAAATTCTCTGAAAAATTGGAAGAAAAATATTCATAAGTTTACCAGGGAATCCGTGATTTATCAAAGAAAATTTGGCAACGCCTGAAGGTTCATACGGCGTTTTTCCTTAGCGCGGCAGTTTACGCCACGACAGGGCAACAGCATCCGACAGTATCGAATGTTAATTCAAGATCCTGCATTGTTTGTTGAGAACAGAGGGATGAAAGAGGCCCGGTTAGCTATTTTTGTCGATCGAAACTTACTCTGAGTAATTATCACAAATAGCACTCGAGTGCGTGACCCTGCGCGCATTGATGTCGAATGTCATCAAGGGCAGCGGCACGTTGGCGTCACCGAGCCGGAGGAGAATTCACAGACATCCCGTGTTCCCGTGAAATCCAACAACCCCCAAAAAATCGATCCTCCAGTGCTCTCTTTTCTTCCCCCGTGTCCTTGCTGTTACAGAGCTAGTATCCTCTTCCCACGCGGAATTATTTCCGCTGCAATGATATATTTTATAGGACCATAGAGCACAATACTGCCGTGCTAAGGAAGAACGCCGTATGAACCTTTAGGCATTGCCAAATTTCCCTCGGTGAACCACGAATTTTCGGGAAAGTTGCGGTAAATATTTTTCCTCCAATTTCGTAGACAATTTTGTTCTCGATTTCATCTGAATTATCACAAAATATCAATGAAAAATATGCACCAGTTTCCTCAAAAATACATGTTTCATCCGGGGAAATTTGGCAACTCTTGAATGTTCATGCGGCGTTCTTACTTAGCATGGCAGAATAGAGTATATTACTGCCGTGAGCTTTCAGGCGTTGCCCAATTTCCTTTCACAAATCACCAATTTTCAAGAAAATTTGTGAATATTTTTCTTCCAATTTCTCAGGTAATTTTGCTTGCAATTTGATCTAAAAATTCCGAAAATTTCAAGGAAAAATATCGTTAAATTTCCCCAAAAATAAACGTGAACATTTGTGCAACTCTCGAATGTTCACACGGCGTTCTTCCTCAGCACGGCAGAATAGAAACTCCACACAAAATGACAACCCTGATAATGTATTCGCTCCAGATCTGTCCATAGAGAGTATGACATATATAGATGTGTATTTTCTCATGATGAAGGGGTTTTTTCAATTAGGAGCGCTCTCAAATTTGAGAGCCTTTTCAAAGTTTGATGGTTCGCTTCAGAGAAAATCAGTGGCACCGTCGTGTTTTAAGCGAATTTTTACGGAGGATGGTGTCTATAAATCGCAAATCCCAGTTGCATGCTGAAGCTCCCGAACGCGTCAACTCCACTTTCTCCAGCAAATATGCGTCCTTGAAATTGAGTGAATTAGAGCATAGGCATTAGGGCAAAGAGACAACGCGACGCACCCTGTTTTCGAATTATTGGATTTGTGTCGTTGTACGAGGTCCAAGTGGATTCTCTGATCATCACTTTCGATGCCCGATTGCCCGAGGCCCTAACGGAGAATGACCTCTATTGCATCGAACAATTTAATATAAGGTACCTACTTAAGTCGTTAGATCTAGACTTGTCGAGTTGGAAATGAATACTGAAGACGCACCTAAAAATTAGATCAAACGAACAAATTCAAGAAAAATCAGCTTAACTGTATTTTACATTACCTGATTCCTTCTAGAGTTATATTTTCCTTTGAAAAATAAATAATTTAAAGAAAACCTACATTTTGAAAACTTTCCAGTGATTTCCTCCCGATTATGAGGAATACGTACACATTTTAAAACCAGGAAACTGCTCGGTTTTCTGGCTCAGTTTGTTGGGGGAAAAATTAAACTTGAAAGGAAACCAGGCAACCCTTGATCATACGTCCCATTCAAGACGCGCATCATTTTTCATTCCAACCCATGCGCACTAGTATTAGGAAATTTGCTGACTGTTTTTTTTTTCTTTTTCCCCCTTTCTTTCACTTTATTTGAATCTGCCACCTTGAATTCAGCCTGATATACTTGTAAAAACTGTAAAATTATAAATAGGTTCACCTACCTATAAGTGGACTGCGTTTTGCAAAAAGGAACCAAGAGCATTCCAATGTCGCTAAGATTCTGCAACTTTTTTTACCATGCAAATATAAACTGATCATTTAAACAAATTTAATCTTTACTCTCATTAAACTATAAATTCAAGACGAATATTACCCTTGTAAATTTAATTGTTTGCGTGATTTCAGTAATTTTCTGGATAGAATGTGAGTTGCGCACTTCTAGCACACTCGGTGTGCTCTTGGTTCCTTTGTGCAAAATTCAATAAAAGTAATCGTGCGTGAAAAACTCTAAAGCGATTTGAATATTTCATGTTATAATATATATCGACGTGTTACCTTCTGATTGTGCATGTTTTTGATTGATGTAGTCAAGCCTACTCTGCAGGTGGGAAACTCTTTGACTGACAGTCCATGGTAAAATTGGCGATAGGAGCTGCGTTTCAAAATACCATAGGAATTCTTATAGCCGGCTAAAGAAGGCAATAGAAAATCATATAGCTGGCTGTAGAAAGCGGAGCAAATCATATAGCCGGGCTATACGAAGCGATAAAAAAGTGTGCAGCCGGGCTATAGTTCCTATCGGCGGGCCTCACACTTTATCGCCATCGGCTATAAAAAGCTATAAGAAATTGTGTAGAAATTCGTGTGCTTTGGGAATCATTAAGTTTGATACGAAACCACCATAATATTCACAAAACACACATTATATTTTCCTTCAATGCATATTTTTTTTTCATAAATTAAAATGAGAATAATCCATATACAGGATGTTCAAACATTTCAAAATCATGAGTTGAAAAACGCTGACTCCCCAAGATTATAGTGGAGCCTTACACAGAGCGGAGCGGCGCGGCGTGCTGCCAGCGATAAGCGCGCACCAGCGCCTACAAACCTAACAGGAAGACTTCACGCATGGCGCAATGCGTGAAGTATCCCTGTTGGGTTTGTAGGCGCTAAGGCGCTTTTCGCGCTGGCTGCCCGCCCACCGCGCCGCAGCGTGCCACGGCGCTTGAAGCAACTATTTCACACCAGAGGTATTGCACAGTATCATACGAAATTGAAGGCGGTCCAACATATTGGGAATGGCAAGTATCCTTCAAAAGTACGGAGCTTTCCGCGCAAAATATATCAAGATACTACGGCCCAAAAAAAAGAGCGGTAGTCCGAAAATTCACTAAGTCCTAGCATCCGTAATTGGTAACATTTAGCATACACTTTATCGCCTGGCTGTTGCTCAATCGCCATCGGCTATAAAAGGCTATAAGAAATTGTGCAGCCGGCTACAGAAGCTATTGAAAATCTTACAGCCGGCCGTAGGTCTATGGTATTTTGTAACACAGATTCTACTGCCAATTTTTACCAGGGGTCCCTTTCTTTAAATGAGACCAGTTTTATGATCAGGGTAGATCAAAATCTTTTAGCCCTTGGGCTATTGTAGAATTCTCTTAATTGAGTAAACAGTTGAATTTACCTTGAGTGAAAGTCGTAGTAAACTCTTACAAAGAGATTCTTTTATCCAGAGCTAATCATTTTCAAGAACGAATTAATTTTTGTGACCTAAGGAATTTAATAACCGAACTTTTTTCTTTTGATCCAAATTGACACATACTTTGTGACCTATTTATAAAAATTGTTTGTAATATTGTATTTACTGGGGGATGACATGCCAAAGGGCTCTAGTACCTCCCATTTGTAAATCTTTTTTACAATAAAGAATTAAATTTAAAAAAAAGCCAACTCTGGTTTTTGTCCATGCACAGTGGTATCGTTCCAGAAAGGACCATGGAGGGGATCTCCTTCCGCATGCGCTCTGCATACGATTGCAAACCAATATTTCACTGCCCCTTCGAGAACATCTCAAACCTCCATATCTGGTACACTCGCAATGCTCAATCTCACAGCATGAAAGTCAATATAATCGTTTCTTTGTTTCAGTGGAACATGGTTTGCGACAGGCGATGGATGGGCGCAATAAGCCAAATGCTGTACATGCTTGGGGTTTTCTCTGGTGCAGTTGTCCTAGGTTCCCTCGCTGATACGTAAGTCAATTTTTCATCAAGATCCCGTAAATGACTCATGAAGTTTTGCCAAGAAAGGGAAAATGAAAAATAGGAGAAGGAAAATGAAGTGACCGAAGCCGCTATGATGTAAAAATCATCGTCGTCAAATCGTCGCTTGGCTGACATAAGGGCGTAACTACATATTGAAATGAGCCCGGAAAAGCATTGACTTGTATGGAAGACAGGGCTTATTGCAGAGTGTAGTTACGCCTTTATGTCAGGTAGGCGACGAAATTACGCACACCAACACCTCGTATAACGATATTTGGAAAACGAAAACCAGAGTGCCTTCAGTTCATCTGCGTATGCAACACGCGCATCTATTAAGCCCATATAGTTGCATCCTGGCGTTATGACAAGAGATCATGTATTCAAAGAGGAACCCAAATGAGGCATTCTCAGGTGTAGGGAGCAAAGTCCATTTTTCTGATGAGCCCCACAGCGGTACTTTTCTTACGTAGTCCAGAGCTCGTCAGCCAAATGGACTTGGCTTCCTTAGCTTCAAGATGCCTCAAAGGTAGAAAAAATGTAACGCCACACACTGGATTGAAGCAATTAGAGAGGTCGGACCAAATTTGAAACCTTTAAAAGCTTATAACTCCGTTCATACAAAACTTTAAGGTTTTAAAAGTGGTTCCATTGGGTTCCTCGTATAAAATTTTCTTCTAGCGGCACCCGTTAAACTTTCAAATTTGACGAATTAAACATCAAAATTTGCAGTTTTAGTTAAAATGTCATGTTCGACCTCTCTAATCGACTCGATCCACTGTGCGCCATGCCACGCGATCTCTGGGTGTTACATAATTCCTTCGAAAAAACGCAAGCTCCTTTTTATTCTTCTTCTTTTGGAAAACTAGCCAGATTTTCCTGTTGAAACTCAAAAAATTTTATCGCATTTTTTCTGGCAAGTTTGAGAGTTTTAAAGAAATTTACTCATAACATTTCTCAAGAGTTATTTTTTTCGCAGTTTTGGACACGTTTAAATTCTCGTACGATGTATTTTTCTTCTTCTTTTTTGGGACGACGGAGTAAGTACGGCGACGCGGCGCGGCGGGGCGCAGCGCTTTATCTAATCTTTGTTGACCATCCGTGATTTGAAACGATCCAACATATTTTGATCTAAACGCTTTGACAGCCACTTCACTTTACGCGTTTGTAAGCAATGAAGCGATTGAGAGATTACGAGAGATTGTGGCTCGAATCTGTTTTCTAAGGAACGCCAAGTCCTATGAAGTAAACGTTTCGGGCTTCGATTTTTACCCCCCCCCCCCCTTTTTTTTTTTAATTTATTCGACTCTTAACTGATGCTGTTCGTGAAGTGCTCACTTTAATGAGCTATTTTCGGAAATATCCGGATCGACGCAGTTTGTTGGTGAAGTTGCGAAAACATCACCTCACGCAATTTTTAGGCTTATCAGCTTGCTCGACGAATCAAAAAGTGCGAGGCACCGTGTCGCGCTGACGCATAACGAATCGGATGATGGTTATTTGCCATCTTCACCTTTTTTTTATCACCCATCTTCTTCTTCCTCGTCTTATTCTTTCCATTTTTCTTCTTGATCATCACTTTTTTCTATTTCTTCTCCTTCTTGTGATTTTAACAACTGATAAAAGTTCAAGTAGTTTTGAATGAGCTGAATTAAAAATTTCAATACACCGAAGTTTACGAAATTTTACGAAATACTAAATAAAAATGTAACCCCGCATTATGTACAGACTGCTTTAGTGACGTCATTCGATGAAATATCGGACTCATTGTCAGTATCAAAAATTCGTATTCGGCATGGTCTTGCATGATCTCCTTCGACAGTACACTGTGGGTCTGGGCTTTTGATTATGATGCATGTTAACATATAACAAATTCATGTTTTATACGAAGGTAAATAAATAAATAAATACAACTTAAACACGCCCTATCTTGTGTCGGAGGCCAGAATCTGCTCAGGTGTCGGAGGGTTAATCTACAAAATTGAAGAGGTTATTCCAGAGGACATCATACAATTTTATTCGTAGCGTGGGCGGTTCGGGAAGTGGTGGAACACGTTAGTGGTGGAAACTTCAGGAATTCTATTTCTAAATTTGAATCAGTGAGAACGCAAACACACCAACTCGGAAAAATGAAAATAATCAAGACGCACACAAAACTGCATAGTAGGTGAAGAAGTTAGTCCAAGAAAAAGTTTTTTGGTGCCGAAGGACAAGCACTTAAGGACACTTTAAAGGTCCAAGCTGGAATAGATGCCTTTATGAAAATTGACTGTCTTTAATGAAAATTGAGCATTTCCGAGCTACAGAGTTGGTGTGTTTTTGTTCTCACTGATTCATTTCTGTCATACAGTGCGTCCGCGCTAATAAAGAAGGTCGTTTATAAATTTGAATTTTGCCATGAGATTTCTGTATCCTCATTCCCCCAAGACAAGTATTTCTTTCCAGACAATTTTATCCGATCAACTTATACGTACAATAAATACATTTCTTTGAAAATGTCAAGTACATTTCGTTCAAGAGCAAGGAGAATCCCTAGAAGTGAAAAATATTCTTAAGTTTTCTAGAAAATTTTCGCTCTATCAGCTGAAATTCGGAAAATTACAAATAATGATAAGACCTTTTATTAAGCCCGGCAGAGTTGAGTCTCCATCATGCGCCCTGATCCGGATTAGATGCGAAGTACGGTTTTTTATGAAAGAGAGACCGACGTGAAAACGCGTTGTTTCAGGACTTACGTTTGGCCAGTAAGTCTGGAGATCAGTACGACATTAACCCCTTCTGTCACACGGATAAAAAATGAAATAAAATGAGTAAGAAAGGATCAATAAAATTCAAATTTTTAGCCTTGGTTACCCATTTTTTGCGCTTTTTGTCCTCGTCACATTTCGGGCTATATCATCGTTGTTATTTCGTTCCCTCTATTTGTATATCGCTGCTGATTTTCTGTAAGCGAGCAATTTCGCTCTATAACGAAAGTAATCTTCCTTCAACCAAAATTGGACGCATTTGACTCAAAAGAAACTACATCCGTTGGGACATAAGCCTTGCCAAGCATGCATTCTTATGGATCTTAGGGATTATGTCAGAATGGATATAGTTCCTTTTAATACAAAGACGTTCAATTCAATGTACTTCCTAGTTTCTTGTTTTTTTTTTTTTTTTTTGAAACACTGAGGACATGTTAATTTTCGGCGTGTGAAACTAGAAAAAGCTGTTTTCCATATTATTATTTCGCTTCAATGAAAGTAACGTGTTACATAATATCTCAGAAAGCTACTTCGCGACTTAAAATTACTTCCTGCCATTTGCTGGTTTATCCTCAGAAGAACTCTCTCCACACCACCTTAGAGAACCCCTTTTCAAAATTAAGATTAACCGTTACCAAAACACATATCGACGGTGAAAGTCGGCAATCACATAACTCGTTTGCGGTGTCTGAAAATCTCCGCCTCTACGTCATTTTTTTAAAGGAGAGCAAATTGACATTATTTCTTGAAGTTTTTGCAGAATTTTCTTCGCATTGAGAAGAAAAATCATGACAGTTTTAAAGAATCGCCGTTGAGTAGTTTTCCATTTAAAAAATAAAGTACTCATCAACTCATCAATTTGAACTGGGAAAAACCGACGAGAAAACTTGATTCTTATCAATGGAACTCTTTCCACACCACCTTAGAGAAACCCTCGTTAAGATAATCAGTTGGCCATCACCAAAACACAGTTTATGTTAGTCAAAACTCATCACTTCACTGTGTTTTGGCGGTAGCAATCAGATTATTTTTACCAGGGAAAGACCGACTTTTATAAACACTTAATTTCTCAGGAGGTAAGTTCAGTGGCGCGTTGCTAGTGTATTCTCTTCGGAAAATACACTATTTCTTTTTTTATAGTGGTTGCTTCCCCCGTAGGCCTACCAATCCACTTCATGACTAATTACGGAAAGAACAGAGAGAGATGAAGGAGTTTTACGTATCCTCCCGCCTATACTAATGGACCATCTTTTTTTTTTTTTTTTCGCCGAAAGGGCCGAGGGTTTCTTTTACCGCCCTCTAACTTGCACCATACCGGGTCCTGGTTATGGATTCAGCCGTCAACGGAAAGCGATGGCCGCCGGCCGACTGAACGAAGTGCCGAAACACCACTGCATCCTTCGAACCAAAGCTGCGGTATCGTACGCCCCCTGTTATAAATTTACGAGGCGTTAGAATATTTAAAATTCCTAGACCCACTCTCTGTTAGGGGAGGGGAGACAAAGAAAAAGAATGAAAAGAAAAAAAGCGAGCCCTACTGGCACGCTTCAAAAGACAAAGAAAAAAAGAAAAAAGTAACATGATTGAAATTATGTTACTACGCGGGAGGGGTTGGGGGACTCTACTTTAAAACGCGAATCTACAAGTAATTACTGGTTTTCTTTGCTCTTTGTCCTTTAGAAAGCAAACAAAAAAAGGTTAGTAGAAAAAGAGGAGGAACCAACACCGGGAAGTGCGTTAAATCGCTAAAAGACAAAGAGAAAAGAAACCTCAAAAAATAAAAAAGACTAACAAATTAGAACTAGCATGCGATAAGCAGCACATAACATACACGAGCAACATGTAACGTTTAAAAGCAACACGCAACATATAAAAGCAACATATAGCACACAAGCAACACGTAACACGCAAGGAACATGTAACACACAAGCAACACGCAACACACACAAGCAACACGCAACACACACAAGCAACCCGCAACACCCATGCGCAACACACATGCGCAACACACATACGCAACACACATACGCAACACACATACGCAACACGCATCAGTAGAAACATGTAACACATAGATAACAAGTATAAAACATAAAAAACATGTAACACATAAATAACATATAACACATAAAAAACATATAACACATAAATAACATATAACACAAATAACATATAACACATATAAAACATATAACACACATGCAACACATAATACCTTTACCAACGAGTCCTGGCCAGGGACTACCCGATCTACCCCCTGGTGCCTATATTTATAACGTACGGCGTGGTGCAAACAAAGCCCGGGAGCATTTTCAGCTGTGACGTCACGTTGGCTATCACCGTAAACCAATCAAATGCGTTAAAAAAAAAACATCGAAGTGAAAATAAAGCACCGAGGTTGGGAGCCTATCACGATTGAGTTTGCTTTTGGAGGTCTTAGACCCTGAAAGGGCAGCCAACTTTTCTCCACGAAATATTCGAAACCGAATTGTAGTTGTTGCCAACCTTTACTTGACCCATTGAAGTGAAACCAGAGTACACCTAGGTTCGAAGACTTTCATAAGTAAAATCGTTATTTGGAGGCCATGTAGGGCTCAAAAGGGCTGCCAACCTCCCCACATGAAAAATTAAGTCGTTGCCAACCTATAAATTTGAAGGGAAGATCCATCATAGTACCAAACCTAGTCAAGGAAAAATCCCTAGTTTTCGGAAAAAGAAGAAAAAAAACTAGTAAATCCATCTATGCTCCATGACGACTCAAACGTCATCAGACGTTTGTCATTTGAACTGACCAACCCCAGCATCGTTTTTTTGGGTGACGTTATTCTAAATTCCAGGGTCCGTGGTCACACCATCAATATTTTCTTCATTATCTCAAGGTCATGTAGTCATTATACAAAATATTGCGTGGGCCACCAAAAATTGACGGAAATGGTGTATAATGTGACGTCAATGTCGGTTAATCCACCGCGTGACCTTGAGACATCGACCGAAATATTGTTAACGTGACCACAGCATATTTTGATCAGCATATTTGAAGGAATTTGGAACTAGAATACCTCCACTGCAGCAATGCATTTTGGGGGAATACTTGTAAGACCCTTGTACACGGTCCAATTGCGAACAAACTGAAAAGTCCCCGATGACCCGAAATCTCATCACTGGCCAGTGAAGTATGATAGATGACATCTGAATTTGTTCGTATTGTAATCGTGCGATGATAAAACCAAGAGTTCCTCATGAATTTCAAGACGGACAATTAGACGTATTTATGCCAAACTGAACTATGTGCATTATAACGTGAGCCCTGCTATGCATACATTCTCATGGGTCTCAAGGCTCATGCCTAAATGCACATGGCTCCGTTTGGCAGAAATACGTCCAATTGTTTCTCCTTGCCCGAAATGGTCGGTGGCCGTAGAGGTTCACTTGGACTTGGAGCAACCATGATAACTCCCAGGAGATCAAATAGCATACTCAACGAGATGAAGGAGCTTAGAATGCTTGCGATGAGTTGAAGTTGAAGTAAGGGCGCCTTACGGCTTGTCCCTTTGACCTTGGTCGGAAATCCTCTATTATCTCTATACATTAATTGCGGCTAGGCACAGGCTCGGACTGGCCAGAGCCGCTAGGCTACGATCGCGGCCGGGGCCCCCGAGGACGATATAATATTCGATCTAAAACGTAATTTTTAGAGCACTTAAGTTTTATTTTAGGTACGTCAAAAAATTTCACTGAAATAACACGTAACAGTGGAGGCGCCCGATTCGAGGGCCCCAGTCGTCGAAAACTAATTAACTCTTAGATTACAGAGTCTTAATATTAATAAAAACAATTCTGGGGCCCTCTTTCCCGGGACCCCCGAGGAAGAGGGCCCCACAATTTTTTTTTTTTTAATTCTCTTTCTTTGCCGTCGTCCTCGGGGCCCCCGAGGCTGAGGGCCCCAGAATTGTTTTTATTAATTTTAAGACTCTGTAATCTAAGGGTTAATTAGTTTTCGACGACTGGGGCCCCCGAGTTGGGCGTCTCCACTGTTACGAGTTAATTAAGTGAAATTTTTTGACGTAAAATAAAACTTACGTGCTCTCAAAATTACGTTTTAGGTCGAATATTGTATCAATCCAAACCTCTAATAGTTGACAATTTTACAAGCGTCCGGGAGGATAAAATTGCATTCTCGGGATATAAAGGATCCAACAATTTTCCGGGGGGCGGCCGCCCCCCGGACCTCCTCTCCTTACTGGGGGGTCTCCCCTCCCCTCCCCTGGGGACCGTCACGATACGTCGCCGCGGCCTAACTTTTTTCACGCCAGTCGGAGCCTGCTCAGTGGTTCATACCAAAGCCAATAACATAATCAATGTACAAATTCTGTGTAAAATTATATGGGGCAATTTATCACAATTTAGTCACTGACAGGTCGAAAATCAAGCAGGACTCATGAAACACGAGGAATTGTAATTGCAAGAAATATTTGGACTCATTTTACCACCATGACGCGGAGGGCGCGAATCAGAGACAAGCGGCAGTCCCTTATCTTAACTACGTAACGCTCCAGGTGGGGGGGGGGGGGGGTAGGGGGGGGGGGGTAGGGCGAGTCAAAAAACATCGACTTTCGAATTTCAAAAACGTATAGGGGGGAAAAGTTGCGCCTAGGCATCAACCTAAAGTGTGCCAAAGCGTTCCTCGAAAAAAAAATTTCTTGGGGTGCCTCTCCTGCAGTTTGTGTCAAAAAATCACGTGATTCATGCTGTTTTTCCCGATTTCATCGCACTATTTAAGCATAATAAAGATTCGCTAGAGCCCTGAATTTTGGAGCATTAACTCACTACTAGTAGTCATTTAAGGTGTACTAATTAATTTTTAAATCAACATATTTTTTGTGCCCCCCACATGCCCTTAAAAATGCAAAAAACGCGATTGCGGCCGAATGCGCTTCGCGTATTTCAACGATTTTATCGATTTTTTTAGGTGACTTGGCATCCACGCAAAAAGTCAATTTTCGGTTTTTAGGAACTATTTATATAGATGATAAGGGAAAAATATTAGTTTTTTAAATGCGGGCGGTTTTTCCCCGCTTTGCGAGCTCACAGTTAGGCCGTATCACTCGATTTGGCCGAAATCACATCGATTTTCGCTATTTTTTTGCACGACTTGGCAAGCATGTAAAAAATCGGACATTCACTTTTCGTAGACTCTTTTCATAGTAGAATAAGAGGATATAATAATTATTTTGCTGGGGTATGTTTTTGTACCTCTGCGGAGCCCTTAACAAGCCAGAAAAACACGATTTTTAGCGACTTTTCAGCTATTTTTGACGATGTTTTTCAGGGACCTGACAACCGCGCAAAAATTTGACCCTTCAATTTTCAGGGACTCTTTTCATGGCAAACTAAGATCCCGTAAAACGTTTTTTGTTTAGGTCCTTTTTTGTACCTCCTCAGAGGCAAGAAAAATATGACTCGTGACTCCCATTCATCACTTTAAAAATCTTAAATATTTCAACTCTTTTTTTACGTATAGCTAACTTTTATTGCTTATTAAATGTTTATTTATCAAAAGACTTCTTACTTTATCATTATTAATTTTAATTTAAATCAGGTAAAGTAACAAATTAAACCTGCAATGAATTAAATATTTAGATACAATACTTAAATAAAACTAATAATAATAATGAATAATAATAATACCTCAGGGGCGACCTCAATGTCGTACGGGAGGCCCTTTCGAGGGCTGGCGACCCCGCGGTACCCGAGCAAGTGGCTGGGCATCCTCGTGGCCAAAACATCGCCAGGGGCGTCCGAGGAAGTAGAGTTGTGCTTGTCCCAACTTGAAAAACCAGCTGCGCATCCCTGGTTGGGGGTTTGCAGCCCCCAGTCAGTGATCTTCTTGCACAAGACGATAAAAGAAGAGCCTCGGTCGCGTCAAGGGTTGGGGAACATGGCGCGCATAATAGTCCCCACGCTGGGAACGAAGATGGTCGTGGATCGTCCCAGTGTATGGCACGACGGCCAACCAACAATACCAACCCTGCTCCAAGTGTTTCGTCGACTAGTCAGCCGACGACCACTAAAGCAGGGAAACTCAGGCAACGCATGGCTTGGACTCTAAGCATGAATCAACACGTCATGCGTTGTTATTACCTCGCGTCTAAAATGGAAACGATTCCTGGATACCGGGCGGAAATGCGGAAACTTTTTCTTGATAGATTCCCTGACTGCAAAAATGTCTCAGAGCAGCGCCTAATGGACCAAAAGCGAGTGATACTGAAGTCTTGTAAAATGTCTGCTGATGATCTGCAGAATATCAAAGATGAAGTCCAACTTGAAATTTCTCGCGGTGAATGTGAAGACGAAGAAAACGTACTAGAGGCTGATCCCGCGTCAGTTTCTTGCACAGACGGTCCGGTGGAACAGCGAGACATTGTACCGGGATTACACACTGATGAAGGCATCGTACATGCGGAGCATGATGAGTGTGCAACTGATACTGCTGACGAGAACGTTATCAAAGCTGATACGCTAGAGGTTGCATTTATTGCTGAAATGATCAAATGGCAAGGAGTCAGTCCAAATCTTAGACAGTCACTGCCAAAACTTCCTTACACTCCTAAGTTGTTCGCGTGTATTGAGAGGATGAACCGAATTATACCAGCACACATTCGTGAAGAATCAACGTTAGAGGAAGTTCATTGCATCATCTATTGTGCAGCTCAGGCGATAACACAAGCCGTCAAAGGCCCCACAAATCATGGGCGTAGGGGAATCAAACTGAATGCACCAAGATGGCAACTTAGGATTGAAAGGAAAGTGGCCAACCTAAGGCAGGAGATTGGGAGAGTCACCCAGTGTGTCAAGGGGAATACCTCAAAGAGGTTAAGGGCGAAGATGGCCCATGTGAATGAGGAAAACCTTTTAACCCATCTTGATACACTGAAGCAGAAGTTAAAAGTTCAAGCTGCCCGACTCAGAAGATATAAAAAATCATACCAGCGCCATTTAGATAATGCTCTGTTTCAGCGTAATGAGAGAGCCTTCTATCGAAGGATGGGAAACGCCGCGGATGTGAGAAACGCTCCCGAAGAAATCCCATCGAAAGATGACGTAACGCGATTTTGGCGATCCATCTGGTCAGAGGCCAAGGAGCATAATAGCACAGCTCCTTGGATTGAGCAGGAAACAGTGCGTCATGCCCACATTACACATGAAGGTGAGGTTGAAATCACTAAGGAAGATGTGCGGAGAGCAACTTTGCATATTCATAACTGGAAGGCTCCCGGACCAGACAAAGTTCACAATTTCTGGCTGAAAAAGTTAACATGTGTGCATACGCAGCTTTCAAGAAGCATTCAAGATATTATTACTCATCCTGACAAAATGCCGATATTTCTGACTGAAGGAGTGACGTTTGCGAAACATAAAGGAGGCGATTCGAAGGACCCATCTGAGTATAGACCGATTACATGTCTCTCCACGCTCTATAAAGTCATCACATCCATTGTAACCCGATTAATTGGGAGACATGTAGCTAAGTGGAAAATTTTGTGTGAAGAGCAGAAAGGGTGTCGCAAGGGAAGCTTCGGGTGCAAAGAGCTGTTAATAATTGATTCGGTTGTGCTCAAGCAGGCTGTAAAGGAACGTCGTAACTTACATGTGGGTTACATCGACTACAAAAAAGCTTTTGATTCAATGCCGCACAGCTGGCTAATTCACGTTTTAAATATCTACCGAGTCCATCCTGTCATTGTTCATTTCCTGAAGAGCATTTTGGCATCTTGGCGCACCAGAATCATAATACAAGGATCGGCGAGTGAATTGGAAACTGAGGTCATCCACATCCTGCGAGGTATTTTTCAAGGTGACAGTCTTAGTGCATTGTGGTTCTGTTTAGGCCTCAATCCCCTCTCAAATTGCATTCGAGAGATGAAGGTAGGGTTCCCTCTGCGTCGGAACAGACAAGTACTCCACGTCATCAACCACCTAGCCTACTTGGATGATATTAAGATCTATGCATCCCAAAGAGACCAGTTGCATCAACTTTTCAAGGTGATTGAAGAGGTCAGTGATGATATTGGCATGATGCTTGGAGTACCTAAATGCGCGACGCTCCATATAGAAAACGGCGTTATAGTGCGGGAGGATGGTTTTGTGACCAATTCTGGTGACGTCATCAATAGCTTGACAATGGAGGATGCTTATAAATACCTTGGAATGTGGCAGAGCTCTTCCATCCAGAAGGTGAGAGTCAAAGAGCACCTGGTTAACACCTTCGTTGATCGGCTGAGTGCGATACTTAAGACCTCTCTAAACTCAAAACATACGACCAAGGCAATCAACACCTTCGCCATTCCTGCGTTAGCGTACTCATTTGGCGTTGTCCCATGGTCTGACACGGAGCTTGAGGGGCTTAATAGGAAAGTCAGAACCTTGATGACCAAGTGGAATAAGCATCACCCAAGAGCCGCGAAGGAGAGAATACACATCCCCCGCAAACAGGGGGGAAGAGGTATCCTTGATGTGAAGGAGGTCTGCCACAGCCAAGTCCGTAACCTGCGAAATTACTTCCTCAGTAGAAACGACAGCACTTTGCACGCTGCAGTAAATGCCATAGATAAATCCTACACGCCTTTGCGCCTCGCTTGTCACGATCTGAATGAAGAACAACCCTCAGACCCAGTTGCTGGCCAGTTGGAGGCATGGGCCTCCAAGCCGCTGCATGGACGCTTTTATCATTCAGTTGCGCAGGATCATGTTAGTGAAGGAAAGTCTTTCTTGTGGTTATCGAAAGGGCAGCTGTATCCAGAAACGGAAGGATTTGTTCTCGCAATACAAGACCAAGTGATCAGTACCAGGAATTACAAGAGATATATACTGAAGGAGAAGATCGAGAGCGATAAGTGTAGGAAGTGTAATGCTGCATCCGAGACAATAGATCACATTACATCTGGTTGCGCATTGCTTGCAGGGAAGGAATATACCGAGCGGCATAACAACATGGCTAAAATTATACATCTAGCGCTGGCCAACGATCGAGAACTATGTGATACTGCTGAACCCTACTACAAATATTGCCCAGCCACGGTCCTGGAGAATCAGCGCTTCCGGCTCTATTGGGATAACCCGATCCTAACCGATAAAACCATCATGGCAAACAGACCGGACATAGTGCTTGTTGATAAGCGAGATCGCACCGCTTACATCATTGATATTAGCATCCCTAATAATCATAACTTGGAGCTGAAGTATCAGGAAAAGATGGTAAAATATCTGCCCTTAGCTGCAGAAATGAAGCGATTATGGAACCTGAATATTGTTTGTATCAAGCCCCTGATAATGTCAGTAACGGGGATAGTTCCAAAAAGTTTAGTTCAACATCTTCGAGACCTCGGAATAAACAGTTACCTGCTTCATTCAATGCAGAAGTCCGTCGTTATAAGCACGTCAAGTATTGTCAGGTCGTTTCTTAATATCGAATAATTTTTTTGATTTCGCTTAAAATTTAATTTTTTTAAATTTAATTTTTTTTTTTTTTTTTTTTTTTTTTTTAAATTTTACTTTAAAATAACGTTTACCCTTTTTTCAAGCAAGATAGTATGTGTTACTGACTTTGGCCTGTGGCCCGTCAGTAATACTTGTGCCGGAAGTGTTCCCTCTTCTGAGTTACAAAAAAAAAAAAAAAAAAAAAAAAAATGAATAATATTTAATAAATAATAAATTAAATCACTAAAATTTAATAATGAAATATTTTTATGAACTTTCGTATCAATTACAGCTCAAATACGTAAAAAAGAGTTAAAATATTTAAGGTTTTTATAGTGATGAATGGGTGTCACGAGTCATATTTTTCTTGCCTCTGAGGAGGTACAAAAAAGGACCTAAACAAAAAACGTTTTACGGGATCTTAGTTTGCCATGAAAAGAGTCCCTGAAAATTGAAGGGTCAAATTTTTGCGCGGTTGTCAGGTCCCTGAAAAACATCGTCAAAAATAGCTGAAAAGTCGCTAAAAATCGTGTTTTTCTGGCTTGTTAAGGGCTCCGCAGAGGTACAAAAACATACCCCAGCAAAATAATTATTATATCCTCTTATTCTACTATGAAAAGAGTCTACGAAAAGTGAATGTCCGATTTTTTACATGCTTGCCAAGTCGTGCAAAAAAATAGCGAAAATCGATGTGATTTCGGCCAAATCGAGTGATACGGCCTAACTGTGAGCTCGCAAAGCGGGGAAAAACCGCCCGCATTTAAAAAACTAATATTTTTCCCTTATCATCTATATAAATAGTTCCTAAAAACCGAAAATTGACTTTTTGCGTGGATGCCAAGTCACCTAAAAAAATCGATGAAATCGTTGAAATACGCGAAGCGCATTCGGCCGCAATCGCGTTTTTTGCATTTTTAAGGGCATGTGGGGGGCACAAAAAATATGTTGATTTAAAAATTAATTAGTACACCTTAAATGACTACTAGTAGTGAGTTAATGCTCCAAAATTCAGGGCTCTAGCGAATCTTTATTATGCTTAAATAGTGCGATGAAATCGGGAAAAACAGCATGAATCACGTGATTTTTTGACACAAACTGCAGGAGAGGCACCCCAAGAAATTTTTTTTTCGAGGAACGCTTTGGCACACTTTAGGTTGATGCCTAGGCGCAACTTTTCCCCCCTATACGTTTTTGAAATTCGAAAGTCGATGTTTTTTGACTCGCCCTAGGGGGGGGGTCGAGGAGAACGTTACGCCATTTTGTTTTTACATGTTAAAGGATAGGGACATACGTTATAAAAGCGTTACAAGAGGGGGAAAAGAGTCGAATAAAACAGTACGCCATTTTGTTTTCACGTGTTAAAGGCTAGGGGCCCTCCGCCCGCCCTCCGTTACAAAAGCGTTTCAAGGGGACGAGGGGGTTAAGAATGCCGAAAAAACGTTACATACTTTAGGGACGGCCACAAGATTATGTGTTTGTTTACAATTGAACTACCTATAATGCAGCCTATCAGTCCTAAATCAGTCTATCAAGACAAGGACAAACAAAACCCCTTGCAACTTATGCCTATGACATTTAAGGAGTTTCCCGTCAAAATCTAATGATCCGATTTTTTTTTACCCAATTCATCAAAAATCGCTCCACTAATAATTTTGCCTTCGTTATGAATGGAGCCCCTTCTCTCGAGAAGAGTCATCCATGGATTTTAAGACCTCGTAGCGTCTAACACATAGAGTCGTAATGTAAGTGGGAGAGCTGGCGCCACTTTTAAGCATTTTTCATGTCCCGAATTCCGAGACTCCTGTGTGACGCCGGGTCACTTTTTCGATACATAATCGATATACGTTGCGATACACGGGTACCCGGCCATCCGATGACAACAACAACAACAACAGAGGAGATAGGGATTACCACGTATTCCACACCGCCATTTTGGATCGAAAATGTATCGAAAAAGCGACCCGAACTCGGCGCACACCGGGCTCGGAATTGGTCGAGCAGAACATGGCGCCAGCTCTCCCATTTAAATTACGACTCTATGTACTCTATGGTCTAACAATAAGCGATTAAAAATAATGTTTTGTGAGGTATAACTGACCCGCCCTCACCCGATCCATGATGTCACGCTTAAACCCCTCATTCATCCGAGCTTTGACCGGGCGAAGTTTGTTTTCATCGCGGTCTCAACAGGTGGCATTGTTTGAGTCGAGCGCGAAATTTTCCGTCGGACCCGAGGATTTACAATTCAAATGGCCGACCCATATAATGTGTTGCGAATTCTGGGCTCGCCTCCAAAGTCATGGCCAATACGCCGGCTTCGAAGCGTGACTTGAAATAATGGCGCACAGCAGCGCCCGCGCCGCGTCCGAACGTTTACGTTACTCCTATTCTCATTTCCAATTAGTATTGACGGGGAATTTTTAGCGGTGGCTAGTTATTCCTTGACGGAGATGAGGACGTGGACCTTCAAATGCTGCCGTGATAGCGAAGAGAGCCGTAAGTACAAAAGTGAAGTTCTGAGAAAACGGGCTCAGAAGCTTCTGATCGGAACATTTTATTGAAAGAAGCCTCCGTTCTTTGTCAAATTGCCACTATTCGTCCGGAAGACTCTTAGAAATCGTATGAATGATTGAAAATCGACTGATTTTATTTCCATTACATAAAAAGGATTTCGACGGTGAAAGTCGGCAATCACATAACTCAGTTTGCGACGTCGCAGACTTCCTGTCATACTTTATTTTTTGAACGGAAAACTACTCAACGGTAATTCCATAAAACTGCCGTGATTTTTCTTCTATGTGCGAGGAAAATTCTGCAAAAACTGCAAGGAATCATGTCCATTTGTTCTCCTTTAAAAAAATAACATAGTTGCGGAGATTTTCAGACACCGCAAACGAGTTATGTGATTGCCGACTTGCACCGTCGATATTTTTCATTTTCATGCTAGGTTATTGTTAGGCAAGACAGCCGTAAGTGCTATGATCTGCATGCTTTCGTGGTTGCGTTTTGGACGCACAACAAACACATTTTCAGGTTAGAAATTGGCAGAAGAGGGCGGCACTTTACTGGAAAGCACTGTTTTCATTGGCTCTCATGCACCTGCGGCTGTCTTGAAAAAAGCTATGTCATTTTTTGTGCACTTACGGCTTTCTCATAGTCTAGTTTTCATCAAATTAGGATGCAGTTTGCTGTTTTAGCTGTCTCAGTAATTTCATTTAAAAAAGTTAAGACGAATTTTGAAGAAAACTCGATTTCGAAAATCTTGCACTTACGGCTCTCTTCGCTATCACGGCAGGATGGTCCATGGGCATGGAGTCCCCTCCCTTACTAAAAACAAAAAAAATCCCTCAATCCATCCCGATTCATCCAAATAGGCCCGTTGCGAACTTTTCCCAAAGGAAAGAAAGGAGTTATTACGAAAGGGAGATGGTTTTAAAATGAATCGAATTTTACAGAAACGTACCAAGTCACGCTTTCTAGGACTGCCCCCCCCCCCCCCCCCAAAAAAAATGTACGTGGTCCTTCCCAAGAAATGCAAGGGATTTTGCTAAATTAGTGACTTATTTCCATCTTTGAAAAAGTTTAACTATTGTCGTTAAGAACCCTGGTAAAAATTGGCGATAGGAGCTGCATTTCAAAATACTATATGAATTCTTATAGCCGGCTAAAGGAGGCGATAGAAAATCATATAGCTGACTGTAGAAAGCGGAGAAAATCATACGGCCGGGCTATACGAAGCTATAAAAAATTATGCAGCCGGACTATAGTTCCTATCGCCGGATTATACACCTTATCGTCATCTGCTATGGGAGGCTATAAGAAATTGTGTAGAAATTTGTGTGCTTTGAAAATAATTAAGTTTGATAAGGAACCACCTTAATATTTACAAAACACGCATTATATTTTCCTTTGATACATATTTTTTTTTAATCAATTAAAATAAGAATAATCCATACAGAGCATGCAAACATTTCAAAATCATGAGTTGAAAAACGCTGACTCCGCCAGGTTAAATGTTAGAGCGGCGACGTACTGGCGCCTACAAACCTAACAGGGATACTTCACGCATTGCGCAACGCGTGAAGTATCCCTGTTAGGTTTGTAGGCGCTAAGGCGTTTTTCGCGCTGGCTGCCCGCCCACCGCGCCGCAGCGTGTCACGGCGCTTGAAGCAACTATTTCACACCAGAGGCATTGCACAGTATCATACGAAATTGAAGGCGCGCTAACATATTAGGAATGGCAGGCATCCATCAAAAGTTCGGAGCTTTCCTCACAAAATAAATCAAGATACTACGGCCCAAAAAGAGAGCGGTAGTCCAAAAACTCACTAAGTCCTAGCATCCGTAATTGGTAACATTTAGTATACACTTTATCGCCTGGCTGTTGCTTAGTTGTCATCGGCTATAAAAGGCTATAAGAAATTGTGTATCCGGCTATAGAAGCTATTGGAAATCTTACAGGCGGCTGTAGGTCTATGGTATTTTGGAACACAGATTCTACTGCCAATTTTTACCAGGGAACAGCTAAAAATTGGATCGTTTTTAGCAGAAAGTAACCAGCGCAATTACAGTGTTGTAAAAATGTTGCTTCTTCATAATTATCTGAAAAATCTCCTAGAACAGCAAATTGTTTTTGCTTTCCACCAAATAATCGTTGATTTTAAAGAAAAACAACCGTGTAAATTTTAATACTGTACGTATTTCAAGTGTTTTTAAAAGCAAAGAAGGAGATGCACGATTTGAAAACACTGTACTCGCATTGGTTTCTTTTTGCTAAATGCGATACAATTGCCCTTGAGACGATAATAATTTGTCTAAATTTTCCTGAAAAGGTTCCCCGGGTCGCCCTTTGAGGCTAGGGAACTCCCTCAAAGTTCTCTTTGGAGCTGGAGAAGTCCCACTGATCCCCTTTGACGAGGTTCCCTCTTGGCCGCTCCCACAAGAAGTTCCTGCTTCCGCCCACGCCGCGCCGGAGTGACTCGACCATATCAAATTATATCCTCACCGTTGTATACTTTTTGAAACTGACCGTTCGAAAATATTCAAATTATTTACGCGAATTGTGAAATTGGGTGTGAATTTCAGATTTTCCTTTTTGGGAGTCATAGATCGACGAAGCTGACTACACTGGAAAAAAAGAATCTTAAATTTGCCGCCAAGAAGTATTTCTTCTTAAATCAAGAATTTTGCTGGTTAATATAAACTACTTTTTTTGCTTATCCCAAGCATTATTTTTCTTGAATCAAAAAAAAGTCAGCTTAAAGCAAGATAAAGAAAATTCTTGGAGGCAAATTCAAGAATTATCATGCTTGATCCAAGCTACTTTTTTTTTCAGTGTAGGTAAACTACTATAGTTTTCTTAGAAACTTGGGAACGTCCTAAAAAAATTTTATGAAACTTGCAGAGAAGTTAGAAACTCAAAACTGATTTGTACGCAATGATGGTTCCAAAAACTATCCTTCCAGCGGCCTAGCTCTTACAATTAGTTTTCAGATAGGAAAATTATTTTTATCGATATTATCAAAGGTACGTCTCACTCACTTTTAAAAAAGGGATCGGGCAAAATATCCGTCAAATGTAGGTGCATTAATTTTACCATCCTCTCTCCCTGGTAAAAATTGGCGGTACAATCTGTGCTCCAAAATACCATAGACTTACAGCCGGCTGTAAGATTTCCAATAGCTTCTATAGGCGGCTACACAATTACTTATAGCCTTTTATAGTCGATGGCGACTAAGCAACAGCCAGGCGATAAAGTGTATGCTAAACGTTACTAATTACGGATGTTAGGACTTAGTGAGTTTTTGGACTACTGCTCTCTTTCTGTAATCTTGATTTATTTTGCGAGGAAAGCTCCATACTTTTGAAAGATGCCTGCCATTCCTAATATATTGGAGCGCCTTCAATTTCGTATGATACTGTGCAATACCTTTGGTGTGAAATAGTTGCTTCAAGCACAGTGTCACGCTGCGGCGCGGCGGGCGGGCAGCCAGCGCGGAACGCGCATTGGCGCCTACAAACCTAACAGGGATACTTCACGCATTGCGCAATGCGTGAAGTATCCCTGTTAGGTTTGTAGGCGCCAGTGCTTCGCCGCTCCGCTTTGTGTTAGGCTTTAATATTTAATCTCGCGCAGTCAGCGTTTTTCAACTCATGATTTTGAAATGTTTGCACATCCTGTATGGATTATTCTCATTTTAATTGATGAAAAAAAATATGTATTAAAGAAAAATATAATGTTTGTTTTGTAAATATTAAGGTAGTTCCGTATCAAACTTAATGATTCCCAAAGCACACAAATTTCTACAAATTTTCAAATTTCTACACAATTTTTTATAGCCAAAAGGGTATAAAAAATTGTGTAGAAATTTGTATAGCCGATGGCGATAAACTGTATATCCCGTTGATAGGCTCTATAGCCCGGCTGTATAAATTTTTATCGCTTCGTATGGCCCGGCTGTGTAATTTTCTCCGCTTTCTACAGCAAGCTATGTGATTTTCTATCACCCTCTCTAGCCGGCTATAAGTATTCCTATAGTATTTTGAAACGCAGCTCCTATCGCCAATTTTTACCGGGGTCCGGTAAAAACGACAACATTGGTGAGTGACATTGGATACCATGTTGACGTAAACAGGGTATTAACATGTCACCAATGAGAGAGATACCGTGATATTACCATGATGGTACCAACACGGTAACATACTGGTTTCACGATGCTCTCTTCGACCAAGCGGATACCATGTCGATCACATGTTAGTGACACTGACAAGATTATCGTATCATGTTACCAAAATGGTCGTTCACAGAAAAAAATGGATGGTGCTGACGACAGAACCTTTTGTTCATACGGCTCCCACAGTTTCTTTGTTACACTTACAGAACTTTTGGTCGTGGGAACAGAGTACTCTGTTCCCACGACAGAAGTTCTGTTCTCACAACAGAAAAGTTCTGTAAGTGTAACAAAGAAACTGTGGGAGCCGTATGAACAAAAGGTTCTGTCGTCAGCACCATCCATTTTTTTCTGTGTTTTTAATCGGATAGGATAAATATTAGTTGTTGTTAGCAAAAGTAACGTCAGGGATTAAGGTATACGACAAACCTAAATTTTTATCGTCACCTTCCGGCCGAAGTATCACAAGCGCCATGCGACGTTTCAAAATTTCCGCCGACATTTTATTTGTTTTCAAAGAAATTGTTGGTTGAATCTGTTTGAAAATTTCACTGAATTTTATCGGCAGCACAAGGAAAATTCAGTGAAATTTTCGGAGAGCGTTGAACGTTCAACAATTTCTCTGTAAAAAAATATAAGAGTTGCATTTATCGGCACGCAAAAAAAAGGGTAAATTCACCGAAAAAGTATGTTTATCACGAAATCGAAAATGAATGTCACAGTAATTGTAATAATTCACGCAACTAAAAAAGAATTCACGCAATGGAAAAAATGTTGCACGGAAAATCAAAGTTGTGAATAGAAAAAAAAATACTTACACGAAAAATGAAGTGAAGAACAGGAAAATATATCGGAACTCGCACGCAAATTTAAAGTGCAGGAGCGGTAATCAGACGTCTTAAAGTTCATTAAAAATTCATAAAAATTCATAAAAACGTATTGTTCGTCGTATTGTTAAAAATATGTTTTTAAAAGAAATATACTAAAAATGAAGCGTCTTAATCTTGAACCAACAGAGCTTGCTTGGCTTTTCCGGGCCGCCCTCTCTTTCGCTTCTGGCCCAACGGAATGGTTTTGGCCTCTGGTGGTGCATTCACTAATTTCAGCCGGATTTGCATTCCCAATGTATGTTTACAAATGTGTTTTTTCAGGAAGTGAGGGCATGTGCAATCGAAGTCATTAGTATCCTGTTCATTAATCGAGATGGTCCAAATGCTGTAGTGGCTCTGCTTAAATTGGTCGAATGTCTTCCACTTACCGGCCACGGCTTTAAATTTGGTTAGACGTTTTTGAGTGATATTCTCAGACATAGTGGAGGAGGCCGTGAAAAACAGTGACCTATCTTTAACTGACTGTTTTAATACCTCCTTATTCATAGAGGCCCATTGGTATGCAGACGTCCATTCCTTCAGTGAAGCAGTCGGTCGCTCAGCGGTCTTACAGTTCATTTGATTTATTTTTTCGTTTCAACTTGCAGCAGAATTCTGTGGTATCAAATTAAAATGTCGTGCAAAAAATACCGCGCAGTTCAATAAATTTTGCGTGCATTCAGACGATTTTTGTAAAAAAAATTGCGTGCAAACCTCTTTTTTTTGCGTGTGCTTTATTATTCCCCAAAATATAATGGTGGTGGAAATTTTGAAACGTCGCATGGCGCTTGTGATACTTCGGCCGCAAGATGACGGTATCTTGCTGCCCTCACTGATGTTATTGCTTCATTGTGCTATGGTAAATTCTCAAAAAAACAAAACTTTTACTAGCCGTGTCATGCTGGTACAAAGATTTTTCATTGATAAAAAAAAAACAGGTGCGTAAGTAAGTACCTAATATTTACGCATTGGGGTCATTACACGAAGAAATTAATGCATTTTTTATGGTGTCAAGCTAGAGAAATCAGTATTGTATTCAAATAAAAATAAAGTATTTCTAAAGAGAGTGTTAGGGATAACTTCAGCTGCGAGTGCGTCTCTTTGGTTTATCTACCCAATTTTACGGTATCATAGAAGTAGGTATATAAACAATGTATGGACCCGCATTGAATCCGGCGTTCCAAATTTTTTCGCGACCTTCACGATTTTCACCAAAACAAATGTAAAGCAGAGTCAACGTTTGACCGACGCATTTGTCACGCCGATCGATTCCTCGCACACTTCTCTGAATCAGTGATGAACTCTATAAAGTTGCGCCAAAGTTGTTCGTAGTTAGAATATCCTATCTACTAATATCCTATAATATCCTATATCCTATCTCTAATATCTAGTTAGCCCTCGGAGGGAGGGCCTTTTGAACCAAAATAATCAACCATCCCTCTCCCTTTTTTTCAGATTTCTGAAATATAATTAGGAGTAATTGGATTACATTTTTCAAGAAGGAACCAAGAGTATTCCAATGTTGCTAGGATTGTGCAACTTACATTTTTGGCAATAAAATTACTGAAATCATGCAAAAAATTAAATTTAAAAAGATAATTTTCGTCTTTAATTGATAGTTTACCGGGAGTAAAGATGAAAATTGTTCAGATGATCAGTTGGATTGCATTTTGCAAGAAGGAACCAAGAGCATTTCAATGCTGCTAGGATTGTGCAACTTACATTGTTCGCTATATATTCACTAAAATGATGCAAAAAATCAAATTTAAAAACATAATTTTCAACTTGAATTTATAGTTTATCGAGAATAAGAATAAAACTTGTATAGATGATCAGTTTATATTTGCAAGGTAAAGAAAGTTGCACAATCTTAGAGACATTGGAATGCTCCTGCTGGTCCCTTTTTGCAAAATACAATCCAGTTTTTTTCTTTTCAAGTTTGAAAATATTGCACAATTTTAGCGACATTGGAATGCTCTTGGATCCTTTTCGCAAAATGCAATCCTATTGCACGACTCCTTTGTGTATGTCCACCTAGGGAGCTTCATTTGCTGGAATAGCAAATGGAATAAAAAAATTCTTGATTTTATTGCTTGCTTTATTTAACTATCAATAAGTGTTTGCTGACGTGTTTTAAGTTTGATTAAATATCGCGTTTGACCCAGTAGATATTGGAGATGCGAGCAGTTGAGGCCTGTCCTTTTGTTCATAACTCTGAATAAAGTAAAAGAAAACAGAAAAAAGCTGGTTGATAGATTTTTTTACAGAAGATTCTGTTTAAAAAAGGAGGGAAAAAATCAAATTGAAAGTTGTATGTTTTTCAATTGAATGGGATCACTTTCCTGATGTTTTTTTGTCGTACCTAAAAGCATATACACGCATAGACACGCACCATGCACGCGCCTATGAATATTCGCAGGTCAAAAAATGCTAAAATTTCACCAGCCTACGTCGTTGCTTGATTTCAGATACGGGCGGAAGAAAATATTTTACATATCAGCCATTGGTCAGCTGGCAGCTGGAGTTTCCGTGGCCTTTGTGAAGAATTACGTGACATTCGTGACGCTGACGTATATTTACGGTATATTTGGATCCTCCGGTGCTTTCATTACCGGCTACGTTCTTGGTAAGTACCGCGCATGCTCATTTGTCCATAGGAATGCCTCTAGAGGATCTCTGTTCATGTGTATACTCCTTTTTTCTAGTCTAGTTCGTCTAAATGTTAGTATCGCAATTAGTATACGAATCTATCCGCCCAGCAAGAAATTTCCGCCGCTAAGGAAACAAGACTTATAGGCTGATTTGAGCGAGACGTCACAAGGTGAAATATTGTTGACAATATACATATAGCAACCCTGAGAGGTTTTCAGTTGGAGTCGAGATTCCCGGTATTGGCTGCTGAAATTTGGAAAACTGATGAAATATACCCGGCACGATGCACCGAGCTTCTGGAAGTGTAATTTACAGAAATTAATAACAGATATATTAATTAACAGAATTTAATAACAGCAGTGTAGCAATTTTAAAAAAATGTTTTTCAATATAATTTCTATTTTTTATTTTAGATATATATTTATATTTTTTTAGATTTATATTTTTTATTTCTATTTTTTTTTTATTTTTTATTTTTTATTTTTTATTTTATCGGCCCGTGAGTAAATACTTCAAACATTAATAATTATCAGTTTGAGAAGTGGAAATTTTAAGTGAATAAGAGTGAAACATTTGTTTTGAAGTATCGAAGTTTTATGAGTTAAAATATTTCTCAGAATAATTGCTTCGAGGCATCGCAAACAATTTTTCCATCTCATGCTTACGGAGCATGAGGACATTTTGTAAAAGCCTCGTATACTGAAGGAGGAGCAAAGAAAAATAAGTCTGAAATGTATTCGGCGGAAATTATCTGTTCGGCGGACAGTTCCTTATCGTTGTCCATTTATAATTGCATGTCAAGTACCTCATGGAAAAAGACATCGACAAACATACAAAGATAGTGGTGGAGAACCGTCGAATAATAATCCAAAGGAAGGTAGCCTAAACTCTTCCAATTTTTTTCTCATTCTTTGTAGGAGAAAATCTAACAAGTGATCTAAAGGAATCTAAAAAAAATCTTGTAAGTAATATTTTCAACTGATCATAAGTCTAGACCTGAAAGGTCCTTATCGTTACCTCTCATTCGAAGACGTCTCAAAGACGTGTGTAATTTTTTTATTGCCGATGAGACTCTCAAAAATTGATTCTAAGAATTTTCAGGGGTTCATGATACGTTTTGAATAACTGCACATGGAGAAAGAAAAATTCCAAAGGAATTATCACGTTTTGGGGCCTTCGAAAAACAATTTTTTGTGTAACGTCGATAGGATAAATATATATAAAAATCTTATCGAAGAATAGAAGAAAAAAATTTGTGTCCAACTTTTTTTTTTAAAATCGAGTAATTTTCTTTTTATTCGTATGTTTTATCACGGAATTTGATGTTCCATTACATCATTGATTCGTATATTTTCCCTCATTTTCTGCCCGCACCTTACGCTACGGGTCATTACAGATACGAGGCTGGAATGGACGAAGACCGCATCAGCATAGAAAAGTCCATCACCAAACTCGGTCAAATTATCTATACAGAGATAGCACTGAATACATTAGCAGCTTCGTCATGAATGTGGACTAAAAACTACCATCGTTACACCCGGAGTCCCCGCACAGTGTTGCATTCCTGCTGCTATGGACCTCATTTATGCTAAAAAGAACTATGAACAAATTAATTGAATCAAAAGGATCTGCAAACCGCGCAAATCCCATGCCTTTTGATTCTTCTGATTCATTCATTTGTATGTAGCTCCTTCTAGTACAAGTCCAGTGTTTAGCCCTTTATCTCTGCATGGAGAGCTTTGACTTTAGTAGTGGTCTCCGCTAGCGATTTTTCAAATTTGGTAACAATGTTTTTCCTCCATTTAAATGTAGGTAAAACAATTAATTCTAAGTGAAGCAGGCTAGAATTGGTATTTATTATGGATTTGAATAGAGGAAAAATACTGTTGTCAATTTGAAAGAATTGTCACTAACGATCTCTTCGAAAGAGCCTGGCGGCCGTCCATCACGAACTCAACTTTGAGCAATTTTCTTTTGCTAGAAAGTTGATTTTACAAAAATTAAGGCACCATCGTGCTGATCGCAAAATGTTGCACAAGAATTGATTGTTTACTTGTTTAAAAGTCAAAGAGATGGGAAATTCCAGGACTTCGGATATACTGTTGGAAATCTCAGAGTGAAGTCCGGAATGAATTTTACTCGGAGACAAATAATACAATCCAGACCGCGCAAAAGGCTCTCTAGATGAGGCGATAAGTAGACAATCCTAACTGCGTGTGCCAGTGAAGCACCGAAAAATTCCAGGAATAAGCTGCCTTTCAAGTGGACCACATTTTGCATTAAGGAACCATTATTTCTAGCTCAGTGGCTCATCCATAAATGCTTTTCCATCATGGAAAAGCATTGCGAGTATAGGACGGAACGAGCATCGTGTTCCGCAACACCCGCCAATCCAAGCCCACCTCTCCCTTCTTCCCCTGTGGCGCTCAGTTCCGTTTGATAGAAATACGTCCATGTATACGAAGTTGCAGCAGTACAAGTGAAGGCGCGCAGCTGTTTTATCTCGCCCACTTAGAAAGAGTCAAGCCTTATGCGCGGTCTAGATTGTATTGTATGTCTATGGTTTTCAGCGATGGAAATAATAGGAGCCTCCAAGCGGACGTTCTACGGGATTGGCATGCAAATATTCTTCGCATCGGGGATTTGCCTGGTCGCCTTCTGGGGCTGGCTCATCAAAGACCGTGTCTGGCTCCAGCTCGTCTACGGCCTCCACTCCGTCCTCCTCATCGGCCATTGGTGGTAAGTTCCGCAGCCGATCTCTTCATTCCTAGAGTACCTAGATAGGAAGAGTATGGACAACTCTATAATCCCGGATATCCACCAGGCATTCACCGACGCCTCCGCCACACGGAGAAAAAAATCTCGTGCGTGGGACCCGAAGTTTAGGTCATATGGATCTCTGAAGTTTTCGGATTGAGCATCTGAGCACTTTAGGTCTAGCTGCCGAGGTTCGGATCACACATCTGAAACTTCATTTCTTACATCTGAAGTACTTCAGATGTGAGAAACGAAGTTTTTCGGATGTGAGAACCGAAGTTTTTTGGATGTGAAAACCGAAGCACTTCAGATGTAAGAACTGAAGTTTCAGATGTGTGATCCAAACTTCAGCAGCTGGACCTAAAGTGTTCAGATGCTCAATTCGAAAACTTCAGAGATCCATATGACCTAAACTTCGCGTCTCACGCACGAAGTTTTTTTCTCCGTGCAGTAAGGTCAGGGCCCTAAAGGGCTATGATTTCAAATCACTTGTTGTTATTACCTCTAGATTCACGTCTTCACTACAGTCAAGGATCGCTGAAATACGAATCTATACGATTTATTACATTTGCGATCAGTTTTGACCCGGAGGGTCTTCTTAGATCTTGTTCCAGGCCAATTTTTGAAACGACGAAATTTCACTTATGATCGCTGTACATCGCAGCCATTTGAATTTTGAGGTTTCAATTACAGTAGAAAACCTTTGGTTACTATAGGAAATCTGTCCTCGGAAACCAAGGAAAATAGGGTATAGTTCCAGAAAAGATATCAAGAGTTATAGACACCATGATTTACTTTGCCTCTTGGCTCAGGACAAAAATGCTAGCTAATAAGTTCCAGAAGGAAACTATTAATGGGCACTATACAGTTGCTCAAGGATCAAAGTGGTTTAGAAAGCTGATTAGCAGTCATTGTCACCACTAAACTCTCCTCCTCTTATCCGTACTAAACACTTTTTAGGGGCAACATGAATGGATTGTTACCTACATGCGTAGGTAACAAAAGATAATATCACAACTTGTAAATACCAGTATTTATTACTTCATTTGTTTAAAAATCATGTTACCCTCTTGTTTACGTAAACATCAATCACAGTTGCATCATTAACGTGTGTTGCTTGCCGTAGAACCTCGTCTTAATGAAAAGATAATGTGCATGGATATGATTGTGTTGATAGATCATCAATTGTACATTACGAAGTGGATTCTCTATTTATTCAATAATTGTGTAAAAAAAGTCCTCATTAGATAGTCTCATATAAATAGGTACCCATTTTTTCCGAAGAAAAACTCCCCTCGCGGATTGACCCCTTCTGCTTTGAGATGTTGTTAGCTTGCATGTCTTGGTTCATGGATGATGCATGATCTTCAATCAATTATAATTTTGCTCAAGTTAATGCAATGATCACCCAAGGAGCACGGTGCAACGAAAATATTGCAATAACTTTGCAATTCAAGATTTATTTCGTGTCCAA
Source organism: Bemisia tabaci (assembly GCF_918797505.1). NCBI lineage: Eukaryota > Metazoa > Arthropoda > Insecta > Hemiptera > Aleyrodidae > Bemisia > Bemisia tabaci. The sequence continues at coordinate 55,582,284 of NC_092794.1, forward strand.
GAGATAATGGGCGTTGAGGGGATGATTGTGCACGATATCATGACCAAGCAATTGGTATGGTATGGGCATGTGCAGAGAATGGCTGATACCAGGTTGCCGAAGAAGGTGTTGGAGTGGGTCCCCCCAGGTAGGCGACGGAGAGGGCGTCCAGCCAAACGGTGGGTAGAGGGCATCCATGAAGAGATGGAGAGATGCCAGCTTCCGGAGGATCTCTACCATGACAGATTCCTGTGGAGAATAGGAGTCGCAGAGCGCCCAAGTGCGCCGTAAAAGCGGCTCATACATACATACTTTGCAATTCAATGCAATAAAATTGCAATACCCTGGTAAAAATTGGCAGTAGAAGCTGTGTTCCAAAATACCATAGACCTACAGCCGGCTGTAAGATTTCCAATAGTTTCTATAGCCGACAACACAATTTCTTATAGCCTTTTATAGCCGATAGCGATTAAGCAACAGCCCGGCGATAAAGTGTATGCTAAACGCTACTAATTACGGATGCTAGGACATAGTGAGTTTTTGGACTACCGCTCTCTTTTTTGGCCGTAGTATCTTGATTTATTTTGCGAGTAAAGCTCCGTACTTTTGAAGGATGCCTGACATCCCTAATATGTTGGAGCGCCTTCAATTTCGTATGATACTGTGCAATACCCCTGGTGTGAAATAGTTGCTTCAAGCGCCGTGGTGCGCCGCGGCGCGGCGCGGCGGCCGGGCAGCCAGCGCGGAACGCGCATTGGCGCCTACAAACCTAACAGGGATACTTCACGCATTGCGCAATGCGTGAAGTATCCCTGTTAGGTTTGTAGGCGCCAGTGCGCCGCTGCTCCGCTTTGTGTTAGGCTCTAATATTTAATCTCGTGGAGTCGGCGTTTTTCAACTCATGACTTTGAAATGTTTGCACACTCTGTATGGATTATTCTCATTTTAATTGATGAAAAAAAATATGTAGTAAAGGAAAATATAATGTGCGTTTTGTAAATATTAAGGGATTCCGTACAAACTTAAGGATTTACAAAGCTCACGAATTTCTACACAATTTCTTATAGCCTTTTATAGCCGATGGCGAAAAAGCAACAGCCAGGCGATAAAGTGTAAAGCCCGGCGATAGGAACTATAGCCCGGCTGTATAATTTTTTATCACTTCGTGTAGCCCGGCCGTATGATTTTTTCCACTTTCTACAGCCATCTATACGAGGGCTGTCCCAAAAGAAACCGGACTTTTGTCATAGAAGGCGAACCGAGCGTCGTAATGAAGTTTTCTTGGGATTGTTTGAAAGCTGATAAGCTACTGGAGATGCTTGTTTTTACAGAATGCAAAAATTCGTCTTGGTAAGGAAACTACACGCTTTGGAATAAAGGAAAGTCAAACTCGAGTTGCGATTTTTGTCTTTATTTCAAGAAAAATTTGGATACAACTTAAGAAAAAACCCAGGTTTTAAGTTAAAAACTTCGTTGCTCTCTCATTCAAATGCTTAAAAATGAGGAAATTAACATTTTAAGCAGCTTACCAAGTCATCACCTATCCCCTTCAAAATACTCGCCAGCTTTTTCGATGCATTTTTGCCACCGTTTCTTCAATTGGAAGAAACACTGTTGGAAATCCTCAGGTTTGAATGATCGCAATTCCTTCAAGGTGTTCTCTTGAATTTCCGGAATGATTTGAAAACGTCGACCTTTCAAGGAAGATTTAAGTCGTGGAAATAAGAAAAAATCACACGGAGCCAGGTCAGGTGAATAAGGGGGATGAGGGAGGACACTCGTGGCATTCTTTGCTCAAAATTCGCGAATTTGGAGGGATGCATGGGCAGGTGCATTATCGTGATGCAGAAACGAGGAATTGGCTCCGTGTGATTTTTTCTTATTTCCACGACTTAAATCTACCTTGAAAGGTCGACGTTTTCAAATCATTCCGGAAATTCAAGAGAACACCTTGAAGGAATTGCGATCATTCAAACCTGAGGATTTCCAACAGTGTTTCTTCCAATTGAAGAAACGGTGGCAAAAATGCATCGAAAAAGCTGGCGAGTATTTTGAAGGGGATAGGTGATGACTTGGTAAGCTGCTTAAAATGTTAATTTCCTCATTTTTAAGCATTTGAATGAGAGAGCAACGAAGTTTTTAACTTAAAACCTGGGTTTTTTCTTAAGTTGTATCCAAATTTTTCTTGAAATAAAGACAAAAATCGCAACTCGAGTTTGACTTTCCTTTATTCCAAAGCGTGTAGTTTCCTTACCAAGACAAATTTTTGCATTCTGTAAAAACAAGCATCTCCAGTAGCTTATCAGCTTTCAAACAAGCCCAAGAAAACTTCATTACGACGCTCGGTTCGCCTTCTATGACAAAAGTCCGGTTTCTTTTGGGACAGCCCTCGCATGATTTTCTATCGCCTTCTTCAGTCGGCTATAAGAACTCCTGTGGTATTTTGAAACGCAGCTCCTATCGCCAATTTTTACCACGGTAATTTTGCAATTTTCCAACATGAAAGATCAGATAAAAAATGAGTGAAATTTTCAATTCAAAATTCTCAAAACTCCCCTGGTAAAAATGCAATTTCCCCGGAAAAATCTGGCAATATTGAAATGTCGTTACGTCCTCTCGTGAGAGAAACGAAGTATCGCCATCGTTGCAACTCAACAGACACCCCGAAGTTACGTGCCAATGGATGAAGAGATCAGGCGTAGTTACCGTACATTAAAACAAACATCATTCGAACATTCATTGAAAAGAAATAGTGAAACATCTCGTTGTCAGTGACAGTTTCCAAGTGAATGGATCAGTGATTGAAGCGACGCAATGAATCGAGAAGAAAAAATCAGTGCTTCAAGATAAATACACGACATAGTTTGTCTACGTGCTCAAGTGTATCACACTCTTATGAGTCTAGGCAAATGAAAAACTAAGAGTGTCACTTATTATTCAAAATTTAATAACCACTCGAGGAGACAGTCCGAGATTGAAGTCCGTAGTATCATATCGTAAGAGCCATCGGAGAGATCTTGTAGGATTTTTTTACTAAACCCTCATTCAATATTTTCATAAGTATACACTTAACAACTTAAACTGCTATGGAAAGTACAGTCGTCGTGATTGACCTATTAAATCAAACATCTCCATCACACTCGGAAAAATTTCATCATGACTGGTAAACTTTTGCCTGTCTTAACTATAAAAGTTTACATTGAGAGATAATTTAAGTCGCTATTTTGGCGGAAGAAGTATGCTCCTCAACGGAAGGAGAAACTGCCGGAAAAACAGTTTTCTCGGTTTGATGCATCCAATTGTTTTAGATTCAGGTAACCACCACCCTGGTAAAAATTGGCGACAGGAGCTGCGTTTCAAAACACCATAGGAGTTCTTATAGCCGACTGAAGAAGGCGATAGAAAATCATATAGCTGGCTGTAGAAAGTGGAAAAAATCATACGGCCGGGCTACACGAAGCGATAAAAAATCATACAGCCTGGTTACAGTTCCTATCGCCGGGCTTTACACTTTATCGCCTGGCAGTTGCTTTTTCGCCATCGGCTATAAAAGGCTACCAGAAATTGTGTAGAAATTCGTGTGCTTTGTAAATCCTTAAGTTTGTACGGAATCACCTTAATATTTACAAAACGCACATTATATTTTCCTTTCCTGCATACTCGTTTTCATCAATTAAAATGAGATTAATCCATACAGAGTATGCAAACATTTCAAAGTCATGAGTTGAAAAACGCTGACTTCACGAGATTAAATATTAGAGCCTAACACAAAGCGGAGCGGCGGTGCACTGGCGCCTACAAACCTAACAGGGATACTTCACGCATTGCGCAACGCCTGAAGTATCCCCGTTAGGTTTGTAGGCGCCAATGCGCGTTTCGCGCTGGCTGCCCGCGCGCTCAGTTCCTTTTGATTTAATGTCAAATCCCGCTTTTCCATTTTCTCAAAAGGAGCTATATCCACTTATACATCATTCCTTATCCAGCTCACCACGAGCACACCCCATCTTTCCACTTGCACAACGTTCCATTCAGCATAAATACGTCCATTTGGCAATTCTTCTGAAACGAATTTGGCAATCCTTTCTGCTGAACGCGTTCCAAATCTGACTCCACGCTTTTGTTTATAAAACTTTTGAAATATTTAAAAAATATTGTATTGTGATTGGATTTCTTTTGGGGCAGGTTGATCGACGAGTCGCCGCGATGGCTGTGGGCGAACGGACGACGGGAGGAGGCGGTGGAGATCGTGGAGCGGGCGATGCGGGTCAACGACCCGGGGGCCTCCATGGACACGGGGCGCTTCCTGAAGGGCCTCAAGGGGAAGGAGAAGAACGAGAAGGAGCGGGAGGCCAACGGAGACCACGAGGACCTCCACGAGCCGAGGCCCAACCTCGGCATCCTGGACCTCTTCAAGACGCCCCAGCTCAGGATGCGATCGCTCATCGTCTGCCTCAACTGGTAAGCTCCAACTTTCGAGAATTTGCACGTTTTTAGAATTTTGTTTATGAATGGGAGCCGCTGAGCGACTTGAGTATCCTCGGTTTTTAGATTAAACAATAGCTGGAGGAAAAAAGTTAAAAGTTAAAAGTTAATACTTATCTGTTCCCGTTGCATATTTTTTTGTCTTGTCCTGTTTAAAAAAGAACTTAAAATGGAGATGTTGCATGTGTGAGGAATTTGCGATTTGACTGATGATTTTTATGTAAAAGTTCGTGAGAAACACGATGGTGCCACTGGTTTTCTCTGAAATCATCTTCAAAGCTCAAAAAAGCTCTCAAAGTGAGGCCACAATGAAGGGGATATCCCACCCTACCCTGAGAGCCCACCTCTACATGAAGACAAACTCTCCATGCAAAGATAGGGAGCAAATACATCGACAGGGCTGCCACTTTATTTGGGGACTCCAAAACTGAAAACACGGCAACCCTGCTAATGTATTTGCTCCCTATCTTTGCATGAAGAGTTTATCTTAATGTAGAAGTGGACTCTCAGGGTAGGGTAGGATATCCCCTCCATTTTGGCCTCAACTTGAGAGTTTTTTTTGAGCTTGAGAGTTGATTTCAGAGAAAACCAGTGGCATCATCGTGTTTCTCGCGAACTTTTACATAAGAATCAACAGTCAAATCACAAATTCCTCACACATGCAAAACATCTTCATTGCGAAATTAGCCATGGCTGATAATACTGATGATGTTTGATGGCAGGTTTGCGGCCAGCTTAGGTTACTACGGTCTATCTCTAGGCGCTAGTCGGATGGAAGGCAATCCTTACGCAACGTTGTTCTTCATGGCCTTTATAGAGGCGCCATGCTACTTCATCGTCATGGCCTATATGGACAGGACGGGACGACGTAGTATGAATTCCACGTTCCTCCTTGTTGGCGCCGTCTCTCTTCTCGCTGCTACGCTCATCCCCAAAAGTAAGTCCTTTTTCATGTTCAAAATTGTTTTGTGTTGTTTCTTGACTTAAGGATCACAGGATCCTCACAGGGGTGTTGCTTACAGGATACGCAATGCTCTGGGGAGGGAGGGTCTGAACCTGCGTCAAGTGTACGTAAAGGGGGGGGGGGTCCATTAAGGCTCCGTTATTTAACGCTTGACGCTGTATTTTACTTTCTCGTTTTTGTTTTTTTTTTACTTGTGTTTAAGAAGGTTTTCTACTTAGTTTTTGCTTCTCCATTTGACTATATTCAATATTTTTTTGCATTGCTTTTTGCATTTTCTCTCAAGTTTCAGCATTTTCCTTTAATCTTCAAATACTCAGGAAAAATTTGGACCATTTATTTTGCCTTTATTTTCCTCTATAATTTTTATTTCCATTCATTTGTTCTCGAATACGAAAGAAAACACTGAAATTTATCGGAGATTTTTTTTTTACTTTTGGGGGAGTAAGGAGTCAAGAAGAACGTTATGTCTTCTTAGGAGAGTTTAAACCTAAGTTACTGGTGCGTTATTAGGGGGTCAAGCATTCAATTGTTGGTTTTGCGTATTGTATTAACGGTCCATTGGAACTGGGTACCTTTTATTCTTTCGTTTGTCGGTCGCGTCATCTTTAATATGAGGAATCGAATTGATTTTTGACCTATCAGGAAGCAGGATTCCATTAAATGTGAAACGGAAAGTTTGGCGGGCCAAAATTTCGCCGGGTATTAATGGCCTTACTCGGGAGGCGATGCCAGAGAAAATTTGTTTGATTTTTTCTTTTTTAAAGAAAAACAACGGGTATGATTTGATAATTAACGGCTTAGCACATCAATTTCTCCAAGAGTAGATTGCTTTGATTTTTGATAATAGAAAGGTGAAAAATTCTCAACATCACGTCATTTGAAGGACAAGACTTTATTCCTAGATTTGAACACAAAATCTGGCAAAAGTTGTTCGATTTTGCAATCACCTGCCCATGGCATACTGTCGCCAGTTCGAAATCCGATTTCAAATCAATCCTTAAACATCAACTATTTGCGTCAAGTACTCGACCTTTCGAAATAATCGATTTAAAATTACTTGCAGAGTGTAGATTTTACAATCATGAATCTTGTCGCACATTCGTTCATTGATTGATAAGTCGTTCTTTGATTCCGTCATCTCCCAAAAATTTGGACAGACCTCCTATGAGGCGAATTAATAAAGACAGCAAAAATAGCATGCCGCTGAAAAATAAGCCCTTTTGCGATGGAGATGAGCAGCATTTTAAAATATTGTAAAATAAAGATTGTCTGTAGCAATACGCTTAGTTTGTTGCGTTACGTCAAGAACAGTTACGAGACTTGATCAAGTGCCTGCAACACGGAGACAGCTAACTTTATCAGTATATAAATGCAGGTTGCGGAGAAAGTTTTTGAAGGCGATTCATCGGTCAGACTTCTCTGATTGCTATATGAAACTATGAGTTAAATTTATATAGCGTCTTATCGCAACATGATTTTTTCTTCGTTATATATTTGTATGGTCATCTCTCCGTATCATCTGTGCTTCTTTAGTCTCAGAAAAGTACACCCCACACCATCTGAACTACATTTTACAGTAAGGAACTACCAGTGGCGTGGCGTGCTTTGCAATATATCGATTGATCTGCCATCTAGACCTATGGAAAAGGATCGATAAACAGGGTGTTCGTAACGAACACCTTAATAATCGATTCTTTGCTATAGCTTCAAATGGGGAAATATCGATAATCGATTGTTCACGCCACGCCACTGAGAACTACTCTATCTGGCTCATTTAAGAAAAAATGCCAAATTTGGCCTTTAGTTTCTCTACATTGGAAAAACACATTGGATCTAGAGTCCAGACTCTTAAAAACATCGACAAGAAAAAGTACTCTTGATTCAATCAGAATCTAGCTCAAATCAAGAACCAAACCTCTTAATTTAAGCGGTTTTCGCTTTGATTCAAGCAAAAATCCGATTGAATCAAGAGTACTTTTTCTTGTCAATGTTTTCAAGAGTCTGGACTCCAGATCCAATGTGTTTTTTTCCAGTGTATGCTGACAGGTGTTTTCATGTATAGCCAGAAACGTTAGTTCCTCACTGCGTGAAGTGCAGTCCAACTGGTCTTTTTTAAGACGTCAAACCGTGACCGATCGAACGTTTACCGGTGCTGGTAGGGTTGAGGACAGAAAAGGTGTCGAAGGCTGAGAAAAACTCGAACTGTGCATTGCGCAGTCGATACGTTTCCATCTGAGGTTCGCCGCGTCTCCCCAAAGGTCGTAGCAAATCTTGACCGGCACCGGCTCATCCTCGTTGACGAATTGCCTGAATATCTTGGTGTTTCTCCCGCTCTTCAAATAACTGCATTTCACCTCCAAGTCACGCACCCCATCACCCGGCAGTCCAATCGTCTTCTTGTCACCCTTCGAGAGGAAACCTACCGAAAGAGAGAGACACAAACGAACTTAACACGGATTGCATTTTAGGGGCTTAGAGAACATAAGGCGCATAAGTGCAAATTATGAAAAAATGAATATATTGATGATTTCCAGTAAAACTAGTCTTAATGCATATTCTGAGAAAAATTTTATTCCAAATTCCAATTTTTAAGCATCAAAAAGTTAGTTTGACCTTTCTTTCCGGCTTAAGGATCCATGTAATTTTTGAACTTCAAACAAATATTTCTCGAAATAGCAGAAACTGCACTTATGCACCTCGTCACCCAAGCCGAGGGGCTTGCCCCCAGAATTAAAATAACCCTATACAAATAACCCAAATTAAATATATGTAAAATAAAATAAACACAAGTATCATTAAGAAAATCATTTAAAGTATCATTTTTAATCATTAAGGAAGTATCATTTTGCAATAACGCACCGATCGATGTAGGAAAACTAATAGCACCTGTCTATGGCCAAATGCGAAATTACGTATCTCCGTTTGTGACGTTACAGACTTTCCGGCATACCTCATTTTTTTCCTTTGGAAAACCATTAAACGCAATTTATTGAAACGGTTTTTCCTCTCTCTTAGCAGAATATTCTGCATGAATTTCAAACCGTAAAGTCGACTTAATTCTCCCCGAAAAAATGAATTGGGAGTGTAAATTTTGAAACACCGCAATGAAGGTATGTGGTTTCGTACTTTGGTCATGGACATGTTGTTTCTAAAATGAGTCATTGCATAGTAGTTTTATATTGCAGAGTATAATCCAAGTATTACCATCTATAAGATAAGGAACCATTGTCCACAAAGGCGAAATTTTCCGTAGTTCAGTATCAGTGGTAAATTTCTACTGTCCTGATGAATAAGTTGAGAGCAGTTTTGTTCATTTCGTCGCACCTCTGACGTGAGAGCGAAACGTCAAAAAACGAGGCCTGATTACGTCTCCCCTATCTTCAGCTGTCCTCCTCACGTAACCCTTGAGGCACGCCAAAAATTAGACAAACGGAACCAACACAATAAAAGGGAATAGATCGGGGGAAAGACGCGCGTCGATGACGGCGCAGAGATACAACTATTCGTACTTGATGGATGGCCGTGTTGCGTCTGCGTAATTGAAGGCGTGCTGGCGCGAGGCGTGAACTCGCAATGCTCCGCATCGGTGCTGCCAATGAGGCTCCGCTCAGATTGGATTCGGGAGAAGAATTAAAAAACCAGGCCTATTACGTCTCCCCTATCTTCAGCTGTCCTCCTCACGTAACCCTTGAAGCACGCCAAAAAATCAGACAAACGGAACCAACACAACAAATGGAAATAGATCGAGGGAAGGACGCGCGTTGACGGCGCAGAGATACAACTATTCGTACTTGATGGATGGCCGTGTTGCGTCTGCGTAATTGAAGGCGTGCTGGCGCGAGGCGTGAACTCGCAATGCTCCGCATCGGTGCTGCCAATGAGGCTCCGCTCAGATTGGATTCGGGAGAAGAATTAAAAAACCAGGCCTATTACGTCTCCCTATCTTCAGCTGTCCTCCTCACGTAACCCTTGAGGCACGCCAAAAAATCAGACAAACGGAACCAACACAACAAATGGAAATAGATCGAGGGAAGGACGCGCGTTGACGGCGCAGAGATACAACTATTCGTACTTGATGGATGGCCGTGTTGCGTCCGCGTAATTGAAGGCGCGCTGGCGCGAGGCGTGAACTCGCAATGCTCCGCATCGGTGCTGCCAATGAGGCTCCGCTCAGATTCGGGAGAAGAATTAAAAAACCAGGCCGAATACGTCTCTCTAATCTTCGGCTATGTTCGACACTAGATTTGTTTCTTTTTTGTTTCAATTTTATATCGGATTCTTTTTTTACGATGAATTGGTAGACTCGTATCTAGAGCTCGTATGCATTAGCCCCTTAAAGTCCGTGGCCCACGTTTTTTTAGCAGACCCCCTGTCAGTTTGACCGGACTTCGGGAATTTAGGGGTTTAGGTTTTTATTCCAGGCTTTTTCAACAATGATTTGTGATTCTCGCGCAATTCTACCTCTTTGAAGTATATTCAATAATTACTTCTTTTCTGTCTAATGAACTCGTTAGAGTGATTAACTTACGGCCATTTTGAGTTTTCGTCACATTTCCCAACTTCAACCCATAAATCCACTTATTCTTGAGACCAAAGTATTTATACTGAGCAAATGCAGAAAGGTTCATCGGAAAGTTTGGGATGAAAAACGCCTATGAATCAGTGGCGTGGCGAGCTTTGGGATATATCGATTGATCCCCCATTTGAACCTATGGAAAACGATCAATTACAGGGTGTTCGCAGCGAACACCTCAATAATCGATTTTTTACCATAGCTTCAAATGGGGAAATATCAATAATCGATCATTCACGCCACGCCACTGCTATGAATTTTAAACCAAACTAGAATCATGGCGGTTTGAAATTTCGAGTGCAGGAAACACAATTTCGAGAAAAAAACTACTTTATGTCTAATCTCAATTTGAAAATGAAATGAAGACTACGCATAAAATTAAATATGCGTTAAGGAGTAGATTTAACAATCAGACTTTTGCGACAAGGGCAGTTTTACGTAAAAGAATTCTACTTATTTAAATGTATCTGTTTAATACAATAGACTCATTTTTTTAAAAGGAAATTATTGAAATCTGGAAAATTTACCCATTTTATGCGATAAATCAAATGAGATGATGTCCCTAGTCAATTTTTCGGAAATTTTCGCTCGTGTTATGAGCACTCGTGAAGACTAAAGACTGTTTAATTGAATTGCATTTTGCAATAAGGAACCACTAGCTCTAGCTCTTTCATAAAAGCACATATCTGCATAGGAAAACCAATGGCATGTATGTTGTTTCTAAAATGGGCCAGAAATAGTGGTTCCTTACTGCAAAATGTAATCCAATTGTGCAACTTCCATTCTTTGAAATAAAATACCTATCGAAAATCATGCGAAAAATAAATTTATATTGGTAATTTCGTCTTGAATTTATAGCTCATTGGGAGTAACGATAATTTTTGTTTAGATAATCCTTTTATACATCTTTGAAAGGTAAAAAAGTTGCACAATCTGAGCGACAGGAATTCTCTTGGTTCCTATTTGTAAAATCCCATCCAATTAAGCTTGATGCTATTCAGGTACCTGATTCATCGTCGAATCTCCTGTTGTTCAGGTTGTAAACGATGGAACACGATGTTAGAACATCCCCCGAGTTACGAATGGAAATGTAACCGGACTGCTTACTGCCGGTAGGTAGCGCGGTAATCAGAGTAATCGTCACCAAAATAAACACTACATCAAGCGAAATTCTCATTTTTGCACGAATTAAAAATAAACCTCTCGAAACCGGGTGAAAATTTACAAAGCCACTCTGATAATTATATAGAGTTACTGTTTTGATCAATCAGAGACTGCTACAGGATAATTTTTCCGACCGAGAGACCTGATTTGACCTGGTGACCTGATTTGGATATCGGCGCGTAGGTCAGAGTCATGCGTGATTGCCAATTGTAAAACGCTCGCAATCTTTTCTCTCCGTGAAGCGGAACTGGAAATCAGTGCTCGTTACCCTCTTTCAAGAATCTACTATGACGAACATGCAACGTTTATTCCGGCACATTGTCGGAACATCGTTGAGTAAAATAAGTTAAATTTATTCACATTTTCACGTCAACCTTGGTAGAGAACTTGGAAAAGAACATAAGCGCGCTTCCTGGGTTTGAGGGTCTCACTGAAAAAAAAAAAAAACTCGGTGTTTTTACGAAGAAAAGGGTAAAATTACCAAGAATTCAGGGTTCTATTTAATCCCAGTTTTTTCTTGGTAAAATTGCCATTTATGGAATCGGTAATTTTACCGAAAAATTTCGGTAAAATTATTGAACTTTCTCGGTAATTTTACTGGACCTTGGTAAAAACGCCAACATTTTTTATCGACTGTGGTAGAATTACCGAGATAAAATGGCAAAGTTACCGGGAATTGATTACCAATAAATGTGGTATTCTTACCTGAAAAAAACAGTAAAAATACCGGTTTTTAGGTAAGCTTACCAGTCTGTCTTGGTAAAATTACCAATAATTGGTAAAAAAAGTGAGATGATACAGGTACCAACGGACCGAGGTAAAAACGCCGAGAATTTTATTTCAGTGTGGAGTGTCTCCCCTCCTCCCGAATAATGTTGTGTGGATAGGAACCTCTCGATACCACTAGATACTCGGAGTCTTTCTTTAAAATGTCTAGCTAGGCTCACTCAGAGCAAGCCAGCGGGCTGATTATTGAAATCGATAGACAGAGCAATGGACAAAGGAGACATAGGGAGTATGTAGCGGTCCCATTGGTTGCAATGGATAGTTCCTGTAGACTAAGGGAGGAAATGGTAGACTAACTATAGGGTCTCTCGTGGGCTGCCGTTAGATCGTCTATTACCCACCTCCTGTGTCCATTGCAACCACCCGCCTCCACCAACTGGATCCCTTCATATCCCTCTTGTTTTCTTTGTCTAAAGTTTTGTCTATTAATTTCAATAATCGGCCCGCAGCTGTGCACGCGGAAGGAGAGGAGGTCGATTCATTAATCTACATTGCGAGCGACGATGAACAGACACATGAAGATAGTAAAAGATAAAGAAAAACCCTCGAATGATTGCAGAATAAAACACACACGTTCGCCCAAAACGTCTCAATTTTACTTAATTTTTATTTTTGGTGCGGAGTGTTGTTTCAGTTTTTTAATTTACTCTTTCTTTTCTTTACAAATTCAAAACCGTGTTTCGCAAAACAGTTTTTTTTTTTTTTTTTTTTCACGGAGGGAGAATAAAAGCTAATATAAAGTATTGGTTTACAGCGAGAAGAGGCGAAGAAGCTTGATCGGAAAAAAAGAGTATTGAGCCAGTCATGTTTTTGCATAGATCTCAGAGCTGCTAGATTATTAGTGGGAGGCGGCCTTTGCAAGTAATTTTTCTGCTAGGCCGTTTCCCGTTCGTAGCTTTCATTTATATAATTTAAATTTTTATCTGCTCGCCAAATAACGGGATTTTGCTCTTGTCCTGATGACCTAGCGTCGAAAGGATCGAAAACTCCTTCAATCTGGAGGGTATGCAATTCAATGCTGCAGAGCAGGTATAGTTGCGTCGTCTCGTGCACGGCGCTCCAAAGACCTGATTAGTTTCCGACTGTTAGTCTTACGTTTCACGTATTTACAAAATTGTTTTCATGCGTATAGATGTTACTTGGAGAATTTAATCATTACATTTAAAACTTTCTGACTACAAGAAAATCGCTTTTTTACTCCTGTTTTAACTTCGTTACGTTAAGCCAGCTAACAGGAATAAGGTTTCAATAAAACACAATATTCCTCCTCACAAATTTTACTCCTGCTATATTCAATCATCGAAGAAAATTTCTCAGGAAGCAATCACCATTTGCGAGTCATTTTATCCCCGTATGAACGTGCTGTATCAGTGTTCAACGTTATGGTCGTTTATTCGTAAATTTTAATTTCTCAACCTTTTTCCTCATTGTGTCTCTTTTTATCTCTTATTAGCAACTTACCTCAAAATAAGCGTGATAATTCATCTCCAATTTTTACTCCTTTCATGATAAAATCTGACCTCCCTGTGTTTACCACAAGACCTTGCTCATCTTTTTAACTTTTTTCTCGATTTAGAGACTCACAGAAAATAACAGAATAACGTTCTCACCTCGAGAGATTTAAATGAAATCAAAACATAGGATCGAGAAACTCACAAACAAAAAGAGAACAAACTAACAAAGGTCAATGAAACAACACATTCTAAATATCTTGGAAAACTCCTCGATTTCCCAGCGAGAGTTTCCCCGTCATGCGATGCAAGCTTAGAGCGAAGAATCTTGATGAAATGTAGTGAGATATCTTAATTTATCGGGCCAAAAATACATTATCTTCCACTTGATGAATCTTCATAAAATCAAATTATTTGAAAAAATGACATTTCCTAATTTTTTCTTCCACTTACTTTCTGTTGATTTTAGTTTTTGATTAGCATGAGACGAAGGTTTGCGAATTTCTTTAGTGCCGGTGTTTTTCAGGGGAGGCTCACGTGAAATTAGAGATAGCTTTTGACCACTTTTTATAGACGATTTTCTTTATTTTTTGAAATGAATGTTAAAATCGCCAGGTTTCGTCAGTCTAGATAAAGCGCAGTTCGCGGTGCGGGCTGATTGTCGAAACTTATTTCAGCACGAGAAGATACTTATCGAGAATTGATACATAAAACATCATACAGTTAGAGCTACCCAACCCATGTCGTGTTTCATCTCGCTGACATAATAGGTACATAATAATTTCAACAATCGGCGCCGCTGGATGTATTAAATGTTGAAGGATTGGGTAAAGAATCAGTGTCAATACAAGCCAGAAAAATAAAGACAGTCAAAGAAAAGCAATACTTCTTCTTCTTCTTATACTTTATTAGAAAATTATAAAGAAAAACAGCAATACCTAGAGGCGCACCTAATTAGAAAAAGTTTTAGAGGGAATGTTGTAATATCTCTGTAAACTGTGCATATTTTTAAAAACTTTATCCGTGTCTTGCCCTCCGTATTGAAATTTTTCACGATTTTCCTCGCTTGAGTAACCAAAATTTTCGGTGAAAACTCGGTTTTTGAATAAAGGATTTTGAAATGTGGGATAGCGAGTCAGTAACTTTGGCCGGTTCCTAAGTCACAAACGTATCGAACGAAATTTAGTGTACCTGTTTGAGCCCGTCTAGAAGTGATGGCAAGCACAAGAGGGAGAGGGGCCTAGATAGGTGATGCTAAAAATTAATAGACAACTTGACGGCGCAAGAAAAAGCACCGCAAGATTTCGCAACAAACGCTTTGAAAAGGTCCTGAGGGCTCAAATTATATTTTAAGTGAGAAACCAGTGTTATTATTTTACATCAAAATCGGTGAATTCAAACCTTCCGCTTGCGAAAAAACCAAAATGAGTGCAGGCCACAGCGGCCATAGAAAACAAACTGAAACGTTAAGAAAATAACTAAAATTTCTATTCCTAAAAATTCCATCCCTTCTAAAATACAAGATCCTTCTGATTTTGCCCAAATTTTTTTTTTTTTCAAAAAAAAAATTGCAATTGTAAAGCACAACGTGACAAATTTGACTCAAGATGATTTTAATCGTACATCAAGTTTGAATAAACCACTTAAGTAGACGCTCTTTTATGACTTAAATTTAGAAATCGTCCATGTGTCAAGCGTCTTCGAAGGAATTGCTTCTAAAAGGGAACAAGCCCATCTTCGAAAGAGCCTCGGGCTACATAGTAGTTCTGGTGTTTTGGGACCCATCTAAATATGGATATTTTTCCTTTTAGAAACAACTCATTTTTTCCCGTAAAATTTTGATGAGAAATCAGTATCCAATGTCTTACCCCTTCTAGTGGTCCATGAACAGTGGGATTGTTAGGTAGCGGAAGAGGGGGGGGGGGGGGGGTAAAAATCGAAGAGAAATTAGATGGAGTTTTTCAGGGGTCAAACGTAAAGGCATGAGGGGTCGAAATCACTGACAGGTGACGGGCGCGGACACTGGGTTGATAATTCCAGAGATCTTCCAGCACTTGTTGGCGAAGGTTCCGGTGAGGGGCTCTTTGGAAAGAACTTCCTCGACAAACGGGAGCTTGTAATACTTGGTGGTGAGTGTGACGTCACTAGCCGCAGAGGGAACGGTGAGGGACGCTGTTGTGCCCATCAAAAGAGACTCAGTGGTGATCTTCGCGGGTTTTCCGGCTTCCTTATAGTCGAGCTCCAGCCAAGCAACAAGAGGGCTCTCGTTGTCCACTTCGATATGGTTGGCCAGGACGGTAGCAGCCATGAGCAGGCACAGAATCGAAGAGTTCATCGCTGAACGATGTAGTAGTAGAGCACGGTTAAAAGGGACTGGTTCGTCGCGGGCCTTTGTAACGTGTTATAAAGGCAAGTGTAAAGTCGTTATCAAAGGCTGTTGGCCGAAAATTCGCCCGTTTCATAGTTCTGTTCGATAACGCGAAGATACGACAAGAAGGTCAATCTAATGGTCAAATCACGTATTTTTCTGATGCAAAGTTAAATAATTAAACTTAACAAGACATTCGGAAGATCACTATGAAGTTTTGTATGCCTGAAAAGAGATATCTGAATTTTTAAGGAATATGAAAAGGGAAAATCGATAAAAATATAAGTTTTCTCAAAAGTTGACTAGGTATTCCAAATTTTCTACGTCATTTTATCCGTTAAACTTTTAAAAAAATTGAGACTTTAAGATGGTTTCAAAATTTTTTGGAAAATGAAGCGATCATGATGTAGATGTTCACTCAGAGTTGAAAATTCTGGAACATTTACGAGATGATCGAATGTTTCGAGGGGAATTTTTATCCACATATTGAAGTTATTTTTCGTATTCAAGAGATCAGGCATTTTGTGAGATGCTTAAGAAAATAATCAAATTTTGAAAACCTACCAGTTTTATATACTTTTTAATAGAGATGTGTGACTCTTCTAGAATTTAAAGAAAAATTAATGAAAGTATCAGTTCTTTCTAAATTTGACTGTTCAAAAAATTTTCATATCATGTTATTTGTCAAACTGTTTTTTTTTTTTTTTTTTTTTTTTTTTTTTTTTTTTTTTTTTTTAAAAAAAACATTAATTTTTCAACCTAACCAAATTATAGTAAAATAAACTGTAAATTCTGTGAGCAACAAATGCTATCAGTGACTTGTATACCTTTACTATTCCAACGTTTAAGGTAGAGTCCCTTTATACCCAGAGTTACGACAACTCACTTTTGGTTGGGCCAGGATTGGGCTGAAAGTGGCCTAAAAAAAAATCCAATTCTGATTGGTTCTCGCTCATGGAGGCCGAAACTAGTGCACCAAGATGGCGGTACCTCGTATGTGAACAAGAATAATGAAAATATTACCTAATTGTGGTTTATCAAGAGTAAATTGTTATTGCCATCGGTCCAAAATGAAAATAGATTAAGAAATTATTCACAAACCAATCTCATTTTCTTTTTAATTGATCAATTTGTTGATGTTGTTGTTTCTGTGTGACAGACATCGCAGGATTCCTGATCCTTATCCCCCAATATCGTTCGTTTGAGTGCACTAGTTTCGGCCTCCATGGCCAGCCAAGGTCGGCTGCCAGTCAGCTGATAATCGAGTTGTCGTTACTCTGGCTGGGTATAAAGGGACTCTAGTTTAAGGGCGCCATACCATGAGTGCAGAGCTGTAAACAAACTCTTTTGAAGCTATGAACCAATTCGGTTAAATATTGTTATCGTGACTTCCATTGAGCGGTTCATTCTTAATCGCAGCGTGTCAAGAACTGAATATTTTCAGACAGTGTTGCGATCGCGTTTGCTTAAAATTCAGTAAAAATGACGTGAACTGAAAAACATATTGAAGTTTAATGGAGATCGGTGAAAAGACGGAACGGAAACCGACTCGGGAGTGGATTTCAATTTAAATACGAATATATAAATTCATAATTTAACACCAAAAAAAAAAAGTAAGATTAGTGGGAATAAACAATGCTAAAATTACATGAACAAACTCGGGGCGTTTCGACCTAGTTCCCTAGGTCATTATCAAGAATAAAAGTTCCCCGACCTGGGGGACCAGGCCGAAACGTCTCGAATTGTATAATGTTAACCTTGCTTCCCACTAATTTTGCTTTTAGTCAGTTAGTTAATTAATTACGACGATCAGCAACTAGGCTATTTACTCGGAGAACAGAAATTCACATTTAATTTACTTTAACTTTTAATTTATTTTACTTTTTTCTTTTTTTTTAAATTTACTTGTTTAAAGAGCTCTAAAATTTCGGTAGTTACTTTGGGATCATCAGAGCCTTAAATTTTTATTTATTTTGGTATTTGAACATATATTTAAATAATAAGTAAATTAAATATATATTTAGATAATTTGTGTCATTGAAAGTATTTTCGTAAAAATGAACTGAATCAGAATTAACTACGAAGCACGCAAATCGTATGTACATGGTTTCTTTTACTTGAGTTAATAAGAGCATACGTATATCTTTGCAGCGTGAATACGACCATTAAGAGATTTATCCAACATTTTTGATTCTTACTTTGTAATGAAAATTTTGCGTAGAAAAAATTGAAGTTCGATTTCGATTACATTTGAGAGTGATTGCAATCAATCTAGAGCAAATTTTCCCCTCGGTAAAAAAATAAAATAAATTATAAAATTTTTTAGAAAAATGAATTTTCTCTACCTCGAGTCTTGGTGTTTCAGTTTATGATAATTTAACTGAAAGTTGCATGGTATTATGAAGAGATGAAAAGGCGTAAGAAATTCCAGTAATCTTTGGGTGCTTATGATAAAATTAACACACCGTCATAGTATATTCATCAATAGAAGCAAGTTAAGAAGTGCTAATTAAATGTATTGTATGGGTTGAAATTTTTTCAAGAGCTTGCCGCGCAAAAATCACCATTTTTATTGACAATTTTGATGCACATGTTTGTGACCTTCCTCAGGAAAATTGGCTTCCGTAACGAATATTTAAAAACTCGAGATATTGGTGGCATTGCATGGAGCAATGTTTTTTGAACATTTTAGTACCAAAAACTCTCTAAAATGTCAAAATTGGCCGGAGTCATGACTATTCGAAGCCTTTCATTCAACAATTATATTTCGGAGAAAAATTGTTTAGTAATGATTGGCCTGGTTTGAGGCTTAAAACTGTCGGATAAAAACGTGACTATACTATCACTGTTGGCACAGATACAGCAAACTGGTTCCAACTTTTATTTTTTGCGAAACATGAGAGAATTTTCCATTTTTTCCATAAATTCCGACCACCCTAAAATTTGCTCTTCGCTGACCGTGGTATTTTCTCCTTTAAACGGTCACATGGGTAATTTGATCTCTATATACTTAATAGTGGAACCATCAACTTGTATTCGTTGTGAAGAATTCTGCGCAAGCTTAATCTAAACAAAATCCTACTTTTTCCCTTTAAGCTACTTATAGATGTGAATGTTACCTTTGAGATATTGAAATCAACCCTCATATGGATTGCATTTTGCAAAAAGGAACCACTAGCATTGCAATGATGCTAAGATTGTGCAACTTCATCTTTTGCAATAAAATTGCGGAGATCGTGAAAAACTATGAAATTTAGATGATAATTTTTGTCTTAAATTTACAGTTTTTAGCGAGTAAAATAGAAACTATTGATTGATAATCCGGGTTTTCCTCCAAGACAAAAGAAGCTGCACAATCTTAGTAACATTGCAATGCTAGTGGTTCCTTTTTGCAAAATGCAATCCATATTAGACACGTAACACACACAAAAAGATGATGTACTATGATAACGTCTTAAAATTACCATAAATTCAAAAGTGAGTAAATTAAAAGATGCACAGTTACGGGGAGGCAGTATAGGTATATTTGATTTATGATACAAACCGGTAACTTTTGAACAGAACGAGTGCACTATTAGATTCAAAGGGTAAGTTAGGCTTGAAGAGAACGAAGGATTGAGTTGAGGTTGACCTGTTGTGAAACTGATGAGGATGAGCGGGAACAGTGTGGAGAGCAGAAGATCAACAATCGATTTTGGCCCAGCTGGTGGAGAGGGTGATTCCCCAGACCTTGAAGCAGTCCTTGGGGGGTGAGCTGTAGGTTTTGGTGAAGATGTCCGAGTCGTAGCCCCAGAAGATCCCGACCTTGCTCGTCACGACGATGTTGGTGGCGCCGTCCGGGAACGTGATGGTCTTGGTCTGTCCGATCGGGTAGCTGTCTGTCGAGACCGATTTGGTCTGTCCGTTGGCCTCCTTGTACGAGGCCACGATCCAGGTGACGTAGCCACCGGAGTTGTAGACGGAAACGTAGCCGGGCTCGGCGGCTGTCATGCTGGCCAAAGCCGCGACCAAGAACAAACACAGAATTGCGGATTTCATCGTGGACGGTTGGATCGCGCTGCGGGACGAAGGGGCTACCGGGCTAAAAGACGAATGTGTGCCGGGCCGGCGTCCTTTAGGCCTTTATAAAGGCTCGCCCTAGCTCCCCGTTATCGGGCGTTCGTAAAAAATTGGAACAGTCAAAGTTGAGGGAGATACGCCGCGCCGCTTAATTCGATAGCAAAAAATTCACGAATCCGGACGAGATAAAGGAGCGGACTAACCTTAATTCCGGAGAATCAGTGGTGTAGCGATCCTCCAAATATTTGGATCGGTACACAGTGGATCGATTCAATTAAAGAAGTCGGACATGAAATTGTTGACTGAAACTGCAAATTTTGCCGTTTATTTCGTTACATTTTAAATTTCAAGGGGTTCTTCAGGAGGAAAATTTCACGGGAGACCAACGGAACCACTTTTGAAACCTCGAAGTCTTGTATAAACGGAATTATAATCGTTTAAAGTTTCCAAATTTTGTCCGACCTTTCCTATTGACTCGATCCACTGTGCGGTATCACGAGGCACGTGGGACGTCTTCCTTGTGGTTTTTATTAGAAATGGGGTAAAATACATGGTGTCCCAGGATTAAGTGCGAATAAAGAAGGAGTCGAATCTTTGGGTCAAAAAGTAGTTGGGTTTTGTAGCATAGCTTTTTTTTCCAAAAACACTTTTTCTGGGGGCGGCGGTCCCCCAAGGTGGAGAAGAAAATCGTCTTTTTAACACTGTGACACTGTGTATCAACCAATATTAATGAAAATTGCTAACTGAGAGTAATTTTTAGCACTCTTTTCATTCTTGACCTCCACAAAAGGGGAAACTCATTTTTAGGGGGGAAGGGTTAGGGGGTATCTAACCTAAAAGTGGCCACAATCAATGTTTCTAGCGGCAAAAATTGATTTTTGACGACACCACTAGATTCACTGTCGAAAAATTTTGAGAAAACGATCCTGCAATTTTTCGCCATAACTCATCATTTTCGAGATAGTAGGGACTAATAGGGGATAATGGGTTATCAGGAAAAGCGTTTTTGGAAAAAAAGTTATACCACTAAAACGTCTTTTTTTGACCCAAAGAATCGACTTTTTCAATTTTCGTACTTAATCCTGGGACACCCTGTATATGAATGGGGAAAATATATTGTGACTCTACCTATGAATGCGCTTATACAGAGCGTCTGAAACATGAGGTCGCAATTCCCAAGTTCCCCATTCCGAAGTTCAAAATGTGGCGCGATATTTGACTCAGCCGATGCAGTATATCGCATGCCATTTCGACCACCCCAGAAACCGTGACAAATCACCTCTGGACGCATATCTGCTCTTTATTAGTTTTTTTCTACCTTTTCTTCTAATTTCTCTATTCAGGCATGGAATAATTTACAATATTTCCAGGCAGCATGTAAATTATCGTAATCGGGTTTCTTGCAAGTCTCGACTACTGTGCCCTGTGGAGCGAGAGTATGGACACGTGTAAAGCTACGAAAATCCGTCAGACCTCCACCGCCCTGGTAAAAATTGGCAGTAGAATCTGCATTCCAAAATAAGACCTAAAGCCGGCTGTAAGATTTCTAATAGCTTCTGTAGCCGGCTGTACAATTTCTTATAGCCTTTTATAGTCGATGGCGATTAAGCAACAGCCAGACGATTAAGTTTATACTAAACGTTACTAAATACGGATGCCAGGACTTAGTTAGTTTTTGGACTACCGCTCTCTTTTTTGTGCCGTAGTATCTTGATTTATTTTGCGAGGAAAGCTCCGTGCTTTTAAAGGATGCCTGTCATTCTTAATATGTTGGAGCGCCTTCAATTTTTTATGATACTGTGCAATACCTCTAGTGTGAAATAGTTGCTTCAGACGCCGTGGCACGCTGCGGCGCGGCGGGCGGGCAGAGAGTGCGAAACGCGCATTGGCGCCTACAAACCTAACAGGGATACTTCACGCATTGCGCAATGCGTGAAGTATCCCTGTTAGGTTTGTAGGCGCCAGTGTGCCGCCGCTCCGCTTTGTGTTAGGCTCTAATATTTAATCTGGCGGAGTCAGCGTTATTCAACTCATGATTTTGAAATTTTTGCACATCCTGTATGGATTATTATTCTCATTTTAATTGATGAAAATAAAAATATTTTTGAAAGAAAAATATAACGTGTGTTTTGTAAATATTAAGGTAGTTTCGAATCAATCTTAATGATTTCCAAAGCACACGAATTTCTACACAATTAACAATTTTTTATAGCCTTTTATAGCCAATGGCGATAAAGTGTCGCGATAGGAATATAGCCCGACTGTATACTTTTTTATAGCTTCGTATAGCCCGGCTATATGATTTGCTCCGCTTCCTACAGCCAGCTATTTGATTTTTAATAGCCTTCTTTAGTCGGCTATAAGAACTCCTATGGTATTTTGAAACGCAGCTCCTATCGCCAATTTTTACCAGGGCGATGCCTCCGCGAATAAAGTTAGGGCCCAAAAAGTCAGCCAACTTATGAATTCAAATTATCCAGAACGATTTATTATTTCAGTTGCTACGATCCGTCGTTTGTAAAGCACGTATACGATTTAGCTCGGTCATAAATTTACTCATTTATGAACATTCGTGGCCATCTTGGTTTGATGTTGGCATCTGAAGATTGACGGTGACACTTTGTGTCTTAAAAGGTTGACTGCCTTTTTGGGCCCTAGGCCCTCCATAAATTGATCTGCCCATACTCTCTCTACACAGGTACTTCAGTCTCAACTGCATACATACAGTGGGGAAAGCTTTAAAGTTTGCTGCGCTGTATTTAAATTGAGGAGCTTGGAGGACAAGGCGCAAAAGTGCAGTTTTTGAACAAATTTAGATTTTAATAATTTTAAGTAGAACTATTTTTTATGCATATTCTGTGGAAAATTTGCTCCCAAATCCCAATTTTCAAGCATCAAAAAGTCAGTTTAAACTTTCTCTCCGTCATTAGGGTCCATGTAATTTCGAAACTTCAAATAGGTACGTATTTCTCGAAGTATTAAAAACTGCACTTAAGCGCACTGTCTTCTAAGCCGCTCAATTAACCTTTTTTTCTTTGAATGAAAACAGAAAGTGGTTCCTTTCTTCGTAAGTTAGAAAATTTCAGGAATTTTTGGAAATACCGTGAAATTGAGACGCGCTCCGCGTACCTCCGTTCATGACAAAAAACTTACCACGTCGCACCCACACATTTTTCTCGGTGGATTTTTTGCGGCGTATCTGCCTCAACTTTGACACTTTGTGCTAATTTTTCGCCGGCGCTGATAAGGGCGATGGCGAGCCTTTATAACAGCCCAAAAGACGTTGGCCCGACACACTCCCGTTTTTAAGCCCGGTGCTCTTCGTCCCGCAGCGCGATCCGCCGTCCAAATCCGACACGATGAAATCCGCAGTTCTGTGTTTATTCCTAGTCGCCGTTGTGGCCAGTGCTACGGCTTCGGAGCCCGGTTTCGTCTCCGTCTACAACTCCGGTGGCTACGTCACCTGGATCGTGGCCTCGTACAAGGAGGCCAACGGACAGACCAAACAAGTCTCGACGGACAGCTACCCGATCGGACAGACCAAGACCATCACGTTCCCGGCAGGCGCCACCAACATCATCGTGACGAGCAAGGTTGGGATCTTCTGGGGCTTCGACTCGGACATCTTCACCAAAACCTACAGCTCACCCCCCAAGGACTGCTTCAAGGTCTGGGGAATCACCCTCGCCACCAGCTGGGCCAAAATCGATTGTTGATCTCCTCCCCCTCGCATCGGCTCTGCTCGTCTCCATCAAGTTTCCAGCAAATTGGCAACAATGTCTTTTCTCAATTTAAACCTATGAAGATGTATCGATTCTCGGAGGGGCCAGGTGCGCCGACAAGAATCGATTATTTTGCATAGGTTTAAGTGGAGGAAATGCGGTGTTGCCAAATTGGCGGATCCGCCTTTGCCGTCGACTCTCTCCACGCTCCGTTCTCACCACCCCGTTTCCCGAAAATGTGCAAACCTAAACTCTGCTAGTCCATTGTGCATATGTTCTATTTAAAAATCACCGAATTGTCACAAAAATGAAATAAATCACAATACAATTACAATAGCGTCTCTTTTGATTTTATATCGAATTACCATCTTATCGCAATTTTCGATTGATATTTCGATGGCCGAAGCCGGAAAGTGCGTGTCTCCGATTTGGACTTTGCGAATCTCTACCCACGTCGTATCTTACTAAAAGAGGACCAGGCAACGGGTTTTCCCGAAACTTTCGGTAAAATTTTAACATTTATCGCTCAAATTTATTTTTAGACGATTTCAAGATTATGTTTTGATTAGTCCTCTCCAGAAAAATAATGAATCATAATTGAAGATGTTCAACCGTTGCAATGGAAACACGCATTTTTAGACTTCAGTCATCACTTTCCATCATGTTCCGATGAAACTTAAATAGGAATAAAGATGTTTGTGATTCAACTAATCAAATTCACTTAATAAATAAAAGTTTCATAATATGAAGATATCAGTAAACTAGGCATGGAGCACTAAATGAATTTTATTTTATGTACAAATGATGACATTTCAGGTATTTGATCCAGTCCCAGCTGTCAAATAAATATACATTTAATAAAATGTATTTATTATGATATTTGATAAAGAACTCATAAGACCCATTCGTTTTTTTTATGATAAAACGTTAATCACATCCCAATTCCACAGTACGTTCAAAAATTAGGAGTTCTGAAAATTTCAAAATTGGAAACGCTCCCACGCAAACAGGAATCCTTTTAAGGGCCTTGCAATTTCCAAAGAGTGTGTCATGGACCATCAGAGTATGACACGCTAAAAATTGATGAAAATCCCAAGAGGAGGGGGGAGACGGAGTGGTTTAACTTTGAATATCGACCAATGAATGTATACCAATAAATCGATCATTGAATACATCGATCTATCAGTCGATTGTAAGTAAAATCCCCTCGGCTCTGGCAAAAAGACCGTAATAATCATATGGGCCCATGATTGAAATGAACAATTCAGCAATCGATTGGTAGATGGGACATCCTGGATAATGACAAGAATGTACATGGAAATCTCATTCCGTCTCATGTCAGGTATCGGTAGATTTGGAAATGGCATCTCTTACAGAGCAAGGGTGTACCCCTGTACCTTCTTTAAAATCTCGACTCCATGAGTTTTTTTAGAGCTTGGGGGTTAGCCAATTGCGATTTTTGAAAGTTGGCAACACTGTTCTTTCTCCATTTAAATGTATGTGAAACAATTGATCTTTGGTTTGGCAGCTTGTCTCACCTAATTCATCGAAATTTTTAATGGATTCATCGGGAGGAAAAACAGTTTTGCCAACTTGTAAAATCGCCACTGACCAATTTAAAACGGAAACAAATAATGGACCATCGTGCCTCTTAACAAATTTTATGTGTGAATAAATGGTCGTACAGCAAAGCCCTGTGACACTTGGAGGAACTCCATGCATGCATGGCAAACCGCTGATATACTGAAGCCCGCTGTGCCACCTCAACTTCAGCTAACAATAAAACAAAAATAATTAGACAACATTAGGTCAAAATTTGCGTAAAATTTTTAAATTTTTTGCGCCATAAGGATAACATGACTCCAGTATGGTCAAATATTCGAAAAATTTTCATTCATTATTTTTCAAATATTTAGGCATAGTGTTAGGATTAGAGGACTCGTCATAGAAACAAACTATGATTTTTACCAAATTTTACGCGTATTTTCTTAAAACGTTTTGCACTTCAATGTCATTGTTACATTCAAACAATGGCCTACCTTAAGTATTGTCTTTTAAATACTTATTTTACTCACACTCCTTAAATATTCATCAAACACTCGAATCTACGAGGTATAGCATAATGTAATACTAATAATATTTGACACCGCATCCTACCCCATCGCAAATTTTCCATGATCTTACTCACGGTGCACGGATATAACCTTTGAACTCTCATTAAAGCCATCACGTGCCGTCAAAAGCTGCGCTCCAAAAAAAAATGACCCGGAACACGGTACGAAAGAAAACAGTCCGCTGAATTTTGATAGCAAACCAAAAGCACCTCAATTATCAAAGTAACGGAGAAAGTAATCATATTATAAGACGCTATGTACCAACGTGCGAGATAAGTCTAATTTGAGTTCAGTCCATATCTTACAAGGAAAAGTAGGCATTGTCCACCTTAATTCCGTATTTTTTTCCAGAGTTAATGAAACGTTGTCATAAACATGGTGGATTACTTAATCTTTAAGACGAATGTATATTTTACTTAAAAAAAGTGCCGACCCAAACTAATAAACATCCTTCATAGTAATAAGAGACTCGTGGTTAATTGGGATGCTACTAAATAGCGCGGCAAAACGATCTATATCAGAACAGTTGATTTGTTCTAGGTGGAACCCAGGGTTGGAATTTTTCATGAAAAATAAAATCTTGAAATTTCGTTTAAAATATTTCATTAAATTTCAGAAAAATATGAAAGAAACGTTGGAAAATACGAGGGTCATCCATAAAGTAAGTTCACTTATTCAATATCTCCTACACTGAGATAGATAAAAAGTGCATAAGACGCGTTTACTCGTGTTAGAGACATTTTTTGCGAAAGCCTGTCAACACTACTAGCAAAAGTTAAGTACCGTAAACCTATTTCTGTGTGGACAAAGCCTTCCATCTATAAGTATTGAACGAAAAATTATGAAAGAACAAACATAAATGTGGTTTAATAATTTTAACTTCCGCTGCCGCGCCGCGCTGACCGCACTGTGTTTGGCGCAATGCGTGAGGTATTCCCATAGTCTTGTAGGCGCTATGCGTTTCACGCTGACCGCTGCTGACCGCATTGTGTTTGACGTAATGCGTGAAGTATTCATGCAGTCTTGTGGCCGCTAATATGTGCTACATGCTGACCGCCGCGCCGAGGGCTTCTCCTTTTCATCTCAAGTCCTCGTCATCATTTCTCTCCAAGTCGCGCCGTTCCAGGCCAAATTGCGTGTTTGGTTTCTCTCATCACTCGACTAACTGGACTACATTTTGCAATTTGGAACTATAAATTCTAGCCCGGTTTAAAAACAACGTATGTGCCATTAGTTTCCCTATGCCCATAAGTGTTTTTCCAGAAGAGCCAGACTTTATAGTTCCTGATTGCAAAATGCAGTCCAACTAAAGGTACTGCCTCTTGTATCACCGAAAGACGACAAAATTAGAAATTACTATACTCTCAGGAAATAGGAGGTTTTGTCGCCTTTTCTCGTTTGTAATTTTTTTTTCTGAATCAGATTTTTTTCATATCTACATTTAAAATTATTGAAAAATTTTCCGCCCCCTTAAATCCGGCCTTGTAAGCGATAGATACAGCACTCACAGCAACTCATTTGCGGATGGCGCTCCGTGAAATTTGGGACCCGCGCGGAGAGGAGGTGGGTTCAGAAAAATTCACTTTTCTAGGGTTCTATGGAACGAAATTTAAAAATATATAGCGCGTTAGAAAGCTGAGAGTAGTGGATTTTCAACACTTTTTACACATTTTCTTTATCTGTCTTAGTTTAGGAGATATTGAATAGGTGAACTCGCTTTCTGGACAACCCTCGTATGTTTCGAAATTAAGGGAATGCAAAATTAAATGAAAGGCTGATTGTTTTGGCTTGTGGGGTTTTTTTTTGGTGTGTGTGTTGCACACCTATTTCCAGAAAACACGTTAGGTACATGAAATACTCCACGAAAATTTCTAAGCCGTCATATATTTCATTTCACTCGTGCATGCTTATTGGGACCATTGAGTATAGAATGACGTTGACACTACAGCAGTCGATAATTGATGAAGTAGGTATTTACGAATACGCCACTGAGCTGTAGTATGTAAGCAGAAAAATTACTGAAAGATTGAGCCCGACGAAAATACCTATTGATACTTTTTTAAAAATATATTGAAGGATGAGAAACGGGTAAAAGTAGAATAAAAGTGTGATTTTTTTAAAGTTTTATTGATACAATGAACTATGTTACGATTTTATAACAAACCATACGGATAAATTAGAATCGGTTTACAAAAGAAAAAAATTCGCATTTAAAAGAGAACTTTTTCAAATCGAGGATCTGTTGAAACTGAGAGTGTATTCTATATACCTATGTATATACCTATGTATATACCTATTGCTCCAGCGTTTTTTTTATCGTCATTTTCGGGTGAATGTATCGAAAGTGATATTTTGATTATAATAAATAGGTTAATTACTGAAATAAAATCGAGCGAAAAATTTCTCCACAATCAGTTTAGAGAAGGCAGAGATAACCTTTAGAAGGTCTCGTTCTAATGAGTTCGATTAATATTTTACTTGAAATGTTCATTTTGGAAAGTCTCAGATGAGTGAAACCCGGGACGTAAATGACTGAAGCTAAAATTGTTGATCCTTGAATTGGTGATTCAACATGCACCACCTAAGATATCTAACTGTCTAAACATTTTTATTCCTGTAAGAACTGAAATTATCTTGTAGGTCAAATAATCTCGGGTATGTACATCTTTAACTGTAAATGAGTTTGGGCCCTAACCATTAACCTCAAGATAGCAATACTTAATATGGAGCACTTAGGATCAAAAGGGCATCAGGGCACGTTTTGCCGATATGAGGTAAAAACACCAATAAACAGAGTTTTTAAGACGCATCCACAGAAATAAAAAGAAATCTCTAAAAATCAAACATTCTACGAGTCAAGGGGGAATTTTCTAGCCCACCCCCCCCTCCCCCAACGAATAATTGTAAATTTTCAAAAACTGGCGCGGACGAAAATTTGAAAAAAAAATTAATTTTTTCAAGGGACCTTTATGAGACTTTCATAACTTATTTCCTTTTATATTAACTGAGTTTTTGGACAAATCCTCTAAAGTTACGACACCATAATAGTCTTAGGCCCAAAAGAACACAAATCCGTCTGGGATTTAGCTCAAATAATTCACCTCGTTAAAAAAGCTACATTTTACTACGGCTCCTCAAACGTTCGGGAATAGTGACTTTTTGCCTTTGAGCCTACATACAACATATCGACGGTGTAAGTCCGCAACCACGTATCGCGTTTGCGGTGTTGGAAAATCTCCGCTTCTATTTTATTTTTTTGAAGGAGAACAAATAGACATCATTCCTTGAGTTTTCGCAGAATTTTCTTGGCACTGAGAAGAAAAATCACGGCAGTTTTTGTGAATTGCCGGTGAGAAGTTTTTCATTTAAAAAATGAAGTATGACTGAAAGTCTATGACTTCGCAAACCGAGATACGTAGTCGCGGACTTACACCGTCTATATATTATTCCAAGACTACCAAAGACTTCAAATTCACACGGGAAAACGTGTCAAGTGTTATCCTGTTATCCCCTAAAATTTTATGGTACCACCCCAATTTTTTGGATGATATTGACACTTCCAATTAATTTTGGTCTCACCGCAACATTTGGATCAGCAACCTAATTTATTGAGGCACTACTTACCACAATCAATTGGAAATGCTCAAGTTACGACTTAACCCCTACCTCATTTTCCGTGTACCAACTTTCTATTTGAGTCAAATGAAAATGTCTGAAGAGAGTTTAGCAGCGCTCCCATTTCCCGGAACTAGTACCGAATTTTGGAACTTTTGAGATTTTCCTAAATTTTTTGCCGGAACTTTTGAGATTACCGAAATGCTCCGGATCTTTTGCATTTTCCGGAACTTTTGAAAAATTCTAAAAAGAGTCCCGGTCTTTTGACGGTCATTTGGACGTATTTCTATCAAACGGAACTAAGCGTCATAGGGGGAAGAGGGTAGAGGGGGGCTTGGATCGGTGGCGGAACCGGGTGTCGGGCTTATTCCGTCCTATACTCGCAATGCTTTTCCATGGCGCTTAGTTCCGTTTGACAGAACACGCTATCCGGCATTCAAA
Source organism: Bemisia tabaci (assembly GCF_918797505.1). Lineage (NCBI taxonomy): Eukaryota > Metazoa > Arthropoda > Insecta > Hemiptera > Aleyrodidae > Bemisia > Bemisia tabaci. The sequence continues at coordinate 55,612,002 of NC_092794.1, forward strand.
ATTCCTCAAAAGGAACTCAAATCGGCGCTTAGTTCCGTTTGACAAAAATACGTCCATTTAGCGGAAGAAATTGGAAGAAAAAAATCCCGAATCCCGGAACTTTTGACGGTCATGCATGGGAGCACTGGAATTTAGAAGAGAGCATGGATTCAGTTGTCGCAGTCGACCTGCCTGTGGCTGGGCGAGAGGGTGGTGCCCCAGATCTTGTAGCAGCGGTTGACGGGTCCCGGGAAGGTCTCCTGGAAGACGTCCGAGGTGGAGGCGATGAACCAGTAGAGCTCCACCTTGAGGAACACGTTCGTCGCCTTCTCCGGGATCTTGATCGTCTTGGAGACGCCCAGCGTGAACTGCCCCGACTCGTTGGTGATCTTCTCGCCGTCCAGCTTGTACTCCACCGTGAACTTGGCCACGTAGCCGCCCCCGTTGTCCACCCGGATGAACCCGGGCTCCGCCGACGCCAACGCCCCCAACAGGCACAACCCCACCGTCACCATCCCCCATTTCATCATTATTCAGCCTTCGAGAATCGCTCGACAACGATCAAAACTGACCGCGATTATAGTTCACAGAACGGCCCGAACTTGTGGAAATTACAGTCAAAACGGTCAAATGTTACCGTAACAACTGTCAGAACAGCTGTTCCGTCCTCTTGAAGCACCACTGTCTAACGTCACCGCAATAATCAACGGAATGATCCGAAATTATCGCACTGACAATCGAAAAGATCAAACGCCACCGCAATAACTGTCAAAACGGCGGTTCCGTCCTCTTCACAGAATGGCCCGAACTCGTGGAAATTTCAGTCAAAACGGTCAAATGTTACCGTAATAACTGTCAGAACAGCTGTTCCGTCCTCTTGAAGCACCACTGTCTAACGCCACCGCAATAATCAACGGAGTGATCCGAACTTATGGCACTGACGATCGAAACGGTCCAACGCCACCGCAATAACGGTCAAATATCACGGTGAATGTTGCACAAATGAAGGTATAGAATGCTCGCGTTAACACAAACGAGTCAAGGGAAGAGCCCGCGGATTTCCGGAGCTTCTGGTGATCGCTCTCGGTGCGAAGTACGTGTGACTTAAGCACTGCATCAATTGCGGATTTATAATATGGAGTTTTTGCTGCCGTGTTACAGAGGGGACATTCAGAGGTGAGCCGCGGCTAGCGTGTGCTCTCATGCATTTTGAGGCTCATGCTGGAATGGCGTTACTGCTTTCTTCCGGAACATGGCGGTTACGGTTGGGTTTTCCTCCGTGCACTTTGACGGGCGGTTGACTGGGCAACTTTGGGGGATTACGCTGGCCAGATAGGTCGGGATCCCTTGGCCTACGAATTAGATAATTTTGTGGGATTAAACGTGTTTTCCTATGCTACATTGCCGGAGTGTGTAAATTTATTGGTCTGTTCTATTTAGCTAACCCTCTCGTAGGATTGAAGTGTGAAAGCTCCCCCCCCCCCCCCCAAAGGAAATCATCAACTTTGAAAAACTCGTTTTCCAAAACACCCTTAAACAAATTGTTGAAATTCATGATTTCGGTAATGCTTTTCGGGTATGTACTTAAGTAAAACGTACGAGAAGCAAAATACAGTTTAAACAAAGTTAAAACGTTGAAAGATCTACCGTATTTTTTAACTTTTAAAATATTTGAACGAAATGTTAAAAAATAATTCTTTTAAAAATGATTGTCCTTTTTTCAAGATTGGTTTATGTAAATTGTACCAAACATAAATGTTACCTACCTACTCTGAAAAGTATTAATTTAGGGCTCATTATTCAGATTCCAATGGTGTGCGGTGGATTTGAGAATAGAGTAAGTTGTAAAAACCGGTACTCCTCCACCGGGGGGGTTTTACTTGAAATGGAATTTTATATAAATTCATAAATATTTCTGATTTTTTATAGGCCCAAGTCTCCGAAACAGTTTATTCTGTGTCAATAGGGCACCTATGGAGCCATTCCGTGGTAGGCAAGGGAGAAGTAGGTAATTATAAGATTACAAGGTCAATAGTTCAAACGTGTCTATGTCAGCTACCATCATAGGTCTTGTAAATCAATTAATAGGAACTCCTTTTAATATCCCCTCGTAAAAAGTAGACAAGGAAAATATTGATATTGATATTCCCATGGTCTTCCAAACGTCGCTTTGACCGAGAGATTATGATCGACTAGAGGATTTTGCCGATTGCAAAATGTTTAGCGATGCATTTTACAATATGCCATGCCTTAGTTAAATGTTAGTAGTGTAAATTTTGGACATCGCTACTGCTGGCTCGATTTGATTTATACTTCATAAAATCTATTTAATGTTTTCGTGCAGTAGTTTAATACGAGACATATATTTAACGGGTAGAATGTGTTTTTGCCTAATCTTTCATCTCTGTTGCTCACTGGAAAGTGGAAAGCAGTACGTTTTACGCCACATCCTACGGGTTGAAGTAGTCTAGCCATTCAAAATGAAGGCGCCTAACAATCTGTTGCTCATTTAAAACCACGCTCTAGGTCACGGATTTCACCTTCATTTTAATGAGCATGCATGAAGCTATATCCAAGGCGTCAAAACAGTCGTCTAACCGTTCAAAATGAAGGCGCACCATGCTCTGTTGCTCTCTTGCAACCACTACGTTACGAACCACTGTTTTGTTGTTTTAACAAGAGAAAATACTCCTGGTTCAATCGGATTTTTTCTCGAATCAAAAGGAAATCCGCTCGAGTTAAGAGGCTTAGCTCTCGACTCAAGCAAAACTCCGACTAAATTAAGAGTATTTTTTCTCGTCAGATTTTTAAGAGTCTTCACTGAAAAAAAATTCTCGGCGTTTTAACCAAGGTCCGTTGGTACCTTTACCATCTCACTTTTTTTTACCAATTATTTTTAATTTTACCAAGACAAACTGGTAAACTTACCTAAAAACCGGTACTTTTACTGTTTTTTCAGGTAAGGATACCACTTTTATTGGTAATCAATTCCCGGTAACTTTGCCATTTTATCGCGGTAATTCTACCACAGTCGATAAAAAATATTGGCGTTTTTACCAAGGTCCAGTGAAATTACCGAGAAAGTTCAATAATTTTACCGAGATTTCTCGGTAAAATTACCAATGCCATATTTGGCCAAGAAAAACTGGGATCAAATAGAACCCTGAATTCTTGGTAATTTTACCCTTTTCTCAGTAAATACACGGAGATTTTTTTTTCCGTGAAGAGGCTTAGCTCTCGATTCAAGCAAAACTCCGACTAAATTAAGAGTATTTTTCCTCGTCAGATTTTTTAAGAGTCTTGACTAGAGATCCGAGTTACTTTTTTTTCTAGTGCACCATTTTTATCAGAGATGTAATGAAGTTGATGTTTTGGATGTTGCAGCTTCACCAGCCATGCAGCACTTGGTAACGTACGTGATTTACATCGGGAAGTTCTGCGTCTCAGGGTCGTTCGCCATCATCTACAACTACAGCGCCGAGTTATTCCCGACAGTCCTCCGGAACACCGGGATCGGGGTAGGCAGCATGTGCGCCCGTTTCGCCGCCGCCACAACCCCTCTCATCTCGCTCCTCGTAAGTCATTTTTTATCGACCTTTATTCAGTGGGCTGATTATTGAAATTGATAGACAAAGCAATAGACAAAGGAGACATATGGAGTATGGAGCTATCATATTGGTTGTAATGGGTGGTTCCTATAAACGAAGATAAAAAAAGATGGACTGACTATCCGGTCTCTCGCACTGAAAAAAAAATATCGGTGTACTTACTAAGAAAAGGGTAAAATTACCAAGAATTCAGGGCTCTATTTGATCCCAGTTTTTTCTTGGTAAAGTTACCATTTATTGAATTGATAATTTTACCGAGAAATCTCGGTAAAATTATTGAACTTTTTCGGTAATTTTACTGGACCTTGGTAAAAACGCCAATATTTTTTATCGACTGCGGTAGAATTACCGAGATAAAATGGCAAAGTTACTGGGAATTGATTACCAATAAAAGTGATATTCTTACCAGGAAAAAACAGTAAAAATACCGGTTTTTAGGTAAGCTTACCAGTCTGTCTTGGTAAAATTACCAATAATTGGTAAAAAAAGTGAGATGGTAAAGGTACCAACGGACCTTGGTAAAAACGCCGAGAATTTTTTTTCAGTGTATAGACGAAGGAAAAAAAAAGATGGACTAACTATCGGGTCTCTCGCGGGTTGCCGTTACTTAGTCTATTACCTACCTCGTCTGTCCATCGTAACCACCCGCTTCCCCCAATAAGATCCCTCCATATTTCTTTTGTCTTCTTTGTCTACAGCTTTGTCTATCAATTTCAATAATCAGCCCGCTGCTGGGTGTCAAAATAATTTTTTCTTTAACATGGCCTTTTGGTAACATGATGGACCATCAGACAAGGTGCGAAGTTAAGCATTCTGATACATGCTTCTTAGCAAAAATTTTATTCGGGGTTTTATTCGCTTTGTTGACGATAGTCGAATTCCAAAAAATGTACGTTCTTTTTGAAGACGATTTTGAAATGAGGTATGATTGATCATACGTACCAAAGAAAACAAAGAAAAAATAACACCTCTACCTCTAAAATAGAAATTGGCGCTTACGTGATTTGGGAAAAAAAACTGTTCACATGAGGAAAAATGGATTCCTGATTTCACAATTAAATTGTTTAAACATATGTCCGACATGTTTCAAACGTACCTGTTACAATAGTGGAAAGTACAGGGATGGTAAAATTGGCATTTATATATTGTGAAATCTACATTGAAACATGTCGGACACTTTTTAACTACAAAATTGTTAAATCATAGCAATAACATTTTTTTCCGTGCAATTGAGGTGCCGCTTACGAGGGAAAAATTAAAAAAACAAGGCCCGATTACGTCTCTCGAATCTTTGGCTGCGTCCCTCACGTAGCCTTTGAAGCATAACCACAATTAAAACAAACAGAACTAACACAACCTAGAAGCATAGAGTAAGGGAAAGGACGAGGACAGGCGTTGCTGACGGCGCAGAGATACAACTATTCGTACTTGATGGATGTCCGTGTTGCGTCAGTAAAATTGAAGGCGCTATGGCGCTAGGCGCGAATTCGCGATGCTGCCAACGAGGCTTCGCTCACTATCAGATTCGGAAAAAGGTTAAGAAACGACCAGCTACGGAAAAAAAGACTCATCGACGTAGGTATCTGTAAAGTTTGCCAATTACAGCGAATCAACGATTCATTTTTCTTTAATTTTTGTTCCGGGTTGATAATGAAATTGTAATTATTTCGAAACGTTCAGGTTCTCTTTTGATTTGTTCCCTTTTTTGCAGTTTTTCCCCAAATTAAGCTGTCATTTTATTATGTGTTTTTGGTTGATTAAGTTGTTTTTCTGCGGGTCAATTTTTGAAATTCATAAACAAACCTATAGACAAAGAAGACATTTAGGGAGTACCGAATGATCCCATTGGTTGAAATGGGTGATTCCTTTAGACTAAGGGGGGAAATGATGGACTAACTGTAGGGTCTCTTGTCGATTGCCGTCAGTTAGTCTATTACTTACCTGATTTGTTCATTGCAACCACCCGTTTCAACCAATGGAATTGTTCCATACTCCCTATCTTCACTGGAAAAAAAAAAGTCGCTTGGATCTGGAGTCCAGACTCTTGAAAACGATGACAAGAAAAAATACTCTTGATTCAATCGGATTTTTGCTTGAATCAAAAGGAAATCGGCTTAAAATAAGAGGCCTAGTTCTTGATGTAAGCAAAAATCCGATTGAATCAAGAGTATTTTCTTATCAATGTATTTAAGAGTCTGGACTCTAAATCCAAGCGACTTTTTTTCCCAGTGTCTACAGCTTTGTCTATCAATTGGATTGCATTTTGCAAAAAGGAACCACTAGCATTGCAATGATGCTAAGATTATGCAACTTCATCCTTTGCAATAAAATTGCGGAAATTGTGAAAAACTATGAAATTTAGATGGTAATTTTTGTCTGAAATTTACAGTTTTTAGCGAGTAAAATAGAAACTATTAAGGGATAATCGGGGTTTTTCCTCCAAGATAAAAGAAGTCGCACAATTTTAGCAACATTACAATGCTAGTGGTTCCTTTTTGCAAAATGCAATCCAATTTCAATAATCGGCCTGCAGTTTGCCATGAAGGAGTCGGTTGATGATTCTGGACTTTTTTTCCAGGACTCGTTCGACGAGCGGATCCCGATGTTCCTGTTCTCAATCATCGTGCTGGTGAGCGGGGTGCTGTCGATGCTCCTGCCGGAGACGGTGAACCAGCCGATGCCCAACTCGGTGGAGGACGGCGAGAACTTCCGGGTCGGCGACACCTGCTGCACCACCGGCTGCTTCCCCATCGGCCCGCAGGCCCGCCCCCGCCCCCGAGGCCTCTCCCGACACCGACGCGGCTCCAACGACTCCGTCTCCTCCATCCAGCTCACCGAGACCCACTCCCTCCAGCACAAGGAGAAGACCTGATCACCCCCTCCACAGAGAAAAGAGCAGAGCTCATAGGGCTGGATTTACATTTTTAGCGCCCTAGGCCAAACTTAGGGGTGGCGCCTCTGAAAGTAGGCGCTCTCGTGGGGGGGGAAGGGGGGTCCCCAGACGCCCCTCCCCTCCAGATCAGAAGGAGGATGTTAGGTGTCCGGAAAATGTTCAAATTCATCTTTGAAAAAACATCTTTGTCAGTTACAACGTAGACGTTTTTTAATAAGTCACGGTTTTTAATAAATTCTCAAAAATTTTGCGCCCCTCAAAATGTTGCGCCCTCGATAGCCTATAGCCTATAGCCTATGTAGCCTATTGGTAAATCCGGCCCTGCCAGAGTTCCCATTTCCCGCGACTTTTGAGGTTTTTCGGAAAAACCGGAACTTTCGAAGTTCCTGAAATGTTCCAGAACTTCTAAAATTCCCAAAATGTTCTGAAACTTTTGAATTTTCCGGAACTTTCTCGGAGCCTTTGAAACAATCCTCAAAGAATCCCGGAACTTTTGACGGTCATGGAGTGGGAGAAATTGGAACAAAATAGTTCCGAGTCCCGGAACTATTGACGGGCATGGAATGGGAGCACTGGAAAAGAGAGAAGTTCATTTCCCACTCACGTTGCTGGATACACACGAAAATCAGCTAGCGTCTTGCGCCCTATCGGTGGGATCATTTGGGGTAAGGGGGGGGGGGGGTAAATGCCCCTCCCCACCTAAGGTTTCGTGGACCTATTGAAAATAACCGAAAACTCCCAGCCGCTACGCGATCTAACCTCCGGAGAACGCTTCAAGCCCCCAAAAGGATCGCTTTTGCATGGGATCATATTTTACAAATTTCAAGAGAGGGGGGTTTTTTGAGGTTATTTCCTGCCGATAGCCATAAAAATTATGGAAGGCGGCCTGATTGATCTCTGGAACAAACTATGAGGACAAATGAAAATTCGGCGGGTCAGAGAGCTCATATACATCATATGGACCGCGTTAAACAGAAAGGCGAACCAAGCCACATCAGCTATTGCCAAATTTAATTGGGCAATTTAATTTTTTACATGAAAACGGTTCCGCGGATTTTCGTGGAAATTGCAGTGAAAATTCTCCATAGTTTGAAGCAAATGCCTTAAAAATTTCAAAGGAATCCGCATAAACGTTCTCTCGTAAAAAATTGTATTGCCCGGTTAAATTTGGCAATAGCTGATGTGACTTTGTTCCTCTCTGTTAAACTCGGTCCAATATGATATGAATTTATTTTTTCATCATCGGCCGCGTGGCGTAGATAGTTAGAGTTGAATACTACTAATGCTACTGCTACTATTTATTTATTTACCTATTTATTTTTGAAAGGGTATGCATCACCTGCACTCAACAACACCAAACAACGTATTTTTTTTTCTTTCTTTTAATGATCGATTCTCCCTTTCCTCTCCCTCTCCTATAAAAAGTGAGTGATGAATATGAATAAAATGATGTCGCTAAAGAGCATTGGTAGAATATTAATTATAATCGGGTGTGGTGATTATTATTAGTCAGAAGAATATCACACCTGATAACTTGGGTAACACTGGCTGATTGGTTCCATTTTATTCCTAACTTAAACGACCGAATAATTGTATGTAAGTACTTAAATGAACTTTTGATCCTTCTAGATGGCTGTGTAACAAAAAACTTTGATAAAAACTTATATTGTCTTCCTAGTGCAAGGTGTGATTGATGGACCGCAGCCTCCTTGTGGGAGGTCTATTCTAAAATCACAGTTGTTCATTGTACTGATAAGTTCAAAGTATGTACTGATACTTGTACTGTAAAAATCGAAATTCAAGGGGAGTAACCACTGTACAGTTTCATACATTTTCCCAAGCTGCTTCATACCTACTCTACAAGGTGCCACAGATTTCATTTTTGAAAATGTTATCAAATTTTCCAAGTGTTTTTATTACTTTATGTGTGAGTACTTGAGAAGAAGAAAAGAGCCTAGCCGCCACTTGAAAACGAGTTTTTCAGTAAATAATCCAATTGCGTTTATTAGATTGCAACCATTTGAATATTTTGGACTGGAGCTTATCAGCCATGCAATTCCACATACCTCTCGATGATTTAAATTTATGATTGTTACCACAAATAACTTTGCAAATCTTTGAGGAAATTGCTTCCACGAGTCCATTCGATTTGAATAGTCTAGGAATAATTTTATTGCTCATCTTGACATTTCTTTCTGATAGGGACCTGTGTGTTTTCTTTAGAAAAAAACATTTGTCACTTTGGGCAAGTCAGCACCAGCTCTTCCAACTTTGCCATGGATTAGGTACCTGGATACCTTGGATACCTGGATTTCTTGGTTCATAAGTGACTAACTTCAAGCTATGTGAAATCTCAAAAAGTCAATCAACATTGTTGTACTTTGTAATTTTTACCACTGTTTAATTCGTCTGTATAAATTAAATGAGACAAGGTTAGCCTTGAGAAATCTGAGTCTTTATGCCTTTAAATTTTGAGAACTGAAAACATTATTGTACTTAAAATTTCAGTGTGGTGACACAATGCCTTGACATTATTCCCCCATCACTTTGCCTTTTCTTTGTGCCTGCTAATATTTAGCATTGTTGTTTTTGTTGTTGATCATTATTTAGTATAATTAGTTTTGTACCGCCTGTGTGTGTGAGCAGCAGGAGGGTTTTTGTACTGTTATTTTATACATACTGTTCTATTATGAATAAAAATAAAACTTAAAAAAAAAAAACTAAATTGAATTGCATTGGTTCCACTCTTTGATCTGTTAACATGTATCTTTACATTCTTATATGAATATCTAGCGACCAGAGCAATGCACTGATTTTTTTTTTAAAAAAATGTACGTACAAAATACAGAAGAAAAAACTAAAATACCCAAGATATTGGGATTTCATTTACACTTGAAATTATTGAAGTGATGAAATCTTGCAGAGGAACTTGGATTTTTGTTATTATTTTTCTGTGGATAAAAGCAAAAAAGACAGAATTATCGAAATGCTCAACATATAGCTTTTAATTTATATTTACATGAAAAACTTAACAAATACGTACAAAGGGCTCAAATTACAGTCAATGAGATTATAAATAACACAAGGGAACGGAAATCGTTTGAAGCTAGATGAATCAGGCATGAATACAGGGATCAACTCAATTCAGAAATTAAGGATGACAATGGTTGAAATTGTACACTTTACACCTACGAACACAAATTTACAGAAGATAGCACAAAAAAGGGGCAGCACTGAGCCAGTGTCATGATTTACGATGATTTGAAACAGGAGGTAACTAAAACATGCACACAAAGAATTAGGTTGAGCTGAATTTTAGGATCATTTCTTCCCAACCTATTGACACTTTCAACGCTATCTTAACTGAATTAAAATACAAACATTTCATTCAAAACCACCTGATAATCTACAAAACTGAAACTTTTGGCCCGGTCTCAGCTTCAAAAATGAAGACTTTCATTCAAAATAATTGATTAGTAACAATACAATTTTGAAGACACTCAGCATACAATTGTTATAGAAAAGTCGTTTTTATTCATCAGAGCTCAGTAACATGCAAGGTTTGAAGGAAGTGAGCGTTGCAAAATTTACAAAAAATCCACATCACATTAAAAAGCTGAGAGCAAAGTAAAAACCACTTAAAGGAATTCGTAGTCTTGTGCTGCTGATGTAACTGGAAAAACAATATTACCAACAAAACAAGAGAAAATAACAAAAGCACAGTTGAGGGTGATAACAAAAATTTGCACAGGGTTAAGAACAAAAGAGAGAAATTTGATTCCAGCGAAGCACAAATTGGAGTTATAAAAGGTGAAACTGCACAAATCGATCAACTTTAATTAGAAAAATAAGGTCTAATTTATCCTGAGCTCCTGAAGGACTTACTAAAAATTGAAACAAAGATTGATGATTCCTGTCAAATATTGAGATTCCTGTCAGTTAGACATTCAAAACATCTTAAATGCCGCCAATTGGGTCTACAATGGTGCATGTTGTTTTTCACTATAGGGAAAATCCCTATCACTTCATAGAATTTACGTGGGGAAATTCTCTCTAATTTTAGTTTCGATTTCGGGAAATAAATTGTTACTTGATGGCTACTCAATTGGTGGTAAATGAGAAAGACTAAAAGAGGATTATCTTGGCAACACTGAACGGCATGTGACACAGAAATTTTGAATGCCCTCCTGTCAGGTTACTCTCTGATTAAAAATTAAATTCTCCTTTCAATGAGAATTTTAAGTTACCAATATAGTAGTTGATAAACAATGATAAAAAAATTTATTTGGGTGCTTTCATATTTTTTCACCAAGAAAAATACACTATCGTAATAATTTCTGTTCTAGTTATAAAACTGTTATTACAAACCTTAAAAATTTTATAACTTTTTTTAAAAAAAAAAAAATAATTAGAAACCGAGTTACATTACATCAGAAAAATGTGGTGAAAGGAACGAGCTCTTATTTCTAAAAAAATAAGCCAAATGAAGCGATGATGAGAATACTTTGGAGAAAGGCAAAACCTTTGGTCTTCAACTTTTGATAATCGACTCTCAAATGAAACCATCGTAGAAAGAGAGAAACCTAAATCATTATTTTACCTGAGCCTTATGTGTTTCTAATGAAATCGAAAAGTTGTCTACTAGAGCTCATTTAGAATATTCGAAGAGGAGCCCGTTTGATATGCCTCTTGTGTTTAGAGATAGCCTACAACATATAAGAAATTCCTCATTTTCAAAAATGCTAAGCAAGTCTTCCAAAAAATGTATACTATGGCCACAGGGTTGCCACAGAATTTGGAAAATTAAATTCTCTGACATTTCCCTGATTTCGCTGAAACATTTTGGTGAAATTCTCTGACAATTGAACAAATGTCAGAGTGTTAAAAAGACATGGTTAAAAACGGTTATCAGAAAAATTTATTGTTGGAAACGTCAAATCCACCCGAGGAAGCAAATAAAGGTGACTGGACAATTTTTCCCTGACATTTTCGTCACTTTCCCTGACATTTCCCACTTTCCCCTGTGTTCCCTGACTGTGGCAACCCTGTGGATTAAGCATCATTCTGCTCTTGGTGAACTATTTGTTGTTATTTGTGGGTTAAAAACAGTGAACAAAAGATTTGCTGAGGAGTTTTTTTCAATAATTTGTTTTGAACCTCAAGTTTCGTTGAAAAATATTGTGAAAATTTATAACTGCACTATCCAAAATATTCACATAGTATCTTTTTGCTCCTACATTACGAAAAGCTCCTAAAATTTAAGCAGGGAGAGCAGAAAAAAAGAAGAAAAAATTTAAGACTCAGAAAGGTCAAAGCACTGAAAACCAAGAATTTGACTCCAGCTTTTTGTCACTATCTGATATGATACTCTTGATGAGTTCCTGAGCACGATGATCTTGTAAAATTCAACTTTTTATACGTCGAGAAAAACTGGGATGAAAAAAGATTTTCCAGCATTTAAACACAAACTATGTAGCAGAAGTTTTAATAGTTGGAGAAAGCACATCTTTCTCACAGGAGTTTGTAAAGGACACCAGTTAAAAAAATAATGCACGTCAGCCGGCGCCTAATACAATGAATTTCTGTGAGGGGGCCTTTTTGACAATCTAGAGTAATACATGAATTCTAAAAACTTGGTTTCTTTTTCAATGCTAGCCAGCTTCAGCTTGCAATCGCCTGTAACAAGTTAAAGAGCCCCCTTAATTTATGACATTTGTAAGTTGTAATTAAATGGCCAAAAACACAGTTCAAGATCACCTTTGATTTAAACTGCAAAAAATCTCATGCTCTTAGGTTTGTTTCTTCATTTTTCCTTTGAAGATGCACGAAAGACTTGAAATAAATTAAAAATAATTAATCTGAGCATGTTTGGTAAAGGATCACAGGAACATGAGCATAACACATTAATGTTGGATACGTTGGCCTGAACACAAGAATCGAACATTGACGAGAAGTTGCGTTATTGACAGTTGCAACTAAAGTAATCTCCAGCAAACACAGGAATTGGTACAGCTCGTCTTACAAGCACACGAAAGTAAACCTAAGATAAATACATTGCAGAAAATTCAAAGGTAAACTTCTTAAGAAAAGGCTCATAGAATCATCTAATTTGAAAATATGCCATCTCTTTTTCTTTAAAACTCTACACTTGGCCTCTTTGTAACAGGCCCATTTATTAAGATAACCATTCCCGAACATCAAAGTAATTTCGGGCTAAAAATGTCTCTCTACAGAAGTAAGAGATGATAAATAATATTCCTTGAATAGGATCACTCAGAAAGCAATTCTTAGAAAAAAAGATGATGTTTTTCAAATTACACGATTCAATCCATTTCCATCCAACTTCATAAAATTAAAGTTTGAGACTGTGGGGTACGGGACAAATTAATGCACTACTTACATTTTGATAAAAAATAAGAGAAATTCTTGTTTGCCTTTGAAACTAAGCTACCCTATCTGTAACTGTCAACTTGGAATTGATTCAATGAGGAAAAAATAACCTTCAGTTTGAGGTGATATCTCTCGGACAAATAGCTTGCAATCATATCGGAAACAAGTAACTGATGGATTCCATAACTACAAACTCTTAAGGTTTTGGTTCACAAAGCAGCCAAAAGGAGTTTTCATGAGCAATTCTCATTTTCAAACAGGTAACTTCTGGGAGGCATTGTTCCATTCCTCTATACTACAAGGGTAATGCAAACCGACGTGTGTACTTGACTATTGTACAAAAAAACCTAAGATGAAGTTCTTTCCTTCTTGATGTTTTACTTTAAATAGTACTTGATAATCTGATCCTTTTAAAAATAGGGGTTCTCTTTTGTAATAAAAAATATAGCAGGTACACTGTAAAGTCAAAAAATATAAAAAAAGTAAAAGGAAAGTTTGTACAAAGTCCATGCAATAAAAATTTAAGCTTCAGTGGATTGCAAAACTGTTTGCCACCGATTGGATTTGAGGTCCAAAATAGATCAGTGAGTAAAATGACAATGTTTACAGCAACAGCATCCATTAACTTGACCAACAATTCGAGGGATTTTGCTGGAAAAACTGTAGAAAAATGTCCACTCGGAGGGCTTGCATTTTTACTTCCTTGAATCTTAAATTTGGCTTGACAAAGTTTTCTCCAAATTAATGGGACATGTTTGGTTAATTTTAATTAAAGACATGGATCTAAAATTTGAGATGGCTTATACTAATATGGAAGCCAAAAATGGTAAAGTGATAAATTATTAATTTACAAGAGCTGAATCAGTTCCCTCCCCTTATGAATTACATCTAGAATAAAACATATGATAGGTTGAGTGAAACAAGTGAAATTTCCTACTGATGCGTATGCGACAAAAAGATGACATGCAGTCTAAATTATGCTCAAGGATTAATTTCTCTCACTTTGTAGCAATTATAAAGGGTATTAATTTGCCAAGCAAGAGAGATACAGTGGTAATCAATAATGTATTTAATTTAATTTTTAATATTTTAGTGAAAATAAGACTCTGTGGAAGTTCCTAGCATGTACTACTGGATAATTGAGCGATAATTTTTTTTTTCTTTGAACACGAGAATTCCTGGAGGCACTTGGGAATTCTTTGTGGAAAAAAGTTCCACTTTAACCTAGACTTTCAAATTAATCTAACGATTTAAAACTTCAGCATCCGCTGTGTTGGTTAAGTGGGTAGAAGAAGTACAACTCATTTCAAATGACACTGGAACATTTCCTGGGCTATTGAACCTGATTACTGTGACAAGAAAAAATATTTTCTGGTCAATACCGAGGAGTTATGAGTTATAATGCTTCCATCAAAACATGATTCTAAGTAGTTTTAATACAGGTGGAATTTGAAGATATTCAGGAGAAAATAACACATTGAAATGGAATTTGATTATTAAACTCTTTGATAAATTCTGATGGTGCACTCAAAAAAGTGATTACAGTATACAATGAAGAGTTGTAACAAACAAGCAATGGTCAAATGGCACAACAAATATATTAAATCCAATGTTCATTTTGAAACAGGGTAACTGTAAATTTTTGATGACATTATCTTATCTTATTAGTTAATAGCAAACGCATCCTTTCCAAAAACTATTCCAAGTTTTTCCAAAAATAATACAGCCTCATTTGTAGTAATAATTTCAAGAGCATCTTACTTTCAATTTCTAAAGAAATTTCCAGTCATAAAAACTTTCAGCAAATAACACATGCAATTTACCATAAATTCATTTTCTCACTTTTTACGTCACAAGATATCACCATACAAGATGGACCTGAAGAATTTTGGAATTCACGTTTTCTTGTTAAACTTTAAACTTGAGAAAAAGGATTGAACGAATTCATGTACATTTTCACCTTTACTTGGTATGCTTTCGCAACCAGGTTGCCAGTTTACTTCAAGAAACCTGTTAAGGATGTCAGCACCTTAATAAAATAAGCTTTTGAAGAGAAACAATTGACTCAATATTGAGAGAAGCATAGATTAGCCAGTCTTTGGAAAAGCTCTGAAGACTTAAATTTAACATCAAATTTTGTGACCCCTACTTGGTGGTCAAAAAGTTATGGAAAGCTGTGCAAAATAGCTAAAGCAAATTGTCCTGATGTACAAAAATAAAGGAGTTAAAACAAAACTTAGAAAAAAAAAATTTAAACAACATCGACTACGTACTTATTAAATGAATGAAGTCAGAACAATTTGAAATTTTCATCTTGCAAATAAAATATAAATGTGTATCCACATGTATTCAGTATTAATTCATGATTATATCTTTCACTACGATGCCTTGTACTTTTCAAGTATTAATTTATCTTTATGACATTAAATCAAGAGCCTGTGGTGAGTGAAGGAGGTATGAAGCACTTTTTGGTGCAAATTTTTCGCTAAAATGAGTTAAGTTCAACACTACATGTCACCCAATTATTAAAAAATGTAGCCTCTTTCATTCACCGAAGGCCTCTATTGAACTACCTAAGTTTCAACTTAAGAGGGCAAAACAATGCAAAAAGGATCTTATTTCTTAGTTGTTAGTTTTACAAAAATCCAATTTTGGTTAAGTAACATTGATTTTGGCAGCTTTTAATCATTAGCAGAACAGTATAACTTGATAAAACGAGGAACGATGGTTCTTTTTCAATATTTGCTCCTGACTCAATATTTTCAAAGACATTTGTCATCAAACTTCTACTCACTTTTTCTGATAGAAAAAACTAATGGAGGGACATTCAGGGAAAGATACATGTGATGATACTGAAACAACTGTTGTTATAGAAGGACCGAAACCGAAACCAGTAAAACGTAGTGCAGTGACAGCTGTGTCATAGACCAAACATATCTTTCCAAGTATCCTTTCTTTGTTTAAGATTAAAGAGTAATTAAATGACTTGGGATGCAGTTAAAGGTTTAAAAAAGCATTTTATTCAGTTAAATTTTCGGAACATATAATGAACTCTTTTATGCAAGATAACTCTGTCTGCTACACAAATTCTGTACGGACGGGCACATTTTTTAGCATAAATCCAGCCAAAAGTGTTGTCTCACTGTTTTTATGGAATTGCAACATTACCATGTGATCTTTTATTTAGACCAAACGTAGAGATATACTGGATGTTCGGCACCTTTAAAGCTCTACTCTCTGTTCATGATATGAATATTGGAAATTGCCTAATTTCTCGGAATACAGCTGAGCTAAAAAGTACAAAAATCAACTCTGGACAGCAAAATAGAGGCAGAAAAGAGCAGCATCATTAAGTAGCCTATGATTAAGAGAACAATCTGTTGCTGAAAAATTAGGGAAAATGACCACTTCACAGATTAAACGATTAGGGGGGGACATATACACTCAAAACCACGGATTAAAGAGACCGATGATTAAGATAATATTATTAATCTGTAAGTACAGACTTAACGGGGGGGGGGGGGGGGGGGGTGTCACTTCTCCTGTTATTTTTTATCTATTGGAACTGCCTTTGTTCTGACAAAATATTGAAAACAAATATTGAACAGTTGCAAAAGAAAATATTCATGGTAAGATTTAACTTTCAAACCTTCCGCGATCTAAAATCCAAATTAAAATATTTCAAGCCTCAAAATCAATACCTTGAGATTGAAGTTATTGGTAACAATTTTAATGGCAGAGATACACAAAACTGAGACAGAATATTTGAGGTAAAATTTTATAAATCAACCATATAAAAGTCGAGAAAAATCTTGAGAAGGACCAATAGATAAAGTTAGAACTTGAAACCATTCAAACTATTTTAATTTTTTTTATTTTAAAAATTACTTTTTTATTACTTTGGCTACAAAATAGTGAACCAAACCCAGCCTCTATTAATAATAAAAATAAAATGAAATCCTGAGATAGTTCTCACAATTAGAAACGTTTCCAAACCTACCAAGCTTTCATTGCTGAAACCTAGATAAAATGAATTTCGTTGAAAACAAAACATAACTTGGATATTTCTGAAAAATATTCAACAATAACTGTACATCAGTTGAAAATAAGTTTTAAGTCACAATGGCTGACAAAAATGAAAGTCATTGATTAAATCTAGTTTTCTTTCCATTAATATGTTACAATATTTCTTCTGTCCAACAAAAAATTTAAAATAAGTTTCAACTCTACAAACCATAAAAATATACACAACAAGGAAATTTATCTGGACAAGAAATCATGAGATACGAGAAAAGCAAGGGCTTACTGCACAAAACAACAAAGTTACAAGTCTTGTAGACGATTCATAATGCTATTTCCCGATTTTTCTTCCTCATGAATTACGACTCACCAGGAAGGTAACTAAGTATTGTTAATAAACAAAGGAAGCAAATTCATCGTTTCTAGATGTTTTTAGGTCCTTCAAATGAAAATGAAAATTGTCTTAAATAATTCAAAAAAGTGTCAAACTTGTAATCTTGTGAAAGTACAATAGGCCCTGCCCTGAAGCATAAAACTTACATCAACACAATTGCGGCAGGAAGGATCCATTAAGAAATAAAATGAAACGGGGTTCTAAGTAAACCAAAAAAAAACAAGAAAATGATAGAAAAAATAATTATAGAACATTTTTGTTCTAGAAAATAGTACAATATTTATATAAGAAGACGAACACCTGAGACACTTTTGTACCTTTCTCTTAAATTAAAAATCACTTTCTGATAGCAGTCACTGAAGACAGTGAAATTCAGCCTTGTTTGAGCAAAACTCAATGGATCTTTATAAAACGTTCGTTCTTCCTCGACCGATCTCAGAGTTACTTTCCTGATTTGATGCAATAGAATTTCAATGGACTCATGAGCAAATTCTAACGAGCCCAACGAGTTGACACATAAGTTTTAGACTTCTGGGGGCAAACATAACCTTACTTACAGGAAAATGAGGAATCACATAAAATGAGAGGTACAATGGATAGAGAGCAACAGTTAATTTTGATTTTGCACAAACCCGCTTGCGAGTCAGTTTCATTCCCTCAACACTTCCTTTCATGTTTCTGCGAAGGTTCACAACATCATGTTTTTCTATCCCCAGGACCTCCAAATTTTCCGGCCAAGACTGAAAACGAGATTAGAAAATTGTATGAAAGACATGAAAATAAATTCTTCTTCAGGAGCAGCAACAGTAGCTTAATAAACAAGTCAATCGGGACAATTTTTTCTTATGTCAAACTTGAGACTTATCTTACATTCACCTTGAGTCATCTTAGAATTAATTTGCATGCTTAGAACTGGAAATGAACGTTCATTTTTTGCACCAACTTCACTGCAGATGGCAGAAATATGTGACATGTTTTCTTAACGTATTAATCTTCATCTTAAAGTCAGGCAGTGTTTAAGGTGATTCGATGGACGCTATATTTTGTGTCAGAACGACATGCGATATATCGCATCGATTAGTTCCATTTCCTCAGATAGTTATCATTTATTTCGAATTTTGAGATCGCAATTCTGTTGTCAAGAGACTGAAGAATTCACCTACCAATTTTTACAAACAAATTCAACTTATAAAAGGCGAGATTTTTTTAGAGGGAAAAATATCATATTCGATACTGATATCGAAACTACACTCAAATGCGATAATTACCCTCTAAAAAAACCACGCCTATATTATGTTGCATTTGTTTGTTAAAATTGATAAGTGAATTCTTTAGTTTCCTGACAACAGAAATGCGATCTCAAAATTCGAGAAAAATGACGAGTAGCTGAAAAATGGAACCAATCGATGCGACATATCGCATGTCATTTTGACACAAAATATGGCGTCCATCGAATCACCTTAAAGAAATGAGAAGTGAAATTATATATATATAAAAAAAATGAGTAAGTATATTTTTGAGGTCTTGCTTTTTTATCCTGCAGAACATTTAAAATCAAGAAAAAATACTAAGTAGGCGAAAATTTGAGTTAAATTATGTTAGTTACACTAGGCCTTGAGGAGGAGTGAAACTTGGAGCCTATTTTTCTCCAGTCCAAATCAATGTCACCTGGTTGATTTCCACTGAATGCAAGCATCTTAAAATACAGAGGACTAGTTGGAAAGGGAGAAACTAGACAGTTTAACTCCCAAACGATGTATTTCATTTGAGATGTTGAAATATCTCTGCTTCTATTTTGTTTTTTTACAGGAACACAAATCAACACCATTACTTGAAGTTTTTTCAGACTGTGCTTCGTAGAGAGAAGGAAAACTACAGAAGTTTTTGAGATTGGTATTGTTTAGTTTTCCATTGAAAAAATAAAGTATGGCAGGAGGTCTGCAACATCGCAAATCAAGATACATGGTGGAAGTTCCACCATCAAACTGTCTCATTTCTCCACAGTATTTCGACCATTTCAAAATAGAACACCATGCCAAGAGTAATTATTGTTTGTTGGTTTTATTTTTTTTATTGTTAAAGAAAAAGGTTTAAGTCTCAGTAAGAAAACCTTTGTCAGTTATATTCTCTGAAGGTTTAGGTGATAAACTAGGCTCACCTCAAGTTGAGCGGAATTTGAACGTCGTGTTGATAACATGATGTGTAACAAGACTTTGGGAGGTATTGTGCTCCATTGAAGCCAGCTGCTGCTCTTGCAATCCAAGACTCGAATCCAGCAACACATGATTTCGCCTTAAAACCTCTGGCTCACAACCCCAAGACTCCTGCAATAAAATAGTTTATGATGAATAGTGGTCATTTTAATTAAAATTACTGGAAAATTATCAAAATTAGTACTAATTTATGTAATTAACAGATTCTCATGAAATAATTTTTTTGAAAATCTTATTGCGGCTTTGGTCTCACGATGGTTTTCTACGCACTAAAATAGTAGAAGAGATACTAATTTAAATGGCAGGAAACGCTAGAAATACTGAAATGATCAGCAGCAAAACAATTTAGATAGATTCTAAAACTGGATTATCTGAGACACATAGATTAGTTAAAGAGTCAAATTTTTTTGACCTTCCAGATTTTTTTGATCCCCAGCCCTAAAGGGACAATGTTGATCCATAGGGATTATTGTTATTAAAGCCATGGCTCCGTAACTTCTAGGGTGTTATTAGCCCTGTAAGCTGACTGTATGGCAGAGTAATACTTCAATATCCTGAAGATTGCACAACTGTCATCCAGTTTGAATTTCTACATTTCTTTGCCAGTTACCATGACCTTGTGGACTTTCATGGATAGCTATCGTCAGGAGCAGAGACAACCTAATAATAATTTGCTAAGATTTTGTGGTATCCTCAGATTTCGAGAATTTCATATACATCACCACTAAGAAATTTGCAAAAAACGCAGGAGACTGGAATAAAAATTATATATATTTAAAATTGAGAGATGTATCTTAATACTTACGGGAGGATGTAATACTGGATTAATAATAGATTGCACATCATCTACCCCTGCACATAAAAAATGAAATATAATTAATTGCAAACAATCATAGTGTGCTTAGGATTAAAAGAAAACAAATTATCGTAAAATTTTGCCAAGATAAAAGATAAATGGACCAAGTTTAACAGAATCAGAACAAGTCGCATCAAGTTTGAACCGAGAAACAGAGGTAAGGAGTTTTATTCCTCCATAAGATAAAATATTGAGGACAAAGTTTAACGACTACTTTAACTTTCAAAATATTTTTTTTTTTTTTTCGGCTTGGAATTCTTGATAGAGGAACATTTACAAATGGATACAGTCAAAACTACTCCTTACTCATTTTTCCCCCGAAATGTAACTTTGTGCACTTTGTGAAGCATGCATGGAAATGACTTGAGGGGAAACCTATTTTCGAACAGGTATGTCATTTCATGAGTACCCATTGAGTACTGTGTTGTTTCCTTGACAAAATGAAAGAGGTTCTTCAGCCGCGTAAAAAAAATACCCTATCTTGTGGTCAAGTTGACAAACTTGAAACAAGGTCCTCAACTGCAGAAAATTTTAAGAAATGAACTAAGCCTCAAGAGATGGGAAAAATTTGTTGGAAACTTTAACAAAACCTGCGATTTTTAGGGTTACTTGACCATGAAGAAAAAGCACTGAACCACAGTAGGCAGTGTTCAATTTCCTTCCTACTTTTTTAAGTTCTCCTTGATAGCAAATTATTGTTAAACTTGATTCTACTAACAGCCTAAAGACATCAAACGATTCTCATCACCAATCACGTTCTTCAAAAGAACTGTAACTAACCTGTTTGAAGGGCTCCCAGAGTATCGGAATTAAATTCACAGTCACCAACAACGAGTCCCAGGCTGTCCAAGTCCTGGGGCTTGTCTAGCTCCAGCTGGCTGAGAGCTGAATCATAGCCGAACATCGACGATGACAGAGATGACGAGGAGGAAGAGGTGTCGAGTGTAGATGATGAATATAAGGATGAGTTGACGAGGCTGGGCGGTGACTGCGCCATAGACGCAGCCTCTGGGGAGCGCGCTGGCAGCTCACATCGCTGTCGCTTCATGCACAAGGAGTTGAGCCCCTCCTCCGCGCCAGACTTCCGCTTGACTTTGACCACTGAGTCCCTATCATGACTGCACACAACTGTCTGCTCCGACACCCCAGGTGACGCAGCAAGTCGCTCTGAAACCTGAGAATATTTGTTCGTTTATGGTATTAGCTCACTGAAAATATTAGAATACAAAGACAGCAAAATTGAAGAAACTTTGCAGGAGTAGAAACATTTCCAAGATAATAACTGCGATCAACTCAGCAATGAACACTACAATTTTTACTTGGGAAGGAATCATGCGTAGATAAGGTAAGAGACATTTCTTTTAAAATCGACGAGATGCTGATCACTGGCAACTATACAAAGGAATAGGAACGGAGCCAAATTTTACAGCGGTACAGTTTTTGTCAAGCTGATTTCAGAAATTAAAATTTGAGTTTTCAATCGAAATCACTTTCTAGTATCCTGAATTTTAAGATGAGAACTGTTGAGTTTATTTTTTTGCTGATAGAGGACACAAATTTGCACATGGAGCCTACACAATTTTGCTCTGCTTATGGAAAATCAGGGTTTTGAAAAGCTTTATCTTAAGACTACATATTTTGAACTGCTGACAGCAAACATCACATTGTCTTAACTTCGGTTAGGTTCAACATTTTCCATGCCGTTTTCCGTGGCATTCTCCGTGGCGTAAGTTTTAGTAAAACACTCTTCTTAGCTAAAGTATCATTGTAGTAATTGATGATAATTTCAGAGAAATTATCTCAACTAATGGCAAATCTTACCTCAGCTTGACTACTATGTGAAACAACACTTTTGCGCCTCGCTAGGAATGAGACACTGTTAGGACTGACAACAGAAACAGTGTCAGAGTGTTTCACACGAAGGACGGATGGTCGATCCTGAGCAAGGGAGGTGCAGGGAGGTCTTCCTGGAGGTGCTATGACTGACTTCTCCAGTAATTTAGAGCTGTTGACAGGCACTAGCTGTTGACAGGAGGCCGACGTAGACGCCTCTCCACTGCTGCTTGTGAGGCTTTCTTTGATATTTGGATTCACTTGCTTTACATCTGAGATCAGGGTTTTAACTGCCACAGTCAGCTCGTTCGGGTCTTTTGTTTCCGGCAATTGCTCTGGTGAACTCCTACCGCCATTTTCAGACTGCAAATCAAATGAGTTTCTTTACAGTTTCAAACTTGCAATATTTTCACTGCGAGTGAGATATTTATTTAAATAATACAAGTTTCAAGCAAGACATAATGGAATACTGCGGCAGGAAACCAGGAGAAAAAGTCTAATTTACAAAACTTAAGACTCTAAGAATTGAAAAAAAAAAAAACCAAACCTCAGTCTACTTAAAAAAGGTGTGATGCTTGAAATTTTTGCTTGTGTTTTTAAAAATCTGATGCTCTTCTACCAAGTTTCAACGTCTGCGAAATTTGTTCAACTTTTTCCGAGAATATAATTCAATTATATACTTTGATACTCTTACACTAAATTTATTGAAGCCACTTTTAGCCTGCAATACAAGATGGTACCATAAAAATTGGATCAGGCATCTGATTCAGAAATAATCCGACTGACTTCCGTAAGGAGAAAAAACATTTTGATGAAGACATGAACAAGGTAGCCAAAAAAATGCAAAGACATCATCAAAAATAATAATTGTCTTATTAGAGCTCAATCATTATCTTTTGTTTTCTACATGAAAGAGCCGTTTCTTCCCTCAAGTGGTGCATTGTAAACATTCAGAGGCTTTGTTTCCTACGAACATTATCATCTAATTTTTGGCCCAAGAACAATTAAAATACTTATAAAATGAAGAAGACATGAACTTACTAATACTGAGGCTATTGCATTTAGGCCGGGCTCCTCTGACTGATTCTCAATCATTGGCGTAAATCTTTGTCGAAGGGCAGCGAATTCGGAATTGAATTCTTCCTCCCTGCAAAATATTTGAAACAAATAAGATATTGATTCATCACCTTACAAAATGGAATAGAAATACAGTCACAGGTTTACTAAAGTGCCATCATCAGTGGGAGCTCGAAACTACAGAGCCAACTCGGTAGGGCCATGGAAATGCTTCAAAAAATTCTGAGCTTGGAAGCTTCTGCACACGCTTATCGGGAAAAATTGAATTTCCTTCAAAAAAGCTCGATTCTTCCAGACAAACGAACCGATTCAGAAAAACGAAGGTCGTTTTCAGAATCAACACTAAAAGTCCAGTCAGATTCAATTTTTAACTTTAAGGCAAAAGTAAAAAAAAAATAAAAATTGTTGACTAGTGTTATCATTTTGAGCCAAATTGTTCATGTTGTTGAGTGATTGAGTTCACAACAGTTCTCAAGGTATTTGAACATGTTGGAAATAAATGTTCAAAGGTTCAATGTTCATGCATAAAATTGATCTTCCATGAAAAAAAAGACCTGGCCGAGAAATTTTTTAGGCAAGAAATTTCTGTCAGGTTGGTTCAGAAAATTGGAAATGGGGTTTTTGACACAAAACACTGACACTTAAGTGCTGCAGATAATAGAATGTGAGCAGCGCAGTTCACT
Source organism: Bemisia tabaci (assembly GCF_918797505.1). Classification (NCBI taxonomy): domain Eukaryota; kingdom Metazoa; phylum Arthropoda; class Insecta; order Hemiptera; family Aleyrodidae; genus Bemisia; species Bemisia tabaci. The sequence continues at coordinate 55,635,948 of NC_092794.1, forward strand.
TTTGTGCCAGTGGAGGGGGTAAACTGTATTTTAATCTGACAGTTACAGACTTTAAAAACTTACAGAGCTTTTTCTCATAACTACATTTCTTAAACTGTGAACTGCCGACTGTCACAACCCCATAGCTATTTGATATTTTTGGCCATTAATTATATACCATAATAATTGTTTAACTCTCTTTTGAGCAGAACTACCAATTTCAACTTTGAGTTTTTTTGAACTAACGACCCTTCTTAAATCGTGAATTGTCATTTCCCATACTAAGGTACATATCTTGTCTGCTGTGTTTCAGTACCTACATGAACTGTTCTATTCTTTTTTTTATAGGAGAACCATTGAACAAATTTGTATCATGATTTTAATGTCTTTTCTTAAAAATGTTAAGAAAAATCATTAGGAATTTCGGGCAAATTCATGCAACGGTTCTCCCATTAAGAAAAAAAATGACAATACGCAGTACTGAATCTGCGCGATCAAAATACATTCCTTCATGCAGAGGGCAAAATCAACTTATCAAGCCAATGTTTTACTATTGAAAGATAGGAAGAATTTGAAATGTGGCCTGATATCTTGCACTATTTTGCCGTGCTAAGCAAGAACGCCGTAAATCCATCACGATTTTCCCTTGTTCTTTGGAACTTAACACTTTATAAAATAAAAACTGTTTTACCCATGCACCTCAAATTTTCTGGTTAAGTTCTTGATAGTATTTGCAAGAGAATTCTGGAAAAAAATTGTTCCAAGGTACACAAGTTTTTCTGCTATGATACATTGTTTACAAAAAATGAAAACTGGCGTTTACTGCGTTTTTACATTGCACAGCAGTATTCAAGTGTCAATTTTACAGAGACTTCTCTTCAAAACCATTTAAGTACGTACGTAATAAGCGTGTTGATGCAGATGAATGTTTCCGCTTGACCTTCATCGTTTTGCACAACGAAGCCAAGTGTCCGCATATGAATAAATTTGCCAGTCTTTGTTTTCAGCCTGTAGCAGCTAAGGCCTGGGCCATTTGATTCTATGAGCACTGCACGTAAGAAAAAAAAATGCATAAATTACACTTTGAGCCTTGATTCTGTATATTTTATACTATAAAGTCTTTCTGTAAAGAATCAACAAAAATGCGTACACCCGACAAAAACTGAACACGTTTGAAATACTACGAGAATACACTGGTTGATATGTGACTTACACTTTCGGCTCTCAAAAGAAGAAATCAAATGAAAAATCTGGCCCATAATTTGAAACTTTGAAGGCTGCAGGCTCATCTTAGAATTATTACCTAACATTAACTGCAAAAATCATGAAAATCGGCTCATAAGATATCAAAATAAATGATTTCTTACATGTGACAAAAAATGCAAATTTCGGGAGCCAGAGAGCTCAAAAGCTTGGTAATTGAAGATATTTGAATAAACACAGATATCCTTTCAGTTGCTGCTAAAAGCACTCACCTTCGTCCAGTTTTTACATCAAATCAAATACACAAGCGTACATAATTTTTTTCACAATCTTGGCAGCATTGGAAACAGTTTTCATTGTTATTCAAAAGAACTACATACTAAAATGTTGACTTCTTGTTGCATAAGTTGATTCATTTTAGCGATTTTAAGCATTTCTTTTTCATACTGTTATTTCAGTTGGTATTGATAGGAAAAGCAGCTTACAATAAGACCCACGCAAACGTACTTAAAAACCTAAATCTACTGATGGAAACACTCATGATATTACAGCTTGAAATGACCTATACAAAGCTTTCCGAAAAGAGAAAATTCCGAGCATACGATGAATTTAAGTGAGATTGAATGACTTCCTATTAGAAGTCGGTCCAATAACTGGACTGTAAAACCCTTTACCTGAATGCTGTATTCATTGATCTTAATACCTCTTATGCCTGTTCTAACTTTATGACTTCAACGAGGCTGTGAAGAAAGTGACGAGAAGAGATATTTCACAAGGAAAAAAACTTCAAAACATACATATTTCTTCAGATTTCTTTAGGAGTACTATAAATAATTTTTATACAAAAGAAAACAACAGCAAATGACTAAGTCAACGAAGATTAAGGATATTTACTTTGTCTTAGTGCAACAAGAACCCATCCTACATCATCTTTGTGCATATAATTGAACCCTGACTCTCCCTTGACTTCATAAGCCAGGTATCCAGCAACAGTTGATATCCTACACAAAAAATGAAGAGAAGAATACGTAAGTTTCACAGAATATAAGCTCAAAAATAGGACAAAAGAGATCGAAAATGAATTTTTCATAAATTTCAAAGTCTCTGTTTTTCTAAAAAGAGGCAGCAGTTTTTAACAGACAAAAAGAAAAAACAAATTTGGAGAAAATATAGAAATTAATGTTCTAGTTCTTTGATAGGTAGCTTTTACAAATCGCTAATAATAATGCAGAAAAATGGATAAGATATCATAGCTTTTGTTGATTGTAATTTACACTTCAATAAAGTGTTGAATTCATAGATTTCATGAGGACAAAAAGATTTCTGATTGATGTCGTCTCAGTTTACCAGACACTTCGGGAGAAATAAAAATGAAATGAATCCAAGCCTTTTGGCAAATGAAAAGGAACGAGAAATGTAATTACGTATACTCAATGAGAGCTTATCTTCTAAATAATGAAAAACTATGAGCAATACCTTTGGTCGGTGTATAAGAAATTTCCATTCATTTCATGCTGTGTCTTGTACATTTCTTTGCTCCACTCTAACAAACTTAGATCCGATACTTTAATTTCTTTGAATGGTTTGACAACAGCTATTAGGTAAACTTCATTTGCACTTATCACAGTTTCTGCAAAACAGAAAAGAAAGGCATGAGCAAAAATACCTGATGATAAAAGACAGACGGAGGAATCTTGGGTTGGGAACTGTCCTTGTCTCACGATACTCGGAGAGATAAAGTGAGAATAACTAAAAAGACTGATTTTTGGGAGCAGATTATAACTTGGATAAGTACCGTGCACATATATGGAAGGGTTGAATCATACGGCAAATGGAAAAACTTTTGAGCCTTTTTTGGCTTTCTTCAGAATCAGTGCAATTATCATTCTCGTTAATATCCTGATTCTACATTTTTCTTTTTCTTTTAAGCAAAAAATTAATTGTTAATCATGACGTCCAAATGATTGAGAGAAAATCGCCTCAGACATCTATATCTCCACTGAGTAAAGTTGACAGCACTGTTAAAAGTTCGGCAATTAGCATGATATCACTTATTCAATAGAAATATTTGCGGCAAAATAGTGAAAGATTGCTACTATGACAGGGTAGGCAAACATTGACCATTGACATTGACATTGGCATCTATGAGGGAAAAAAAGCATTAATCATGGCTGAAGACAGCTATCATACCTCTATTTTTGCTGCGTGTTGAGCCTGCAGCAGACCGGGGAACCACCGGGACACGAAGGTGGCCGTGAATGTGAACATATTCATACTGAGCTTTGACACTCTTGGATGTGCTACGTATTTGGAGTCGAATGAAGAAGGATCGCTTCTGCTTTTCGTACTCCACATTGCCCTGGTTTCCACTCGAACTCCACGTAGTTCCACTTACCCCACTACCACTACTCACTCCCTGACCACAGCTTTGATCTGAGCATGATGACCCTGAAAATGTTACTGTGTCACCTGAGCTGCAACTGTCCTCATTTGAAACCGAAACAGAACTATCTGCAACTTGAAATAAAACAAAAACGCACATAAATTATATTTTCGTTCCACACATTCAAAGCTTTTACTATAAAGACATAATAGCTTAAGACGGATAAAAGGACTTAAAATGTAGACCTTACATGGAGAAATGTATTTCTCTGAGAATCTACCACATTATCAAAACCAATAATTAAAAATTTTGAGATGTCTGAAGTTTGCAAAAAGTTTGTTTGAAAAAATGGTCGTTAAATTGGTGGCAATGTCAAGAAATCCGCAAATAATCTTATGGACTTCCACGAGAGAAAATGTTGTTAGTTCGTTCTTTCTTTTTTTGTTGATTTGGAGTAATTCAAACACTTTCCATCTCTGTACTCTAGTACCTAAGTGTTTTCTTCAGTTATCTAGGATCAAGCTTGCGTAAGGACTTTCAAGTCCTTACTTCTATGAAGAATTAAAACTTCACACCCCCACACTGTTACAAAAGAGCCGGACATGCTATTGGACTTACCTTGGCTCTGCAGGAAAGTTGTGTCGGGGTCAAAATCAGGCATAAGATTCCGACGCAAGGTATCACGGTCCTCAGGCAGGGTGATCTTCTCTAGGTCCTGACCGAACAACTCCAGCTGTCAAACAAGAAAAGAAGGACATCGATTTAAAATTCAAGAAGAGATGCAAATTTTTCAGCAGGTAGGTATGCCCTATTGCAAAAATATTGTGTCTCATTATTCAATGGTCATGATTGCTTGTTGCTACAGTAAGGTCTGACAGGAATTTCAAACAATTTAAAAAAATGCCCTAAAATTGATCAAAATTGGCCAAAATCGTCCTGAAAAAGAGCAAACTTCGACACACGCTTCCACGGGAAGTTTCATCAGATCTGTCTCAGGGAGAAATCTCACTTGTGAAGTTGGGAAAAATATTGAGTTTGTCAGTACTAATCAAAGTGCCTAGTAGAGTTCTTGTGGAGTCTGCGACGAAGAAGAAGAGATTTGTTGTTTTGTTTAACAGGGAAAAAGCCCAGAGGTTTCATTCCTGCAGGAGAACTTGGGACAAATCTCACTTGCGAAGTTGGTAAAAATATTGAGCTAGTCAATACCTACTAATCACAGTACCAACTACCAACCAAGATTGAGTCCTAGGAACGACTTACCTAACAGTAGAAAAACAAGGGGGAAAAACGGGAAACAAGGCTAAAATACAGAATTAATAAAAAACCGAGATGTTTCGACTCAGTTTTGAGTCGAAACGTCTCGGTTTTTTATTAATTGTGATCATTTTTTCTCAGATCCCGGCCACCACCATGTAGGGCTCAAGTTTTCATTTTTATTTTTATTTATTTATTTATTTATTTATTTTTTTTTAAATTTTATTGTATTTCCGACTGAAAATGACTCAGTTTTGAGTCGAAACGGCTCGGTTTTTTTTTATTAATTGTGTATTTTAGCCTTGTTTCCCGTCGCCCCCCCCCCCCCCCCCCCCCCCCCCCCCCCCTGTTTTTCTACTGTTACCATTGTCTCGGGAACGACTTAAAAAGAAGAGGAAGAAGACAATTTCTTGTGTTGTTTAACGGGGGAAAAGCCCAGAAATTTCATTCCTGCGTTAGACCTTGGGACAGATCCCATAGCAAGTCCCGTAGAGACAAGGCGTAGGAGTCAAAACTTACTGATAGTAAATACTTTCACATACTTGGAAGCCGTATTTTTACAAATCTAGTTTGACTATTATTAGAACATTATCCATCCTTACATGGGAAATACAGGATTACAGGTCCGTTACAGTTAATGACGTCCGAGTGGTGGAATATTTTTAGAAGTGGCCATCGGCCGCAGATCGGGCGTTGGGGCTGTTGCGTCTGCACGCGCGGCGTCCGGTCAGAAATCGCGGCGTCGCGGCGACGGGGGGTCCCTCCCCCCACCCCCCACCCCGGGGGTCGGGGGCGAAGCGCTCTAACGAAGCCCGAAAGACGAGCGACTCCCACGTGTCGGGGCCCCGCTGTTACTTTCACGGCCCTCGTTAGACCCCGGGACCAATTTCGAAATTTCGCGGGTGATTAGAGCCCCGAAGAATGGGCCAATCAGAGCCGTGACGTCACCCGGCCCCGGGGATGATGGACCCCCGCCCGGGTCCGCATGGCGTCTTCCAATAGCCCCCCCCCCCCCCCCCCCCCCGTTCTTACCGGGCTTTAAAAAAAACCCACCTCGCTATTTTAGTGGTGGGTTTAATTCGACGGTTGGATGGTGGGCGCTGCAACGGGTATGTCGCAAACTTCAGTCGGAGCGAAAATAACAGATTTCGCTGGAGGAAAATAGCTCGAAAATACGATGGGCACATTGACAAATGCGAAAATGGACCATTATACACGGTAAAAATTATACACCTACATATTGGGAAAAAAGTCTCTTTGATCCAGAGTCTAAACTCTTGAGCAAATGGACAAGAACAAATAATCTTGAATCAATCGAATTTTTGCTTGAATCAGGAGTAAATCCGCTTGAATTAAGCGGCTGGGCTCTCGATTCAAGTACAAACCCGCGTGAAGCAAGAGAATGTTTTTCTTGTCGATTTTTTGAAAAGTCTGGACTACACCCAAGTCTTTTTTTCCCCGGTGCGTGACAAATTTCCTCGTCAAAATTTTAAGCAAAAGACTGATTGATGACTGAAGATGTGATTCTTAAGAACGAGAGGAGAAAAATCGCGGAAAATGTTGACAGAGACTGTTGGTTAGTTTCCTTTTTAAAAAAATAGAACATGAGTGTAGAATTAAAACGTCGCAATTGGAGAGACGCAATTTTCGATTTTAGTCATTGATATCGGAAACAACGTCTTTGCCCTTTGATTATTTTTGAGACTGGGGCTGGGATAGGCGAAAATTTCTAAAGCACATTTTGAGGTAAGAAAATCAGAGTTCATCGATTCGTCCATCGAGGACTTTTAAGCCGTTTTCGTTGAGGAACCATCTCGCCTTCACTTGAGCTGAACTCTGCAACAAACCCATTTTCAGAAAAACGGTATACAGGAAATAGCAAAATTGATGGAGAAATCTATTTGAATTGATCAGAAATCTACACCGTATGGGCTAAAATGTCTTTGCCCCTGTGATTGGCGGACGAATCTCGATTTTCACTACTTTTCAGGAGGGTGAAAAGAGGATTATCAATATTTTCGACTCCATGCCAGCCTCCTTCTATTCGACTTATTGAGAACCCACGCCAAAACTTCCTCGAATCATTCATTCCCTCACGAACGATTTTTCCAATTATTTCTGAAAAGCGTTGCTACAGGCTCAAGTTATCGATACTCTCTCACGGTCTATTCATATGCTACGAAAACCGCACGGGAGAATGGACCTACCGCCGACTACCGCGAAGTCCTTATCCAGCGCAAAATTTCTTCAGACTTTTCATTGTTCCAATTGTGTAGAATGATGATGACGACTAATTTTAGCAGATCCTCTAAAATGTTTTTTCCAATTTTTTAAGAGCCGCAAGTTCTCTGGACGCAATTAATCGATATCGTGGGAAATCCTAAACCAATGTTACGAAGACCAGGGCCGGATTTAGTATAATTCTGACCCCCGCAGGCTTGGAAAAATGAGAAGGCTTCCAGGGGAAAAGAGAGGATATCTATCGCCATTCTGTTACGATTGCGTAAATTCACTTTCGATTTACTCGATACCAAAGCCACACACCTCTCCGGTTTTTATAGAGAAAAAAGAGGAAAAGTCGATAATAGGAAAATATTTTGAGGGGGAAAAGATACTCTGGATTGGTATATATAAATCCCGATGAATACAAATTCAAACATTCAAAATTGTAATAAACATAATGATGAACGCATGTTTTTAGTCTTCTGGAGTCTTCCTGTGTAAATAAATGTTTTGGACGATTGAATATTGTGGAACGACTTTCGTTATTTACGCTTAAATCATTTAACTAAAACCGAGAAGTGATATAAGCACGCCGTTGTAGCGCCCATATTTACGTTAGAAGTTTTTCCTACCGCTCTCCATGCATATCTACGGTGAAACTACCAAACCACGTATTTCGGATTGCGACGTTGTAGACTTACTTCAAACTTTATTTTTTAAATGGAAAACCACTCAACGCCAATACTTGAAAACCTCCGTGTTTTTTCCACTTTATGCGAAGAAAACTCTTTGAAAATTTTAAGAACTGATATTGCTTTTCGCTCCTTCAAAAAGATAAAACGGGAGCGGAGATTTTTAAACACTGCATACAAGATACGTGGTTTGGTGGTTTCACCGTCGATATAGGTTGTCAAGCATGTAGGAGATATATATATTTAAAAAAGAAGAGAGAGGAAAAAAGCAGCGTTTCCAGGGTGTCTAATATTTTTTAATTTTGAAAAATCCTGACATTTTCCTGATTTTTCCTGATATTTTATAAAAAAATCCTGATTTTTTCATTTCGAAAATTCCTGACATTTTCCTGATTTTTCTCGACTCCTGGCACGGTAGGCAAAAAGCAATAAGACTTTCTCCGCTGAGGAGATTCGCGTAAAAAAATTCCTGGTAAAACGTCCAATTTTTCAGATTTTCCTGATTTGTTCCTGATCGACAAAAATTCCTGATATTTTCCGGTTTTTCCTGATGCTAGACACCCTGGCTACCTAGCTCATGGTTAAGCGGCTTGGAATTCTCTTGCATAATGTTAGATGTTGTAATTCAGGGTTCCCAGGGCGAAGACGCTCAGAGGGATATTATTTAAAACTTTGAGGCATTGATTTTTGTTTTCGTGTACGGCTGTTCTCCAAGCATTGCACTACGACACACATTACGAGCTAAGCCGTTTTAAGGCCATGGGACCCAAAGTAATTTTTTACGATTAAATTTGTTTGTATCGCAAAACAACCGACGCTTCACTTGACAGGTCTGTAAACGGGACCCTTCAATTATTAGCAAACATTGAAGTGAGGAAAAATCTTACTGAAAGGCGCGATAAAAAAATTCCCCTCCGCAGTGTGGTTCACATTGCATAACCGTCGAGGTGAAGGGGCAGCCAACCTGACGCTCGAAACGGACCACCGGACATGGGACATGGTCGGATATCAAAAGCGAAGTTAACCCAAAATCATGACCACTTGCGCCCGCTGAAGAAAAAATCCCGTTGAAAAAGCTTCAAATTGCACCATGAAGTTGTTGTCTTAGTGCGTCGTCGTCGTCGTTTTTTTCATCGGCGCACAGAAGAGTTAATTCGAGAGGTCGGACAAAATGTGAGAACTTTAAAATCTCATAACACTCCGTTTATACAAAACTTTGAGGTTTTAAAAGTGGTTCCATTGGTTTCCTCGTAAAATTTCCTTCTAAACGTACCCCTTAAAATTAAAAATGTGACGATTTAACAATCAAAATTTGCAATGTTGGTCAAAATTTCCTGTCCGACCTCTCTAATGGACTCGATCCACTGTGCGGCGAGGAAAAACAATTACTTTTCAATAATCTATTCGTCTGGAATGGACCACTAGACAAGGTACGAATTTAGGCAATCTGATACATGTTTCCTAACCAGACTATCACGTAAAACACGATTCAAGCGACGAAAATTACTGAGACCAACCTCTAACGAAGATAATAACGATTTTAATTCACATTGGTTACGAGGAATTTGAACTGCCCGCTCACAAGAAACTCAAAGCTCTACATGAGTCAAATCGCGCACTACAACGATTTCAGCGAGCTTCTCAATCGAGCATTGTTCATTACCCACCATGCGTTGTTCAAACTAAAAGCAATTTGTTACAGCTAAGCCAAAGCGTCAAGATTGAGGTTGCCAAATTTTTTTATCGCAGAGACTGTCATGACAACGTTTAGCGCGCGATGTGAATCACGTAGAGCATTGAGTTTTCGTGAGCGAGTGGTTTGAATTCACGCATCAAGAATCATTGAATATCATCGTAAGGAGTTGATTTCGGTAATTTTCGTTGTGCGCATCGTGTTCTACGTGAAATTTTGATTTATAAACATATATCAGAATGCTGAAATTCGTACTTTGTCTAGTGGTCCATTATGTATCCGAATAAATTAAAAAAAAAAAAAAAAAAAAAAAAAAAACCCTGGTAAAAATTGGCGATAAAAACTGCGTTTCAAAATACCATAGGAATTCTTATAGCAGGCTAAAGAAGGCTACAGAAAATCATTTAGCTGGCTGTAGAATGCGGAGAAAATCATACGGCCGGGCTATACTAAGCGATAAAAAATTATGCAGCCGGGCTATAGTTCTTGTCGCCGGGCTTTACACTTTATCGCCTGGCTGTTGCTTTTTCGCCATCGATTATAAAAGGCTATAAGAAATTGTGTAGAAATTCGTGTGCTTTGGAAATCCTTAAGTTTGTACGGAATCACCTTAATATATTTACAAAACGCACATTATATTTTCCTTTACTACATATTTTTTTCATCGATTAAAATGAGAATAAACCATACAGAGTGTGCAAACATTTTAAAGTCATGAGTTGAAAACGCTGACTCCACGAGATTAAATATTAGAGCCTAACACAACGAGGAACGGCGGCGCACTGGCGCCTACAAACCTAACAGGGATACTTCACGCATTGCGCAATGCGTGAAGTATCCCTGTTAGGTTTGTAGGCGCCAATGCGCGTTTCGAGCTGGCTGCCCGCCTGCCGCGTCGCAGCAGCCCTGTCCGCCCACGGCGCTTGAAGCAACCATTTCACACCAGAGGTATTGCACAGTATCATACGAAACTGAAGGCGCTTTAATATATTGGGAATGGCAGGTATCCATCAAAAGCTTTCCTCGAAAAATAAATAAAGATACTACGGCCCAAAAAGAGAGCAGTGGTCCAAAAACTCACTAAGTCCTAGCATCCTTAATTAGTGACGTTTAGCATACACTTTATCGCCTGGCTGTGAGTTGCTTAATCGCCATCGGCTATAAAAGGCTATAAGAAATTATGTAGCAGGCTATGGAAGCTATTGGAAATCTTACAGCCGGCCGTAGGTCTATGGTATTTTGGAACACAGATTCCAGTGGCGTGGCGTGCTTTGCGATATATCGATCGATCTACCATTTAAACCTATGGAAAAGGATCGATTAACAGGGTGTTCTCAGCGACCATGGAATATGCAAGCTATTGGAAATCTTACAGCCGGCCGTAGGTCTATGGTATTTTGGAACACAGATTGCAGATTCTACTGCCAATTTTTACCAGGAAAAAAAAAATTATGTATTCAACTCGTTTCGAAAAATCTCGAACCTATGATGAAATTAGCCACGAAGCAGACCAAGTTGGTAAAACTGGAACTTTTGCCGGACTTAGAGGACCCTTCTCTTCTTCCTACGACATAAAACGCCACGACTTTTGACAACGCAATAAAAAAAAGTCTCTTGGATCTAGAGTCCAGACTCTTGACAATATTGACAAGAAAAAATACGCTTGATTTAAGCAGATTTTTCCGCGAATCGAAGAGCCGGGCCTCTTGATTTAGGCGGATTTCCTTTCGATTCAAGGAAAAAGTCCGATTGAACCAAGATCATTTTTTCTTGTTAATGTTTTCAAGAGTCTGGACTCTAGATCATGGCGTCTAGAATTTTTGACCAGGCTTATTCCCTGATTTTTCCCTGATTTTCCCTGATTTTCCCTGATTTACAGGAGCTCATTCCCTGATACGAAACCGTACTTTTCTCCTACTTCCCCGAGATTTTCTGGGGGAAAAGAATATAACTCTCCAGAGTTCCATTTATGGATATCGATTTTAATTCCGATAGCGTTCCGGATGTTTATAATATCGGGTGAATGAAAGCTTCTCCATTCTTTCAATGATTTGAAGTTTCAAATGTGTCATTCAAGAAGTCAAAAATAGCGCTCGATCAGATTAGACCGCCAAATATGAAAACGAAATGATCCCTAAGCGTTAGAAGTAGAGATTCCCGGTTTCTGGGACAGATCCCCTGATTTTCCCTGTAAATTTTCATTCCCTGATGAATCCCGGTTTTCCCATTCTAGACACTATGCTCTAGATCCAAGCGCGACTTTTTTTTCCAGCGGCGGCGAACATTCCCACGTTGGAGGGAAAATACTCGACGAGTTCATACGAATTACTCCTCGTTGAAAAATAAGCTCCAATCAGGGAGCCACCGGAGACGCGTCGGGCTCTAATTGGCCCCATCATCCCTCCGCGTATAGTGCAGCTATGACGTCACATCGGGCGACCACCGCACCGATTCGCGACCGAGCCCGCGGTGCTGACCTACATCAACTTGGCCTCCGCGAATAGCAAATCACCTCCGCGCACTTACAGGCTCGGCTCACAATTTTGATCCCGGAACAAAAAGAGGCACACCGAGGGGGGGGGGGGGGGGGGGGTGTTAGGCCGGGGCTTGTCGTCATGGCGACCGTTTCGCGGAATTACCGCGTTTCGAAAAGGCTGCACTTTCGAGCCCCCCTCCTCCCCCGGAGCACCCGGGAGAGCAAGAGTGACGACGACGGCTGACGGTGGTGCATCCCGAATCCGGACGGGGCGACCTTGGCGCCCCCGCCCCCGACCCCTCGGTCGCCCCCCCTGCCCCCCTCGGCCCGGTCGCCGGGAGGCTCGATCGATAATAATTACCTGGCGGATTTATTTTTACGCGTGAGCCGCTTCCCCGTCGGCGGATGGCGACCCTCCCCGATTGTGCGTGGTCTCCTTTATCCTCTTCGTCTCGAGGGCACTCGCTCCGGTCGCTAATCCCTCCACCGGGGAGGGGGGAGGGAGGCGGGGGACCGGGGGGGGGCTCCTCGTGCCATCCGCCCGGAGCCGCCTCCACGGGTATCGGCTAATGAACATCTTCCGAGGTCGTAAGATTTCGACGGAGAGTACCTATGTATATCAGGAAAGTTACTGCCGTGCTAAGGAAGAACACCGTATGGGCCTACAGGCGTTGTCGAATTTCCGTGGACGAATCACTCGTTTTCAGGAAAATTTGTGAATCTTTTCTATTCAATTGGACGTATTCCTGTCAAACGGAACTAAGCGCCAGTTTGAGTTCCTTTTGAGGAATTTAGAATGCCGGATAGCGCGTTCTGTCAAACGGAACTGAGCGCCATGGAAAAGCATTGCGAGTATAGGACGGAATGAGCCCGACGCCCGGTTCCGCCGCCAATCAAAGCCCCCCTCTACCCTCCTCCCCCTATGGCGCTTAGTTCCATTTGACAGAAATACGTCCAATTATTAATCAGATAATTTTGTTTGTGAGTTGATCGAAAGTGTCTGAAAATTTCAAGGAAAATATTCACAACTTTCCTCAAAATTAAACATTTTATCGGAGGCAATTTGGCAACGCTCGAATGTTCATACGGCGTTTTTCCTTGTCACGGCAGAGTATCGGTCATTGGTTTCTTTTCTGCGCCGCTCTCTCATGCTGCCGTGCTAAGGGTAAACGTCGTATGAATCTTCAGACGTTGGCAAATTTCCTTCGATAAAATAAGAATTTTCAGGAGAACCCCTGTGAATGTTTTCCCGTCAATTTGTCAAAGAATTTATGTGCAATTTGATCTAAATGATCTGAAAATTTCAAGAGAAAATAAGCACAGCTCTCCTCAAAAATAATCATTTTTAAAAAGGAATTTGGCAACTCTGGCCTACTACATTTTGCAATCAGGAACTACAATATATGACTTATTTGTGAAATCACTTATTTGCGTATGGAAACACGTGTCACATACGTTGTTTCTGAGGTGAGCTGGAAATTAAAGTTCCTAATTGCAAAATGTAGTCCAATTCATAGAAATATTTCCTATGGTAATGAGACCATGGTACACAAAATAATATGGTTTTTTAGGTTCATTTTTGTCAGAAAAATAAATATTACGACAATGGTCAAACTTGATAAGCATCCAGAGATAATTAGGTTAATTAATAAAAGTAAACATGAGTTCTAGAGGTCGAATGAGAGGTCTATTCGCTTTGAGGCGACCGCATTTTGAGAAAGTGCGTGAAAAAATTCGTTAGCAGGTCAATTTGTGGTTCCTTAGTGCAATTTATGGATCACCGATGTGAAGTTCAGTCGACGTATTGAATCCCTCCTTTTGTGCCTTTTGTTAGGGGTAAAACGTGAATACATTGCAAGGATCTATTTTTCAAGTTGAATTGTAGAATTTTCCTCGAGGTTCGTAAACATTTCCTTTTATACGACGCAATGTTTTCTGTTAACCTTTCTATTTTCACTGTTGGAACAAAGTTAGAAAACCCGGTAGAAAACTTCTTTCTCGAGAAAACAAGATTGAAATCCACACGCGCGCCTTCTTAAACTCACAAGATTTTCATTCCTAGAACTCTTTTTTTATGGGAAAACTCACTATATAGCGGTGCCTGATTGGTATTTTTTGCGTTGCGTCTTGAGTTTTTCATTTTTTCCATTCTCTTACATTTTATAATTTCCATGGAAAAATTACCTCGTATAAATCCGAGGTCTCTTTTCATTTTCCTTCAAATTCTCTGCGGGAGAAATCAGATTTATCTCCAGAGTTCCAGGAAGAAATTAATTTTTTCTTCTTGTGTCTAATTCTTGAAAGCCCTTTAAACGCAGACCACCAACTTTGAAAATCAGATCTCAGAGCAGCGAGGAGGGGAATTCCCAGTTAAAAAGATCTAGTCCCGGATGTAGTCAGCGATTTTCCGGGATATGTTTTCTTCCAACTTCTAATTTTAAATGTTGTTCATTATTATTGAAAAACGCAATCATGCAAACATAGAGGGAAACGCAAACAGCTGAATTGCCTGATAAGACATACGTGAGTCCTTCTCTAATAGTCGGTGGTCGCTGATTCTTTCTCACCCTAACAATCGCTGAGGGTCTTCGGCGATTATTGATGATTTTACGAAAAATAGAGAATCCATTGAATAAAATTTCCCACTGCAGGACTTTTCCACATTTTCCCACCAAGTCAATTCTCTGAAAACTCTATTCCTGGAGTTACTGTTTTCTTCGGCGACAAGCCGCGTGGCTGGATCCATTTCGAATGTCAGCAAAAATATGTGCAAGGAACTCACCTGTGGATAATTGAGCATCTTCTCCACTGCCGATGACACAAAAATGATCTTCCCACCAGCGGTCACAATCAGCATCATGCCAGCGATGTCCTGAAAAAATTACAATTGAAATCACCATTAGCTCCGTTCAGAGACAAACACATAGATTGCTCAGTCAAATTTAGTTCGTATCGAACAGAAAACAGCGTAATAGCTGAATGGACCACTAGACAAGGTACGAATTTAAGCAATCTGATGCATGTTTCTTAACCAGAATTTCACGTAGAACACGATTAGCGCAATGGATATTACTGAAACTAACTCCTAACGAAGATATCAACGTTTTTATTTCACATTGGGTACGAGGAATTAGAACTGCCCGCTCACAAGAAACTCAAAGCTCTACGTGAGTCAAATCGCGCACTACGACGGTTTCAGCAAGCATCTCAATTGAGCAATGTTCATTTCCCACCATGTGTTGTTCAAACTATGAGCAATTTGCTATAGCTGAGCCAAAGCGTCAAAATTGAGGTTGCCACATTTTTAAATCGCAGATACTGTCATGATAACGTTTAGCGCGCGATGTGAATCACGTAGAGAATTGAGTTTTCATGAGCGGGTGGTTTGAATTTACGCATCAGGAATCATTAAATATCTTCGTAAGGAGTTGATTTCGGTATTTTTCGTTGTGCGCATCGTGTTTTACGTGAAATTTTGATTAGGAGACATGAATCAGAATGCTGAAATTCGTACCTTGTCTAGTGCTCCATTGAAGATGGAAAATGAAATTTCGAGGGGGAAATTTCACCCCTCCCCTACTATATTGGCACAATAAAATTATCCATTACTGATGATGCTTGGAGTAAAAATGTTTGTCGTCTGCACTGCATATTATTCTAAACCCCGAGGAAGAAGGGCGAAAAGGAAAAAAAAGTTGTTTGAATTGAAGCTCGATAAGTTATAACAAACCAAATGTGCAGCTACACTCGGTACGTTTCTGAGAAAAAAAATTGCAACACTTCGAAACGAAGAGTACTTTCTTCAAATCAACTCTTCACTGGAAAAAAAACACATTGGATCTAGAGTCCAAACTCTTAAAAACATCGACAAGAAAAAATACTCTTGATTCAATCGGATTTCTGCTTAAATCAAGGACCAAGCCTCTTAATTTGAGCGGATTTCCTTTTGATTTAAGCTTAAATCTGATTGAATCAAGAGTATTTTTTTTTCAATGTTTTCAAGAGTCTGGGACTCTAAATTCAATGTGGTTTTTTTTCCAGTGTTTGTTCCGTAAAAAATACCGGACTGTTTTACGCACATAGAGAAGCTAAGAGTGAATTTCAAACTTGGATCGGTGCAAAAATGTGCTTCCACTAACTGATACATTCAAGCTGGAGAAGACCATAGTATACACTACCAGTGGATAAAATAGTGTATGAGCATGAAGTTTCCTCAACAAAGGGTATCCCAGGATAAGGGCACCAAAATGCCCCTCCTCACGGATTTTGAATTTAATGGTCTAAACCCCTTCAGGAGGTCCTAAAAACATGGTTTTGGGCAATTTTAACCTCCTGACCCCAACCACCCCCCCTCCAGCCCCGAAAAACCCATTTTTCGGGGAATTTTGGGGTATTTTCACGTTTTATTTCATATCTCCCGCGTTTTTCATTGAAAATGCACCAAAATTTCACCAAATGTACATCAGGGCATTCACATTCTTGGGTAAAAAAATCAAATTTATCGAAATATATTTAGACTCCGAAAAAAATTCGTGAAAATCGTAAATTTTCAATTTTTTTCAGATTTTAGCGGTTTTAAAAAAAATGAGGACACATACATTTTTTTTTATTGCCTTAAAATGTAGGTAATATACCCAGTTGTTACCAAAAAAAATTTCAAGCCTTCACGCGTGGTGCGTCCCACCGAAAAAATAGTTTTTTTGGCGCCAAAACGGTCAAAATGGCTCTTTTGGCAACGGTTTACTCGCACGCTATCAAGATAGTAACACTAAAATCTCTAATTTTTGGTTTCAATGTTTCAAGAAGCATGCCCTAGTATCGTCAGAAAAGGTTTCAAGTCGATCGAGTCCTTACGCCCCACGTAAAGTACCGGTTTTTGGCGCCAAAATGGTCAACATTATTTCAGAAGAGGTTACTCGCCGTAGGGTGGCCCTTATTTTTGACTTTACGGAATTTAAAGTGCAGAGCCCTGCAAATGGTTTCATTTGATGAGAAAATAACTGGGAAAAAATAACAATGGAGAAAAAAATATTTTAAAACGCGCCTCAAAGAGCCTAAAGTTCCGAGCGTGGCGTGCGAAGACGCGTTTTTTCGTCATTTTGCGAATTTTTTTCTCCCGTTGAACTGTTTCTACGGCTTTGAAAGAGGGTTATTCAAAATCGGCGATTTTACCCAACGCTTGGATTTTGCCCGGAGTTGGATATGTTGTTCCCTATCACAAGACACGCCTTTTTCCGGCATTGGCAAGTTCACCCGAAATTTTTCCCGCGCGCTACAGCGTTGCCAAGTTGAAAACAGGCACATTCCGTAAGTGGCATTAAAATTGAGCTATGAAGTTGCGGTTTTAACGAAAATTCTCTAAAATTACGCACTTTTAGGATATGACCATGTTTTTAATGTCGCATTAATTTTAACATGCATTATTGCCAAATTTCCGATTTTTAAATTCGACAAATGCTACATATTCGCAAATACCCAAAAAAGCTATCTTCAAATTTGAATAAAAAGTTGTCTAATCGATAGTTCGTTCGATTTCGCATCCATCGATATATTATAGCTCGCTGGGAAACTTTTGGCTCGCGAGATATCATCATTTTTGTGAACAGCTTTATGGAGCGACGACGCTTTTTGAGTCCGGGCGGATAGAAATTTTAGCCTCCAAAAACACCGGGTAGCATTAATTCCATGGTTTCCTATGTAATTTTTGGCGCTGAATCCGAATTTGACCATTTCATAAAAAAATTGTCACCAAGATGTTGCCAAATTTGGCAAAAATTGCTTAAAATCGGCCTTTTTGGCGGATTGTAGCCTGTGACTTGCCAGGAGTTGATCAGACGACAAAATTGGTTATTTCCACAGTTAAAACTCGTTAAACTATCTACAAGCTGAGTCAAATTCTTTCTGCTCACGGTAAAATTAAACGTGCGACAAGCAGCAAACTGAAAAAAAGACACCAAAATTGGCGCTTTTTGCGGTTTTTGTCGTAAGTTTCTTGTTTTCCGATTAAGAGAATGTTTCTTGACTATACTAATGAACAACATGAGCAGAATTTAATAAAATTGAACAATAAAATAAGATCGAACATATTCCAATGTTGCCAAGCTTAAACAAAATACTTTAATTTTCGCTGGTTTTTTCGATATTATTGTCCTATATTCTTTGTTCACCTCTTATTTTTAAATTTTATAAATGTATCTCTCTTGCAAAATAATACACTTCTGTAGAATAATTTAATTTTCAACTTAGATATATACTAATAACTAGGGTATTTAGTTCAGAGAGGAAAAATTCATAAAATAGTGAGTTTTATCGAATCGTGTCAATAAACCACATTTTGAAACAATAATGGAAAATTTTCTGTTAAAAATTAATGAATAAAATGTACTCCTCAGACAGACTTCATTAAAACAAGACAAGACGCATTGCAATATTGCCAAAATTACGTACAAATCGTTGAATTTTGGCGGTATTTGACCGTTATTATTCATTACCCTATATTTAGAATACAATTTTATTTTATAATTCTGAGATAATGGAGTTTAATAGAAAAAAGTAACGACACCAAACTGAAGAAGACGCCCAGGAAAGGACAATAAGGGGCTTAAAAAGGAACAAGGGCGCTCTAAATTACTGAGGACCTGTGGGTGGACAAGGGACTATGGCGGTTAGGCGTCGCGGGGCCCGAGAGACCGCTGTTAAAGCGGCTCTTTATCTATATATGTAACAATACAATAGTTTGTCGTTACACTCGGCGTAATTAGGATTTTTCCTAATTTTTATATTTTTTATAAAATTTAAAAATAAGAGGTGAACAAAGAATATAGGACAATAATATCGAAAAAACCAGCGAAAATTAAAGTATTTTGTTTAAGCTTCACTGAAAAAAATGTTTCCTAAATACAAGGCGGAGCCGTCTTAGACCAAGTAAACTGGATACTTAAAAAGTATCGACAAGAAACGGAGGTTTGAACTAAGACAACGGAGTTACCTTGGATCAAGAAATAGCGTTTTCTCAATCCAACGCTCCACGTCCCCTTAAAAGAAGAAAGCGTTTACTTAAAAAAAGGAAACATTCCATGCCGTGAAAATATTTCCTAAATTTAAGAAATTATCGTTGGTTTGAAGTGAGTATCCGTCGTATTGATCTAGGTAAACTGTTTTCTTAGAAATAGGAAACAGTTGCGTAACTCCCACGTGCATTTACTGGCTTCAAGTCAATGGTTTGTTTAAAATTAGTAAACGGCGTGTTGGACGGGAATGCGCGTTTATTGTATTGAAACCAACTGTTGTCTTAGAATTAGTAAACGGGGACGCCCGGCATGAATGGATGTTGCCTAACTCCCAGGCGTGTTTACTTATTTCTAGCCAATTGTTGTTTTAAATTTAGTAAATAGTCACTGCAGGTATGCACACTGCACCCATATCATATGTATTATTATTGATCAATAATAGCAAAAAATGGTTTAATTTATCGAATTTTTGATGAAAAAAATTTTCAATTGTATATTTGCAAGTATCGAAGACTCGACATGGCAAGTACCGACTTGCAAATTTTGGCCTACCTATCGGGATTTGAACCTGGGACCTACAGTTTACGAACCTAACACCCTACCTACTTAGCCATCGGGGCTTATGTCTACGTCGGCCGAATTTACACTATATAAGTCATTGACTTAGGCTCACACCATTATTGTGATAGTGAATATGCGTGAGACCTGATGGGTTAAGATTTTTTGAACCCGAAAAGATGAATTTGGAGCAAAAAAGAAATACGCGTGTTACTGTTGTCACTTTTTTACGTTTATTTTTGTTTCTTTCCCATCTTACATTAATTTTTAATCTCTTTAAAAAGAATTTAAAGCAATGCGCCTTTTTTAAAATTTTCTCTCTTCATTTTTTCTTGAAGAATCGCTGACTTTAAAAAAATAAGAATAAAGAATGAAACTCTTCGAAAATGTTTGTAACACAATAACTTTTTATTTTTGATGACTGAGATTGTTACATTTTTTAAATATTACTAGTTCTATTCAATTCGATTATAATATTCAAGACTATTCTGGACCATTTATTAGACTTTTCTATTTCAATTAGAATATTAATAGTTCTATTCAATAGTTCTAATAAATTCACATCGGGCGGAAAAGGAAGAATGTGAGCACTATAAAAGAAACATTAATAGTTCTAATTCCTTACTTTAAAAAATAAGATTTGAAAAATAAGCTTTGAGATTTTCTGGATTAAGGCATCTTTTTCCGTGGACAGTCATAATTTATTCATAAAAAAAGTTCAATCTTCGATTACTCTTATATTTTACTCAGTTTACATAATCACACGCGTGACGTTCTAATATTTTATTGTATAGCTGCACTTCATTTTCGTTACACTCTCTAAAGTTGATAGGAAGGTGGTAAAGAAGTGCTGGATCCACCCTATTTTGCAGGGAAACAAGGTAAAAAGGGTCAAATGCTTCAATTACGGTAAAAAATGTTGAGCTCTTATGAGTATTCGTACAAGACTGTGGAGGGAGGGGGGGGGGGGGGCGGAAAGATCGGTCCCGACAGGCCCTTCGACCCAAAATTTCCCCGGACACAAATGAATCAAAGTTTTAAATATCAACAATTTTGCACTCGCAAATTCCTTTCGAAAATACAGAAAAAACTGTATTTTGTTTTCGATCCACTCCATCGTTGCGTTCATAAATCAAAGGGACCCGGAAAATCGATATTGAACAGTGTAAACACTACGTAGCAGCAGAGTTATTCGATTATCTTCATCTGTCAACTTGGTGGGTGACATGCTGAAAAGTATGATTCTCTCCACATTTTTTAATTTCTTCCTCGGCCCTTAGCATAAGCATGCATTTTATTTGACCCTTTTTGATTCTATCTGCGAGGGATCTTTCATTCATCAGGACAGGAAAAGTAAGGAAGAAAATAAGTAAAAAAAATTGCGATTTTTTAGTGTGAGGAAATACATTGTCCGATGAAACTGAACTGAGGCAATGCAAAAAACTCCCGGCTTCAATCTACTTAAGTATTTAAGTCCTCTTTATGAGGCCCCCTTCATTTAAAAATAAAAATTAAAACTTCAAATGCACAGTGCCGATCTATTTAAAACAACGCAAATATTTCCTCTTCCTCTCCTTCTTTACTTCTTTATTTATTTAATTTTTTGTCGACGCCGAGCATATGAGTGATTTCTCAAAGGACACATTAAATGAATTTCTCCCCAAAGAACAAATATTTTGTAGACAAATATAATGGGCATCTTGATTTTTTAACTTCCGTCTCCTTTTATTCCGTCATAAATGGTGTTGGTTTAAGCAGATGCTAACGGCATCTGGCAGCAATTGCATGTATCATTCTCATAGGAGGCGTCACCATCCCGGTTTACTAATTTTAAGGAAACTGGTTTCTTCTTCGAAGCAAAATGTTATATTGAAAGTAGGCAACCGCACATGTCCCATGCCGCATCCGTTCCCCGCGGAAGGGACTCACTCTGTTTACTACTTTTAAGGTAACTGGTTTCTTCTTCTGACGTACCGTGTTTTCTTTCATCAAACAAGCTGTTGGGTTATTAAAAGGCAACAGCGTCCGGCTTATTGCATCCTCCCCCGCTGAGGGCGTTCGCCCCGTTTACTAATTCTAAGGAAACCGTTTTCTTCTTTCGACACAACATGTTTTCTTCTACCAAGCAAGCTGTTGGGTTAAAAGAAGGCAACAGCGTCTGGTTTATTGCATCCTCCTCCGCTAAGGGCGTTCGTCCCGTTTACTAATTTTGAGGAAACCGGTTTCTTCTTTCGACACAACGTATTTTCTTCTACCAAGCATGCTGTTGACTTAAAAAGAGGCAACGGCCGGACTCAGAAGGCGTTCACCCCGTTTACTAATTTTAAAGAAACTGGTTTCTTCATTCAAGCAAAAGTTGGCTTATTTTAAAACAACGTTTATTTTATTTAAGAAAACACGATTCGCTTGTCTCAAGCGAATCATGTTGTCTTACATGAATAAAACCGTTGGTTTCTTCCAAGTCAAACCCGTTTTGAAATAAGTAAAAAATCCAAGTAGACGCGTTTACTTAAATTCAGGAAATCTTTTTTTTCCGTGTTGGCAACATTGGAATATGTTCGATCTTATTTTATTGTTCAATTTTATTAAATTCTGCTCATGTTGTTCATTAGTATAGTCAAGAAACATTCTCTTAATCGGAAAACAAGAAACTTACGACAAAAACCGCAAAAAGCGCCAATTTTGGTGTCTTTTTTTCAGTTTGCTGCTTGTCGCGCGTTTAATTTTACCGTGAGCAGAAAGAATTTGACTCAGCTTGTAGATAGTTTAACGAGTTTTAACTGTGGAAATAACCAATTTTGTCGTCTGATCAACTCCTGGCAAGTCACAGGCTACAATCCGCCAAAAAGGCCGATTTTAAGCAATTTTTGCCAAATTTGGCAACATCTTGGTGACAATTTTTTTATGAAATGGTCAAATTCGGATTCAGCGCCAAAAATTACATAGGAAACCATGGAATTAATGCTACCCGGTGTTTTTGGAGGCTAAAATTTCTATCCGCCCGGACTCAAAAAGCGTCGTCGCTCCATAAAGCTGTTCACAAAAATGATGATATCTCGCGAGCCAAAAGTTTCCCAGCGAGCTATAATATATCGATGGATGCGAAATCGAACGAACTATCGATTAGACAACTTTTTATTCAAATTTGAAGATAGCTTTTTTGGGTATTTGCGAATATGTAGCATTTGTCGAATTTAAAAATCGGAAATTTGGCAATAATGCATGTTAAAATTAATGCGACATTAAAAACATGGTCATATCCTAAAAGTGCGTAATTTTTAGAGAATTTTCGTTAAAACCGCAACTTCATAGCTCAATTTTAATGCCACTTACGGAATGTGCCTGTTTTCAACTTGGCAACGCTGTAGCGCGCGGGAAAAATTTCGGGTGAACTTGCCAATGCCGGAAAAAGGCGTGTCTTGTGATAGGGAACAACATATCCAACTCCGGGCAAAATCCAAGCGTTGGGTAAAATCGCCGATTTTGAATAACCCTCTTTTTGTAGGTAACATACTTTTTAGAGTACTTTACGAGAAAAATAATGAAATTTACCTCGCCCAATTTAAAATGCCCTTTTTACCTCATCAAAGAGGCCATGTCGTGCGATTTTGCCGATTTTCCCTTACAATCTACCCGCACGGCGCGCGGCGTGTCTTTTTTCCACCTTTAAATTGTTGCTTCGGTTTTGAAATTTTCTGAAATAGGTATCACATATTTTATAGTAATTCACGAAAAAAATAACAACATTTACCTCGCTACTTTTAAAATACCCCATTTCCCCTTCAAAGTGGCCTCGTTTGGCTGCCAAAACTCGTTCAGGCAAACTGTGCCGGGAGAATGTTTATGAACAATCGACGAAATCGCATGATGTGTGATGGGCGAGGTAAATTTCATTATTTTTCTCGTAAAGTACTCTAAAAAGTATGTTACCTACAAAAATTTCAAAGCCGTAGAAACAGTTCAACGGGAGAAAAAAATTCGCAAAATGACGAAAAAACGCGTCTTCGCACGCCACGCTCGGAACTTCAGGCTCTTTGAGGCGCGTTTTAAAATATTTTTTTCTCCATTGTTATTTTTTCCCAGTTATTTTCTCATCAAATGAAACCATTTGCAGGGCTCTGCACTTTAAATTCCGTAAAGTCAAAAATAAGGGCCACCCTACGGCGAGTAACCTCTTCTGAAATAATGTTGACCATTTTGGCGCCAAAAACCGGTACTTTACGTGGGGCGTAAGGACTCGATCGACTTGAAACCTTTTCTGACGATACTAGGGCATGCTTCTTGAAACATTGAAACCAAAAATTAGAGATTTTAGTGTTACTATCTTGATAGCGTGCGAGTAAACCGTTGCCAAAAGAGCCATTTTGACCGTTTTGGCGCCAAAAAAACTATTTTTTCGGTGGGACGCACCACGCGTGAAGGCTTGAAATTTTTTTTGGTAACAACTGGGTATATTACCTACATTTTAAGGCAATAAAAAAAAATGTATGTGTCCTCATTTTTTTAAAACCGCTAAAATCTGAAAAAAATTGAAAATTTACGATTTTCACGAATTTTTTTCGGAGTCTAAATATATTTCGATAAATTTGATTTTTTTACCCAAGAATGTGAATGCCCTGATGTACATTTGGTGAAATTTTGGTGCATTTTCAATGAAAAACGCGGGAGATATGAAATAAAACGTGAAAATACCCCAAAATTCCCCGAAAAATGGGTTTTTCGGGGCTGGAGGGGGGGTGGTTGGGGTCAGGAGGTTAAAATTGCCCAAAACCATGTTTTTAGGACCTCCTGAAGGGGTTTAGACCATTAAATTCAAAATCCGTGAGGAGGGGCATTTTGGTGCCCTTATCCTGGGATACCCTTTCTATCGCTGACATTTCCACGTGGTTTGCGCGAATATTAGTTTCAAGCATTTTTGCCGAATAATGTGTTTTAATTGCAAATTATTTGGCGGCTAAAAAGACAAGATTTTACGGTGTCTAGTCCATCCAAAAATTAGCGATGTCACTTACAAGGTAGAAGGTCACAGACATAAGATATCATTGATGTCACGTATTAAGCCCGGGGAAAATTATTGAAGGCGCATGGTATACAACTATTCGTGCTTTGGGAGTGTCCGTGTTGCATACACACAAAACTGCAGGCTGCAAACAATCTCGTTGACCACAGAAAATCCCGGAATTTTGCTTGAATCAAGAGCCAAGCCTTAATTTAAACGAATTTCCTTTTGATTCCAGCAAAAATCCAATTGACCCGAGGGTATTTTTCTTGTTAACTTCTTCAAGAGTCTGGACTCTCTGGATTCAAGAGAATTTTTTCCAGTGCTGATTTGGTGACCTCAGGACGATTTTTGAGGAAGTCCCGAATAGAAATAATATAATAGTCCCAACCTGACTGACTTTTAAAGAGGAGGGGAGACAGAAAAAGGAGAAAGAAGAGAGAAAGAGAAAACTTTGAATAACGACAACTTGTTGGCTTACCTCTAGCACAATCTGTGCCCAATTGATCGAATCGAAGAACTGTGGCGTTTGATGACACAGAGCGGTGTCTTCTTTTAACACTGCAACAAATAAATAAATAAAAAAAAGATACAGGTTAATTTGAGCAGTTTTTCTAGGTAGAATCACATTTTATTAATAAAACTGAGAAAGACGCCCTTTCTAACAAGGACAGACTTCCATGTAGCTAAATTTGGAGAGTGTATAATCTTTACTGGTCAAAGTTTTGCTTCAACGATATCAAAAACTTCCCCAACAATATCAACTTCGAGTATAGGAGGCGGGAGTTGGAGGATATGCTCTACGTGCACCGGTGCTTGAACAGTTTTAGATCTCGTTTCTTCATTCTCCTCGTTTCGCGTATTTTTACCCATATCAAAATGGGTCAACCCTCAACCCCTGGAAAAAATTCCGAGAAACTGGACACAGCTTTTCTAAAAAAGAAGAAGAAAAAAAAAGAACAGTTGGAAGTTCCGAGTGAGTTCCGGCATTTTACCTGACCACCTTAAGGTGATTCGATGGACGCCATATTTTGTGTCAGAACGCCATGCGATAGATCGCATCAATTGGTTCCATTTTTTCAGCTACTCGTCATTTTTCTCCAATTTTGAGATCGCAATTCTGTTGTCAGGAGACTAAAGCACTCACTTACCAATTTCAACAAAGAAATTCAACGTAATAAAGGCGTGGTTTTTTTAGAGAGAAAATATCGCGTTCGAGGGCAGTTTCGATATCAGTATCGAATGCGATGTTTTCTCTCTAAAAAAAAACACGCCTTTATTACGTTGAATTTCTTTATTAAAATTTTAAAAAACTCTATTTTTTAAATTTTTTTTTCTCCTTAAATGATTACCGAGTGAAAACATGTATTTCTAGTCAACTTTGAGCTTAAAAATAAAATGATCAAAGTGCTTTTTTTGAGGTGCGAAAGTGGTTCTCCGTAAAAACCACGTAGGACTGAACATGTAGCTTTCACTACTATAAGGTGCGTGGTAACTTTAAAAAATGTTTCTTTGAGCCGATGGATCTAGGGGAGCGTGCCGTTCAATAGTGTTTTTAAATTTTGAGAATTCATCTATTTTTGTCAAAATTGCACGCATCTGAGCCTTTCATTTGCGTTTTTCTCACACTCGTCATTTCCGCTATACACGGTTATTCAGAAGAACTCTTCAATTATATCTACCAATAGATGTCAGCATTTTATCAAGTTACAATCCATTGTTTGAAAATCAATCAATAGGACGCCTACCAAACAAACATCGATTCTGGGAACGTCGACAGAGTAAAATTAGACTCAGAAAAAATCGATCGATTAAGCATTCAATTATCACCAGGGTGTCTACTAAAACAGGCTGGTCGAAAATAAGTGCTTTTACAGTACATTCTCAAGAAATTCAGTACCTCCTCCGACAAAAAAATTCCGTACTTTTTCAGTACCTCCATTTGACGAACTTTGATATTGCGACCAAAATGACCAAAAATTTAAAAAAAATCCGGAGCTTTTTGCGGAATTTCCGCACTTTTACAGTACTTCTGGATCGCCCTTAAAAAATCAGTACTATTTCCGGACTTTCCGGAAATTCCGGACTTGTTGACAGCCTGATCACGGAATCTTTTTCTTTTTCTGAAGGGTATATGCGACTTACATTGATGCATGCGAATGAAGGTGGCGCTGAGCCTGAGGATACTGGTTTTGTCCAACTTCTTTGAGGAGACTGAAACCATAGGAACTAAGTTTGCCAATTTATTTATCAAATTGTTGAGCTTATCTCGCCGCGCTTTCTCTGCCAGATTCCGCATCTTCCGACTCGAACTGCAAAATCACAAAAAAGAAAAACCAGTCAATTAGAATAAATCATTAACTGCACTGAACGAGGGGAAAAACAGAAGAAAATTATAACATTTCATCAAGCATAATTGTTGACAGGACTAAGGACAATGAACCAATTTGCAATGGAGATGTTGCATGTGTGAGGAATTTGCGATTTGACTATTGATTATCATGTGAAAGTTCGCGAGAAACACGATGGTGCCACTCGTTTTCTCTGAAAGTAACTCCCAAGCTCAAAAGAGGCTCTCAAAGTGAGGCCAAAATGGAGGGGATATCCCACCCTATTCTGAGAGTCCACCTCTACATCAAGACGAACTCTCCATGCAAAGATAGGGAGCAAATACATTAGCAGGGTTGCCACTTTATTTGGGGACTCCAAAACTGAAAACACGGCAACCCTGCTAATGTATTTGCTCCCTATCTTTGCATGGAGAGTTTGTCTTGATGTAGAGATGGACTCTCAGGATAGCGTGGGATGTCCCCTCCATTTTGGCCTCAACTTGAGAGCTTTTTTTGAGCTTGGGAGTTGATTTCAGAGAAAACCAGTGGCACCATCGTGTTTCTCGCGAACTTTTACATAAGAATCAATAGTCAAATCGCAAATTCCTCACACATGCAACATCTCCATTAACAGTACACCAATTTCCCACTGCTGGGGCCTCTTATCTACCAAGAACGCATCTTTTACGTTTTCCAGCATTTAGTCAATCCGATGGTTTCGAATTAAGCAAAAAAACACAACCTGGATCTCCGGTCTCGCATCCTAAAGTTTGATTGGTCCGCTTGAATTTTGCCGCGCCTCAGATGAGCGGACAGATTCAAACGAGCCGATCACGGTTTGATGGAATGAGATCGATACATCGAATGACGTAACCATCGAGTCCGCACATAAAAGGCCACCAAAGGTCGATCACGGTCGACTCGTGAGTCAGAGAAAAACTTCATCCGTACTGCGTTTTATTCATTGTGAGCTCGAAGTTGCCCGATCGCTTCGGAAAAGACACTTCGATTTCGCGAGACGGAAAGAAGAAATCATTGGATTTTCCGGAATTTCCCCGGTCAACCTATAAGCTTTCCGATCACGTCGTCAGGAACAAACACTCTTTGATACCTCACAATCAATCAAAGCAACGTAAACGGTAAACTTATGCTAAATGAAATCATCTACGAATGAATTAAATCAAAAGGAACTAAGAGGCACGGATAGCCTATGCACACGCTTTATTTTGATTTAATGCATCAATAAATAGTTCCGTTTGGCGTAAATACGCCAACTTATATAATACCCGAGGAATGGATCAGGAAATGATAGAACGACGTGGAACTGACAGAATTTAAAATGGCGAAAAGGAATCTGGGAACGAACCGTCAAAAATTAGTAGAGTTAAGGATTGAAGTTACATCTCCATCGGACAATTCAAAGCCCCGAACATTTCAGATCAAAACTGTAATTAGATATTCCTTAGAATTACTTTTTTTTTATAAATATAAAAAAAAAATTTAACAAACTTTAGACCGACTCACAGTAAATCGAGTCAATGACAGAGATTGGACAGGATGCGGAAACTTTAAAAGCTTTTATCCTCATTGATTAACACGAAATGTAAAAGTTTATAAAGGTCTCATTCGTTTTCTCGTAAATATTCCTTCAAAAGACACACCTTAAAACTTAGAATATGATGGAATATACAACGAAATTTGCGTTTCCGGTCTATACCTTGATTTCCGACTTCTTTGGGTTAAGTTTGACACTTTTGGAGGGGTTTTTTGAGCCGACAATTTTAAAGTGCCTCCACGTGATGGTACCAACATTTCCATTTTTAAGATTTTTGGCGCTATAGGGTACCTTTTTACAGTTGAGAGTCTAAAACAAGAAAATCTAAATACCCCAAATTTTCCATGTTTTACCGGAAGTCCGTGAAAATGCGCTTCGAAATTACCTCGTTTTCTTCGGTTAGAAAAAAAAAAAAAAAAAAAAAAAATCCTGGTTGCGTGCTTCAGAGCCAAAATCCCCCAATATTTCAGAGAATATACATTTTAAGATCATTATGACCAGCCAGTAGGAGTGGAAGCTTCCTCTGCACAACTTCTAATAAAGAATTCCGTAATTTCTCGTAATTTTTCATCCCGATTTTCCCTGACTCTTGCATCTCTGCATCAGAAATGAGTCTATTCTACTGAGTCAATGAAAAGGGATTCGGCCACGAGTTGACAACCCTGGATTGGCTCTGGAAACTGGATGCGACGAAGCGAGGGAGGAGAGGGGGAGAGGGGGAAGGGGCTCGAGATAACAGATAAGGAGCTGTTTGAAGGTCGGGAAAATGAAAAATTAGGATTGCAACAAAGTTGCCTGACGCCTGACGCTCGGGCTGGCATTTGCGTCGGGGGAGTGTCGCAACGGCTATGGCAACGGCGCACGCTTGGCAGCAAACGGAATCCCACTGGCCAAAAATAAAATCCCTTCATCCGGAGCGAGCAACGCTTGAATAGCGTCAAAAACCCATCAAATTTTACAAGGATTCCAAAGGCCTCGGCCCTTGCGTTATGGAGAGGAGAACAAAATACTGATCGAAGAAATCTTCGGCAGAAAGTTAAACAAAAGAATACTGAACTGTAAAAGAAATTAGTTTTCATGACAATGAAGGACTGAAATCTTATTTGCGTGCTCTCAGGCATGGTAAAATGTAAGGTAATCCCACGATTGAAGCTTCTCTAATAACATCAGCTGAATGACTGACTGCAACTTAACGAACGTCTGGGTAAGTAAAATTGCCTGTTCGCCAATTGAAGGCGTTTTATAGACGGGCGAGGCGGTCGTTGCCTCGTAGATGATTATTGATGTTACTTCGTGCCCTATGTTTGTCAGATCGTGTAAAAAATTCTACTGAGACAGTACTTTAATGCATCCGGAATTTTCTCCGCTAGATCAAAATTCAAAATAGTTTTTTCTTTGGGTAAAAATACTAGGTATTTGTTAAAATACACCAAGAATAGTATTCATAAAGTAAATTATCGTAGTTTTGAGTTTGTTTTTGTTTATTATCGTATTGTTTGTCGTTTGACCGCAGTTTATACGGTGAAATAGTGAAACTACCAGACCACGTATCTCGTTTGCGATGTTTAAAAATCTCCGCGCGCTCCCATTTTATGTTTGTGAAGGAGAAGAGACCAATATCACTCTTTTTTTTCACAGATTTTTCTTCACGAAATCACGGAAGTTTTCAAGAATTGACGTTGAGTGATTTTCCATCCAAAAATAAAATATGACAGGAAGTCTGCGACGTCACAAACGTGGTCTGATAGTTTCGCCGTTGCTTTGTTTCTGGATATTGCTCAAGGTTAATCATGGGTTTAATTAAAGAAAGTTTTTCGCAAAAACCTAGTTTTTACTGCACGACGTGCTAAAAGGGAACGCCTGCGTATGAACAGAAAAACGAAAATGTTGTGCGAAAGGAACCAACATGAGTGATTTTTTGTTAGGGCGACCAGTCATGAGCTACCATAATAAAAAACTCAAGAAATTCTCCTTCTCGCACGAGTTCCCTGACATTCTGTGACTCTTCCTCCCCCCTCTCTCCCCCTCTCTCCCTGTTAAGCTTTTAGAATAACAAAAAGTAATAAGATCCGACTTTGCGTCATGTTTTTATGTCCAATATTAACGGAAATATCGCTCGCAGAAATACGCACGATGACATCCACCGGGATGGTGCATCCCACGGTTCTTTCCACCTTGAGGGCGTCATTCAGAGATACACTCATTTGCACCAGTGGCGCGGCGTACTTTGCGATACATCGATTGATCTGTCATGGTAAGGGGTCGATAAACAGGGTGTTCACAACGAGCACCTTCACGCTCAATTCTTTACCACGACTTCAAAATGGGGAAACATCGATTCGCGCCTTGCCTTTGATTTGCGTTGCTTGGCGTGAAACACGGATGAAACTAATGCGGAACAAACCATGGTACGCACTACAGTCTTGGTGGACACCGTCGCGAGCGATTTATGGTTGCCATAGAATTTACAAGATGAAATTTCCTGACAATTCCCTGATTTCTCTGACACATTTTAGAGAAAATTCGACGGACATTTCGGTTCAGTTGATGGTGAAAAAGACATACTGAGAAAAAGTTTTCGGGCAAATTTGTTGTTCCAAACGTCAAACTTCTTCTAGAAAGCAAATAAAATGATAAGTACTTAGCTGAAATGTAAAATTTTCGTTTTCGTCCTTTCTGTGGCTTGACGTATACGAGAGCCTTGCGGCTTTCATGTGTGAAAAGGAAAAAAAAAATAAAGATGACTCAAGGATTTTTCCCTGACATTTTCTCCATTTTCCCTGACATTTCCCTGACTTTTTAAAATTCCCTGACATTTCCCGGACTTTTTAAAATTCCCTGACATTTCCCGGACTTTTTAAAATTCCCTGACATTTCCCGGGCTTATTAAAATTCCTTGACATTTCCCGGACTTTTCAAAATTCCCTGACATTTACCGGACTTTTTAAAATTCCCTGACATTTCCCGGACTTTTTAAAATTCCCTGACATTTCCCGGACTTTTTAAAATTCCCTGACATTTCCGGGTTTTCCTTGGCTGTGGCAACCCTGTTTTCCACATTTTTACGCGCCCGCCCGCGCGCGAGATCAGGCATTTTCTGCACCCCTGCAGCGCTCTCTGCAGGAACGCGGGCGATTTTCCACGACGCTCGACGCGACGGTACGGTGGTCGCGGTCGGGCGTGGAAAAGGAGGAAGTCCATCCGAAAAGCGGACGAGAACCAAGACCAAGGCTAGGGGTGGGGGCGGGAAGCGCGTAGGTCTGGAGCGGAGTTGACCGCCGAGACTTGGACATACTCACCGCTCATTACCAAGTGCGTCGCGAGTGTTTACAACGTAAAGACCTTAGACGAAGATGAAGACGAAGCTTGAAGCCCCTCCCCGGAGCCCGGCTCGGGAAATGAGATGAAACGCTTCGTTATGACTCAAGCATTGAGCAAGTCTCGTTACTCCATTGCTCTTGGCTGTTTACCCGCTCGCCACTGATTTATACGCAGTCTTGCGTTGCATAAACGATGGCGCACAGTGGCTCGAGTCAACTAGAGAGATCGGACATGAGATTTTTGACTAAAACTGCAAATTTTGTTGTTAATTTCGTCATATTATAAAGTTTAAGGGGTGCTTCGAGAAGAAAGTTTCACGAGGGAACCATTTTCAGAGCTTCAAAGTTTCGTATCAACGGAGTTATAAGCGTTTAAAGTTTCCAAATTTTGTCCGACTTCTCCTATTGACTCGATCCACTGTGCGGCGGTACGTCGGAAAATCCCACTCCGGTTAACGTTGAACTCGGCAAGGTTTATCAGCGGGAAAAGAGGGTTTGGCTCAAAATAACTCAAAATTGAGTTAAGGGCCCTAGTTTTACGGAATTAACGTCTTCCGGACGACGAGGACGGGGACAAAGAGCGAAGAAGAGGAGGAGGGAACAAAAAAAGAAAGAAAAAAGACCACGGAAAAAAGACGTAGGGGCTAAATCCCAACTTGGAAATTTCACAATTCATTGGTGATAGTACCCCCACAAAGTCGGTAACTAACTCAAAAGTTGCGGTGCAACACTGAAAAAAAAAAGTCCGGCCGTGGAAGCCGCACTTACGGGCTATATAAACACAATGTGCACGTTCCGGGCTCAGAGGACGAAAGTTCCGGGCGTAGCACCCGGAGCAATCGAAGCTTCGGTTTCAGCACCCGGAACTTTCGGCTTTTGAGCCCGGAACGGACGGTATGTCTATAATATTTAGTGTGCCAAAATCAATTGAAAATGTCCACAGCACCCGACAAATTAGGGTAGTGCCACAATTGCACGTATTTCTGTTAAACGGAACTCAGCACCATAGAGTGAA
The DNA here is from genome assembly GCF_918797505.1 of Bemisia tabaci. Lineage (NCBI taxonomy): Eukaryota > Metazoa > Arthropoda > Insecta > Hemiptera > Aleyrodidae > Bemisia > Bemisia tabaci. The sequence continues at coordinate 55,668,638 of NC_092794.1, forward strand.
GAAGGGGGATGCGGGTTGGATTGGCGGGCATTGGCGGATCCAGAAAATTGGCAACATTGTTTTTCTGCATTTAAACCTATGGAAATGTATCGATGCTTGGTGGGGCCAGGTGCCCTGACAAGAATCGATTATTTAACATAGGTTTAAACGGAGGGAGTCCGTTGTTGCCAAATTTCTGGATCCGCCGCTGTTGGCGGGTGCAGTCGGATGACGAGCTAATTCCGTCTTAATGCTCAAAGTGCTTTTCCATGATATTACGTGCATATTTTTGGACGATTGCTTGCCATGATTGCTATGATTGCTTTTCCATTGATTGAGCATCCCTACGCAATCTAAAGCGCATTATGAAGGGTCTTACTCCTTGACGTCTTAGTACTTTACATTGTAGACGGAATTGAAAACTACTTAAAACGAGGACTGTTTATTGCAGAAGCACGGAAGACGAGGCGAAGGAGGAGGGGGGGGGGGGGGTGATTAACACTTCAAGGCGAATACCGGGTTCAGGGCTTAGTTTAATTGGGGTTTTCAAAGACAAGTTCACCACTTCAGGACGTATACAGCGTGCACGTTCAAAGGTTCAGGGGAGGAGAGAGGGTCTACTATCGCTCTACGAGTCACTTAAGATGATGGGAAGAGTCGAGCGGAACATTACGTAACCCAAACATAATTGAAAAAAAGGCTTTTTAAAACGAAACATTCGAGTTGTAATACGTAACAAATATACACATTTCTTCACAGTAAATTCAAAGGGGGCGGTTCTGTCAAATTTTAGGGACAAATTTGAGGTATTTAAGAATTACTATGGTAATTGCAGGAAGATGATGGCATTTGATATTTTCTATGAAAATTTAGAGGACTTTTAAGGATTTTTGTAATTTTGTTGGGAATTTGAAACGATTTTAGATTTTATGGAGGACACAGGAAGTGAAAAAAATATGGGCATTTTTAGTAATTTTAAATGTTTTAGGAGATTAAAAGAGATGATACGAAGTTATCATTGGTGAAAAAAATCTGAATTATGAGGACCCGTCGTAACGAAGCATCAGTAAAAGTTGAAACAAAGTGTCGGTGGACAAGATGGATATAGATGAAGAGAAAGTCGTAAACCTATTCCAAAAAATTTAACTTTAAGCTTTGCTAGTGAGATTGGGGATGGTAATGAGGAGGAGGGTGTATTAGAAAAGAGAATAAAACTCTCTTAACAAAATTTCTGCGGAGAAACTCTTCGATTATAAAGCTCTCGTAACTTCCAGAAGTTCTGATAATAATTGCGGGAAAAGATGTCCTTCAAACGGATGAAAGAAAAGGAAACTAAGCATTATTATTGTGTGAAATTTCTTGTTTTTCGTCATTCTGTCAAAGAACTTCTTACAAAACTGAAAAGGTGTACATAGAAAAAAGTGCGAGTAAAAGTGGTAAAATAAAACCAATACGAAAAAATTAATGTTCGATCGATTATGTCCACATTCGAGAGGAGTGATTTCCGGAAAACAGGAAAGAAAAAATTCATAAATAGTCCAACACTCGATAACCCTCTGCAGGTTCTTAATTTCCATTCATCACTGAAAAACAAAATCTCGGTGTATTTACTAAGAAAAAGGTAAAATTACCAAGAATTCAGGGTTCTATTTGATCCCAGTTTTTTCTTGGTAAAATTACCATTTATGGAATTGGTGATTTTACTGAGAAGAAATCTCGGTAAAATTATTGAACTTTCTCGGTAATTTTACTGGACCTTGGTAAAAACGCCAATATTTTTTATCGACTGTGGTAGAATTACCGAGATAAAATGGCAAAGTCACCGGGAATCGATTACCAATAAAAGTGGTATTCTTACCTGAAAAAAACAGTAAAAATACCGGTTTTTAGGTATAAGCTTACCAGTCTGTCTTGGTAAAATTACCAATAATTGGTAAAAAAAAGTGAGATGGTAAAGGTACCAACGGACCGTGGTAAAAACGCCGAGAATTCTTTTTCAGTGCATCCCTGACACTTGGCGCCTCGAGGCTTTGATTTTTGAACGAGACTCAGTTTCACTGCAAGAATTGAAGCCTCGGACAAGAAACGGCGACAAATTTGATGGAAAATGCGCTGGTTCGACGCTACTTTTTACGGGAAAATGCGCCTTGTTACACACCCAACGGCAACACTGCGCTGTGTGGTCCTTATCAGCATAATCCGATAACGCATAAAAAACTTGAGTCCCGGTGTTTACTCAATATATCATTCACAATGATCTTAACGACAAAAAAGGGCCCATGTAGGGAACGGGGGGGGGGGGGGGGGGGCGGCGGCTTGAGGAATGGAGAGGAGAGGGCGTTGAAAAGGGAACACGAGAGGAAGGACCGTGGTGTCTAGGATCGTCTCATGCTGACAGTGAGATCCGACGCAATTGACATGACAGCCCGTAAGCCGTGCAGTTACCCGCTCAATGACTCTTGATAAGCTGCGGTTTAATATGCCCTCAGGTGTTTTCTCTCTCTTTTTTTTTGAATTTTTCTGCAGAGATTGCGCTAACTAAGCAGAGGAAATTCAAAACCTGGGAAGCGCCGTTCAGACGTTGCGAAGATTGCGAGACCGTTCTTCGCAATAGAAGGGATTCCAGGAGCTTGAGAACAACAATTCTAGTTCCAGGCATTTAGAGAAAATGTCCCGGTCGAAATACCTCTAAGCTCGGGTACTTAAGTTCCTTTACCGCGAGAAACACCGTGCACCATCTCAGTAAAACTAAGTGGCGATTACCCATGGTGTCTAGTTTTCTTGGCTATTAGCTCATCCCCTGATTTTTCCATGATTTTAAGGAGCTCATTCCCTGATGAGAAACCGAAGTTTTCTCCCACTTTCCCGGGAATTTCTTGCGGAAAAGAATATAATTTTCTAGAGTTTTAGATATGCATATCGATTTTAATTAAGCTTACAGCCATTTCTTTAGCGCACGTCAGATTAGATCGCCAAATTTGAAAACGAAATGATCGGGTGGTTCGAGAAGAGATTCCCGGTTTCTGGAACAGATTCCCTGATTTTCCCGGTAAATTTTCATTCCCTGATGAATCCGAGTTTTTAAAAAACTAGACACCATGCGATTACCAAATACTGGATTTCGAACATTGACAGACTATCGGTGGTTGAAATCCGCATGATTTTTAAGACTAGGAGCGGCTTTCAGTGTCGGTCTGGCTCGAAAATTCTTGGGGGTGCTGATCCGTTTTTGGGGCTCCTTATATACTTTCGGATGGGCCCTCTCTAACTAAACTAAAGTCCTCCTTCATGTGGGTTTTTCAAAGTTCGGAGGCCCCTAAAAGAAACCTGGGCCCTCTGAAGTTCAACACCTTAGCGGCCCTCGCCAGACCGCCCCTGACGGCTTTTTATGCATTTTTAAGTAGTTTCAAACTAAAAAAAATTCAAGTCGATGATCGAATCTAGATCTGCAAATGAACCGAGCTCAAATCTGTCTTTCCATGCATAGTTGCCACAAAAATTAGAAAATAAATCTACCGACATATCCCTGATTTATTTTGAAAATTTGGAGGAATTTCCTGACATTTGACAATAAGCGACACACATTAGTCGTCTGAAACGTCAAGAACATTGTAGAGGCAAATATGAAGGGGCAAATATGAAGGCAAATATGTTTTCGCACACTTTCGTCATTTTCCCTGAATTTTCAAGAATTTCTGACATTTTCCACTTATCCCTGACTACTAAGCCTGTTTCAATCATAAAAGTTCGTTCTCCAACCTTGAAATCATAGGGCTTTTTTTGACACAACTTTCTGCGAGAAGGAGCAAAGCAAATACCAAATTATGTACATTGAATAATTATTGATTTACGATCTAAAATGAACGAGTCAATAGACAGCAGTCGATCTAAAAAAAGGATAGTTGGCAGGAGGGTCATCTCGACAAAAATGTAAAGGTTCTTTTCGAATTAACAATGAATTAAAGAGCCAATCTACATTCTATACTGATTAAATATTAATGCGCTGATCGAAGGTGCGCCAGAATCGAATAGAAATAACGGCGAAGCTTCCATTTTTTAAAAAGTTACGAGCCGAGCTAAACACTCAAAAATTTACTCGAACACTAGTTAGAGCGTCCACTCTTCACTCGGTGAATTGATAAATGTTCGATCTATTCATCTCCGTTGGTTCTGTTTGTACCTTTCGTCGGCGGGGAATAACACTGCCTGCCGTTCTGAGCAAGAACCGCAGTGCTCAATCCTAGCTTAAGCGAGATTTTTTGAGATAATTATATGTATTGACAGTCAACGACGAGAAAAAATCGCCCGCTCCGAAGGTTAATTTGAAAATGTGTTAGAAGGACTACGGAAATGATGCGTTTTCGAGTATATATTAAACATTTCTGATATGCTAACGTGATACTCACTGATTTGGATTGTATTTAGCAGAAGGGAACCCACGCGTTTTTTGGGGATACTAGTTGATGGTTGATCTGAACGAGCCTAGTCAAGTCACTCTTTTTATTGAATCAAAAACATTTCCATTTTCAGAAACAATTGATTTAATCACACTTTTTGCATTTGAATTGGGGATGATTCGCTTACGGAGTTTGTATTTCTCAGAAGAGAGCCGATGTCGCGTTGGTTGGGTCGGTGGGCGCAATTGTTATACTTCTGAGGTTGGAGTCAAAAGACGTAATTGTGGAGGCAATAATTCAACTATTCGCGCTTCTCTGTCGGACGTTTAGTGCAGCCGAGTAATTGAAGGAGCTTTTTCGCGATGGGAATCACGTAAACCACTGAAGAGGTCCGACACGAGACGAAGTCAGCTGTGAGTTAGTTGCTTTCAGTAACATGATTCTGTTCGATTCATGAGAACATAAAATAAAAGGAACCGGTCACGTTAAATATTTTTCATTAAATAATACTGTCAGGGCCGGATTTACTTACTTGCCGCCCATGGGCCGCCTGTATTTTGCCGCCCCCTTCTCATTTGTTTTGAAACATCAATAAAAGTCATCAAGTAAACGTGCCGGAGGGGGAGAGGGGTATAAGACACGTTTACTCGTATTGGTCACATTTCTTGTGAAAGCCCTGTCAACACTACTAGCAAAAGTTCACGGAACTTGGCGCGAAAGTTAAGTTCCGTAAACCTATCTCTGTATAGACAAGGCCCTCCATTTAGAAGAAATGAACCAAAAAATTATGAAAGAACGTAAATGTGGTTTAATAATTTTAACTTCCGCCGCCGCGCCGCGCTGACCGCACTGTATTTGGCGCAATGCGTGAAGTATTCCTACAGTCTTACATGCGCTATGCGTTTCGGGCCGATCGCGCGCTGCTGCACGCACTGTGTTTGACGCAATGCGTGAAGTATTCATGCAGTCTTGCAGGCGCTATGCGTTTCACGCTGCCCGCTGCTGACCGCAGCGACCGAACTGTCTTTGGCGCAATGCGTGAAGTATTCATGCAGTCTTGTAGGCGCTAATATGTCTGACATGCCGACCGCCGCGCCGAGGGTTTCTCCTTTTCATCTTACGTTCTCGTCATCATTGCTCTCTGCGCCACGCCGTTTCAAGCCAAATTCCGTGTTCGGTTTCTCTCTTGGTCTTAACTAGACTAATTTAAAGTGCTGTCAATTGTATCACAGAAGGACGACAAAATTAGAGATATACTCCCAGGAAATGAGAGATTTTGTCACCTTTTTTCGTTCGTAATTTTTTTGTCTGGATCCGATTTTTCTTTATGGCTACATTTAAAAAAATTGCAAAATTTGCCGCTATGGGCCGCGGCCCATGTGGCCACCCCCTTAATTCGGCCCTGAATACTGTGAGTTATAAATTTAATAACTTGTAAAAACGTGCTTTAATTGATGAAATGCATTGACTTTAATTGTTGATAGCATGTTTCAAGCTATATTTTAGACAGGAGTTCTAAACCTTTCGACTGGATTTCTTCAAAACCGTGCTGGTTCCCCTCTGCAAAAGGTGATTCCATTTTACCTACAAAAAGTCTATTCAATTGGTTGTGTATCTCCGGATAGAGTACCTTTACAGATAGAGTGCGAATATGTTGAAATATGGAGTTGTTAGGACCCAAAAGGGCAGCCAACCATCCAACACAAAAAATGTCACATCCAATATTCAGAGTCGGATATTAAACCAAGACGGCCAGGAATGCCCACATATGAGCGTTCTGCCGCAAAAATGCGTAAATTTATGGAAAAACTAAGTTGAAAAGTACTTTATAAACGACGGGTCGTAACAATAGTAATGATAAATCACTCTGGACAATTTGATTTCAAAGGTTGGCTGCCCTTTTAGGCCCTAAAAGCTGCATGACCTAACCTCAAAATTACGAATCCGTACTCTCCCTATATGGGTACTCTATCTCTGGTGAGCAGGGGAGTCACTAAAACCCTTTCCGAATAGAAAATGCTATTAAAGCTGAAATTAAACATCGGAGTTAGGATTCTGGATTGTGAAATTATTTTCCGGTTCCGCTTGATGAGAGGATGAGGACTCCTGGGCGCAGTTCGCGTTGAGCTAGGCGATCGGAGAGACGATGCGAAAGGATGTAGCTAACAAATTCGTCTATAATCCGGACAGTTTGAAAACACGGAAAAAATGACGGAAGTCGGGCGTGGGATCGATCGAATAGTACGACTCGGCTCATGAATTTATCATCGGCAATTTTCAATCGCGGCTCCGTGTTTTCAATTTTTCAGCGCATCTCCCCACGTATTCCGAAAAAGTCATCGCGTCAAGGATCCACCGGCGAGTGGTGATGTAAAAAAGAGGAAAGGCTCTGACGTCATTCCCCTACTCCGGTGTAAATCAACACGGTCCCGTGTTGCACCGGTATGAAAATCCGGAATTCCGGAAATTCTCGGAGGAAAATCCGGAGTGCATTTCACTCAATACGGATTCTCCTATACGATCGAAAGATGTGAGTGCGGAGTTGAATTTACTCTTTTTGCGGGGTGAACTGCCCTCTCGTAGATCGGAATCGACTCTCTTCACAAGGTTCACTCCGCGAAAGCTCCGATTTTTTTAGGGGCAACGTAGGCTGCGAAATGAAATCCGATATTTCTAGCGGAAATGGCGTGGCTACATCTTAGTTCACAGTTTCCGACACTTGAAAAAAGAGGGTGCATTAATTTAATAAAAAGGGTATGTTTCCAAAATCACCAATTTTTAGGAGGGTCCACAATGAATTCCCATAATCAATGAAATTTTTGCGAATTCGTGACTTTTTCCATGCAGGTTTCTCTAAGACCGAGAGAATTCCATTTAATTCCTGGCATTCCAAGTTTTTTAGATCTAGAGACTTTTTTTGCGACTCTCACCCAGAGTATCCCCAGTGGCGATTCCAGTAAGTTGGCAACACAGTTAATACTCCATTTAAATCCATTTAATACATCGATTCTCGGTGAGACAGGTTGCCTCATGTAGAATCGATTTTTAACGTACATTTAAACGGAGGAAAACAGGGTTGTCGACTTACAAGAATTGCCACTAGGCATCCAGCGGCGTGGCGTGCGTTGCGATATATCGATCGATCTGCCCTTAAACCCTATGGAAAAGGATCGATAAACAAGGTGTTCGCGACGAACACATTGATGATCGATTCTTACCCCAGCTTTAAACGGGGAAATATCGATAATCGATCGTTCACGCCGCGCCACCGTTCTTGAGGACGATGGACTTCAAATACGGCCGTAAACCGTCCAAGCCACGTGGTTCCCCCTCGGAAAGCACTCAGCGCGAGAGAAAATTCGGCGATTCCAAAGGTGGGTTGATTCCTTCCTGCGGAACTCGATCGATTCCGTCATTATTTTAGGGCGAGGTAAGACGGGGTTAGTCCTCTCCTCCGGCTCGCTGAAATAAAATCTCCGGCTAAAATCCGAGCCGGCCGCTCCGTCTGAATTTTACGACTTAACGGCACGGCGTTTAGTTCTCGGATCGCCCGCTCAAGGTTAGGGCGCGACGATCGATACTTAGCCCGCTCCCTTACGGCGAGCGAAAACCCGAGCTCGAGTCTCCTCGCGATCGAGAGGATCGCAGTTCGATCCCAACATCCTCCACGTGTAAAATATCGAAATATATCGCACGTATCGACTCGAGGCGCGACGCACGCAGGAATCGGAGTCCTAGCTGTTTGCCTTGGCAGGCGTCGCCGCGCCGCGACCGCCTCGATGCAAAAAGCCGTATCGACATTTGCATGTTGCCAAATTTCCTCCGATGCGATGCGAATTTCCCGGAAAACTTCACGATTGTCTACGGCGATTTTCCCGTAAAATTTTTTTTAAAAAAAATTTCTGATGGATCTTAGAATTTCGAAGTGAAATATCCGAAATTTAAAAGAGGGATACACGTTTTCGATGGAGGGAAATCCGCCGAAGTTGGGAAGTTGGTGCGACGTTGTGGCTCGGCGCGGCGGCGACGGAGCAGCATTCCGTGGATCGCGCGAAGTTTGCATGAGTTTTCTACAATTATTTCAACCGTTTAGTCTTCAGTTTCCTCCGCGTCAGCTTCCAGCATCCGATCTCAGGGAACACTCGGCGCGTTGCGTTATTGCGTAACGCGCCTAAAGGTCTGAACGTGCGTTACGCCCTGAAAAAAACAAGGTGTCTCCCGCTACCTCGACGTCATCCGAAAATGATTATCCATCATAAAAAAGTTACGAGGCTTTTACACAAACTTCTGCTTACTTAGTCTTCACATTGCGCGCTTGACGTATTTTATTTTTTTCAAATAATAAATAAACAAACAAACAAAAAAAAGGCTTTGGAGGGAGACTCCAGGGTGTCTACTAAAACATGCTGGTCAAAAATAAGTACTTCTACAGTACATTTTCGAGAAATTCAGTACAATTCCTACAGAAAAATTCCGTGCTCTTCCAGTACCTCCATTTGACGAAATTAGAAAAATTTCAAATATTTGAAGTTGCGACAAAAATTGAAAAAAAATACGGACCTTTTTGCGGAATTTCCGCACTTTTTCAGTACTTCCGGACCGCCCTTAGAAAATCAGTACTACTTCCGGACTTGTTGACACCCTGCTACTGTAGGTATGCTTGAGGAATGATAACAAGAGCCCGCGGAATATAACAAAAATTTCGCGGGAATATGACTGACTTAATAATTTTTGTTTTTTCTTCAACAAAATAACGAAACTCCATTCCAAGGTTGCAACATTTACAAATGCAGCTTAATCAGGGTGTCGGCGGAACTCATCAGGGAAAATATTCCTGAATTTTCCAGATTTTCCCCGACCAAAATGATTAAAATTCCCTGACCTTTCACATCGTCAATTCGCGGGTAGAACTTAAAATGACAATTTTCTCGCATTATTCCACTGCGAATAATTAAAGGAAGAGAACCTTATTTATTCTGGGATTAACTAAAATTGCAATTCCGTGTTGAAAATTATTTACTTTTCAGTAAGTAATGTCGATGATTGAACCGTGAGTAGGGCTGAGACCAGGATCGATTATGTGGACAACGCTGGCGTTTCTTTAGTTCTCAATTTTCAAATATTTTCAGAATTTCACTCCATTTAATCAAAGTCCCCGACTTCTCCCTGACCTAATGAGATTCCTTGAAAATTTACTGCGTTTCAGGTGTTCCAGACCTGCATACATTCTTTTAATTGTTATGAGGATTACTGCCATGCTGAGGGAAAATGTTGTTTGAGCATTCAGATGTTGCTAAATTCTCCCAATAAAAACTTATTTTTTTTAGAGAATTATGAATATCTTCCCTCATAATTTCAGATACTTCGGATTAAAAGTGCATAAATTTCTCTAAAAAATTGAAAAGCAAATAATTGTAAGTTTCCCTACAAACTTTTATCGAAAGAAAATTGGTGACGTCTGAAGGCCCATGCCATGCGGCGTTCTTCCTTAGTAGGGACAGAATATAACTGAGCAATTTCCAAACTTGATATAGATCTTAGCATGTTATTGGTGGAATTATGGGTGACATTTTCAATTGCAAAAGCTTAACGGTTCCCTGTTGAAAATACCTACGGGTTACGAATGAATATTTTGCAACGTTGATGTGTACTTCCGTCATTAAATAAACAAGGTTTTTTTTTCTCATATAAGAGAACAAATGCTTTTAAACGATTGGAATTATAAGTTGATAATTATTCAGGTTGTTCGTTTACATCTCTTTCCGGCAAATCTGATAGCTGGCGACTGTGAAAAAAAGTGTCTGCGATCGCGATAAATTTAAAATGCGTGATGCGGCCTATGCAAATTGTGCGTGTCGAAGTGTAGTTTAGACATTTCTGACGTATGCTCAACTTGAATTCTGTGCGATTATAATCTACTCAACTGGCTGTATCTCCTGTAAGCAACGGATTCATCGCGATGTATGGATCGTATTCGATGGTGGTTCGATGTATCGTTTGGCTCAAAACAACATAACACATCCTCAGACAAAAATTTTAAGATTTAAGTTAGAAAAACTGAAAAGGAGGAAATTTGTAGTGGTGTCACCTTATATTGCCATTCCGTACTCATAAGAACCAAAAATCAATCACAAAATCTCGTTCCCACACTGGAAAAAAAACACATTGGATCTGGAGTCCAGACTCTTAAAAACATCGACAAGAAAAAATACTCTTCTTGATTCAATCAGATTTAAGCTTAAATCAAGAACCAAGCGCTCTTAATTTGAGCGGATTTCCTTTTGATTTAAGCTTAAATCTGCTTGAATCAAGAGTCCTTTTTCTTGTCAATGTTTTCAAGAGTCTGGACTCTAGATCCAATGTGTTTTTTTTTTCAGTGTACAGATTACTCGATTGACTTTTGAGGCTATGTTTACATGTTGAACCAATCAACATCGATACAATCTCACACCTCTTCGACGTATCGAATACGACCCATAACAAGTAGGAAAAGATCCGGCGGTCACAGCCGGAAGGTGGACGACCCGCGAACTTCGGTAATCAGGGGATGGAAATTGTGACGTCAATGCAGACTTGGTTCATGGTTCACTCGTTAATGACCTTCATGGATGGTTGTGGTTGTGTATTAGGTTACGTAACGCCGGCTGCGTTTAGTGTCCGGAGCCAGTGAGACAGCGGCTAGATCAAGCCGACTACATCACTGATTCACTGCTCAGCGGTGAGTTTGCGATGAGCTTGGAACACCTCAACAAGGCGTACATCCGATCTTCCTGGGCTGGTGGAGGCTACTCAAGGGGAAAACAGGCGGATCAGGGAAAAATAACTCAGATTAGTGTGAATTAAATCAAAATCCGTATGACGCGCACAAATTTTCAGGTCCAGTGCACGCTCGCAAAAGAATTTTATTTAACTATTAGAACGTCCGGTTCCACAGTTTAAAACACAGAACAGGCGATCTTGATTGCACGTCATAAGAGCTGATTCACCCACTGAACGGTGTCTAAACATTGGAGGATCCGGCAAATTGGCAACATTGTTATTCTCCATTTAAACCTATGGAAATGTATCGATTCTTGGAGGACCAGGTGCTCCGACAAAAATCAATTTTTTAGCATAGGTTTAAATGAATGGAATCCGGTGTTGCCAAATTACTGGATCCGCCTCTGTGTCTGCAAATTTCGACGAAGGAGGGACCAATAAGTGGTTTTATCTTAAGGTATGGATATTTCTCCATGTATCCACCTTTTACCTTCGTACAATTAAGATTTTGTAACTGAGGTGAATCTTCATAGGAATTCAACGAAAGCGGGACACCGAACACATTTTCTTTGACTATATACTGGTTTCACTTTTAAAGTTTACTAAAAAAAGGATTTTACTGAGTGAGCTTTCCAGAAAAGTTACTAAAAAACGGCTGGAGGCACAAAGGAACGTATCCGAGCAAAAAGGAATTATGAGCAAATGAATAAAATCAGAGAAATTAAGCGGCCTTTAAATCTTCTGCAAATCGTTCCTTTGATTTTATTAATTTTAGTAACATGCTTATTGTTGGTTCCTTTCAAACATAAATACTTCCATATGAACTGAAAATTCCGATAAAACTCGCTTAAAAATCTGCAATAAAAGCTGTAAGTAAGATTTTTGTACATGAGATCAGAAGAAAACTCGGCGAAATTTTCAGCTGCGAATTCTCAAGATTCTCCTGATAAAAATGCAATTCGCGCAGGGACACTAGGCAGGGTGTCTAGTTTTTTTTCACTTTGGGAAATCTTAATTTTCCCGAATTTTGACTAATAAATCCTGAGTTCATAATTTTTCCAAATCATGATCAAATCCTGATTTTTTGCGGAGAAAAATTAACATTTCTGCATAAGCGTGTGCAAAAGCAGAACTCTAGCATTAAGTTCTAGAGATTAAAGACAAGTGTTTTTCTCAAATCCTGATTTTAAGACCGATTTTTCCTCAAATCCTGATAGAATCGGGAAAATCTTGATGCCTTGGCAACATTGAAATGTAGTTATGTTCTTTCGCGAGAAAACCGGTAAATTTTGTGCCCCTCTCGGCGAGCCCGCCTCGGAACTAATTGGGAGTTGCGAGGCGGGGTGTAATCCTGGATGGGACCGGGCATCAGGGTATCATAAGGAAAAACTGGGGATTTGCATAGGCTTTCCTCAGTGGTTACACGCTTTTTATTCGGTGTTACGTGGGGCAGGTCATGCGTTGTTAAGTGCTCAGGTGCGCGACGCCGCGGCGCACAGTGCATTGAGTCAATTAGAGAGGTCGGACATGAAATTCTTTACTAAAACTGCAAGTTTTTACGTTTATTTCGTCACATTTTAAAATTTAAGGGGTGCTTCTTGCAGAAAATTTTACGAGAAAACCAATGGAGATGTTGCATGTGTGAGGAATTTGCGATTTGAATGTTGATTCTTATGTAAAACTTCGCGAGAAACACGATGGTGCCACTGGTTTTCTCTAAAATCAACTCCCAAGCTCAAAAAAGCTCTCAGGTTGAGGCCAAAATGGAGGGGATATCCCACCCTACCCTGAGAGTCCACCTCTACATCAAGACAAACTCTCCATGCAAAGATAGGGAGCAAATACATTGACAAGGCTGCCACTTTATTTGGGGCCTCCAAAACTGAAAACACGGCAACCCTGCTAATGTATTTGCTCCCTATCTTTGCACGGAGAGTTTGTCTTGATGTAGAGGTGGACTCTCAGGGTAGGGTGGGATATCCCCTCCATTTCGGCCTCAACTTGAGAGCTTTTTTTGAGCTTGGGAGTTTATTTAAGAGAAAACCAGTAGCACCATCGTGTTTCTAGCGAACTTTTACAGAAGAATCAACAGTCAAATCGCAAATTCCTCACACATGCAACATCTCCGTTGTAAAACCTCAACATTTTGTATGAATGGAGTTATAAGCGTTTGAAGTTTCCAAATTTTGTCCGACCTCCCCATTGACTCTGTCCACTGTGCGGCGCGCCGCAGCGGGGGCAGCGTTCCCTCGGCCCTCGGCTCCGTCTGCGGCCCTTGATCTTGAGCTCTCGCCCTCGCCCTGGACTTGCCCGATTTACCGGACCTAGACTCGGAGCACTTTTATTGTCCCAGAACGCCGCTCCTCCGACGTAAGGGCGTGCGTCGAGTCCTGCATAAGCCTCAGGAAGCGTGGATTTGTACTTGAAACAGGGCTCACGTGGGAGGTGAGATACGCCCTTAGGTTAGAGGAGCGACGAGAATACTGCCATGTTAAGGAAAAACGCCGTATGAACATTCGAGAGTTGTCAAATTGTATCCGATAAAATGTTAATTTTTAAGGAGCGGTATGAATATTTATCCTTTACATTTTCAGAAACTCTAGATTGATTTGCGAATGAAATTCTGTAAAAAAATCGAGTGGAAAATTTCCGCAAGTTTTCCAGGAAATACGCATTTTATTGAAGGCAATTTGGCAAGGCCTGAAGGTTCATAAGGTGCTTTACCTTAGCACGGCGGAATAGGCGTCTCACCGTTCCGCGGTTTTACGGACCGCGCGCTGCCAATCCGTGACCGGGCCGACCAGAGTTCAACTGGACCAGAGCGGGCTGATTATTGACATTGATAGACAAAGCTATAGACAAAGAAGACAGAGAGTATAAAGCGATCCTATTGGTTCAAAAGGGTGGTTACTATAGACTGGGGGAGAAAATACGCGACTAACTATAGGGTCTCTACACTGGAAAAAAAAAAACACATTGGATCTAGAGTCCAGACTCTTGAAAACATTGACAAGAGAAAGGACTCTTGATTCAATCAGATCTAAGCTTAAATCGAAAGGAAATCCGCTCAAATTAAGAGGCTGGGTTTTTGATTTAAGCTCAAATCTGATTGAATCAAGAGCAATTTTTTTTTTTTATTTTTTTTTTTTTTTTTTTATTTTTTTTTTTTTTATTTTTTTTTTTTTGTCGATATTTTTAAGAGTCTGGACTTTAGATCCAATGGGTTTTTTTCCCAGTGTAGTGGGATGCCGTTAGCTCTAGTCCATTACCTACCTCCTTTGTCCATCGGAACCACCCGCTGCCACCAATGGGATCCCCCATATCCCTTTTATCTTCTTTGGCTATAACTTGGTCCATCAATTTCAATGGTCGGCCCGCAGAACCATCCGCGCTCTCTTCATGTCTTACCTGCAGTAACTACATGGGGAGAGTATGGACACGTCGAAATATGGAGCTTTTAGGGTCCAAAAAGGCAGCTAGCTTCCTGACACAAAAAATGTCACTACCAATATTTAGATTCCAATTTAAAATCAAGATAGCCAAGAATGTTCATAAATATTCAGCCTGAACTTTACCTCATGGTATAAAAAAAGAAACCTCCGCTCACAACGAGCTATACGATCCCTAAATATCCTAATGTATCCAGACTTATTCTGACTTATTCCTAATCACCCCTGCTAATCCTGCTAATTCACGTTATCCCTATTAATCTCGAATTAATCCGAGTTATCCCAATTCATCTCGAATTAATCCGATTGATCCCTACATTGCCGTGACTAATAAAAACTTTACAAAAAAGTCTTCTGAAGACTTATTCGATAAAATTTTCCGTTCGAACAGTGTCGTTTTCTCGAAACTTCATTTGTGGACGTCTCGTTCTCTTGGATTTTTAGCAAGGCGTGAATGATCGATTAATCGATAATTCTCCATTTGAGGCTATAGTATAGAATCGATTATTAAGACGTTCGTTGCGAACACACTGTTGGTCGATCCTTTTCCATAGATTTAAATAGCAGATCAAGGGATTTATCGCAAAGCACGCCACGCCACTGGTTGTTACGTAGTTTTGACGTCACGTTCCCCGAGTCCGCACGCCTACACTGCCGTGCTAAGGAAGAACGCCATATGAATATTCGAAAGTTGCCAAATTTCCCTCGATAAAACATGTATTTTTGACGACATTCATGCACATTTTTCTTTGAAATTTTCAGACATTTTAAATTGAATTGCATACAAAATTGTCTGGAAAGAGGGAAAACATTCACAAATCTGCCAGGAAATTCGTGTCCTACGAAAGGAAATTTGGCAACGCCTAAAGGTTCATACGGCGTTTTTCTTTAGCGCGGCAGTGCACGTGCAGTGTCAATTTTTGCCAGTCGGCGATTCTAATTTTCCTCTCTTTACATCCAATAAAAATATGGATCCTAAGTGAGGTCTTGACTGAAAACGATTGTTTGATATAACTTTGAATGAAGGAGAAACGGTGTTGCCAGCTTGGACGTATCGCCACAGTTCCCATGCCGAGCTGTTCACGCACCTGAGCGCGGCGCGGCGCCACCGGGTCACCTCGTCAGAGGATCAAACAGCGCGGACATGTTGCGCCTGCCGGCTGAGTGGGCTGCAACCGGCGATGCATCGCTGCATCTCCGGGAGGGGGACGCGGTTGCCATGGCGACGTGTGCCGCGTAGGAAGGACGCCGTCGGAACCGCAGTGGCGTGGCGTGCTTTGCGATATATCGATCGATACGCCACTCAAACCTATGAAAAAAATCGATTATCAGGGTGTTCGCAGCGAACAGCTAAACGATCGAATCTTTACCATGGCTTCAAATGGCAATACATCGATAATCGATCATTCACGCGACGGAACGAGGATCCCGATTCGCGAATCGGGATGAATCGGATCCGACCATCGATTCCGGGAAACGAAACGCGCCCTCGCTCTCAAATATTTAGGATTTCAGCGTAGTAAATATATAAAAATTACTGTCCAATGAACGGAGGAGGTGGAATTTGCTTTGATCTCTCCTTCGTTCATCAACTACGATACTCATGTGATTCCGTGAAAAATGGTCTATTCGTATGACTATTCTGCCGAGCTAAGGAAAAACGCCGTATGAACATTCGAGAGTTGCCAAATTTCCTTCGATAAAACGTTTATTTTTGAATATTAGGTAAGCTACGAATATTTTGCCTTGAAATTTTCAGGAACATAGGTAAAATTGCGAACACAGTTATCTGAAAAACTGGAAGAAAGCTATTCACAAATTTTCCCGAGAATTCGTGATCTACCGAAGGAAATTTGGCGACGCCTGATGGCTCATACGGCGTTCTTCTTTAGCACGGCAGTATTACAGATCGTATGCGATACATCAAACGGGTGAGATTGTATCGATATCGATTGGTTCAAAACATAAACATAGCTTCAAAAGTCAGTTGGGTAATTTAACGGAATGGGTTTTTTTTTATGATAGATTTTTGATTCGTATGAGTACTAATTGGACGTATTTCTATCAAACGGAACTATGTGTATTATGACGTGAGCCCTGAGACCCATAAGAGTATGTGCATAACAGGGCTCACGTCATGATGCACATAGTTCCGTTTGATAGAAATACGTCCAATTGGCCAAGAGTAGTGAAATTTCTACGACATTTTTCATTTTCAGCTTTCCTGACAAATATCCTAAAATATTGGTTTGATTTTATGTTCTATTGTTTTGAACGAAACGATACATCGAACCAAAATCGAATACGATCCAGCTGAGTTTATTGGCATCTTGGCAAACTCGCGGAGGGAATAGGGTAGTAGACGCTAGCGCTGCGTAATTTGCGGGGGAGAGGGAGCGTTAGGAGGGGTAGATCGGTGTCAAAAACCCGTAAATTTATTGTTACGCAATTTATGGACAGTACCAGGAACATTTCAGCTAATGAGTATTAAGCGCTTATACATTGAGAGATTTAAGTCTCGACGAGGACCGGCCATTGTGTGTGAATGGACGAGGATGTCATCAAAAGGGTTCATCTTTAAGAGCTTTTCCTAAGCTTGAATGGATTTTAGACTTGAATCGTTAACCAATGTTGCCACAGTGTTCATTGCCAACTTTATTGTAGAATGGGTTGATCTAATTGAAAATTCTAGGATTTGGTCGTTCCAATATTTCGATGGTAAATCTACAAGAACGAGTAACTTGGCTCATAAAGTTGTACCTTCTCTGTCATCGTTTTTTTATTTATTTATTTTTTTTTTTTTTACAAGGAGCAAAAGTAATCGTTCAAAAGTATTCCCTAGAATGCCGTGCGGAGTTTTGTAATTTTGTTGACACCCCCGTAACACGCTGAATCTTCATGACATTATCCTAGGATGCATCGGCGGTGAAACTGCAAAAATGAGTTTCTCTCTTGCGGCATTTCGAAATTTCCACTACCCTTTTATTTCCTCCAAAAAGAAAGAACCAACATTATTATTGTTTGAAATTTTTGCAGAATATTCTTCATCCACAGAAAAAAAATAAGGAAGTTTCAAAGAAAAGACACTCAGAATTTTACCATCTGAAAAATATTATAACAGGACGTCTGCGGCCGGCGTTAGAAACTGATGAACGCTTTCTTACAGTTTCACCGTCAATATCCTACATAAATTTTTCAGAGGCGTGGCGTGAATTGCGATGTATCGATTGTTATGCCATTTAAACCTATGGTAAAGAATCGATTATTAAGGTGTTCGCTGCAAACACCCTGTTTATCGATCCTTTTCCATGAGTTTAAATGGCAGAACAATCGATATATCGCAAAGCACGCCACGCCACTGACATTTTTATGTTTAGGGAGAGTCGTGCAAATTTTCGAAAAAGGCTTTTATATCTTTTAAAATTATTGATTTTAAATTTAAATTACGAACGGTTATTCTTGAGACGTTCAGATTAAATTGCGAATAAACTTCCCCGAGAAAAAACTCGGAAGTCGTCCAAACATTCATACTTCATCGGAAATAATGTCTGAATTTTCATGAGACATTTCTCTCAGCAAGCCAGTCGTGGTCATTTTCGTCTTATCAAAAACAGTCCCCCGGGAGAGTCGATCGTTGTCATTTGGACGTATTTACTCTAAAAGGAACTACGTCACACGCAATCCCAATGCACATAGTTCCTTTTAGCATAAATACGTCCATTTCAGAACATCAATCGCGAGCATTGGATTACTCTTTAATTTCTATCTGTCATGGCATTCTTCCCCTTAGGGTCTCAATCCTCCCTCGACCCCGTATTTCGGGGAGGGGGGGGGGGAAGTCATGTGAAAATTCTCGTCCACTTCTTGTGCGGCATCGGCCTTGATTTTCCGCTTTTCCGGCCCCCGACGCACGGATGGAAGCGCAGTAAACGGAAAGGATTCTTGGAATGAAAATTATATTGATTTTCTTCCCGCTCTTCATAAGTTGCCCCCCCTCCCCTCCCCTGTCACAACCACCCATCCCCGGATCAAAGCATTCTGAACGAGGTTTGATTCGCGGCTATTTTGAGTCTGTGTCATCTCACCTGTTGCTCTTAGAGTCCCTTTATAGAGAGTTGGGACAACGCTGCTTATGGATGTCACACACGCGAATAAAGATTACACAAATCGGACGTTTTTTATAATCTTTGATCAACCCATTCCAGAATTCCTACCTCCGTTCCCTCTCTCATTTCATTTGTTCCTTGTCGCACCCCCAATTCCCCGTCCATTCCGGTTTATAATGATTGCAATTGGTGAAAATGTGATCTTTCTTCCCGTTTGTGACAATGTAAGGGCCTAAAAGAAGGGAATCAATCAGAAATGGATTCGCATTATCTTTACTTTATCTGGTCTTCTCTGGTTCGTATAATCTGATCCAAAAGAGGTGTCACGCACCCTAGGCATTGGCGTTTTTGCAAGATGGCAACATTGTTTTTCCTCCATTTAAATCCATCAAAAATATCGTTTTGGGTGAAGCAAGCTACCTCCCTAAGAATCGATCGCTTTACATGTATTTAAGTGGAGCAAAAACAGTGTTACCAACTTCCAAGAATCGTCACTGACCCTAGAAAACCTTTAGATATTCATGCTATCCGGGAAAGTAGGCCAAAATGCGCAGAATGAAATCATTTTATTTAGTAAACATTGTAGTATTGAATAGTTGCTTGAAAAGGCGGCGTTTTTAAAGGAGGAAAGTCCCGGGAAAAAAGAATTTATGCAGACAGTAGTAAACATTTTTGCTCCGAGATTCGACACTTGTCATGAATAACTCGACGATTGTAAATATTGACATGATATTGCGTGAACCAGGTGAGATTATGAAGTTATGCACGGTTTGATTACTGTAGTTTAATCGACCCTCGGGACTAAGCAGCGATTATGTCGAAAAATCAAACAGTAGCTTGTGGTGATTCCTCCTCAAGGTTACACCGCACAGTGGATCGAGTCAATGGGAGAGGTCGGAAAAAATTTGGAAACTTTAAACGTACATAACTCTTTTTACACAAAACTTTGAGGTCCTAAAAGTGCTTCCATTGGTTTTCTCGTAAAATTTCCTTCTAGCAGCACCCCTTGAAATCTAAAATGTGACGAAATAAACATCAAAATTTGCAGTTTTAGTCAAAATTTTCATGTCCAACCTCTCCAATCGACTCGATCCACTGTGCGCCGTCGGGAAAAAAACAAACTAGGCGGAAATAGAATCCTATTTGACTGCCTTCTCATTACAATGTGTGCATTGAAAATATTTGACGACGGGTTGACGCGATTCCAAAAAATTGCGGGGCGAATTTCCGCGACTTTACACGGTCACAATGCGGTTTGATAATATTAATAAAAATTAAATAAAAGGCGAACCAGCTTGGCTGCTTCTTCGCGGGAGGTCAAATTTTAGAAATACTCATTAGGACGTTGGCACTGGGCTTTGAGAATTGAGATTGTGGCTGAGTAGAAATTAGGAGATTGAATCCTGTCAACACGATTAATAATTTAACTCTAAGTACCTGCAATTTGAAGTCAACACCGCCGGTCTTTCGTTTTTCCTTCTTTGTTTCTTTGCTTTAATTCGTATTTTTGCAAGAATTTTGCGAGGCATTCTACTTATTTTGTCTGGGGCCTCGCGATGGTGTGTGTTGGTAGCTTTTTTGGCTTTTTAATAACGGCGCTCATAAATAAGGCGCTCATAAATTAAATAACTTCTCTTCGTGTACTCTTTCCGGACGCTATTTTACCAGTGCTGCCGTGCTGAGGAAAAAGCGCCGTATGAACATTCGGGAGTTGCCAAATTTTCTTCAATAAAACTTTTATTTTTAGGGAGAGTTATGAATATTTTCTCTTGAAATTTTCAGTTACTGAAAATCTAATTACGAATAAAATTCTGTGACAAATAGGAGGAAAAATATTCAAAAGATTACCCTGAATGTTCGTATTTTATTTTAAATTCGGCAACGTCTGAAGGTTCATACGGCGTTATTCCTTTCCGAATAGCCGCCGCCGCGAAATTTTCAAAAAAAAGCGTATGCTCATTGCTCATACGGACGTTGCCAAATTTCTTTTGATAAAATACGAATTTTCAGGGACACTTTTGAAACAATTTCTTGGATTTTCTTGGGAAATTTTACTCATAATTTTTACTGTACTTGTGAATAAAAAGTCCGAGGAAAATTAATCATTTTTCAGAATTTTTCGGAGAGTTTAATTGAAATTTCTGGAATTTCCAAAATTAATTGGAAACGTCCATATAATCCAACGAATTGGGGTAGAACTAACCTAGCCTGACCACAATTTTAGAGGATAAACCCCAACTCTTCAATGTTGTATATCGTGTCGTAGATCGGTGATTTTGTGAGACGGAACCAATATTTCTAGCTCATCTTAGAAACAACATATATCAATGTAGATAAGTGCTTTGGTGGATGAGCCAAAAATAATGGTTCCTTATTGGGAAATGAGATCCAATTCTGAGACGCAACTTGACGACTGCAGACGTTTTTCGAGTAAAATTAAATTTACGCAAGAACGCAATTCCGGTTCGAAAATCTCGGTGATTTTCTATTCGGGAGGAAGCGCTTCGCGGATTATATCATTTTATGACGAATTAAGTTTATAATCGCCCGTTTCCTGGTCAATAGGTGAGCGCGGCTCGTCTACGCCCGATGCAGAACTCGCGGAGGGAGTCGAAAAGTTCCGAAAATAGTGGATGTTCTTCTGACCGGTCTCGCGACGCCACCGTGTCAACCCGCGGATCCGACGCCAACCGGTTTTCCAAATTCTTCTTCCTCGGTCCTCCGCGTTTTTTGCTCCGTCAAATTCAACAAGGTCGCGCCTTCTTTTTTCCAGAAGTTTACTATCTCCTCGCGGAATAGCTTCAACGACTGCTTTCAATTCATCCCCTCTCCTCGCTTGTGCTTGAAGAAAAAATTCGCCGCCTGTTAAGATCCTTTCAGGGGAGTCACCTGCCGTGCTAAGGGAGAACGCCGTATGAGCCTTCAGACGTTGCCAAGTTTCCTCCGATAAAAACCGAATTAACTGGGAAAATTGTGAATACCTATTACTTTTCAAAATTTTCAGACAATTTTATACGCAATTTAATCTAAAATATCTGAAATTTGCAAGGAAAAATATGCATTCATGATGACAAAAACACATATTTTATCAAGGGAAATTTGGCAACACTCGAATGTTGTTCGAGCCTTTAGCACGGCAGTCATGAGCTCCTATCCTCGCGATGTAAAATTTACTAATGAGTACTTTTTCTTCAGTTCTACAAATAGATTTGTAAAAACTTGTGAGTGATTTTGTAGACTTCTTTCTGACTTCAGCCGAGTGTAATTTTGGACGAAGGAACCTGGGGTCGACATTTTTTGTGGAGCGATTTTTTTCCGAGTAGGGTCGAAAAGTCAGATTGTGAGATTCCATTGGAAAATTTTGAAGTTTCGACCGAGTTAGTACCTACATTTTTTTGCCAACAGAGAGCGTGAAGTTAAATTAGAATCCTCAGAAATTCCGTGCCTTGTATTTGGCAAATAAAAACTTTAAAAAGGATTTTGTCTCAAGTGCAATCGTCGTTTAATTACATTCTCTTGAAAGAAAAAAGAAAAAAAAAAAAAAATGTCTCGCATAGTTTGCGCAGACACAAATACTGACGGAGAGATACTTATTTTACCCGCAAATGTAAAAATAAATAGTGTATCTTTCCTTCGGAAAATACACTAAAAGCAATTGAATTAATAACCACTGGTTGAACACAAACTTACGAATGTGAATCATTCCGAAAGGATGCTGAATTTGAAATTTTTACACACCTGAAACATACAAAAAATCGAATATTGTTAGTTTTAAGTAAGTAAGATGCATTTTCGGTTCAGTAAATGATAGAGAACAACCAGACTACAAAATCTACGAGAGGAAAGTCGGTACTCGAAATAAGAATGGGAAAACAAAATTGGCTTATTAGAAGCACGCAATTTTTGGTTTTTAACTTATTTGTACATCGACCTCCTTGAGTCAAATACGTCCAATTTTGAGCGTTTGGTTGCGCTTACACCACGCTGCAGCACAGTAAAAGCCCAAAACATAAAAAGAATAAATTTAAATGCTTTGGAAATCATTAAATTTGATACGGAACCACTATTATATTTACAAAAAACACATTATATTTTCCAGTGGTACATATTTCTTTTTCATCAGTTTAAAAGGGAATAATCAATGCAGAGAGTGCAAACATTTCAAAAGCATGAGTTGAAAAACGCTGACTCCGCGAGTTTAAATATTAGAGCCTAACACAGAGCGGAGCGGCGTGTTAGCAGCGCAGAACGGGCACTGGCGCCTACAAACCTAACGGGATACTTCACGCATTGCGCAACGCGTGAAGTATCCAGTTAGGTTTGTAGGCGCCTATGCGCGTGTCACGCTGGTTGCCTGCCGCGCCGCAACGCTTTAAGCAACTATTTCGCGTCAGAGGCGTTGCACAGTATCCTACAAGATTGAAGGCGTACGAAATAACTAGTTAAAGAGGACTTTCAATTTTGACTGCATCTGTTACTGAAAAATGCTTGATGTGGCATTGGAGCGTTTCCTAGGCTCCCGCTTTGGTTTCCATCTTATCATATCCGTACAGTGTACACATGAACATATGTTTTTATCTGCTCTTAGAGTCTGTTCTTTCTCATGACTTGATTCATGAATGAAATGTTTTAAGAATAAAGGTAGTAGTAGTAGTATGCATTTATTTTTGAGGTGGTTCCTGTCATTTAAATGAGAAGAAAAAATGTGGACATCATGTCCACACTTTGGACAATTTTGGACATTAAAATCATGTGGACTTAATAAAGACTGGACTTAACGTTTAGTGGACATAAATAGCGGTGGACATTTATTTAATGGTATACCTTTCTAAATCAAACATACTGTTGTTATGCTGTGCACGGGAGATCGCGTCGGACGAACCTTGAGTATCTGCTAAACCCTTTCTAACTCAAACATACTGTTATGTTGTGCACAGGAGATCCCGTCGGACGAACCTTGAGTATCTGCTAAACCCTTTCTAACTCAAACATACTGTTGTTATGCTGTGCACGGGAGATCGCGTCGGACGAACCTTGAGTATCTGCTAAACCCTTTCTGACTCAAACATACTGTTGTTATGCTGTGCACGGGAGATCGCGTCGGACGAACATCGAGTATCTTTGGCAACGACAAACGACCGATCGGAAGGTGGACGCCCTGATGAGCCTGAGTGGCAGGAGCGCGCGGCTCGCCATCCGACAACGAGCCCCCCCCCCCCCCCCCCCCCTCTTCAGGACCACCACCAACGGGTGGGGGGAGGGGGGAGAAGAGGGTTACCGCGACCTACCGCAACACAGCGCCGCGACGCCTCTGCGTTCTCGCTTTTCCGTCCGACGATGCGTCCGCGACGCGACGCCCGACGCTCGGTCAAACGGCACCCCCCTTCACCCCGCCCTCCGTGCTTTAACACGGGTCTTATCCGGGCTATTTCACATTATCCCCCCTCCCCATCCCTGTTTAACCATTCCGTTCCCTCCTCCCAGGCTCGCTGCGCGTGAAACGTGGAAAAGGGACGACAAAGAGTAGAGCGGCAAGGTCGCGGATTCGCTTCTGCGAAAAAGTACGTCTCACAGTGATGGTGCTCTTTTTTTATTACTTCATTTTATTTAGGGAATTTTTACTTTTTCACGTTGAAAAAAGAGCGTTGGCGTCAAAGGCCACGAACAAGGGCAGATGCGGAAGGGAGGGTCTAGCCCTCACTCCCCGACAGACCCCTTTAAAAGGTCGTGGGAAGTATGGAGGCGGTCAGATATTTGGGGGGGGGGGGGGCATGAACAAGAAAAATAATGTATTTACTTCGGAAGATACACTGAACAGTGTAAAAGAATAGATGTATCAGGGTAAACTGGGGACCTTGGAGTGGGGACACGTGACCATTGGCGGATCTAGCAGTTTGGCAACACCGGATTTCCTCCATTTAAACCTATGGAAATGTATCGACTCTTGGGTGGCCAGGTGCTCCGATAAGAATCGATTATTTAGCATGGGTTTAAATGGAGGAAATTCGGTGTTGCCAAATTGCTGGATCCGCCTCTGCACGTGACGGACCTAAGTTTGGCACTGTTCAAGGATTAAAAAATATAAAAATTCATGAATATTGGACGATTCTTTTCAAGAGACATTGCAGAGAAAAATGTTTTATTTATATTTAGGCCAAAAAATCGAAAGTAGAACACACTCATACGCTAATAAAAGACCAAGGACAAGAATGTCCCCTGTTTCAAATTTTCGCCCGCATACCCTAATATTTCCATGATTTCTACGGAAAAATCCCCTGATAAAAACCTCGAATTTTTCTCAATCTTTCTTAGATTCCCTTGGGAGGAATTTATGGTGCAGTAGTTGCTTGCGAGAATCAGGCCGCGGCCGGAAAAAGATAACCACAACCAGAGGTGCAGAGGTTCAACACAGTATTACCGTCCCCGAGATAGCTATGCAAAAATGTCTCCGCTAAAGAGACAGATCGCTTGGTTACTTATCAGCGACTTGTCGTACGTGCGATAACGATGAATTTAAATTGTCTTTTTGGCCCACTTTACGCTCGCAAAAATCAACCAATCAGCGAGCGAGAGGCTCTGCTTTATTCTCAATTGGTTGACGGCTGACCTTGTTTTTGTGTTCCTCGCGCGGAGTCTGATATGTGCATAAAAAGTGCATTTAATGAGTAACCCAAAAACGTTATGAAGGGGGGGGGGGGGGGGGGGGGAGCTAAGCGAAAGACAACCCGCACCGATCCGTCGGCAATAAAAGGAGAAAAAAATTCCCCATATAAACTCAAATTTCAGTACCACCTCAATCGTTTATATTGGCACAGGGTAGATAAAAGATATTGACTTCGGAATCAATTTGATACTCTATTTCTCCCATTGGTCAAGGTCGTTAATTATCTAGAATCTTCTATTTTTTTATTATTTTGAGCAAAATTCCTAGAATTACCCTGTCATCTACAGATTTTCACGAATAATCTTAATTGATATTAAATTACCTGCTGGGTTACGTAGACACTTTCAGATTTTATTTCTTCTTTTAGAAAAGTTGATAAATCGAGTGCGGCTGCCGATTTGTCCGTTAAAATTTTTCCCCGTTTTCACTCGCGGCGGCGAGCTGCACTTCGATCGCTGTATCAAAACTGAGAAACAAAATTTACTGAAATCCTATTCGCATGTGCGCAAATACTCGTGCGCAGTGGAATTCTTCGAGGTAAAAACGAAGAATTGGAGGCACTCTGTCATTTGGGATTCTCAAAATACACCCCGCTGCCGCGACGCGGGTGAAGAGGTG
The DNA here is from genome assembly GCF_918797505.1 of Bemisia tabaci. Taxonomy (NCBI): domain Eukaryota; kingdom Metazoa; phylum Arthropoda; class Insecta; order Hemiptera; family Aleyrodidae; genus Bemisia; species Bemisia tabaci. The sequence continues at coordinate 55,694,610 of NC_092794.1, forward strand.
AGTGCATGCAGAGCGAAAACGCCTTAACTTCCGTGCTAATGCAACACGGAATCCGTGGAGCTCGAAAAGTTGCATCCAGGCATTGTAATGTATTCGCTTTGTGTCCGTTGCTTTGCTTCTTCCTCTCACACCTCTTGAGTCAAGAAAAAGTCTAGATTTTTGGAAAATCGACCGTGAAATTGAAAAAATACGTATCTCGAATGCGGTGTTTCATAATCACCGCTCCTCTTTCATTTTTCAAAAAGAGACCCATCGAACATCATGGTTTATTTTCGTAGAATAAAGGGTGTCTACTACATGGGCATTTGTACTACTGGCCAAAAATCAGTACTTTTACAGTACTTTTTCGGTACATTCCCGAGAAATTCAGCACCTCCTCAACGGAAAAATTCAGTACTTTTTTAGTACCTCCATTTGACGAAATTCGAGAAATTTCAACATTTTGAATTTCTCTCTCAAATTGCGACAAAAAAAAAAAAAAAAATCCGGATCTTCTAGCGGAATTTCCGCACTTTTTCAGTACTTCCATACCGCTCTTAAAAAATCAGGACTACTTTCGAACTTTCCGGAAATTCTGGACTTATAGAAACTCTGGAATATCCATCACACAGAGCGGAAAAATCACCCAAGTTTTCAAAAAATGGCCTTTACTAATTGTCCACTGTGCGCTGGTTACACGCTCAAATTTCCATCAATTTCCGATCAAATGGGGACTAGTGCGCACCATGTACCATCAAATTTCTGCGGCCTGCAAAAATTTGATGGTAGATGATGGAGCTGTGGGGCTCCTCCACCATCCGATTTCCACACAACCGTGCTTTTTTCATGCTTATTTCAATCAACACGCTTTTTTTAATTAATTTTACTCATCAATCTAGATAACTATCGACCCCCATCTTGGTCATCATTCTGATCGGAATTTGACGGGAATTGTGCACGATATCAAAACCAGGCAGCTGGTTTGGTATGGACATGTGCGGAGAATGGCAGATAGTAGGTTGCCCAGAAAAGTATTTGATTGGGTTCCTCCCGGAAGAAGGCGGCGAGGTCGTCCAGTAAAAGGTTGGCGAGAGGGAGTGGAGGGGGAGATCAGACGGTGTAATCTGCCCGATGATTTGCGGGAGGATCGATTCCGATGGCGATTTGGAGTCGCAGAGCGCTCTAGTGCGCTGAGGTAGCGGCTTGATATGTATGCATTTGACGGGAATTTGACCGTGTAACCAGGCCACTAAGCTAATAAAGTATGAAAGGTTGTCTGAGACGCCGCAAACTTACATACGCACTTCTGCAGATTCATCATCGAAATGCAGACTGGGTAGGAGAAGGGGGGTCACAAATGTATGGGCCGTTTACTCGAAGCTCCTCTAACTAGCGAAGGAAAGGCGAGGGGATACTTTCAATTTTCCGAGCGATACGAGTTTCTGTGTGTGCAGTCAAGGTTGAACCTCCCCAAAACCCATTGTTCTGAGAATTCGTACCGATAAAGTTGCAACTAACTTTGATAACGCCGGAGAGGGAACCGCGCTGGTAACGCGCTGGTAATAGGTAGTCTATGTAGGTCGACATTTTAGTTAAAAACGGATTTCCCATTAGATTTAGTGAGGAATAAACAAAAAAGTTGTTTTTACAGCTCCGTGTATAACGCGACCTTGTTCACGTCGGATGAAGCAAAAACGCTGCAGAACAGCCGTGTGAGGTAGACATTTCGGTGCGTCACACGCACTACCAAAAATGAGCCGCCCAATTCCACAGTATTTTTATGAGCATTGATTTAACGCGGCTGACTAAACCTCCAGGCCCGGTTGACAATTTTCACTTCCATCCTTTTACAAAAGCATCAGTGGCGTGGCGTGGCGTGGCGTGCTTTGCGATATATAGCTTGATCATCCCTTTAAACCCATGGAATAAGATCGATGAACGGAGTGTTCGCGGCGAACACCTTAATGATCAATTCTTTACAAACTATATCGACATATGGGGAGGTATCGATCATTTACGCCACGCCACTGAAAAGCAAGCGCTACACGGAAAGGGTGCAAAGTTACAGCCTTCGTTTTTTCTAAAAGATTACTTGAATACATTTTAATTCGAAGAATCCTGGAGGATTTTTTCTTAATAAACGGGGCGACTTATGGATAAACGACCGCAGCTCACCGAAGCGTTTGTTATATGGGTCAAAATAAGATTTTTCTTCTTAATCCGTTGAGAAGAAGTCATTGATCGACGTGAACCAAAGCTAACTAACGCTATATCAAGAGCGATTAAAATTGGATTCAACGTAAAAGTTTCGATGAATGGAAAATTATCTTCCAATCTATTATCAATTATCATCCCCAAAGTAGGAAACTTCCCGTTCCTTCTGGCTAAAAAACGAGCATTCTTAAACCTGCGGTTTCATTTTTGAAAAGTCAAACGGAATTCGTGCCTATCTTCTCAATTTAAAATGAAAAGGGGAAAAAATTGAAATCAAAAGAAAGGAATGCTTGGCACTAAAATCGCTTTTCCTTAATGAAATAGAATTCACACGATTCAATGTCACCTGAACTGTAATTTGGACAGCGTTAAGCAGAGAGGAACCTAACCACATCAGCTATTGCCAAATTTAACTGGGCAATAAAATGTTTTACGAGAGCACGTTTGTGCTTTCTTTGAGAATTTTAAGGAATTTGCTTCGCACTTTGCGGAAAATTCACTGAAATTTGCGCAAAAATCCGCACGACTGTTTGCATGTAAAAAATTGAATTTCCCAATTAAATTTTGTATAGCTGATGTGGCTTGGTTCCTTTCTGATCATGTCTAGAGTTTTTGATCAGGCTCATTCCCTGATTTTCAGGAGCTCGTTTCATGATAAAAAACCGAAGTTTTCTCCCACTTCTCCGGGACTTTTTGGGGGAAAAGAATATAACTATCCAGAGTTCCATAAATGAATTTAGGTTGTGATTCATCTTTCAGCCATTTCTTTAGCACACATTCAAAATTTCAAATTTGATAGCGTTCCTGATGTTTATGTTATCTGGTCAATGAGGGCTTCTCCATTCTTTTGATGATTTGAAGCTTCAAATGTGTCATTCCAGAAGTCAATAACAGCGCTCGGCCTGATTGGACCGCCAAATTTGAAATCAAAATCATCCTTAGGCGGTAAAAGAGGAGATTATCCCGGTTTCTGGAACAGTCCCCCTGATTTTACCTGTAAATTATCATTCCCTGATGAATCCCGGATTTTCCCGGATTTTCCCGGTTTTTCCCGTTCTAGACACCATGTTTCTGATGAATGCGGTCTATTTTCCGGTGCTTGTCTCGGCCGTACAAAAAGGTGACTCAAAGTCACGTGCTGCGGGTTTGAAATTGCGGGTCCAACCTCACAGGTTAAAACGTGATGTAGGCTACAAAACTTTTCATCGACGACAAGCGAGCTTTTCCTGGACTCGCCCGGGGCCGAGCCGACCGCGGCGAGGGCCTTTTCCGGTACGACTTACGAATCGAACGAAAACGTCCCCAGTTGGGACGCGGGCACTCCTCCGCCGAATCTCGAAATAGCCTCGCACTCAGCGAAAATTTCAAATATAAAAACGAATTATGCTATAAAAAAAAAAAGAAAAACGCGACTCGACTCTGAATAGACGCGATCAAAGCGCAGACCGAAACAACGCAGAAGTAAACATTGAGCAACGCGCGGTTCACGTACGGAGTCATTAGATCAGAAAATGGACGTATTTCTGCCAAACGGAACTATGTGCATTAGGACATGAGCCCTGAGACTCATAAGAATTTATGCATAACAGGGTTAACGTCATAATGCACATAGTTCTGTTTGACAGAAATACGTCCAATTCAATCAAAGTTGGACGTATTTATGCTAAAAGGAACTATGGGCATAGGATTTGCGTGGGACATAGTGCATTTTAGCATAAATGCGTCCAGTTGGACAATGAAGGGTCTCGGAGAGGAGGGGGTGGGATAAAGGCGAATGTACGAAGATAAGATGATGATAGGTCATGAGTTCAGGACGCGTAAATGATCTGAATTACAGGAGCGACCGAAATCAAGATCTTTCGCTGCCGATATGTTATTTCCAGGAATAGGTGCAATGCACACGAGAGATTTACTGCCGCGTTCCGGGAGAATGTCGTATGAGCTTTCAGACGTTGTCAAATTTCCTTCCATAAAATACGAATTTTCGAGGATACTTGGATTGCACTTTGCGAAGGGGAACCAAGAGCTTTTCAAAGTCGCTGAGATTGTGCAACTTTTTTTACCTCGCGAATATCTGATCATCTAAAGAAATGTTGGCTTCACTCTCATCTTATGTATAAAGTAAAGGTCGGTTATAAATTCAAGACGAAAATTACCTTTCCAAATTTAATTTTTTGCATGATTTTAGTAATTTTATTGCAAAGAATGTAATCTGCACGATCCTAGCAACGTTGGAATGCTCTCGATTCCTTTTTGCAAAATGCAATCTTCTTGTGAATATTGGATTTTCAAACTTATCACAGAATATCATTTTTTGATATAAAATAGATGTGCACATTTTTAAGAGAAATATTCGGAATTTTCTTTCAAAATTAAAAGCGAAAATTCAGAAAATTCTCAGTTTTAACATGGGCTCCCTGATTTTCCGGATATTTTCCGTCCTTGATCTACCGCGATAATTTCCGCGTTTCCTATGCCTTCGATGCCATGACCTCAATGGGCGGCAAATTAAGGGATGAAAATTCCCTCTTTCGCCAGAAGATTCTTCGAACAAGGGCAAATGTCAAATGCTTGCCCTGGCTGCAAAATTGTCTAACTCCCTTCTTTTCCCTGACCGTCACAGAAAATTTCCATATTTTTATAAATACGCTGATCTTCGCTTCTTTGGATAACAATTTATGGACGGAGGCATTCAGTAGCTGGTTAAAGGATGACAAGCCTTAAAAATGACCAGAAAAGGTAAACAGTTGGAAGATCAGCGATACGTTTTAGTGATTAATCGACGTATCAGAAATTCCGTGACTTTTCCTACGAATTCTCTGACTTTTCCCACGATTTCTCTGAAATTTCCCGGGCGTCGCAAATTCCCTGACTTTCCCGGTTTTCCGGACAGCCGGCAACCCTGCACATGACCTACCTTTGTGCATTAGCACTTAACCGTTTTCCCCGTATAAACGCTCCATGCACTACAGCGACCCTGCCCTGCCCGAATGGAATCTTCAAATCTCTCAGGCTGAAGAGGATAGGATGAGAACATTGCGTAAAAGCGTGCTTGACGCTTACAAAGTACACTGCAGCCGGATAGGTACAATCCCCAACCGAGCAAGAACCGCGTAACTCCCATATTAATCGTAGGAACAAACGCGGTTTTTGATCAGCTCGGAATCGACGAATGCGACGGAAAATGCAACGGCAGCGCCATGCTATAGAACGGGACCGAAACACATGATGTTGAGCAACCGGACGTCAAGGGCTCACGGGGTAAAAATTCTACCGAGATAACAATTAGCACGAGTCGCTCGCGAAATCCTAAACTCTCTTCGTCTTTCGTGCACTCGGTTTTTCGACGGATTTTCCCCGTTTTTCTTTCGGACTTAATTTGAATAAGTGGAATGGGCCTGTTGCATGCAAGAGATACAGCCGCGCGAATAGGCTTTATAGAAGTTAAATGACACGAAAATTACGATGGTCACATTAAAAAAGTCTGAAATACACTCCTTACTGCGCAATTTGCGTTGTTAGGAACGCGCTTTTTCAAATTTCCCGCGTCTGGGGGCAGTTTTCTAATCACCGGAAACGAGCAAACGGCGGGCTCGGTGATTTCCGGAAGATGCCGAGTCGTTGTTGTTGTTGTTATTTTTTCCTTCAGTTTGTTTACAAACCCAACGTGATCTCTTATAGTGGTCCATATACGCTTTATGCGGTCACCAAATCGATCAACTTTTAAATATCCAACGCAATCCTTCTACATTTCATTTCACGATATCACGAGCTCCGATTTTTAGGTTATGTTGTCAGTTTTAGTTGACCGGAAATAGCCGCGAGTTGCCGTTAGTTGTTTCCGTAAGAAAACTGCCCCCCGACGCGGGAAATTTGAAAAAGCGCGCTCCTAACAACGCAAATTGCGCAGTAAGGAGTGTATTTCAGACTTTTTTAATGTGACCATCGTAATTTTCATGTCATTTAACCTTTAAAAAGTCTATTCGCACGGCTGTATCTCTTGCATGCAACAGGCCCATGGTCGATGAAAACCCTTATCTGTTCGTGTTTACCGGTTGTTCTTGCAAGGGAATCACAATTCGTCGCCTCGCGGACGTAAAGAGGTAACTCGTCGGTTCCCGGACGAAAGAACGTATCTTCATTTCAAGTCTACCGAATTGCCTTAAACGATTCGATTTTTTTACAAAAATGTACCTGCGCAATTTTTGTTGGAAATTCGTCTGATTTTTTCATGAGCTCAGAGGAAAAATCAGTGAAATTTTCAGTTGAAAATTCTTGCAATTTTCCTGGTAAAAATACAATTTGAGCGGAGATATTAGGCAACATAGAAATATAGTTACGTTCTTTCGTTAGGTAAACGACGAACTAAACTTTGAAAAGGCTCCCTTCACGTCTCGTTGACTTGGGTTTGCGTTTCGAGTCCGTATTTTTCCTGTATCTTTATTTTTATTATTCAAATTCAATTTCAGTGACATTGCTGTTGGAACACTTTAGGTATCTGTCTTTGTTTACTGGCTACTCTTGCAGCGAAATCATAATTGCAAGTCATCACAGAACAGATCTTTCTACAATCTTTCTACAAAGATTGTTTTGGAAAAAGACGCGACATGCTCAAGCACCGTCTTAGACCATCCGCTGTTTTTTTAATGATCCCTTCATTCTTATGGATCATTTTTTCATGGATCAATTATGCTAAATGACGTCCTATTCTTGACTTTCCTCTTAGATTGAAGTCTTGTCGTTGATGCTACCGGGCTCAGGAAGAATACCGTGGGGGTTCCTGTTTGTATAAAGTGAGCTCCTATCATCTTTTTAAAAAACATATTATTTTCAACAGTGTAATTATTTTGTTACATAAATCATCATACATGGCCGGTTGTGTCATAACATTCTTTTTAAATGCAATTATCTTATCTTTCCACTTATAATTATATTAATGGCTACTGTTGGACGTTGTCCAATTTCCTTAGATAAAATACGAATTTTCTGGGAGACTTGTGAATACTTAAACCAATAAGTGGTTCAAATGGAACACCACTAGTAGTCGTAAACGAACTAATAATTATCGGTTTGTGAACCATACTGTGGTAACTCGCACGTACTAAGGTACACATATCATAAGTAGGTATAAGTGCTATTATTATATTGACGTATTCACACTAAATTAAAGTATGTGGAAGTGGGGAGATGGGGCGTGCTCGTTGGTGCTCGGGCCATAAGAATGAATGGGAAATATAAAGCGCCAGTGACGTCAGCGGCAACGACGAGAGAAACGACGATCGGGAAGGCGGTCTTTAACTCATGAGCCCTGTCCAAAAGGCTCTAGATACATGCCCACGGCTCACGAGTTATAGCGCTCAGTTTCTTTTCATTAAATAGAAAATCCCGCTTTTCCATTTTCTCAAAAGGAACTATATCCACTGACCACGTTGTTTCTTATCCGGCTTCCACGAGCACCTTTCCACTTGCACACAGTTCCTTTTAGCATAAATACGTCCATATGTAGCCTTTACTACTATTAGTGATGTTCCATATGGACCAATAATTGGCTCATAAACCATAGCTTTTTCTCAGTGTAATGGAGATGTTGCATGTGTGAGGAATTTGCGATTTGACTGTTGATTCTTATGTAAAAGTTAGCGAGAAACACGATGGTGCCACTGGTTTTCTCCGAAATCAACTCCCAAGCTCAAAAAAAGCTCTCAAGTTGAGGCAAAAATGGAGGGGATATCCCACCGCCCACATACCCTGAGAGTCTACATCTACGTCAAAACAAACTCTCCATGCAAAGATAGGGAGCAAATACATTGACAGGGCTGCCACTCTATTTGGGGACTCTACAACTGAGAACTCGGCAACCCTGCTAATGTATTTGCTCCCTATCTTTGCATGGAGAGTTTGTCTTGACGTAGAGGTGGACTCTCAGGGTAGGGTGGGATATCCCCTCCATTTAGGCCTCAACTTGAGAGCTTTTTTTGAGCTTGGGAGTTGATTTCAGAGAAAACCAGTGGCACCATCGTGTTTCTTGCGCACTTTTACATGAGAATCAACAGTCAAATCGCAAATCCCTCACACATGCAACATCTCCATTGGTTCGTAAGCCATAGCTTTTTCTCAGTGTAATTCTTACCAAGGGACCATGTGAAAGAGGAGTTACGCTCTCAAGTGCGCCAGGCGTCATTGAGATGAATGGATCGGGAAAGCGATATAAAATCGATTCAATCAGGGGTCCAGCCTCATAAATCGGAGATGGCGACGCCGCGTTGGTCCATACATGGGGCTCGGTGCAAGTTGTAGGAGCTGCGATATTGGACTTGGACGAACTACAGCAAGCTGGACTTGAGCCAACGAGGATTCGCACTCACACTCATTAGCTCGATCGCCCGACTCAGCACACATACACTCATACACTCGTACACACGTACACCGCCGACCGCGCCGCCACCATCAAGGTCAAGGACGTCACTCCCATAAAAAGCCATGCCATCTATCGAACCCGGGATCGATACTTTATTCGCGAATTATGAGCGACAGGGACCGATTGAGGCTAGATCCCCTTCATAATGAGAGTAAAGACAAAGCGAATCCATTTCTGATTGTTCCCTTATTTTAGGCCATCACAAGGTCACAAACGGGAATAAAGATTACATTTTTTACCATTTGCAATCATTATAAACCGGAATGGACTGGGGAATTGGGGATACGGCAAGGAACAAATGGAATGAGAGAGGGAACGGATATAAGAATTCGGGAATGGGTTGATCAAATATTGCAAAATTTCCATGTCCTCATGTTCCAGTAGCCAGATCTAGATTTCCATCAGTGCTTACAACGCGACTGCACCGATGAAAAATAATATTAGTCGTTACTCGATTCCGGAATACATATAAACTAGGGGCTTATGGGGCTGCTTCGCAGCCCCTTATTTTTCCTGTACACTTTTCACTTTCACATGTTTTTTTTTTTTTTTTTATTTATTTTCATTTAATTTTCTGTTTTGTCTTTGAATCGGGTCTAATTATTTTTTTGAGAGAATAAATATAACAAATGTTTTCAAAAATTGTAATTTTATTTAGTAAACTTTAAACTAAAATTTCGTTTTAATCTTCATACAAAATTATTTTTTAGGTTTTACATTTGTTTTCAAACTAATTTTAAAGAAGATCTTTTTTTATTTTTTAAATACTTTGCTTTTTTTTCGATTAAATTGTTGATTCTTCTTTTGCCATTTCTGTCCTGCTTTTCTTCCTATATTTCCTACAACTTTGCTCTTCTTCTTTCCTCCTTTTGTCTTTTCTTTTTTTGCTTCTTCTTTTTCTTCTTCAGTAGCTGTTCCTTCTGGTTCTTCTTCTTTTTCTGCTCCTGTTTTAACTTCATCTAATTTTTCCGCTTTTTCTTCTTCGTTTTTTCCATGTTCAGTCTGCTTTCTGGTTTCCGGGGAATGCAGCTGCATTCCGGATGCGTTAAGGGGTGGGAAGGAGGGAGGGACGGACTGAGAAACTGAAAAAAGTACGTTACGTAACGGTAAATATTAAATAAACTTACCTATAAATGGATCCTTGAACTTTAAAGCAATAAGGTCCATCACCCGGAATATCAATTCGATTTACAGAGAAAGAGGCAAAAGCAACAGCACTATTATAATTTCTGATACGCTTTATGAAATTTGGAGAATATAAATACTCGGTAAAGAAATTAAGCCATTTTGGCAGCAGTTATTAAAATGACCATTGGACATTTCACCCTGAAAATGGCGAGCATCACAATGATGACAAATTATATTCATTGAACCGACTGAAAATTTGGTAACAAAATTTTCATCAAAGTTCTGATCATCAATTTTATACTTCCGAAATGAAGAAATGAAACTTTGATTTTCTATACTAATAACAGAGTTAAGTTCTTGCTTCACTAAACGAACATGCGAAGAATTCTGGAAAACGCGACCACGTTTTGGAGGACGACCGCCTCGGTCATTGAAAATTTCACTCATAACAACTGTTAAATTTAAAATTAAAATTAGTAAAAATTATTATTATTTTAACAAAATCATAACTGAAAAGTTCAATTTTTAAATTAAAAAAAATAAATCAGAAGAAAAAGGGTGAAATGAAAATGGAAATAATAAACATATTTATACACATTGAAAAGAAACAGCGTGAAAAGTTCTGATCGGAATTTTTTTTTTTTTTTTTTTTTTTTTTTTTTTTTTGGTATGTTAAAATGAGAAAAAAACTTGGAGGTTATTGACTTAATGAGGAAAAATTGGCAATAGGAAAAAGATGGAAGCAATCATGAAAAACCGTAAAAAAAAAAAAAAAAAAAAAAAACGCGGGAAAAGAAAAATGTAAGTTGATGGCAGTTGAGTGTTGGAAGTAACCTCACTTAATGATGATTGTTGAATGAAAACAGCTGATAAAAAGACAGCAAACAGTAAAGTAAGATGCGTAGCAACAAAACTTTTCCGAAAAACAAAAAACAAAAAACCCCCACTTCCCCTCATCCAATTTATGAGTTTTTAGGGATTTAAAAATCGGGGACGAACCCCAGAAAATAATTTATAGTTTTCCCGAAGCATTGAGAACAACACCTTTCAAATGAACCAACGCCCCTCGCAATTAGTACAGTGGTTGATTCACAATTTCATTCTATTTTTCAAATTAAATATTAAGATGATATTCAGAACACCCTGTCTATCGATAATTTTCCATAGGATCAAACGGTAGATCAACCGATATGTAGCAAAGCACGCCACGCCACTGGTATTATTAACAATGCCGTCGATATCGTTAACCGGCAGGTGATAAGCATTCCCAGAAATCCAATGCTGGTAACTAGATTTCCTCGGGATCACATTTATTCCGAATTTTAATAAAAGGGTAGTCCGAACATAAGTATCGCGAAAAATCTGACCCCCCCCCCCCCCCTACTCTCGCAACGCCTATAAGAAAATATTACGTAACACTCTGTCCGACTATCTGTCGCAGTGGCGTGGCGTGAATTGCGATGTATCGATTGTTATACCATTTAAACCTATGATAAAGCATCGACTATTAAGGTGTTCGCTGCGAACACCCTGTTCATCGATCCTTTTCCATAGGTTTAAATGGCAGATCAATCGATATATCGCAAAGCACGCCACGCCACTGATCTGTCGCGAACTCGGGGCGTCGAAATTCTTGGCACCAGGGTATAGACTTCTGGGGTGTATCCTATCCTCTCGTTTGTTATTACCATCAGGGACTCCAAGTTCTTCGTTATAATTCTTTTGTTAAGTTCATTCTTAATTTTTGCTGGGTTGACAAGGGGGTTGATTTCACCCCGAGACGTCCCAAGCATTTTGATATTCGATTCAGCCTTGTCTAACCATTTCCTTGCGTTTGTTTCCGCATAATCAGAAATCTTGTACGACCATTAACGTTATTCTTTATCCGTGTGGGTTGATGTGGCTAGGTGCGGCGCCGTGCTAGGTAAAAATGCGGTATGAGCATTCAAATGTTGCCGAATTCCCGCTCAGAAAATACTTATTTTTGAAAAAAGTTATGTCTATTTTTCCTTGGTATTTTCATACATTTTAGACGGAATTACGACCGAAACTCTATGAAAAATAGGAGGAGGAATATTCGCAAATTTCCTTGAAAATTCGTGATTTGTTGAAGGAAATTTGGCAACGCCTGATGCCTTATAGTGCGTTTTTCCTCAGCACGGCAGTGTGGATCGTCGCATAGTGTCAATAGTAGAGGTCGAACAATATTTGAAAACCTTAAAAGCTTATAACTCTATTCATACACATTATTGAGGTTCTAAAAGTGGTTCCATTGGTTTCCTCGTGAAATTTTCTTGTGAAGGCACCCCTTAAAATTTAAAATGTGACGAATTGAACATCAAATTTTGCTGTTTTAGTTAAAAAATTTCATGTCCGACCTCTCTGATTGACTCGAACCACTGTGCGTTGCACAGTGGTTCGAGTCAATCAGAGAGGTCGGACATGAAATGTTTTACTAAAACTGCAAATTTCGGTATTTATTTCGTCACATTTAAAATTTTAAGGAATGCTCTGGGAAGAAAATTTTACGAGGAAACCAATGGAACCACTTTTAGAACCTCAATAATGTGTATGAATAGAGTTATAAGCGTTTAAAATTCACAAATTTTGTCCGACCTCTCCAATTGACTCAATCCAGTGAGCGTCGGAGCGCTGGTCGTTGTGTGACACACCATCTCACCGAGCGCCTGGCCTGAGGCGTCCGCGTCTTGAAAGAGACTTCATACCTACACAGTAATCGCTCTGTATACAGAGTAATGTGTAGATCGATGGATATGGGACGGGTGCGTCGCTTGATGGCCTGCCCTAAATACTTGGCAGCGTATCGAGGATTGAGAATCGAGGGATCGCGCGATGGATTCCATCGATCGGGGAGGAAAACTGGACGTTGCGAAAAACAACGCCGCGGATTCCAGGCTCCGTACTGCTTTGCTAAGGAAAAACACCATATGAACCTTCGGGCGTTGCCAAATTTCCTCTGATAAAACACGCATTTCCTGGAAAACATATCAATACTTTCCTTCTAATTTTTTCAGATAATTTTGTTCGCAATTTCACCTACAGTTCCTGAAAATTTCAAGGAAAAATGTTCATAACTTTACTTAAAAATGAAAATTTTATCGAAGAAAATCTGGCAACTCTCGAATGTTTATACGGCGTTTTTCCTTAGCATGGCTCCGTAGGTTCCGTACCTATTTTCGCGTTTCGCATTTCGCGCGCCGCACCACGGCCCCGCGTCCGGCGTCCGGTCGTCACGGAGGCGCGATAATGAGCCCTTGTCACACCACCACTCGGACGGGTCGTTCATTCACAGTCGCGAGACGAGTAGAAGGTCATGCGCATGCGCACCATGTCCGAATGCACAGTCGGGAGTGTAAGTGTAACGGCGGCTATTGAGGAAAAGAGTTCGGAAAACAGTGGCGCGGCGTGAATGATCGATTATCGATTATTCCCCATTTGAAGCTATGGTAAAGAATCGATTATCAAACGAACACCCTGTTTCTCGATCCTTTTCCGTAGATTTCAATTGCAGATCAATCGATATATCGCAAAGCGCGCCATGCCACAGTCGGAGAGGCGCGAGTAAACAAACTCCCGTCTCCCTTCAACCGAAGAACTGCCGCGCTAAGGAAGAACGCCGTATGAGCCTTCAAACGTAGCCATATTTCCTTCGATAAAAACCGAATTCAATGGGCAAATTGTGAATATTTCCCCCGAAATTTTCACACAATTATGTACGCAATTTAATCTAAAATATCCGAAATTTTCAAGGACAAATAGGCATAACTTTTCACACAAATGCCCGTTTTATCCGGGGAAATTTGGCAACTCTCAAATGTTCATACGGCGTTCTTCCTTAGCTCTGCAAAAGAGCCCGCCGGGTCCAAGCTCTTGGGTTTCTTGACCCAAGCCAAGTAATAACCCATGCTTTCCCGTCTTACGCGAGAGAGCAGTGACGACCAAATCTTCAAGACCGGGTTTTCGGTGATAGCTCAAACTGTCCAAAAACAGAAATGTCCATAGTGATAGGAACGCCTGAGCTATCAAAATGTCCACGAAAAAAAGAGGAAACGTTTTTGAACGATAAGAGCATTTCCGATTAATTATGGTGGTATCCCGATAAATTATATTGCTATCCCAAATGTTGCGGTACAACCCCAACCCGAGTGCGGTAACACCAAAATGAATCGGAAATGTCCGTAACATCCAACAAGTTGGGGTAATACCACCATTTTACGGAATATCCCCTGACATATTACTTTGCCCGTGGTCTCATTAAAAAAAAAAAAAAAAAAAATTGTGATGATTTGGCTAGAAGGCCAACTTTTAAGGTCCCGCCGTGGCAAAATTCCCTGATTTTTCAGGACTTTCAGATTTCCCCAGACATTGAAAGAACTTGTCACCCTGGATTAGTGAGTCGTCACCGGAGGATCAATCCTCAGACGGATGATTCCACAAAGCGGGCTGATTATTGAAATTTATGGACAAAGCAATAGACACAGAAGACAAAAAGGATACGGAGGGATCCTATTGGTGGAAGCGGGTGGTTGCAATAGATTAAGGACATAATTAACTGCAATCCACGAGAGACCCGATAGTTAGTCCATCATTTACCCCCCTAGTCGGTAGGAACCACCCATTTCAACCGATAGGATCGCTCTATACTCCTTATGTCATCTTTGTCTATAGCTTTGTCTATAAAAGTCAATAATCGGCCCGCTGCTCCGATCATGAATTTTTCCGCGAGTTTCCGCGCACGATAACATCCGCGAGCGCTACAAAGAAGCAAGTCTCAAGTGTCGCGCATCAGCACAGCTGTCATCCAACGGAGTCATATTATCACCTTTCTCCCTCCCCCCCCCCTTCCATCCGCTCTCCACGGTGTTTCGCGGTTCACCTTCCATCCCCCAACAGCCCCCCCCCCTCCCCCCGCACGACCGTTGATTGCCCCCTGCCACCTTTTAATTGCTTTGTGCAGCGGCGGATAAATCGATCCTAGCTCGAACGCAGTTGATCCGAGGCCAGGTTCTCAATCTCATCGTCGATTTGTTACGTAAATAAGTCGCGGCACGTTGCCGCCGCGCCGCGCCGCCACCGACACGCCGCGTTGTCGGCTGCATCGTTGCACTCAACGACCTGACGCAACGGCTACGGAAACGCTCAACGCTCAACGGAGAAAGATGCGTCGAATGTATTCATGATGGACAACACGCCTCGACTTCGGTTACCAGTACCGTGACGGGAGTTTCACCGGGTCCCTCGAGGAAACTTTTCTGTTCCCTCTCTAAAATTTTCCCTCACTCACCCCCCCCCCTCCTCCCTCATTTACGATCAAATGCCAAGACTCCCCTTACCTCCTTTCTCCTCACTCCTTTAGGGGCCTAAACATATTCTGGTAAGCCGCCTTAATAATAGCTTGTATTTTTAAGTAGGAAATGTGCAGAGATTATTCGAGGCCTCTTCAAGTAACCCCCAAGGGACCTAAGGTCTGTGACTCGAAACAAGATCAAGAAAGGAGGAGCATTTTTGATGACAGTGAAGCAAATCCCTTCCGCTACCCCCCACCCCCCCCCCAAATGGCTAATCCACTCCTACCCGGTCCTTAGATCGTCTACTGCCACTGCGCAGTACTACCATTTCCCGGAACTCGTACCAAATTTCGTAGCTTTTGAAATTTACCTAAATTTTTTCGGGAACTTTTAAAATTTACGAGATTTTCCGGAACTTTCTCGGAGCTTCTGAACAAATCTAGAAAGAATTCCGGAACCTTTGACGGATATGGAGCGGGAGAAATTGGAACAAAAAAGTTCCGAGTCCCGGAACTTTTGATGGACATCACTGGTAAAAAAAAAAAAAAAACCTCTTAGTTCAAGAGTGCAGTTTCTTGTCGCCGGATTTAAGAGTCTGGACTCTTGTTTCAATGCAAAATCCGCTTAAATTAATGCAAAATCCGCTTGAAACAAGAGTTCAAGACTCTTAAATTCGGCGACAAGAAACTGCACTATTAAGTCAATGCACCGCGGCATTGGTCCAAGAGGTTTTTTTTACCAGTGACGGGATGGGAGTACTGTCAGTGCTGTGTCACTGACTGACGCGACGACGCGACGGAACGATCGATAGAGAACTATTCGATAATCGAAGTGAGTAATTTTGCCTACTCAACCATTTGAAGGCATTTTCCCGGAGATTTACGAGTGGAGGTTTTGCAGCGTCGAACTGAAAACTACGATCTTTCGTCTGGAAAACGACAAACTAGATGCGATTAAGGAAGCGAAGATACGAGCATCTGTGCACTCGGCGGCAATTTCTTCCAACAATTTGAAGGCTACACAACTATCGTGTTAAGAAAGAGAGTAGTAACCCCATTCCAACTTGAGCCGCGGTTAGCACTTGGTCATGGGCGTTCCGTGGCTCACTCCAGGAATGCAGTTACTGCTGTCTTCCGCAACATGTCGGAGAACTAATTCTCCCGCGGAGTCAGCATACGAACCTAATTCCCAAGATGGAGTTTCCAATTGGCTTCGATCAGTAAGAAAAAGCAGGGAACCATTTTCCGGCCGTAATAAAGGAGAATCGTCTGATTGGTTACGGCCAACGGAAGTGTTTACCGACACGAAGCTGCTTCAAAGTTCCGCAGCGCATATGCATTAAACAGAATTTATACCCGACGAAAAGTTGGACGGTTAAGTTTCGTTCTCGGTCGATTTGAACGCCCAACGTACGGTTGACACTGGACACACTTCCAGCGTTGTCTCGTCTATAGACACCGCCTTCGGACCGTTTTTTCCGGTTTCAGGAATTTTCGGCCAACTTTTTTCGTCCTAGAGAATTTTAGTCCAATAAATTTCGCCCAATACCACTTAGTCCAGTAAGTTAGGTCCGATGTTTAATGGTCCAATCTATAAAATGGCCCTGCGTTTTAGGTCCAATTGTGTTTTTTTTTTGTCCTTTATACATAGTTTTTCTTTTCGATGACGAACATTACACAATAAGAAGAGGTCGTCGACGAGCAGTGCCCCACATTTTCCACCACGTGTATGGAATTCCTACACTTAGTTTTAGAGGACAGACACCGCACAAATTTTCCCCTTTTCTAACATTTACCTACGCTATAAATTGGACAAAAAGAAAATCTGACACATAAATATTGGTCAAAGTAATAAAGGGGACGAAAAAAGGTAGGAAAAATTTTCTTTTGGGCCAAACTAAATACTGGACAAAAATGTAAAATGGACCAAAAAAAAATTGGACACAAAAACAATGGACAAAGATTCTTATAACCTTTTTTCGGCAAATATGAGCAACGAACTTGCGAAAACAAAAATTTAATCTAAAGGAAAATAGCTTTCGAGCTATCTGGCTATGCATACTCAACAAAAAGCCTCGTTCACTTTCGGTCTGCGACAGTAGCGTGGCGTGCTTTGCGATATTTAGACTGATCTGTCATTTAAACCTATGGAAAGGGATCGACTAACACTGATAAATAGGGTGTTCGCAACGAACACTTTAATAATCGTTTCTTTCCTATAGCAAGGGGAAATATCGAGAATCGATCATCGAAGCCTCGGTCTGCGACAAAGCTACGAACGAACAGCAAACTATACAATGTGATTTTGTGGATCATACTTGGCAAGATGCCTCTTCGCTGCGATATGGTGTCTTTTCCTCAAATCTAATATTGGTGAGAATCAATATCATCAATATTCAAGCAATATCAATGAGCAATAAAGAAAATCATCAGGATGGTACGCTGCCGTGCTAAGGAAAAACGCAGTATTAGCATTCAAATGTTGCCAAATTTCCTACCAGAGAATAAGTATTTTTGAAGAAAGTTATCTTCACTTTTCCTTGAAATTTTCAGGCACTTCAGATCAAATTAAGAACGCAATTCTCTGAAAAATGGGGTAAAAAAATATTGACAAATTTTACCGAGAATTCGAAATTTTTGAGAGGAATTTTAGCAACGTCTGAGGACTTGTACGACGTTCTTTTTTAGCACAGTAGTACAGGTACAGCTGCCTGTGCGAAACGGTAGAAAATCAATCTGCAAGGTGATACAACGCCAATTTGATCGTTAGCGCTGTACGATATGGGTGCATTGGGATGCACGAAAAAGTATAGTTCCGTTGTGTAGATGTACATTATACAGTGTTCACAACAGCAATTCCACGATATGGCCCGGGGAATATTTCGCGAAGTGTGTATTCTTTTTCGACTTGCTTCTTTCACTCGGGACATGGTCCTCAAGTAATTTCAATTATTCCCAAGATGAAATTGCAAATAAAGTTTAACGGGGATGTTCGTATGTTCGTTACGCTACTACTCCACACTGGAAAAAGAAGAATCTTAAATTTGCCGCCAAGAAGTATTTCTTCTTAAATCAAGAATTTTGCTGGTTAAAATAAGCTACTTTTTTGCTTAACCCAAGCATTATTTTTCTTGAATCAAGAAAAAGTCAGCTTAAAGCAAGATGAAGAAAATTCTTGGCGGCAAATTCAAGAATTATCATGCTTGATCCAAGCTACTTTTTTTTTTCAGTGCAGCTAGTTCCAAAATGTTCGGATGAGTCACTTTTTGGATGAAGAATCTCAACAACTTACAAAAAATCATGCAGGTAGAGAACTTACAAATAAATGGCTTTTGTTTTTGTTTTTAGGAGTGAAATGAATGCAAATTTGAGTTGACTATCATTTAGATTAAAAGCGACGAGGCGGGCTTCCCCATCACGGAGGGAAAACAATAATTTAAAGCTCATTTCCTTCTGTGATGAGAGAGGTCCGATTTAAATAGAGTACGGAGCACCTTGGCAGCTGTCTGTCCCGATGACTTTTAAACTCGAATCTATACTTGACTGGTGCGCTGACGAGGTTATAAGAATCTTTGTCCAGTGTTTTTGTGTCCAATTTTTTTTGGTCCATTTTACATTTATGTCCAGTAGTTAGTTTGGTCCAAAAGAAAATTTGTCCTACCTTTTTTAGTCCTCTTTATTACTTTGACTCATACTTATGTGTCCAATGATCATATTTTATTTTTGTCGAATTTATAACGTAGGTAAATGTTAGAAAAGGGAGTAACGTAAGGGAGTAACGTAAGAGCATGTTGGAAATGAAGGTGGACTTAATAGATTCTGCATACATTTTAAGCTGTTGGTACAGAACGTTGTAAGTGTCCTCGGTTTTATGGGAACACAGCTTGTGAACTAAAGGCAGGACAACGCCCATGAAAAAGTATGTACAAAGGACAGAAAAAAAACCGATTGGACCTAAAACGCAGGGCCATTTTATGGATTGGACCAAAAAATATCGGACCAAACTTAATGGACTAAGTGGTACCGGGCAGAATTTATTGGACTAAAATTCTCTAGGACGAAAAAAATTGGACGAAAATTCCTGAAACCGCTGACGAAACCCACGTTCATTTGTAGAAGAATTAATTTCCGAAGCTTTTCAACTTCTTGTGCTGAATTAATGAAGTGAAAACCGACTTAATATTTTTCGTTTTCCCGCTCGTGTTTCAGGGATGTTCCCATCATCGATTACTCGATACTTTCCAATTAGCAATGAGTGATCAATTACTTCGTCCTTGATTTATCAAGACATTCGATTAATCGTAAAATTAAATAGAAATGAATCCAACTTTTTTCTTCAAAACAATAAAAATAAACATAAAATAAGGAAAACAGAAAATAATGCAGAACAAACCCGCGCCAACTATAAGGTAGAGTACACTTTCTTGTGCGTATCAGTCTGATAAGAATCATTCTTTTGATTGATTATTATCGATTAGCCAATCAGTAAATTTTGATTAATAAAGACTATAAATCGTCGAATTGGAAGGTATACGGATTAGGATCAGTCGATATGACAAAATAATCGACCATTCTTCGTCTTTACACAGTCGTTTTTTTTAATTTTGACTCATGTTAATTAATCTAATTATGACTCGTATCAATTGTCATTTATTTTCATTATGGTTTTCCATTTTTGTTTCAGGTCTGGTCTTAATTTGTTTTTAAAAAAAATGCGCACGGTATTCCAAATTTCGCGGGTTCAAATATAGAATTTTTAGTTACATTCTTTAGTTACAGAAAGCAAAATTCAAATTCATTCCTGTCATGTGTAGGGCTCCCAATTATGCATTTACGTCCTAAATTGTCACAGAATTAACTTGCTGGCCATTAATTATTTTTTTTTGGACTTTAGAATGAGTTCCCTCACGAAATCTCAAAATCCGAATTTTCGACCCGACGCAACAAAAACCACCCTCCTGAAACTGTTGCTCCAAGGTCCCTTTTTTTGTGGACGATATAATGAACGGTTTATTTACTGAAAGGAGATTTGACGACTAGCGCAAATGATCTATTTTATTAAGATACCCTTAATTCCATTTCAATTTATATACTTCGCTTCCTATGTCATTATCAATCAAATCGATAGTAGTAGTTGTTTTTCCCTCGATCGGATCTGGCCTGAGTCGAATTGACAACGCTGCTCCTCTCTTCGAGACTCGATAGGTGCAATCGATACTTCGATACTATTCATTAGTATCGCCGGCTGAGGATAGGGGAATCGGACGCGGCGAACTGCGATGGATCGAATCATCGCGAGTTGTTAGCGGCGAGCTGCGTCGGTGGACGGGCATTCATTTCGGGTAATTACACCGTTTACAAACAACTAATCACCATTCCCAGTTTCAATTTTCTCATTTTTCTTGTCCTCCAAGCTTTCGTTCGGTCCGAGACACCGAGCGTGCAACGGAAAGCGCGACTCTTGGGATCGTATACGATTCCTCTCGGAAATACTAAGGAAAAAGTCTGGACAAAAATTTGGCGAGGATCATTTTCCGATTTGCAGATTTGGTGATCACTCGACATTTGGATCTGTGTAGACGCTACGAACGTCATCAATAAATTTAAAAAGTGTCCGCTGATTGAATCGCGTGTCGTACGAAAACAGATAATGTTCATTTTTTCAGCTTTCGGTTCTCTTGTGTTAATAGTACTTTTGAAGAGTCGATACAACCATGAAAGTGATGATAGGACTCGTTTTGGGTATAAAGTAACCCAAAAACGAATATTAACTCCACTTTCGTGGTTGCATCCAACCCCGAAGAGTATTATCAACCCAAAAAACTCAAGACTGGAAAATGGACATTAGTGGTATTTGCACGACACGATTCGATTGAAAAATGCGTACCTCAAATTATAACGTTGCAAGTCTCTGCTCATGTTTCATTTCGAAGTGAAACTAACCAACAGTTTCTATAGGAATTTTCTGAGAATTTGTCTTCACCCATTTGATAAAATTACACAAAATTGCAGGGAAAGATTTTGACCAGTTTTCGTCCGAGGATTTAAAACAAAATCGAAGATACTTAAATGTTGCAATTGAGATGCGAATTTTTCGTTTTCAGCGATCGATTGACGTATTCATACTGAAAGATTTACGGAAGAATTAAATAAAAAATAGCCAAGACGCACAGAAATCCCCCGTGCTTAGTTTTTTTTAAATTTAATTCACCTGTATATAGTTTTTTTTCGCACAAATGGGTCTTCTCCTTTTAAAATCCTTTCATTTTCTTTACTTTCACTTACTTATTCCTGACTTCCGCAAAAAAAGTCCTCTTCCTAGAGGTTTCCGAAAATCCTTATTTTTCCCTCATCTACTTCTCTATCCTTCCGTTAATCAAACATATTTCGAACTTGGAAAGATAGAGATAGAATTTTACAGAGGAAAAATAAAGTCAGATTAGGGGTGTGAAAATGTATATAGGGGTGCGAAAAGGAATATGAATTGAAGCACGTGGAATCCAACTATGCAATTCCGCAAGAACGTGATACAATAGACTATTTCCATAAACTTCAAATCGCCAAAGTTACTTTTAAAGTTCTAAATCCTCTGAAGTTCTATATAGGCTCACTGAATTCAATCAGTGTTGTAATGAGAAATTTTCTGACTGTCACAACCAGAATAAACTTTACCACTTCAGGGAAACTTCTGTCGCCACGACTGAAATAATACTCAACGTGATTAATTATTTAATCGACGCAGCGAGTACTTCCTTGAGCGCGAGCAGAAACTGGCGAAAAAAGCTCATCTCTCCTGAGAATGCACCCAATTTTTTCAGTGTTGTACGATAAATAGTAGTCCTTTGCGGGTTGGACACGTGTCTATTCAGAGTTCTGCTGAGCACTATCAAAGATTTCATCTGAAGATTCTCTCCGTTATCTTCCCATTAAGTGAGAAGACGAGCGGATAAAAAAATTAAATAAATCAATCGACCTAATGAGGGGCGAGAAAAAGGAAAGCGAGGGGGGGAGGGGGGCTACTCGAGGGTAACTCAAAGTAAATACACGCGCGGAGAAAAGCTGCTGGACAGTCAGGACTATCTCCAATTGGACGTATTTCTGCCAAACGGAACTATGTGCATTAAGACAAGAGCCCTGATACCCATAAGAACATGTGCATAACAGGGCTCACGTCATAATGCACATAGTTCCGTTTGATAGAAATACGTCCAATGGTAAGTCGAAAACGCATAGCACGGAGCGCCACACAGTGGACCGAGTCAATAGGAGAGGTCGGACAAAATTCGGAGACTTTGAAAGCTTATATCCTCGAAAATATGAAACAAAGAAGTTTAAAAGTGTTTTTTTTTTTTTTTTTTTGGTTTTGTTGCGGAATTTCCTTACAGAAACACCCCCTGAAATCGAAATTGTGACGGAAGAAACATCAATATTAGTAATTTTAGCCAAAAAATTCATGTCCGATCTCTTCTAATAGTTCGATCCACTGTGCGCCACCGACATTACACGATACAATGCAACGAAAAGTGGGGCGGGCACGCGACAAACTTGCCGCTATCAATCCGTCCGTTTCGTTCAAAAATTCCTCCCACGATTTACTTAATACTTTGTTAAACTGGGCCGCTTTCTTGAATTTCAGTTCCGACGAAACTTGGACTTCTTGAGAGCTGCCAAAGTTAGGCGAATTTCCGCCGATGGATACGATTCACTTTAAGCGAATTTTATTTTGTAGGAGAAGGAGTTCCCCGGGAGGGGGGGGGGGGGGGGGGGTCCGCGATGAATGAGTGAAGGGCGATTTAAATAGAGGTGTATAGAATTCTTCATTAAATATACATTCCTAGATCCAATCCAAATTTTATTCTATGGTTTTGTCCGATTTTTCTCTTGCTCCGCTGGAGAAAATTTAGTTAGAT
Organism: Bemisia tabaci; assembly: GCF_918797505.1. NCBI lineage: Eukaryota > Metazoa > Arthropoda > Insecta > Hemiptera > Aleyrodidae > Bemisia > Bemisia tabaci. The sequence goes on from NC_092794.1 coordinate 55,717,567, forward strand.
TTTTCACGGAAGAAAAGAGGTAGCGGTTACGTCCCAATTCGGACACTTCCAATTAATTGATTGTGGACCCTAATAAGTTGCATTACCAACCACCCGAATGTTGCGCCGATACTACCAAAATTGATTGGAAATGTCCATATCATCCAACAAATTGGGATAGTACTACAATTTTCGGGGATAACCCTGGACACTTTTTTCCGTATTCAGAGAAAAAATATGCCATAAAATAGATACATAGGAAATATTGAAACGAAATGGGGGGGGGGGGGGGGAGAGAATTATTAGATTTGTTTCCTTTAATTGACTCCTTTAGGGAGGAACGAACCACCCAATTCAAGAATTATAAAACCTTAAGGTAAAATGATAGGAAATGCCCTGTTTTCATCGTTTTTTCTCCTAATCTATCCCTTGATTTGGTGATAGGTCAAAATGTCCGACAAAAAATGTCCAAAAGTCAAAATGTCCAAACCCTGAATGCCCAAAAATCTCAAAAGGCCAAATATCAGTAATGTCCAGCAGACAAATAAGTCTAAAAATGTTTTTTCTTGTTCATAACAACTTCCTATTTCAACTATATTGGCGTTTAATTTGGACATTCGCCTACTTTTGGACTTATTTGTCTGCCGGACATTAATGATATTTAGCCTTTTTAGATTTTTGGGTATTCAGGGTTTGGACATTTTGACTTTTGGACATTTTTTTTTTGGACATTTTGACCTATCACCCTTGATTTTTCCAGATATTTTTCGTTCTATATAGGTAGAGTCCCGGTTTTTCGAATTTTACCTGGCCGTAGACACCAAGATTATAAGAATTTCTCTAATCATGAAAATACCTCTTTAATCACACCAAAGAGGGGACAGAACAACCGATTTGTCTCCGTTGATTGCAATGCAATCATACAGAGCGCTGTGGAATGATCCGAGGAAACGTGGTAAAATTCCCCTTGGATCAGGGTTGCCAGCCGATCGAAATTTCCCGCGGAGGGTATCGAGAAAAGAGAGTTTTCTCCTGTGATCTTGGCAAGCCTGTCGCTGATAATACTTCATTTATCCGTGTTAGTTTACTCTTGTTTGGAAAGCTCCTTCGACCATTCCGAGTCGGGCATGAGCTTTTGAAATGGAACAGTGGCCCTCAATAAAGAAGGAAGCAAGGAGGCTGGAAATCTGATTGGAAATGCGTAGAAAAATTCTAGGATTTTACTGGTGGACAAGGTTTCTACAGAGATTACCCGTGAAATTTCAATGGAACGTAGGAAATTTTACAAGATTTGAACCGAGTTTATCAGAGAGGAACCAACCCACATAAAGTTGACATTGAAAAAAAGAGGTTTCAAGTTTTATTCCTCCATAAGACTCAATGTGGAAAATAAACTTGAACCCCTCTTTTCACTAATTTTTTTTCGACTTCGAGCTTTTATCGAGGGAAAGTATATGACTAGTGGAACTCAAAAACATTCTTCACTCAATTTTTTCGAAAAAAAAGTTGATTCCTTCCTGCTAAACTCGGTCCATTAGAGGCATGCATGGAACAGTTTTTAGGATTTGTTTCCCAAACGATTTTGAGGTATTCCGATTATCAATCTAAACGTCTAATCTAATCGCAAATAGTTGCCAACCAGCAACAAATCGAGTTCAGGTCCGACCCCAAAAAATAGAAATGACCATTTTATCCCATGGTCCCTGTTGGGGCTAATTAAGCTTCAACCCAAGTATCCGTAGTAACGGACTTTATAAAGACAAACGCATTGTCAACCAGTAAACCTGTGTGAATGAAGTCCTGCATTATTATTAGTTAATTAATTATTTAATAGTTTTGATTGGTGCTAAATATAAGCAATAGACCCCACAAATTAGGGCCCAACGCCAACTTGTTTTCTTCTGCAATGAAGGGATGCATTATGAGCAGGGGCGTGGCGTGAATTGCGATATATCGATTGTTATGCCGTTTAAACCTATGGTAAAGAATCGATTATTAAGGTGTTCGCTGCGAACATCCGGTTTATCGATCCTTTTCCATTGGTTTAAATGGCATAACAATCGATATATCGCAAAGCACGCCACGCCACTGATTATGAGAAAACATTGAGTACCTGGGTCCGCCGTAGTAGTCATAGTATTCCGGGGAGACAGCCTGGTAGGCGCCGTAGGGGCACGGAGGCTGAAGCTGGGGGTACGACGGGACGAGGGGTAGCGGGGGGACGGGGGGGTAGGCCCCATGACCCCATGGGTGGGGGCACTCCATGCTCCCCTGCATGTTCGACCCGGCCCCCGGAAAACTCCGCTGCTCCACCGTGACTAGATGAGGGCCGCCTCGGTTCTGTCCCAGGGCAACAGGGACGAAATGCTCAAATCCATCGTACGGTCCAATGATGCACTTTCACTTCAAAAATTGCCCGATGCAACGCTTCCTTCACCGCACTTGTTCGCCGCACTTGGGTTCATCAGGACTACGGTCCACGCGGTGGCAAACACGTCACTTCCACGCCGCGCGAAAATCTTACGAGCGAGAAACCTTCTACTTTATTCTAAAAAGAGGGTAAAAGAGAGAAAAATCAGAGCCTCGTCACACATTTCTGTGCTGAGGTGGAAGACGGAGAAAAAAACTTCGGACTAGGTTCCTGTTCATCACGTGGAACACTGAAGTTTTCGGCCGCGGGAATCGAACCAAGCTTCGGATAACCAAAGTCTTCGGTTAAGGATATAAACCCTGCAGCGGCGCACTGTGGATCGAGTCAATGTGAAAGGTTGGACAAAATTTGGAAACTTTAAAAGCTTACAACTCCGTTCATGCAAAACTTAGAGGTTTTAAGAGTGGCTCCATTGGTTTCCTCGTGAAATTTTCTTACAGAGGCATCCCTTAAAATTTGAAATGTGAAGAATTAAACATCAAAATTTGCAGTTTTAGTTTATAGTCTCATGACCGACCTCTCTGATTGACTCGATCCACTGTGCGGCGAGGCGTGAATGATCAACTATCTACTTTTCCCCATTTGAAGCTATGGTAATAAATCGTTTATTGGGAAGTTTGCTGCGAACACCCTGTCTATCGACCCTTTTACATCGGTTTATATGGCAGATCAATCGATACATCGCAAAGCACGCCACGCCACGCCACGGGCCCTACCGTATTCATCCGTCGTTCCTGGACCAGCACATTTCCTTAGGAGACCCCATTTGGTTTAGATTGTGATTGAGAAAAATTTAAGGGAGCCTCCTAAAACAGCATCATAGAAATGACAATTTATTTTTGCCAACCTCAAGTACAATTTAGCTGTAAAACTTTGGAGTTGGGTCCTTGAATGAGATTACACTGATTTGCCACTACAGAAATTACAAAAGACGAAAGAAAATGCTTTGCGAGCTTTAAATTCTAAGATTGGTTCGTACACACCTTAAAGTTTGTCAAAATCAAATAATGTTTACGTCCGTATTTGTGTGCTTTTTGCGTATCATTGTCATCCTTTGCGAAGATCCATTTCCAAAATTAAATACTGCTTAATTGAATCAGTGAGAACGAAAACACAACAACTCGAAACCAATGAATATAATCAAGAAACATATAAAACTGCACATTAGGTGAAGAAGTTAGTCTGGGAAAAGGATTTTTGGTGCAAAAAGACAAGTATCTAAAGCTACTTTAAAGGTCCAAGTTAGAACAGATGCGCTAACTTCAATGACTTTAATAAAAACTGACTGTCTTTAATGAAAATTGAGCATTTTTGAGTTGCCGAGTTGGTGTGTTTTCGTACTCACTGATTTCATTGCACTCAAGGTTGGCAAAAATTGTCCTCTTTATGATGCCATTTTGATAACATTCTTAAATCTTCCTTAATTACAATCTAAACTAGAGGAGGCCTCCTAGAGAGAGAAGCTGCTTAGGGAAACGACGGTGAAGACCATCCCTAATTGACTGACAAAATCGTTGAAGTTACATCAACCTTAGTTCGGTTCCTACGACCTCGCACTTTGGTGTTTCATATGAGCCGAAGTTTTTTTCTTCGTGAGTCTCCTCTTCGTCGTCTTTCGATCGCACCTCTTCGTTGTCTATCGATCGGCAAAATGCTGAAATCGGGATTGACTTGATCCCTTCTTTCGAAGTGGAATCGACAATGTGAGCTAAAGGCATCTACTGCGACTTCACATGAGATTTTACGTTGGCAAGTCCTAAAACGGCGGTAAAAATATTCCAGGAAACATATCGATCCCTCACAAATTATTTTGAGCGGCAATTTAACTACAGCGTATATTTTTTTCGCCACTGTAAGGGTAAACGAATCCATTTTTATAATAGGTTCAGACTGACGTTCCAATTTACAGGAAATCAATCCAGATTTCAGCTGATTGATCGATACGGGCACGTTAATGTCAAAATTCCGGATCAAATATTTGTCACTTCGTATACGCCAGGTGTCGAGCATTTTTCCCTTCCCAGAAGAGAAAAAAAAAGAATGTGACGCCGGGAAACGAAATGGCGCAGCAATGGGTGCACATTTTTTCCAGAGGGTAAAGCGGGAGGGAAGTGAAGTAAAATTCGTGAATATTAATTTAGCGGGTGAGTTTGACCTTGTTATGACTTACAAGAGCCCCTTGAAGTTTCGATTTGAGGGAAAATAATCGAGAGCATGCAAGGCGCCTCTGCGTACAGCTTGGTGGACCGGAAGCCCAACTTTTCAGGGTCGCGAAAAGTTGAATTAGAAAAGCACTCGTATATACTTTTCAGCCTCGATTATTCTTTTCTTTTCAACGGTCCAATTTCAGTTACAACCCCACTCCCCTCCCCTTCCACTCATCTCAATCAAGGGCCCTCGTCTTCCTCAGAATCAAAATCGAGGTAGGAGCTGGTTTGACTGGAATGTTTTGACTGGGAAAAAAATTTCAACGTTTCACTGCAAAATGTCCTATTTTTTTAGTGTTAGGAAAAACTCCCTGTTATCTGAAGAATTTGCCACCCTAACTGCCTTTTCAAGAAATGGAGAATTTGCATGAAAAAAATGTATTGCTTCGTCTAAAAGTGCTTAGTAAGATGAATTCGCAGTATTTTACTTGAATTTTTTCTGAGGTGGAAAATCGTAGTAAAATAGTACTAAAAGCGAGAAAATGCACCGCCTAGTGACTTTATCTGGAGTCATTTCTCATTTCCACACGTCTATTTCAGCAAATCAAGTTTTTCTGTCGTTTCTCTTCCGATAGTTGTTCCATTTAGAAACCAAGGATATTCTCGTGTTCAGTTCTCTTAGTAGTTTCGTCTAGAACGTAAAATTTACTAAATTTCAGACGCCTGCAAATTCTTCATTGTCGCCTCGACTACTGACAGTAGAATCTACCGGCTACAGCAGTATTGACGGGGAGGGAATCGAATGAATAAAAGGAATAAAACACGATGGGTGCATCGTCGACTGACATTTTAGTGAAGGAGCACGACACACGACACGTCGCACAATGGATCGAGTCAATGGGAAAGGTCGGACAAAATTTGGGAACTTTAAAAGCTCTCAACTCCGTTCATACAAACCTTTGAGGTTCTTAAAGTGGATCTGTCGGTTTTCTCATGAAATTTTCCTCCAGAAACACCCCTCATCCTTTTCTTTCAAGAATTAAGAAACTCCTTTTCTTTCAAGAATTAAGAAACTTCCTTTTCTTTCAAGAATTAAGAAACTTCCTTTTCTTTCAAGAATTAAGAAACTCCTTTTCTTTCAAGAATTAAGAGACTTCCTTTTCTTTCAAGAATTAAGAAACTTTCCTTTTCTTTCAAGAATTAAGAAACTCCTTTTCTTTCAAGAATTAAGAAACTCCTTTTCTTTCAAGAATTAAGAAACTTCCTTTTCTTTCAAGAATTAAGAAACTTTCCTTTTCTTTCAAGAATTAAGAAACTACTCTGTTGTCTCTTGTATACTGATTTATTACATTGTAAAGATATTGTATATAATTCCTTTGGAAGTTTACAAAATAAAAATCTAAAAAAAAAAAAAAAAAAAAAAAAAAAAAAAGAAACACCCCTCAAAGTTAAAAATTTGACGAAATAAACGAAGAAATTTGCAATTTTAGTGAAAAATATTCATGTCGGAGCTCTTGAATTGACTCGATCCACAGTGCGTCGATACGCGGACGTACCTCGTCCGTCTTTATCAGTCTCGGTGCCACTTCTTAGACCACAACTCCTCGTGACCACATTCAATCCCTCGAAGTGCCCTGCACCGAACTAGGACACCTCTATTATCGTGCAACTTTTCCTGCTGCGTCCAGTTTCGGCCTCAATTTGCCGCTTTACCCGCAGAATCGAAATTCTTGTTTCGCCGAACCGGGAAAATTCAATCGTACTCGTTTTTTAGACGACTCAACTATGAGTGGAAAACAGGTGCAAAAAACGGGGAAAAATCGATTGGAGAAGATACTAAGTTTACGATTACTTGAAGATACTTGCGGTGCATGTCCTCCAACCCCTTAAGAGATACTAACAAACATTGGCACCAAGGTTCCCTCTTTTTCATCCGGGAAGTATGAGCGACTGAAAACTCTGGAGATGGTTCGATTTTGAACTGACCGAAATTCGTCGATAACCCGTGGACTTGTTATTATTAACCTTATAAGAGGCAAAATTTTTTTATTTTGTTTTTATAATGAAAATACGTTTTTTATATATGTATATAAAAAAACCCTCTGGAATAAAACAACAATGTTAGACAATTTATTTTTAAGCGCTAGGCGCAACTTTTACACGTACACATTCTCCATTTTTGCATTTTGTTTAAATTTATTTTTATTTATTTTGGATTTTACAAAAAGTTAACATCGGCGGACTCTAGGCAGTTCGAGAACAAAATTTACCTGAGGTTTTCGATCGTCTTTATTCCTTTTTTTATTTTGTTTTTTGTTTGTTTTTGTGATTTTGTTTTTTGGTATTTTTTTTGGGTTGTGCCTTGAGTACCCATAGTGGTGTCGTTTTTTGTACTGAGATGAACATACCAAAAACTTTGATACCACTGCCATCCATAAAAGCAACAACATGCATCAGTGACTTTTTCCAATCATTGAAGGCTATTGGGCACAATCAATGTTTCTCGATTTTTGCACTTTTTCTTCCCTCGGAGTTGGGTCGTTTTGAAACTAAATAGTTCAGTTTCGGTGTCAACGTCGAGTAGGAAAAGTTTTTCTTGATTAGAGACATAATGCAGTTGGATTGTGTTCCATTGTTGGTTATTTTTCTCTCTCTTTCTCTTCCCCTACTCTTTTTCTGAATTAAAAGCATGACATTGAAAACCGTAAACTTCGTGGAAGAAACCTTCCGGGCTTGAATTTTCTTTCTTTCCTCCGTTTATTGTGGAAAACGTGACCGGTCGATAAGAGCAAAGTAAAAATGTTTAAGACCAACGCAATTCTTCAAACGTGGAATTTAACTCCTCTCAGATAAAGAACCTCAAAGCTCAGCAAAAATTAAGTAAGAGCCTTAGAGACGAGATCAAGGTAGGTTAGGACTTCAATTCTTGGCAAATAATAACAGTGAGCGCTCTACAGATCAAAGGACATAAATCAGGGACAACTCCGGGTTTCTTAGACTTCTCTTGACCACGCTTTCTTTGGAGGAAACAGCCCTTAACTCAATTTTGACTCTGCGAGAATTAGTTACATTTTCTCGCGAACCCAAGAAGGACAGCGCTCCCAAGGCTTGGCTTTTTAAGACTCTATGGGAGAGTGACAAGTTTTCTTGGATCTCAAAATTTCCTGACCCTTCCATGACTTATTCAGGGTTTTTTTTTTTTTTCTTCTTCTTCTTCTTATGGTTTTAAGGCGTTTTATCGGGTAGATACTGCGGCCTTGGATGGGATCTGGAAATGTTAAGAGGGTTATTTGTTAGTTTGTTTTAGGTATAGAAGGATAGGAGTGTTAATTAGGTTTAGATTTAGAGATTTGAGATGATTTGTAGGGGATAGAAGATTAGAAGAGTTTTAAGAGTTGGAGTTAGATTTATCTGTTTTATGATAGTTAGTTGAAGGCTTATTCAGGGTTTTCAACGTAAATTTCCAGGCTTATCTACGACTTCCGCAATTTTTTTTTATATTGGGGGGAGGGGGGTATACACAACTCATGAATATGCTTTTCACAAAGAATTCTTGGCATCAAATCTCTGGAAATTGAAAGAATTCAACATTTAAGAACTTAATTGATGGAAGTCCTCATTTCCAAGAATACAGCTTGTGGGTGCGGTAGAAAATTATCGGTTGGAAGAGAAAAGTTCAAAGTTCCGCAGCGAATTCTCCTGACTTTTTAGGGTGGGGTATACATTTTTTGAGTTTTTAAGGTTTTCGATGACTTTTCAAACTAAATGTCAGCAAAATTTGAGTGATAACTACAAAAAAATCTATGTTCCGGACTCAATTTTTGCTAGAAGGAGGCCAAAAGCAACACATTGTGCTTCTAAGAGAAACAAAAAAAAAGTTCTTTTGGCGGCTGACAAAATTTGTTCCTAAGTTATCTTGTTTGAATAATGTTTCTTCACGTTTGGTACTAAAAATTGAAAAAAAATCTAAGAAGGAAAACCAAGTGTCACTTGACTCAATTTCAAAATTTTACTCGACTCTTATTTTCATTCAGAGCAAGGAAAGGAACTAGGCTCCAATGAACATTGAAAAAATGATAATTTTTTTTAACAAATTGACTGTTTCTGAGCCAAAATAATCAAACATGAAATACTATCGTTCATTAGTGTGAAAACCTTGCGCACAAAAAATGTATTTACCAAGATTGATGCATTTGGATTTTGGATCCGTGGGAATTTTGGACGATCAGACTACTAATATTCTCTCTCTGTCATCAAACGTATTTTCTCCTTTTACGCTGGACGTTTCTTAAGTATATTTACTTGTCCTTATACTTGCAAACTAACTGTCCAAAATCGCGAAAGAAATATATGGCTACTGCTTGCGGGCTTGATAGTCCTTTTGGGTGCTTTTCATTCAACACTTTTTGATGCTTTTCATTCAACACAGCCACACATTTCTGTGATCCACGACAACCTTCTTCACTGAAGAATCTTCAGACTATTACAAAATCATTAGCAGCATGTAGCTGTACTGTTGGAATTTTACAAAGAGAGAGAAGGAAGAAAAGAGGATAGCTATGTCAGGTAGAGAACTCAATCGTTGCGAATGTGCATACGTACAAAAACCCAACTAAGAACCGAAAAGAAAATCGGTCATCCGATGAAATAGGTACATTCAATAAAACCAAAATTCCGGAGCACCGGGAAATTTTCTCGGAACTATATCGCAGTTAAATAACAAAACTGAAAAGCGCGTGGTTTCAATTTCGATTATACAGCGCGGCAAATTCAAAAACGCGCAACCCGAAGGATCCACAGAACTACGCGGATAATCTACACCGATCTTCCGAAAATCGCAGCGACGCCGCTGAGACGAGCGATCAAATCCAGAAGCTAGCTTCGACTACACGGAAAATTCGCGGCCGGACCTTCGCACTGACAGGATTTTCGGGACCAAAATCCGAGATCGAGATCGGGATTTCGACGGGGAGAAGCGCGGACGATCAAGCGGGCGACCAGGCGCGGAGCCGGTAAAAAACTAGCGGTAGCAGCGGACGCCGCGACGCCGCGCCGCTCGGCGTCGAGCGAGGGGGGCACGGGAGGGGGGACGTGGAGGGCGATGGGGGCGCCACCTGGGCCTGACCAAGGGAACTAGGAACTGACTGTGTCGACTGCAGCTTCGCCGCGTCGCGTCGATGCCGCCGGTGCATCCGATACCGAGAGTAGAGTTGCCTAGGTCAGGGACGCCGCCGACGCCCTCGGACGCGGACGACGCAGAGTGCGTCCCGACGACGCGACGTGACGTGCGGCTAGCCGGCTCCGGCGCTTCACACGCTACTCGGATTAAGAGTAGAATGCACGGATTGGCTCGCGGCGACGCCACATGCGAAAGTAACGTGTTCGATGGTGGACGAGAAGAAGACGACTACCATGTAACCGAAGAGAGTAGTACTGCTGATGAAAGAAATCTGAGGAGATGGACCAACGTCCGTGCTCCTGAAAAATTTCCACCGAGGACAAGTAAACGTAAGTCCCGTACTGTCGTGCTAAGAAAGAACGCCGTATGAACATTCGGGAGATGCCAAATTTCCCCGGATACAACATGTATTTTGGACGAAATTTAAGTATATTTTTCCTGAAAAGTTTCAGATATTTTAGATTAAATTGCGTACTGAATTGTCTGAAATTTTCGGAGAATAATATTCACAATTTTCTCAGGAAATACGGTTTTTATCGGAGAAAACTTGGCAACGTCTGAGGGCTCATACGGCGTTTCTCCTTAGCACGGCAGTGTAGGCCTTGTCTCCACGGGACGTTTTCATGGGATTCGTCCCAAGTTCGGATCGCAGGAATGAAACTTCTGGGATTTTTCCCAGTTACCGTCACCACGGGACGAGGCTCATACGGTCCTGCGACTAGTTTGCGCGGGAAGATAAGTTAGATGAAGTCGAGAATTTAACCGGGATTATAATAATAATTGCACTCAATTGACAATCAGACACATTAGTTTAACTAAACAAACCTGAACAATGTGTATTCAACAAAGTATCGCACAATACGTTTACACTTCTTCTTCCTCTCTCAGTGGGTCCTAGAAGTAAAAGGACCATACTTAGTACTGGGAAAAATATTGATTAACTCAATATTTTTCCCCAACTTCGTAAGTGGGATTTTTCCCTGCGACAAATCTCGTGAAAAGACCCGTGGAGACAAGGCCGTAGACGTTCAAAAACACTGAGAAGAATTAGAAAAGTCGTCCCCTGCAAAAGAGCACTAATGCCTCGACTTCTTAGTTCTTACTGCAAGCTCCTCATTATTTTTACCTCATAACGCCAAATAACGCGCCAAAAACCACTCGTCGAGATCGTTATCGAAGACATATTAGTAGCTCCAGAAATGAAGTTTTGGGAATTTGGACTAAGTAATATTTGAACGAAAAAGTATATCAAATAAATTCTTTGTTTTTCGTGAAATTTTCGATAATTATCTAAAATGTCAATTACTAATCGTTAGAGTAGTCAAGAATCGACAAAATTTATCTTTGACTATGATAAAATTGACTTATCATTTATTTTTTATGTTAGGCAAGACAGTAAATGTTAATAAAATCCCATGCAGGACCAAAAAAAGACGAGCCGCTTTTAATTGGTCAATTACTTGTTTCCGCGTAAAACTGACAGTTAAATACACACTTGAATTAAAAAAAAATACTAAACACAATATTCTAGATCTATATAATGAGCAACAAATATCACGTCTCGTTGTCTCTGTAGATTCAGGCATGTTTTAAATCCCGAGTTCTACGTTGGATAGTGCAGGAGTAGTTCAATTAGTTAGGTTCGATTTAGAGGAGCAACAAAACGAACTCCTCGGTAATGCGTGAAGTACGGCGAAAAAATGAAGGCGCCTGAATCCTCCCGTGACCCACGCGAAAAGACCTCCACTGTCGCTTCCAACATGATGAGACTTGGTCTCTTGCTGCTGTACTCGGGCCTCAAGCGGCTCCATTAAATTTGGCGTTGCAATACTTTGAATGGGTCTGAATGGAGATGTTGCATGTGTGAGGGATTTGCGATTTGACTATTGATTCTTATGTAAAAGTTCGCGAGAAACACGATGGTGCCACTCGTTTTCTCTGAAATCAACTCCCAAGCTCAAAAAAAGCTCTCAAGTTGAGGCCAAAATGGAGGGGATATCCCACGCTATCCTGAGAGTCCACCTCTACATCAAGACAAACTCTCCATGCAAAGATAGGGAGCAAATACATTAGCAGGGTTGCCGTGTTTTCAGTTTTAGAGTCCCAAAATAAAGTGGCAACCCTGCTAATGTATTTGCTCCCTATCTTTGCATGGAGAGTTTGTCTTGATGTAGAGGTGGACTCTCAGGATAGCGTGGGATATTCCCTCCATTTTGGCCTCAACTTGAGAGGTTTTTTTGAGCTCGAGAGTTAATTTCAGAGAAAACCAGTGGCCACATCGTGTTTCTCGCGAACTTTTACTTAAGTATCAACAGTCAAATCGCAAATTCCTCACATATGCAACATCTCCATTCTGATACGCTAGAGTAGATAACCGACTAAAAAAACGAGGACGACGATGAAGAGGAAGAACCAAGAAGACAAGGAAATAACTGGGAATTTAAGAAAATGAAAGAAGTGAAAAATGTTGGTGCCCCACGTGATTGCGTGCATTTCGCGCCCCTCTCGGCGGCACGGGTCTGATCTGGGAGCAGATGGTCCAACGCCCAACGCCGCGAATTCATTCGAGGCCGCCATTGAGCGTAAAAACTTGACACTGGTCGAACTATTACGTTGTGACGTGATAGCGTAGTGCAAAAAATGTTTACGATGACAATCCCGTTGTTTCATCATCAGCGTGATATTTGCAGTCATTTCGTCCTCCGCTTAAATGCCTCGACAGAAAAATCACGCTGAACACAATGATCATAAAAGTAGCTTTACACCTTGCGGATTTGGAAATTTTGGCTAGTCCATCCAAGTATTGACGTAAGACACTTGAGGAGAAGGGGAGGGGGGCTAAGACTGCAAACAGTGCAACCGGCGTTAAACGTATATTAGCGCCTGCAAGACTATAGGAATGCCTCACGCATTGCGTCAAACAGTGCGGTCGGTGTACAGCCCATATCAGCGCCTACAAGACTGCATGAATACTTCTCGCATTGCACCAAACGCAGTGCAGTCGGTCAAGCGCTTACAAGAATGTGTAGGACTGCGAGACATCATTTTTGACTTTCTGCTGAAGTTTTTACCATAATTAAAGGAGACATATGTATCCTCATTGTAACGATCCAGAAACTCGGATGATATTTAATTTTGTTTTGGTTACATTAAAAGAAAATACTTAGAACGAACGAAAGCAACCCGTCGAAATTTCCGATACTTTTATTTGAGATCATTTAGGTCAATTCCCGGAAACTTTTCAGAAAAACTGTATGTAGCTTTTTAAAAATATATATTAAAAATAAAACATGAAAGTGGTGCATAACGTTGCAATCAGAGATAAATGTACGCTTTCTTTCCGTTGCACCCGTCGGGTTTTGAATCCATTTATCTCTTAAAAAACTTGAACACGGTTCTTCTAGGATTTTTACGTGTAGTTTTTTATCAGTGGTTGGTGACCAGAGGCCCCTAGTTCACTTTTTGAATGTCTACGAAAGCTCTCTGGGCCATTCGTGCTGCGAGGGCTATCCATCGAAGAGAGACATGCCCGTAAATAAATAGGGAATGAACAGACTTCCACGGTGCAGCTATCTACCACAAACCACCAAGGTTGCCAGATTAACGCTTGCTCGATGAATATTGAATATTCGCGCAAAAATGTGAGTTTTCAGTGCCAAAGAAATTCGGGCAAATCTATGCATGTCCAAAAAAGTAAAAGAGGGGGCATTCGCGCAATTCTATCGCAGCCCTCCGTTTCCGACATTTCCAAAGGTTTTCCCACGAGTGGCAGCCCAGCTACCCCAGGGTGTCTACTAAAACAGGTTGATCGAAAATAAGTACTTTTATAGTACTTTTTCAGTACATTCTCAAGAAATTCAGTACCTCCTCTGACAGAAAAATTCCGTACTTTTTCAGTGCCTCCATCTGACGAAATTTGAAATTGCGACAAAAATTTAAAAAATTCCGGACCTTCTTGCGGAATTTCCGCACTTTTTCGGAACGCACTTTTTCAAAATTGCACGCATCTGAACCTTTCATTTGCGTTTTTCTCACACTCGTCATTTCCGCTATACACGGTTATTCAAAAGAACTCGTCAATTATCTACCAATAGATGTCAGCATTTTATCAAGTTACAATCCATTGTTTCAAAATCAATCAACAGGACGCCTACCCAACAAACATCGATTCTGAGAACGTCGACAGAGTAGATTAGACTCAGAAAAAATCGATCGATTGAGCATTCAATTATCACCAGGGCGTCTACTAAAACAGGGTGGTCGAAAATAAATACTTTACAGTACTTTTTCAGTACATTCTCAAGAAATTCAGTACCTCCTCCGACAGAAAAATTCCGTATTTTTTCAGTACCTCCATTTGACAAAATTTGAAATTGCGACAAAAATGACAAAAATTTAAAAAAATTCCGGACCTTTTTGCGGGATTTCCGCACATTTTCAGTACTTCCGGATCGCCCATAAAAAATCAGTACTATTTCCGGACTTTCCGGAAATTCCGGACTTGTAGACCCCCTGTACCCTCAACAAAGAGGGGTTTTCCGAGCCGAAAGGTGTGAAAATGAGGTATTCTAAGCGGTGTGGAAGGTGGATCTTACCTGCGATGAGTCTGGTTGACGGGCGGTGTGAGGCTGAGGCTGTCCCCGGAGCCGGAAGGCGAGGTCTCCTCCTGCTCCTGGTCGGCCTCCTGGTCCACGTCTTGGTCCTGGTCCAGGTCGTCCGGGTCCCGATCGTCCGGCGAGTCCGTGCTCACCGTCCGCGCCACCCCCGCCGCCTTTGGCGCCACCGTCGTCGCCGTCTTGAGGCCGTCGTCCACCGACACTAACGACTCCTCCTCCATCTGAGAACAGAATGTCACAAATGAAACGTCGAGCAATCAGAGTAGAGAAACCCGAATGAGGCATGCATGGGGCAGCTGCGCTGGACATAGAATCGTATTTCGATTGGAAGGCATGGATTCGATCGATACCGAATCGATCGACGTCGATCGAAAAACCAGGGAATCGATCGACAACTCCGTAAATCGATCGACAAGTTCATGGATCAATCGATCGACAACCCCGTGAATTGATCGACAACTCCGTGAGTCGATCGACAAACTCGTGAATTGATCGACAACTCCGTGAATCGATCGACAAACTCGTGAATCGATCGACAAGTCCATGAATCAATCGATAGACAACCCCGTGAATTGATCGACAACTCTGTGAGTCGATCGACAAACTCGTGAATTGATCGACAACTCCGTGAATCGATCGACAACTCCGTGAATCAATTGCCAAACTCGTAAATTGATCGACAAACCCGTGAATCGATCGACAAACCCGTGAATCGATCGACAAACCCGTGAATCAATCGATAGACAACCCCGTGAATTGATCGACAGCTCCGTGAGTCGATCGACAAACTCGTGAATTGATCGACAACTCCGTGAATCGATCGACAACTCCGTGAATCAATTGCCAAACTCGTGAATTGATCGACAAACCCGTGAATCGATCGACAAACCCGTGAATCGATCGACAAACCCGTGAATCTATCGATAGACAACCCCGTGAATTGATCGACAGCTCCGTGAGTCGATCGACAAACTCGTGAATTGATCGACAACTCCGTCAATCGATCGACAACTCCTTGAGTCGATCGACAAACCTGTGAATAAATTGATCAAATTTTATCCATCGGCTTACGTTTCGTTCGTTAAAGGTCGATCGCGTCGACACTGGTTTTTTAATAATTTGTCGATAGAATCGCTGTCGATCGGTTCACGTCGATCGATTCACGTTTTTATAATTCGATTGATTCATGTCGATCGAATCTATACCCTTAGTATTAATTATTTTAGATTACGTCAGAAAAAAATAATAAGATCTATACAAACACCAGGTCTCATGCCCAATATTAACGGAGATATCATCCTTCAGAGAGCGTAGCGTATGACGTCATCTATACCGCGGAGGTGCATGAACCACGGTTTTCTCCACTTTGGTTTCATCTATGTTTTGAGTCGACAACCAGAGCTTGTATACGTATCACTGATTGATCATACGACGTGAGAGAAACCATCGTATGTACTATAGCGGATGGGTGACGTCATTCACAATGTTTTTCAAAGGCTTCATTTCCATTGATATAGGACGTAAAAACTAGGCATTTGGACAGATCTAGTTGTTTTTCTGCAAATCTACGAGTACAAGCTTAAACCACCATAACGCGATTTTATGGCTAGGGCAATTTACCTATTAGGGCCGTTGCACACGAGAGAAACAGCTAAACTAATAGACTTTTCACTAGAAAAACCATAGGCAGAACCAAACAAAGGCAGAAAGCTATTCTTCCTTTGCAGAGGATGATATATGAAGAGTACGTAATACGAAAATTTACTACAAAAAAGACGTAAGGAGCTAGGAGCACAGTACGTGTGAAAAGCTAAAATTTCGCTTCAGCTTTTCCAAAATACTGCGTAATTGACTCGATCTTTCTGAAAAGAATAAAAAAAAGTGTACCCAACAGTTACAGGAATAGCTCAGAATTCTCGATGCGCTTCGCTTAGTTCTCTGTTAGGAGCCGCCCCTAAATTGCGTAACGAACTTTTTCGGAATTTTTGCCCCCTGCCCCCCTTGTAACGCTTTTGTGACTTATGTTCCTATCCTTTAACACGTGAAAACAAAATGGCGTAACGCTTTCCTCGACACCCCCCCCCCCCGGAGCGTTACGTAATTTAGGGACGGCCCCTCAGCAGAAATAATACTTGAGAGGAAATAAAGCGACGTGAATGCACTTTGGTCGATTCGAATTAACTCTGTCCGATTTCAAAGAACTGAACAGGCATTTGTGATTTATTCAAATGACGGGCCATTAGAAGTTTAGTGGTTCGGAGGTATTCCTTGCGGCCGAGTTAATTAAGAGCATTTTATTATCAAAAGCCCGCGAAAAACATCCTTTGTCGCCAACAATGTAGCCGCGGGGGGAGCCGCGGTCCCTCTCGGGAGACGCTGGCGCCGGTCCAAAAGCGGGTGAATGTTTGCGCTGCACTACATCCAAAACAAAGTGCCACAATTGGCGCCGAGTCTTATCTGTTTATGAGGATCATTCTCGCGTTGGCCTTTCGAAAAAGAAGCGGATCGTTTCGAATCCGATGCACTTCGGGCATCGTTATGAGCGCTTCTCATCTCGCGTTTTTGAGTTTTTGACACAATTCTGCGGAGGGCCCGCGAGTGCGACCGGCCGACAACCGGAAAGATTTCGGATTCCGATTTCGTGGCAAGTATTCGCGCCTTAATTTGTGCTAATTTATTTCAGACACCCAAACCCGGTGGAGCCCCGCTCCCCCTCTCCTCCGACCGGTCGGCTGACTTCCCGCTACCGTGCCACTTTTTTTGCCGACGCCTTTTAGGAACCAATGGAAACAAATTCCACGGCGCGATAAATATTTACTCCGTGAAACGCGGTGTGGATTCTTGCGAGTTGGCAACACCCTTTACCCTCTATTTAAATCGATTTCAAGAGTCAGTTCCAGGTGAGGCAACCTGCTTCGATAAATATCGATTATTTCGTACGTACTTACATGGATGAGGCCCATTTTTGCCACTTCTGAGGTTGCCAAGCCAAAAAATCCAAAAACCACTAATGGAGATGTTGCATGTGTGAGGGATTTGCGATTTGACCGGTGGTTCTTATGTAAAAGTTCGCGAGAAACACGATGGTGCCACTGATTTTCTCTGAAATCATCTCCCAAGCTCAAAAAAAGCTCTCAAAGTGAGGCTAAAATGGAGGGGATATCCCACCCTACCCTGAGAGTCCACCTCTACATCAAAACAAACTCTCCATGCAAAGATAGGGAGCAAATACATTAGCAGGGTTGCCGTGTTTTCAGTTTTGGAGTCCCCAAATGAAGTGGCAGCCCTGTCAATGTATTTGCTCCCTACCTTCGCATGGAGAGTTTGTTTTGATGTAAAGGTGGACTCTCAGGGTAGGGCGGGATATCCCCTCCATTTTGGCCTCAACGTGAGAGCTTTTTTTGAGCTTGGGAGTTGATTTCAAAGAAAACCAGTGGCACCATCGTGTTTCTCGCGAACTTTTACATAAGAATCAACAGTCAAATCGCAAATCCCTCACACATGCAACATCCCCATTCCTACCGAAATCCATTTCAAATTGGAAAAGTCGTCCCAGTTTCCCTAGTTCACTGTTTAGTGCGTATGAAAGAGAGGAAGATCGTTGGGATCACTGTTCGTCGTGGACCCAGAAATATTACGAGTGGCATATGGACGCCGCGCCGTGTACAGGTCGCAGGCTCAAAAAAATCAAAGCTAGCGAAGGAACAGCCGGAGGAGAGGGGGGAGAGGGAAGGGGGAGCAGAAGGGGTACCACATGCGATGCACCCGGCTGTGTTTTGAGGGTGCAAACGGGACGAAGACATCAAGTACTGCACAATGCAACTTCGGTTCCCAAACGAAGATCTCTGGGACTCCTTGCTAGAGTACGCTCACATAATCATGTAAATACGTCGCAAGCAAGGAGTCAAATCTGCGGGGCGATCATTGAGATTAATCGCCACTGAAAAAAAATTCTCGGCGTTTTTACCAAGGTCCGTTGGTACCTTTACCATCTCATTATTTTTATCAATTATGGGTAATTTTACCGAGATAGACTGGTAAGCTTACCTTAAACCCGGTCTTTTTACCGTTTTTTTTCAGGTAAGAATACCACTTTTATTGGTAATCAATTCCCGGTAACTTTGCCATTTTATCTCGGTAGTTCTACCACAGTAGATAAAAAATATTGGCGTTTTTACCAAGGTCCAGTAAAATTACCGAGAAAGTTCAATAATTTTACCGAGATTTCTCGGTAAAATTACCAATTCCATAAATGGTAATTTTACCAAGAAAAAACCGAGATCAAATAGAACCCTGAATTCTTGGTAATATTACCCTTTTCTTAGTAAATACACCGAGATTTTTTTTCAGTGCACGACAAAGCCATGGACAAAGACGACAAAGGGAAATTAGAGTGATCTTATTGATTGAAACAGGTGGCTGTGATAGACTATAAGGTGAAAGATGATGGACTAATTACAGGTTCTCTCAAGGATAGTCGTTAGTTAGTCCATTACTTACCTCCTTGGTCCGTTGCAACCACCCGCTTCCACCAATAGGATTCCTCCATTTTCTGTTTGCCTCCTTTTTCTATCAATTTCAATGATCACCCCGTTGACGTACATACAGTCAATAATTGATTGGACAGATTAAATGGATCGCATTTAGCAAAAAGGAACCAGCGCGATTACAGTGTTTCCAAATCGTGCAACTTCTCTTCTTCTTTTAAAAACACTCAATACATGTACAGTATTGGAATTGACACAATTATTTTCATTTGAAATCAACGAGTTCACGGTGGGAAGTAAAATGTATTTGCTATTCTTGGACATTTTTTAGATAAACCTGAAGAGACAGCATTTTAACAACACTGCTGTAATCGCGCTGGTTCCTTTTCGCTAAATGCGATCCAAATAGAATCGGCCTAGTTAAATTTCAAAAATCGCAACTGACTGAACAAAATAAATCATAATGCCTCATTTTTCAAATGGAAACTTTGTGGGGGGGGGGGGGGGGGGTTTCGAAGCTAATGGAGCCCCATCATCGAGAGGTGATTAATACACATTGCAAGTAAGTACGCGGAATTTGTATCATCTTTACTCACTGTTCAAACCTTAGGCTTTGAACTATTTACGTAAAAATGGAGAGTTGAAAAATTGAAGCCGGGAGCTTGAATCGAACAGGCGGTGTTCAACTCGAAACCAGCTAGACCGGGCAACCAAAACCGAAAAGCTTGAGTGACGTCTGAAAATGTTCAAGTCGCACTAAAGCCTCGGTTCCACCATAGAGTACATAGAGTCGTAATGTAAGTGGGAGAGCTAGCGCCACTTTGAGGCAATTCCCAAGTCCCGAATTCCGGGACTCCTGAGCGGAGCCGGGTCACTTTTTCGATACATAATCGATTGTTTGCGATGCATAATCGATTGTTTGCGATACACGGGGGCCCGGTCATGGAATCACTACGTATTCCACACCGTCATTTTGGATCGAATATGTATCGCAAAAGTGAAACGCACACCGGGCTCGGAACTCGTCGAGCAGAACATGCCGCCAGCTCTCCATTTACATTATGACTCTGTGTACTCTATGGGTTCCGCAGGGAGTCCCGAGGTTGTCCACGTCGAGTCAACCGAGCGTTAGAGCCGCGCTACCGGGTGCAATGATTATACGAACCCATCCCTTGCCATATACAGGGGTGAAGGGCACGTTTAAAATAATTGCACTCCCTGGTAAAAATTGGCGATCGGAGCTGCGTTTCGAAATACCAGAGGAGTTCTTATAGCCGACTAAAGAGGGCTATTGAAAATCATATAACTGGCTGTAGAAAGCGGAGCAAATCATATAGCCGGGCTATACGAAGCTATAAAAAAGTATACAGTCGGGCTATAGCTCCTATCGCCGGGCTTTACACTTTATCGCCATTGGCTATAAAAGGCTATAAGAAATTGTGTAGAAATTCGTGTGCTTTGGAAATCATTAAGTTTGATACGGAACTACCTTAATATTTACAAAACACACATTATATTTTCCTTTAAAACATTTTTTTTTTTTTTCATCAATTAAAATGAGAAAAGTCCATACAGAGTGTGCAAACATTTCAAAATCATGAGTTGAAAAACGCTGACTTCGCGAGATTAAATATTAGAGCCTGACACAAAGCAGAGCGGCGACGCACTGGCGCCTACAAACCTAACAGGGATACTTCACGCATTGCGCAATGCGTGAAGTATCCCTGTTAGGTTTGTAGGCGCCAATGCGCGTTTCGCACTCTCTGCCCGCCCGCCGCGCCGCAGCGCGCCACAGCGTCTGAAGCAACTATTTCACACCAGAGGTATTGCACAGTATCATAAGAAATTGAAGGCGCTCCAACATATTAAGAACGACAGGCATCCTTCAAAAGTACGAAGCTTTCCTCGCAAAATAAATCAAGATACTACGGCACAAAAAGAGAGCGGTAGTCCAAAAACTAACTAAGTCATCCGTATTTAGTAACGCTTGAAATTGTACAGCTGGCTACAGAAGTTATAGGAAATCTTACAGCCGGCTTTAGGTCTATGGTATTTTGGAACACAGATTCTACTGCCAATTTTTACCAGGGCAGATACAGAAAAAATTTCGTGTTGATCGGAGTGGTGCGCCATACTTAAAAACGCAATTGTTGCGCGGCCGATTCTGCGTCGCGCGCTGCTTGTGGAACCGTGGCTTACCGTCATCTCTGTGCGGTCGACTGACAGGACAGGACATCGAGAGGGAATCGGACGACCGATAATGATTTTCGCTGCTGAGAAAACACCGACACGGTGAAAATCGTGTGTAGGCCGGCCTTGTCTCGGGCTGTATTTCCGGCCCGATCGTGAGTATTTACTCCAGCGATGAATCGTATTCGATAGTCGCTCGATGCATCGTTTGGTTCAAAACAATAGAACATAACCTCAAACATAGATTTTAGGATTTCTGTTGGAAAAGCTGAAAGTGAGAAAATTCCTGACGATTTCATTTTTCACAACCATTTTATACTCTTAAGGTGATTCGTCAAGCTCGAGTGACGTGGTTGAACTGGCATGCGATATATCGCATCGATTGGGTCAAAAATCTCGGCAGATTTTGAATTTTTAGCATAAAAAAGGACGATAGCTCCTGCGCATGAGCCTAAAGAATCATTCTAAACCCAAAAATTGGCAAAATTGAGAGAAATGAAAGCAGAATAGTGTTTGGAAAAAAAACCTCGCATTCGATGTAGCTATCGATTTCGATTTTCTGTTTTTTTGAAACACTATTCTGCTTTCATTTCTCTGAATTTTACCAAGTTTTGGGTTTAGAATGATTCTTTATGCCCATGAGGAGAGGCTATCGTCCTTTTTTTTTTGCTAAAAATTCAAAATCTGCCGAGATTTTTTACCTACTCGATGCGATATATCGCATGCCAGTTCGACCACGTCACTTGCGCTTGACGAATCACCTCAAACATCTATCACATAGATGAAACAGAACATATCCCGTTCCCTCGGACTACTCAATTGACTTTTGAGGCTATGTTTACATGTTGAACCATTCGATATCGATACAATCTCACCTGTTTGATGTATCGAATACGATCCATTTACTCCGGCAACACTCTTTTTCCGCTCATCACTATAGTTTCGATGGCAGCTCATTGATCTTGTTGTATCCATAATCAGGCAGCCGCCTGATTATTGGAATTTACAGACGACCCTGGTAAAAATGGCAAGTGCTCAGATCAGTAGCACTTGCCTTTGGAACAGACCTAAGCACTGATGTCAGTGCTGCCGGGCGCTGATCTGCTACCTCAGTGTTAGGTCTGTTCCAAAGGCAAGTGCCTCTGATGTAAGTGGCACTGATCTAAGTGTCTCAGACGTAAGCGGAGTGGAAACTCCCAGAAATACTGTACAGGCAAAAATTTCGTTAATTACCGATCCTGCCAGGTACGTTAAGTCACTACTTGACGATCAGGGAGGGCTGCTGTGAGTTTTCAATCCCAAGCAAGTATCACAATCTTCAGGGGACATCGCTCGTTCCCATGCGGTCTCCAATCTAAGTACTAACTACGCCCGACGTAAGTTAATTTCGGTGATCGTCCTAGCGGTTGAACCACTACACTACCTGCGCGTGTACGTGTTAGGGGCGTAATTCTACCATTTCAGGGCCCCCATTGGGGTAATTTTGCCAGCAAATGATGATTTTGTCTTTGAATGTGAATCCGATACTTAATTTTTCTATTATTCTTTTTTAATCAATCAACATGTAAATGAAGTTTTGTAAGTTACGTTTCTTTGCAAAAAAAATGGATCGCACTAAAATTCAAAATTAAAGCTAATGATGCAAAAAAAATAATGAAAGTTGAAATTATACAAAAAATATAAATTAGCAGATACAAAAATTGAAAGTAAAGGAGTAAAAAAGTTAGAAAAGAATTGAAAATAAAGTAGGAAAATTTTAAAAAAAATTGAGACTGAAACATTTTAAAAACAGTTAAAACTGAAAAAAATTAAAACCAAATTTAAAACTACTATTTTTTTTTTATAAAAAAATAATAATGCTTAAATAAATATATCTAAATACATATTTTAGCGGTGATAATATTTTTATCGATCTCATTTTTTGTTGTGTTTTAATTATTTAAGTGTCATCTTAAACGAAGAGGGTAAAACAAATTATTCAAGAGTGTGGCTACTTAAACTAGTTTTCCTTCCCTCTTAGAAAATCCCACCTTCTACAAAATATGCCTCTCTGAAAGATAAAGTTTGTGGTCACCGTGTCCCGAGGAAATATTCCCCCACGAAAATGAAATAGGGTGGGGGAAGGGGGAGCCATCTCTACTTTTTGGGAGTGAGTGCGGTTCGATTAAGATTGATGTCAGAGACTTACCCTCTGAACCAAGTCCTGACCTCAGTCCCGCTTACCTCAGAGACATCTCTGCACTTAGGTAAGTCTTTCTCCCGACGTCAGTGCCTCTTACCTCAGTGCTGACTTCTTGGGTAAGTGCTTTAACACTTACGTCAGAGAAAACTGAACTGACCTCAGAGCAAATTGCACTGACCTCAGTGGAAAATTCACTGACCTAACACTTGCCATTTTTACCAGGGGAAGCTATACGCAAAAAAGACGAATGGAAAATTAAACGATCCTTTTGTTGGAAGCGGGTGGTTGCGATGGACATAGGAAGTGAGTAATAGACCAACTAACGGCAACCCACGTGAAATGATCTAGCGAGTCCATCATATTTCCTCTTAATCTACAGCAACCAACCCTTTAAACCAATTAAATCGCGCTCCATACCCTCAGATCTTCTTGGTCTATAGCTTTGTCTATCAATTTCAATGATCAGCTCGCTATATTCGTAGTCATTTATTAGTAAGCTCCATTTCTTAAGACCGGGTTTATAGTCGATCTTAAAAATTTATCTGGGACGAGATCCTTCAGGATGCGCTTCGAACGAATCGGAGTACCTATCTACGAAGCTATTTATTGTATTCTAGGAATTCATATACCTAAACAGAGCGGTAAGGTGTGGCAGCTCTACAATATTGTAATCAAAGTTCTGAAAATTTATTATGAGATATGGGCAGGCCCCCCACATTCATCGGTGGGCCCCGGGGTCGGATCAGTTAGCGGGCCTCCCTTTTAGTAAACGATCTAAGGGGGGTTTGGGAGCCACCCCCGAAATTTTTTTAAAATTTTGCCTCCAATCTGAGTAATTTCATGCCATTTCCGCACTTATTCAGATTACTTTATGTAAGATTTTTCCCCTTTCAAAATCTCAGAAATATTGCAGTTGTTTGAAAATGTGTACTGAGCTGTTATGAAAAAGATCAACATTCGACGTAAAAAATGTTTTCTTTTTTATTTTCATTTTTTTTATATAGAAAAAAAAACCATTGTAAACTTAAAATGTGTAAAGTGAACTATTGAATCAGTTCTGACGTGGGTAAGATTGGAACTTTTGTGCTTCTGGGAGGCCCTGCCGGGCCCCCCCAGGCCGCGGGCCCCGGGGCTGGAGTCCCGGTAACCCGAATTTATATCAGTGGCGTGGCGTGAATTGCGATGTATCGATTGGTAGGTATGTCATTTAAACCTATGGTAAAGAATCGATTATTAAGGTGTTCGCTGCGAACACCCTGTTTATCGATCCTTTTCCATAGGTTTAAATGGCATAACAATCAATACATCGCAATTCACGCCACGCCAGTGTAAATTGAAAACTAGAAAAGCGGACGTCGCTTATTGATTCGATGTGCAAATAAGAGGTATCATAACGCCATCAAGGATACAGAAAATTTCTTCCAATTTTGACCACGTATGCAAATCGATTTCCCACACGGATCAGGTTTCTTTGAAGACAATAGGAAGCAAATATAGAAAGCTTTCCCTCCGGGCCACCAAACTTCTTCACTTTAAAGACGCCAGGACAATGAAAACTTTGAAAAAAATCCGACACCCCCCCCCCCCCCACCGTTTTTCACGTTCGTAAGGAGTTTCCCCATTTAGCCTGTTCCCACGGTGGTTCCCTCCATTGAACGCGACCGGACGAATTGCACGGGCTGCAACGCAGTGGGAGGTGGACCTCCCTAGATCACTTGGATTGCATTTTGCAAAAAGGAACCACTATCTCTGGCTCTTCCGTGCTGTTTCTAAAATGAGCCAGAAATAGTGGTTCCTTATTGCAAAATGTAATCCACTTGGATTCACCTTGATCAGCTACTATTTTTGGAAGTTCCCACATAGTTCACTTGCAGAGTGTCGATCTCGACCACCTGTGCCAGACTTCTTCCTCAGTACAATGAAAAAAACTCCGGCCGTGCAAGCCGAACTTACGGGTTATACAGACATAACGTCCGCGTTCCGGGCTCAGGGTCCGAAAGTACCGGGCTTGGCACCCGGGGCAATCGAAGCTACGGCCCCAGCACCTGGAACTTTCGACCTCTAGGTCGTAAGAGGTCGGAAACGGTGGAGATGGAAGGGAAATCCACCCCCAGAAAAAAATCTAAATTTTGCTGTCCCGAGGCCGCTCGCCCCCCTTTGGTGGGTAAAGGGGGGCCTTACTTTGAAATTCGAGGTATACATCAGACTTTTAAAATTTTGGCATCGATACCAGAGGGTACAGACATTTTTAACAAAAATTGACACCAAGAAATCTAAAACCGGCCCCGAAATACTGATTTCCATGAGTGAGGTACCGAGTTCCCCTCCACAAAATGCTGGTTCACCAGAGAATTTACGCTTAGGCTTAGAAAAAAATGTTTCCATGGAAAATCAACTCTAAGAAATCCTGATTTGACGGTCCCATAAATTCCCGGGGTTTCTCTAGAGGGGCAGAGGCAGTATAAACTGGTTAAATTTTCGAGCTCAGGGTCCCTTTGCTCCCCAGCCTTTGCTCGGGGGGCTTCAAGACTGTTATCTTTGGTATCATTGGGGTCGATTACCCACACAAATTTTTTTTTCTGAGCTTAAGTATCAGGGGAGCCTGAGCAAAACTCTATCTCACACCTTGGGGGCCAGTATTTCAGACCCAAGTGGGCCAATAGTGGATACCTGGGAGTCAAGTTAGGTTTTCTTGGTGTCAATTTAGGTTAACCTCGGTAATAGAGTCTTGCAATCAAAACCAGGGGAGAAAGGGTGATCCTGATTTAGACTAATTTTACGTTAGGCATGGGACCTCCTGAATAATTGGCAAAAACCTGTAATATTTTTCCTTTCGTAATTTTCCTTCCACCCTCTCACTCCCTTGTAAGTAAGAGATGGGGAATCATTGTTATCTTTTAGAAGGATCTAATTTCTGAGTTAAGTATTTGTTTAGTTTCCTTGAGGTTCGTGAAAATTGTTAATTAACGATTTTAGGTTATAGACTGCTTTACATTTCCCTCCGTAACCATGTGCACTACCAAATCAGGTAACACCTCTTGCTGTCTGAAATTATTCTAAATGCTAGGATCTGCTAGGCAACCTACTATCAATAAAATCAACTAAATGAAATGTCTCACGTTTTAAAACTTTGGCTAGGTACCTATCTATCATTATTTCTTAATAATTTCTGGAAATGTGACTAAGCAAAATAAATTTAAAAATTCAGAGGTTTATTGCTCCTATCACTCTTAAAAAACATGCAAGAAAATTGAGACTATGATCTTTAGGTGAACATATTTGTGGAACAACTTGTAAATGAGCAGGTGCATACAATCAATACCGCTTGATCCAGCTAAGTTACAAAAGCTTAAGCCATTGGAGTAGGGGCGCAATGCTTAACGTACATAGAATTGGTCTGAGGTAGTGAATTTTTTTACCCTGCCCTTACATGGAAAAAGTTTCTAACGTCGGTGCCAAAATATGAGAAGGGTATGCTCGTTATCTGGAGCAACCTATCATTTGACGGTGGAATACATTGAAAATAAGGAGCGCCCGTAGTCCATAAAAGATTGTAATTTCACATGTGAGGGAGTACCAATGTAGGATGAGATGAGAAATCTTTTTAATCAGTGTTACCTTCAACCTAGGTGCAAGGCGGCAACTCTTAATTCAACATTCTAACATAAATTCTGCGATTTAGCTGGGGCAATTGAAGCCTGCTCTGAAATGTTTCTGCATAACGTCAAAGTATGGATGAAGAGGAAAATACTTCATTTCTACGGTGAGGGCTGGAAGTCTTTAATGTAAAGGCCATTGACTAAAATTTAAAACATTGAAATAAAGGATTACTTTCACTTACAGGTTTAACCTTCTCACTATCAGTCTTTGCTGTCAACGATGTGTTCAGTCTTATTTTCCAGCAGTCTTCTTGGGAGGCCCATGAGGCCAAGATTGTGAACTTAGGGGTGAGCACTTCGACACATACTTGAACTTTCTTAAAATACCGATCGAAATTAATTTAATCTCACGGGTATTGTAACTTCACTCGGAACTTCATAATCACACGACCGCCATTGTTGTTTTCTATTTACCTTACCGTCCATGATGGCAACCTGTGAAAAATTGTTCACCATGTTAGTTTCCATGAGGACGAGTTCAGTGTTTTCAGTATGAATAAAATGAGTCTAATAATCTGGAATATTTATCTAAGACTCTGATAAATTCTTTCTGAAATGAAATTTTTAAGACTAGAGTTATTACGCCTTGTGGCCTTGTAAAATATTAGTCGTGACCCCGGATTTTTGGTGCAGAAATTCAATGTAAGGTTTGCACTTCCGAACCACTTCACCAAGTACCTTCAAAAATATTTGGTCACATTTCACATTCTAATCAGTTGTCTGTCAACATTTTTCTAATTTCAATTTTTTTAATGTACGTCCATGCATTAGTTATCAAGATATAAGTGTAAGTGCGTCATAAGTAATCATCGAAATAAACATTACCGGTCGTTTAGCTTTTCCCTATCTATTCAACCGCCCTGACCACCTTCAACAACCCAACTTCTTGTGCTTGATAGTGTTATCATTAAATCAGGTTTTTCTATAACAAAACAATTGTCTTCCTCACTTACTATCAGTCAAAGAGATAAGGATTTGGACGCACTCCTAGGAAGTGGGCTGATACGTTGAATTTTTCTCACTTTGTAGATTTTACCTGTCACTACCGCTTTCAACTCGCATCAGCACCGAGCTCAGGTCAGTATTATAGCATTTTTTATGTCCCTTCATCATTACATATCGACGGTGTAAGTCGGCTATCACTTATCTCGTTTGCGGTGCCTGAAAATCTCCGCCTCTATCTTATTTTTTTAAAGGAGAACAAATTGACACCATTCCTTGAAGTTAAGTAATGCAGAATTTTCTTCGCACAGAGAAGAAAAATCACGGTAGTTCTAAAAAATTGCCGTTGAGTAGTTTTTCATTTAAAAAATTAAGTATGGCAAGAAGTCTGCGGCGACGCAAACCAAGTTATGTGACTGCCGACATACACCGTTGATACGGACAAAGGAAAACACTAATAATTTGTCACCCACACACAAAGACACATTGCCATCATGTCAATCTAAAAAAGAAACAGTGAGGTAATCAATTCCTCATCCTCAAGCCATATTGCCTCATTTCTTTGTCCTCGGCACCATGTGACAGCAATAATAAAGATCAGTCTAGAATGAAAGTGTACTATCAGTAGGGGGATTCATGGAAATTTTTTCCGTTAGTGGGTTCTAATAAATTGCGCCAGGTTTTTTTGCACATTTTATGTTCCTCAGGATATGTACCGCAAGTTTCTAAAGGTAATATCCCAATAGAGTAAGGCCCCTGAGAGTAAGCAATTACCAAGGAGTTGTGAACTATTCTAAGGCAGCTATGTGTTAATATCAATAGTATTGAAGTTTTGTGTCTTCATCAGAGTCCATGCCAAATAAGATATGCTCCTCCGAAGTACAAGAAGAGATCCACCATCTTTACTCTTGCTTCCACAATGCTGAACTGTAGACTGATGATCTTCTGTCGCACCCTTTGAGTGTGTAAGTAAATTTATTTGAAGTGGACATTACTTACTTTGTCCTAGAATTGTTGCTTCAATTTGGTTTTTTTGAGAATCAACCAATTTTTAAGCTGAAAATTTTCATTGAATACCCATTCTCGTAGACAAAGAAAATAAATCCTTTTATCAGCTTTTTTAGTTGTAAATTTCCTATTTTATTGTTGTTTTGCACAATTCTTGAATCTTTCAACATCGCATTTATTTAAGTATGTCGTTGAAAATCAAATTTTAATTTTTTTCTCCTCAATTCCAGCTATGATCAAGAAATCAGGAGGCTTTCAGAGGCGCAGAAGTTTGTCAATGCCGAATATTCCTGTTAAGACGGAAGGAGGAGCAACCTCTTCCAAACCTCCAATGGCAGAAAAATCTGACAATGACAAGTTATCAGAAGCGGATCTGCAACACATAAAATTCATCCAGGCTCTAGCACGGAAAGTTTTGGCGGAGGTGGAACAGGAGAAGAGGAAAGCGGAGGCTCTCAGTCGCATAGCCCCTTTAGAGGAAGAGCTACATTTAGTGAAGAGAAATTTGGAAGCTGTTGGGAGCCGTTTATCTCAGCTTCAAGAGATCAAAGGAAAAATAGATGATCTGGAAATGGCTGAAAAGAAATGTGACCAGTGTTTCCCCATACTGAAAAAAATTAATGTTAATTTCATAGAAAATCTATCTCATGCTTTGGAAGGAAGTAATTGCAATTTAAAGGTTAAAAATATCATCCTTCCTAAAAGTGAGGAAGACATCAGGGAGCTGTTGCAGCTTGTAAATAATACTGTTAAACAAATTGAATCATTGTGTCATTGTGAAACAGATGGTAGTTGCAGTATACTAGAGTATGCAAGCATAATTTCAGAAATGGAAGCTCTTAGTGGGAAAATTGCTGATTGTCAGGAAAAAATCCCTCATCTTGAGAGGAAACTAGCAGACGTAAACCTTGAACATACTGCAAAGGAAATAATGTTAACAACAAAAAAACGACATACCATGGCAAAGCGTGCTTAATTTAAGTAATGAAGTTTTAAAAGAAAATTATAATAAATATAAGGAAGAAATCTTTATTTAAAATCATTGACTTTCAACATTTTTTCTCTCATCCTGTCATGACCTTTTCATTGGGAAGGTTTTTTATAGCCTGCATGAATAAGTTCCCCATATCGATAGATAGAAAGGACCATTGGCTGCTCAGCACTAATAGAAGATCATCCGAAATTATTAGAAAATGACCTGAATAATGTCTTTATTTGATTCCTCAATTCCAACTTAAATTCAGATGGTAATTCTGTTCCAAGTAAGTATGGATTAGGTGACCGTAAGCACCATCCTGGAAACTGCCAACTTAGAACTTTAGCCAAGTCTCCTCACTTGTAATGACTGTAACCAGTTGGATTTTAAATTTGAAACCTTTTTTCTGTACTTTCTCACACACTTAAAGTTAAGTGATTTAAAATGCAAACTTTGCAACTTACCCAAAATACTCACCAATACTTCAGCAAAATATGAACCAAAGTTATAAAAGTTTGTAAACAAATTAAGAAGGGTTTCCTAAATCGTGTATTTTATTGATATATATTTTTAACAAGTCTTTCCTAATTTTTTTTCTTTTTTTTTCTTTCTTTTTTTTTGTTACATTGAGGGTAGGGTGAAGGCAATTTATCTGCCTATTTCAACTTGTTTGCTGAATAAGATTAATATTTATTGTTTCAGAAATCTATCGCAGCAACAATAAATACCGCCATATCGTGTAGGGTGATAATTTTTTATTTCAAGACAATCCAACTTTTTTGTCCCAATGCCCCGAAAGTAATATTCAACTCCTTCATCTACTTTTGATAATTTTCATGGCTCTAAGTTGGTTAATATCTGAGATTCGCTATGAAGTAAGTTTACCCACTTTCAGATTTGAACACATCATTTTGAGTTTTGTATTACTTTCAATGCTAAAATGTACTAAAATGAAGACAGCAGATTCTCTGATGCACCCCAGTGAGCAAAACCTCTTTGGTGTGAACTCTATGTAAAACTATAGGTACCATATTACATTATTGTGTAATCAGAACCATGGTCCAATATAGAATAGATTTTTAGGTATTGAAAGGGTCAAGATACGAATCTATAAGTAATTGAGTTAAGTTTGTTCTGAATGGTTTTTTTTTTTTTTTTTGGAAACATAAGGATATATTTTGAACTTCCCTCACCAGGAAGACATCAATAAAACTAACAAGCAGGTAACTTAAAAGCAGTTTCATCTTTGAAAGGTTTTTCGATGAAAATCTAAAATTAAAATTTCTCTTATTACTGGGATGACTGGGCGTAGAGTGCTACAAGGAGATTGTGGCATTTCTTGAATTTTGGCCAGAGCCGCAGATACTTGTATATGGTTTCTCTCTTCCTCCTTACAACTCGCGTCGTGTACTCGATGCAATGCACGCATTATATTTTTGAATTTTTGCGCCTTTAACAGCAGAACTTTCCTTCTTTCTAATTGGCCAATGACAAAATACTGACAGTGCAGTCTGGATCAAGTGACAAATCGAAAATTCACAACATCTTTGTTCACAACCGAGAGGAGAAAAAAGGCGAAACATCTAATAATTGTAACAAACTGCAAAAATTACTCACCAAAAATTTTATTTTTACGATTTCCAACCATTCTGTTACGTAATCTTTTTGAGTTTTTTCCCAGCAGAAAGTTGAGCAATTTTCAGTTTGAATCTTTAACAACCCTGTTGTTATTATTCCCCTTATCAGCACCCATGTGTGTTTCTTTTATCTATCGGTGTTCACTGAAATATTTCACACTATTGATATAGAATTCTTTTAATTTTTTTTATTGCAGTTCGCTTTAATCTTCCCTTGAAAAGTTTGACTAGTTTGCATTGTGTGTCCAGTTATTAGAGCAGTCTACCTACATATCAAACGGAATCTTCACTGTGTCGTGGACAGAGACTCCTCAACTGTCTGATCGATCATTATTTTGAGTTACTTCAGAAAGAATTAGTTACATGGCTTCTGAATTTTCAGGTAAGAGATTAATCAAAATGTTTCCCTATTTTCCCTGAAACAACAAAAGGTGAAAGACTTGCTTTACGGTGATTCGTCAAGCTTAAGTGACATGTTCGTACTGGCTTGCGATACATTGCTTCGTTTGATGTGGGTCGGTAGCCGAAATAAATGAGACGCTGATGATCACTCAAAGATGTTTATTATAACGATTATAACGAAATCACGACTTGAACAGGAAGGGGCTGGATCTGGCTGGTGGCCAGTCTGTCTGTGGGTGCCCCGTTGCCAGGCGGCAGTGAGCATGGTGGCCTAACAGGTGCATGGCCAGTCCCCAGTTCTTAGCTGATCAGGTGAATTCGCTGATTTCTGTCACGTTATCCTCGTCGCCATGATGTGGGTCGGTAGCCGAAATAAATGAGACGCTGATGATCACTCAAAGATGTTTATTATAACGATTATAACGAAATCACGACTTGAACAGGAAGGGGCTGGATCTGGCTGGTGGCCAGTCTGTCTGTGGGTGCCCCGTTGCCAGGTCGGGCACACACCCTATTGAGTAAGGCTATGATGCCATATAGCCTTACTGCATCGTTGAGGTAAAAAATATCGGCATATTTTGAAAGTGATAAGAAGTGACTTGCCTGGCACATTCTCAAGATCTTATTATTTGCAATATTCAAATCTAGCACTCAAAAAAGTCCTCAGTCCTGAATGTTTATGGAAGTGGCTGGACAATGGATAGTTCAGAAACGCTCTGATAAGAAAGAACCCATGTAGAATCCCCCCCCCCCCCTCATTGTCCTATCAATTTCTTCTATTCTACTTAATTTTTAATAAACACTCCTTACTTGGTGTTTGTTTTAGCTGCCTTCAAAAAACTGAAGGAATCCGATTCGTATCGGAAAACAATTGCTGAAAATGAAAAATCGGGTGGCAGCACAAGCAGTGAAGCACCCAAAAGTGGTAGTAGCTCTGGAAGCAGTGGTCACGCAGTTCTGGTGAACCCAAAACAGGTGAGGTGATTCTTACTTGGTCATTTATTTCCTCGGGCACCAAGAAATTTTAGTTGTCACAAATGTAGGTAATTGCCTACTTAACATAAAAGGAATCAATTACTCTGTTCTATTCATCAGAAAAATTCTCATAACTAGCCGTCTACTCTTTATTTAGTTCATGGAAGGTAAAAACTTTTCATCCCCAATTATTCTCAATTATTTTTTCCCCCAAAGACGGGTGGAGCTTAATTCTCAGGACAAGTAAGCATATATAAGAATCTGTGCAAAATTGGTCACTCAAGGCTATTTGAGGATAACACTTGTCACCGTGTCCGGGAGCTTGTTGATGGTAGACTTGGGATGGAATCAGCATGCCCACCTGTGGACCATGCTGTTAATACACAGTGGCAACACTAACATTTGTGGCTCAAAGTGCCTTGCAGGTTGTCCAGTGATGATTCTCTCAAGTTGGCAACACTGGTTTTTGTCCATTTAAATGTATGTTGGTCACATGTACATTCTGTTTGACAGTTGCGAGAAGAAAGCACAGTCGCCAGTGGCCCTCTGCCTTTTGTGCGCATGCATACTTGCTCAGGATTTAAAAATGCTACAGTCCCAGCCCTGAAAATAATTCAGAGTAATTGTAGTCCCTAATTGTCTTGGATTAGTCACTTCGAAACCTCCCTTAAACTACTTTTCTAGAGAATGATATGCATACAACTGTTTTTATCCACCCTTACAACAGGGCATTTCAACATCTCAGCACCCAGAGACTTGAACCATTCGCATTATGTATTTAGCCTCTACAACTTTATATAATTTTGTTTTCAGCGAGGGAATCCAATCCTCAAATCCATCTGCAATGTTCCATGGGAGTTTAATGATGGTATTATCCCTGATTACGTCATGGGCAAAACGTCTTGCGCTCTGTTTCTTTCTCTCAGATATCATAATCTCAAGCCAGACTACATCAATGAAAGGATCAAACAACTTGGCAAACTTTACGAACTTAGAGTTTTGCTTGTTCAGGTAAGGCCATCAGTAGTTCTCAACACCAAAATACCAGGGATGCAGAATATGGCAGAGCCTGGGAGCCCTGTAGATTTAGGAAATTAAAAAACAAAAACTTTGTATGTTTCCTGTTAGCAATAGTTGAGAAATAACAGAAAAATTTGTTGATTTTTTTAAGTTTTTTGGCTCACTGCGTAATTGTGACCTTTTCGCAGAGAGAGGAAAGTTCTTTAAGGAAGAGGAAATTTCGAGGGTGCGATTACAATTAATTTTTGCTCAAAAAATCCTTCTGCACCCTTGCAAAATATCAATGAGTACTCTTCTTGCTTTTCTTCAGAGAGAAACCTTTGTAAAGCAATGGCTGACCAAAAAAAAAAGAAGATTGAATTAGATAAAAAAAAAAAAAAAAATAAGTACCAAGTTTTCATTTTTTATAGAAAACAACAATTGGTATGTTCAATGCCATCTACAAAATTTTTTAGTGTGTTTGTCGTCTCAGAATTCTCTGTATCAACCTACATATCTGTAAAGTATGAAATTTTAGGCAATTCGATTCAGCCTCTCAAAACCTTAAGTGTTCTTTTGTCAAAAATTTCTTTGGTCATACAACTTTGAAAATCCTCATTAATTTTTTAGCTCTTGATCTTAAAATTACTATAACTAGCTGTCCGATAAAATAGTTTTCTTATCGCAATGTTTTCTATTTTTTAATTTGAAGGCCCTTTTCTTTTGGTGGCCACTTTCGATCAGTATTTTAAATGTTTTCTATCTACGGAATTTTTTCAATTATAGGTGGATATGAAAGACCCTCACCATGCATTGAAACACTTAACGCGCGTCTGTCTGCTAACAGATCTGACTCTAATGTTGGCATGGACTCCAGAGGAGGCAGGAAAAATAATTGAAACTTACAAAATATTTGAGCACAAGCCTCCCGACTTGATCATGGAGAAAGCAGAAACAGACCCCCATATAAAGGTATTCCTCCTCTTAGAGATCAAAATAAAATAGACATATCTAAGTAATTTTAGTTTTTTTCAAAGAGGCTGCAAAGCTTGAGTTTAACTTCTTTTTTCTAATTGAAAATTATCATTTTCAGCAATTGGCAGTGGTTTAGGAAGTTCCATTCTTGCGAACATTTCACCTATCTCTGGTCGTCCAGTTTGCTCTGAGTCCCCTCTTATATACCTCAAGAAGTATCTTTGGACATTTTCCACTAGCCATTCAGAAAATACTCTTGAGAGAAGTGACAAAGATTGCACAACATTTTCTGCAACGATGATGTCATCTACTCCGTTAGTAAAATATGACAAAATCTGCAACTTAGTTTTGTAGCGGCACCACTGAAACAGTTCACATGCTACTAGAAAAAAAAATAAAGACATCATACCACTTCTGTATTATGAAAAGGGGTTTTTTGGAGTTTGTGACCTCTTTAAAAAGCAAGAGAGAAACTTGTAATTATTTCTCTCTCTAGAAACTCTTTTCATTGTAAAAACAATTCGACCTGTTTTCAAGTGCCATACTATTTCTTTTCTTTTTTCCAGATCACAAGCGCATTAACAACAGTACGTTCAGTCAATAAAAGTGACGCTGCAACTTTGTTGGACACTTTTGGTTCACTAAGTGGAATCATACGAGCCTCGCAAGATGCGCTTAGCTTATGTCCTGGATTTGGACCACAGAAGGCAGCGCGGCTCCATAAAGCCCTGAGACAGCCATTTTTAAAAGCAGACAATGTCAATAGGAAACAAACTGGAATACTCAAGTACCTTGGTTCCTCTCAACAGTCAAGCTCTTCATAGCATAACATGTTGTTGATTTCTGAGAACATATTTGTTGAATTTGTAAAGTTTTCTACGTTCCTGTTTTAAATTTAGTACAATTGTTCCTGAAAGATATTGTATAATGTTGTACATATCCATAAATTATTTTTAAAAACTTGATGTTTTCCACTACAAAGTTGCATTAATTTATACTTAGATCTAGGCAACTATTAGTGATTAAGTTTTGTAAGTATTTAAATAACTTTTCTATCTAATAAAGCTCATGAATTTTTTAGAGCACTGTGTAATTATTTTTTAAGAAATGACCACCAATCTTAAATTAAAAATTAGGTGATGACTATTATAGAAAGAGCAATTACTGTACCATGAGTTCCACAGAATCCAATTGTTTTTGTTTTGTAAATTTGATTTGACTCATGAACATCTTTAGGAGGTCTAATAGACCACTAGACATAATGGTGATAGGTCAAATGTCCAAAAACAGTAGAAAAACAAGGGAGGAAAAACGGGAAACAAGGCTAAAATACACAATGAAAAAAACAGAGACGTTTCGACTCAAAACTGAGTCATTTTCAGTCGGAAATGTTACAATAAAAAATTTAAAAAATAGTGTATTTTCCGAAGAAAATACACTGAAAAACGATGAAAAATCTACATCCTACCTGGCGGTGGCCGGGATCTGAGAAAAAAAAAATCATTTTTTTTTTCAGATCCCAGCCACCACCAGATAGGACTCAGATTTTTCATCGTTTTTTAAAATTTTTTATTGTAACATTTCCGACTGAAAATGATTCAGTTTTGAGTCGAAACGTCTAGGTTTTCATCATTGTGTATTGTAGCCTTGTTTCCCGTTTTTCCTCCCTTGTTTTTTCTACTGTCACCATTGTCTGGGGCTGCTCGATAAAAATTTGTAACTATAAATATAAAAATCTATCGATTTATAGGTAAAAAAATTAAATTATTTACAATTGGACTGACATGCAGTTAGATGCATTGAACTGTTTTGCACACTGTAAGGAAACATATGAAATGACTTTTTGAAATTGTAACCTCTCATCAGTGAATAAAATCCACAATAAACTGAGCCTACAGTGAGTCGTTAATCATCACATATTGAAAATTAAATCACATAAACCACAGTCGACGACCTCAATGCGACCTGATCAGTGAACGAGTGATTTTGATATCATCTACTGGCCGTTCATTTTTATCCGTTTCAACAAGCCCTATTCTTTTGACAACATTCATTCCTGAGTGGACACGTCCTGTAAACAGAAAACAGGCTTTAAAAAAAAAGAATATATAACAGAGATAATAAAACTTGACATAACATTGATGAAACTGAGGTAAACTCACAAAATCAGAGACTTTGGCTCCTATAACATGACTTGAGTTAGAGAATTTAGATACAGCCTCAAACTAGAAAAACATGAAGAGTTATAGGCCTGGTGTGCACTGTCTTTTCTAGGCGATTGATTACTGCAACGTCGAATTAGCAATTAATTCTGACTTCCTCAAAATCGATCACCACAGTCAACAAACTTAGTAGCAAGTCTTTGGAGTTTCTTACCTAGCTGTATCTAATCAGTTTAAATAAACTTTGGTTGAACAACTTATTGTGGCAATGGGGCACTAAACAAGGTAGGAACTGAATCACTCTAGGGTAGGTGGGGGTAAGATTACGCACGGGGTTAAAATACGCACCTTACTTTTTTCGCACGCTTTGTTAGAATTTATGATGGCACCGGGTGTTGGTTGTTGGCAACACTGAGTTCCACTTGTTGACGAAGTTTTGTGCGAAGCGGATGTGTGTTGACGGAATTATAAGGCAAGTTCACTTTTCATGCGAAAAAGATCGATTTTTTTAGTATTTGTATTGTCTGTTGTGAGTAGAATAGTTGATTGAAAAAATCGGACGGGCATCATATCTAAGTGTTATAGTGTTGGCTTTAATAATCCGTAGTTGTTTTCACACCTCAGGCCTTGGGCTCAAAGTTTTAGTTTATGCTGTCCAATGTTTACAAATGGGGCAAGAATACGCAGCCAGAATGGGGCAAAAGTACGCGCCCAAAAGTGGGGCGTAGAGGGGGGGGGGGGTGTAAAGGAACTTCAAAATTGAAGATGTAGGCAACTCAGTATTTTAATACATTTTTATGTTCCTTTGTTCAATTTGGGCACTTGAAACTTTTTTCTTTTTCCTGTTAAAAAAAAATTGACTTCGAACTTTCACTTGACAATTTTTTTGTTTGATTAAGAAACAATGCGAATTTATTCTCAAGTATCATCGTGAATTTTCTTCACTCTCAGCCACGGGTTACCTTTAATTTGTAATATTTTTACTTTTTGGATTCCTTTTCCTGTTCCATCCTTCTTTTTATAGGTACCTTTATAGTGGGAGACATAGCCCTGCTCCTTTGTTCTCTTTCATGTCATTCATGGTACTTAATTAAGAATACACATAATATACACAAAATATTTTCATTAAACAAGTTACCGAAAATTGTATGTTTTTTGTCAAGCCACTGAGTTGGTGCCAATGTGATGAAGAACTGAGATCCATTTGTGTTAGGCCCAGAGTTTGCCATTGATAGTATACCAGCACCTACAGAAAAATCAGAACTAATTTAGTGCAGTGAAATAAAACATTCCTATCTGCTTGAGAAGATATGATAGATTGAAGAGACAAACTCTCTCATGATTTATGGGCTCTCTTTCCAGAGCTCTCCTCTTTTGTTCATCATAGTACGCCTTTAGAGAGAAAAAAATACTCTAAAACTGACTTTTGAGCATCATTTAAAATGGATATGTACGTACAGCTCAAATGAGCACTATTGAAAAATTGAAGGCAATATAGTTGCTTCTAAAAAACAAAAAAACTACAGAATATTAATTTACCTGTATGTCTGAGATCTTCATGGATTTCATCATCAAAATGTTTTCCATAAATAGATTGCCCACCTTTGCCTGTGCCAGTGGGATCACCTCCTGAAACAGATAATTTGATTTCTTACAAAAAACCTAATTTAGGATAAGCTGAGATAGAGATAAATAAATAAATCAAGTATTCAATGGTACACGAAAGCTTTGAGGGGCTGCAGTGTAAGTCAGCATAGGGAAAAGACAAAAAATGAAAAAAGTACACAATTATGACAAAAAAGTACAAAAGCACAAAATTAAGACGAAGGATCTGTACCTACCTAGACGACATGCAAAAAAGAGAAGAAAGGAAAAGAAAAATGAAAATGCTTCTTTAATGAAATGGATCAGTATGCTGGTGAAAAGGTATGCAGACAGTACGTCTACAGAAAAAAGGGCTACAAAAAGAAGGGTTATCTTTTTTAGTCTACAGTCAAAACGACTAAGTTAAAATGCCTACTAAAAGTATGTCTACGATTTGTTTGCCCACTTAGAAAATGTCAAAATATTTGTGTTGGCCACTAAAAATAAATAAAATGTATTTATAAAATAAAAAAATAAACAAAGCATGTATAAAATATACATGTTGATATTTACAGGATCAATTATTCGCGAAATGTGCCACACAATTTTTACGCATCAACTTCTGCAGCACTCACAGCCTCGTCCTGTCTTTGGGGATACACTTTCAAATGAGATTCTTACTAGACGACATAAATACGTACTTCGACATTTTTTAAGTAGGCAGTCAAACCAAAGACATTTTAATACCGCAGACATATTATTTACTATCAACATTATTTTAATGGGCATTTTCATGCAGACATTTTAACTGTAGACCAAAAGAGGTAGCCCTTTTTTTTGTAGCCCTTTTTCTTGTAGACCTACTGTCCGTAAACCGGTGAAAACATAGTCATCAGTATCTGATAGAAGGAATCCCAACAAATGAAAAGACAAAAAATGTTGATTAATAATAATCTCTTAAACTTCTCAGAACATCTCACATAGTTTTTAACAGTTGCATTAAGTGTTTACACAATTTTAAAAATTATCAGCAATTTGAACTATGGACATGTCAGCCATAGGTGATTGACACAAATATTTCTGCATGCAGGCGCCTGTGTGACCTTTGTATTGGGTAAGTATACTTCCAAATATTCTTGGAAGTCAACTAGAACTTTGCAACATTTCAATTAAAACAAAGTAAGTATTTCTTGAATCTCTGATTTTAAAGAAAAACATTCTATGTTTACCTTGAATCATGAAATCTCTGATTATCCTGTGAAATTTGGTTCCATTGTAGTACCCTCTTCGCGCGAGCTCAGCAAAGTTGCGACATGTGTTTGGTGCATGCTTCCAGTACAATTCAATGACTATTTCTCCCATCCTGTTTTGAAAAAAAAATTAGAGAAATTAAGGACTTAATCTGCATACTATCAAGTTGGTAATGTACCCTTTGTGTACTTCCAACAGCGGTAATGCTTTGGCTGAAAATCAGTGTTGTGAAAAGAGGTGGAGGTATCGTCAGATAAGTTGGCAGTTGTTTACTTTTGACTGTCACAAGCACTAGACCGATTTCTATTTCTGCGCGCAGCATCGGAGTTGCCCACAGCTATGACTTTAGCCTTGACCTCCTTGATGGCTATTAAACGACTCCAATGCAGTCACTTGCAAACGGAAAGTAAACAACTGCCAGCTTATCTGACGACACCTCTATCAATATTCTGTAGGACACTGTTATACGTCAAAGTAAATGGCTGCTCTTGAATCAATGAGGAGCAAAGGTGTATCGGATGAATCGATCGGTGTGATAGCAGTATACCGGGCACAAGTTAATCTCCTCACATATTTCATACGTTTTTCACTGGGCTGGCCTATTAAAAATAGTGGAGGCAGATAAAAAATCCAGGAATACTTCAGGTATTAAAGACTTATGGTGTCTAAGTGCAGAGAAAAGAGAAGAGACAGGCATGTGCGAAGCAAATTTGTCTCTATCCAAAGTAGACCATGTCAGTGATATATAAATTCATACTTTCAGAAGTATAGTGAGTATCTCTGAGCATGCAGTCCCAATCAGCTTAGATAAAGATCTCCATTTGCAAGAAGAAAAAATATTTCACATGGACCATTATCAATCCCAGACATTGTTGAACTTCAATATGTTGAGTTTGTGTGCATTACTGAATGATTCACCCAGAGCTAGTGAGTTATGTCAGACAATAGTCGAACTGAAGTTGCCTAGCTTCAACAATGATTCTCCGGCTCTACCCGCTAGTTTAACAAAGACGCTAAATAATGGTCAAAAGAAAGCTGTAATGAGAGCTTTCCAGGCGCTGAATCTTATATGCTA
The DNA here is from genome assembly GCF_918797505.1 of Bemisia tabaci. Lineage (NCBI taxonomy): Eukaryota > Metazoa > Arthropoda > Insecta > Hemiptera > Aleyrodidae > Bemisia > Bemisia tabaci. The sequence continues at coordinate 55,758,423 of NC_092794.1, forward strand.
ATAGAGGGCACGCCTGGTTGTGGCAAAAATGCCTTCCTCCCTTTGATTCTGGCTAAAACTGTGACATGTACGCAGCTACATGAAATTCTTCAATACTAAACATTTCTGCACGAAATACTTGGTGCCTGAAAAATACTCTGTGGTTAATAAAAATGTAGGCCCACAGAAAGAAAAAGAGATGTCAAATTTCAGCTTACGATGTTTCCAAGATAGCAAATTTGGGTTGCCAAATTTTGTCTGGGATACTTGATGACATGATCTACTGGAAATACGAGCTATGACACAATACTGCACTATTTAAGCACCACCTTACGAATTGAACAGGCTGATTTTTCAACTATCAGGCCCGAAATAAGGACTCCGAAGTTGTTAGATGTTTGCTCAAGTCCCTGTCTCAATATTTTCTGTTAGGCTTAAAGTATGTGATTGAAAAGTTTGGATAAGCAAAACAAAATGAACAAATGCAGAGCAATTGGAATAGATCTTAAAAAGTAGCTAAATTCATAGAATTCAAATAAAAGCACTGAGAAAAAATACAAGCGGAATTTTAGCCGGTGACAGGAGATAGAGGTTATGTTTATATTTTCAAATTCAAAACCACTGTTGCCGGCAGAGCAACAAATGAAATGAATTTAGTCTGGTTATTTACTCTAAATAATAATCACATTTTACTGAATTGTTTATGCTATGGGTCCATGACAAAGACGAATATTTAGCTATCACTATCCGTACTCGAATGGAAAGATACCTACTTCATTTCTTGAGTAACATTTACAAATGGATTGCAATTCGCCTTCAATATGCTGCACGGCAATTTTTGTTGCGTGTAACCCAGATTGAGCACAGTTCAGTTTTCAGTTACTCCAGTTACAAGACAATAATAGTGCAACTTCAAAAATGCGTTTCTCGGTGGTGTCTCAAAATCGCCGCTCCTATTTCATTCTCTAAACGAAGACCGAGCCGGATCGTGTCTTGAAATTTTCACGAGATATTCCGCACAGCACCAAAAAAATCATCGAAGTTTCAAAAAAAGACTTAAGTGGTTTTCAGCTCTTTGTCTGAAAATAAAGTATGACAGGAAGTCGAGTTTCTGCACTGCAGTCTTTTCACCGTCGCTTCGCAATTCTCTTCTTTTAAAGCGTTGCTCACACGTTTGACACGTTCCCTACGCTGTTGGAGTGCAAATTATACAAAGAGCGGCCGACCTGAACTTCGGTAACGTTGAAAGTTTGAGACGCAGAAAGCTCTTTTCACGTACAAATAAACGCCTTCAAATAACAAGATATGTAATGAGTTGGATCGGGTCAAGCTTAAGTAAGCAGAAAGGAGCCAAGCCACATCAGATATTGCCAAATTTAATTTTTTGCGCGAAAACGGTTGAGCGGGTGTTTGGGAAAAGTCCATTAAATCTGCATAGAACGAAGCCAATTCCTTAAAATTTTCAAAGGGATTATCCTCACAGTCGTCCTCTTATAAAAAATTAGATTTCCCAGTTAAATTTGGCAATGTCAGATGTGGCTTGATTTATTTCTGCTGACCACAATAGCTCATACTTACTTAATATATCAAGCTTTTTTTCCTTTATAAAAAAATATCCTTACTAATTAAGGGGGTGGCCACATGGACCGCAGCCCATGGCGGCAAATTTAGGGGGCGGCAAATTTTAATTTTTTTAAATGTGGGTGTAAAAAAAATCGGATTCAGAAAAAAAAAATTATCAACCAGAGAAGGGGACAAAATCTCTCTTTCCTGTGAGTATAGTAATTTCTAATTTTGTTGTTTTTCGGTGATACAAGAGACAGCATCTTTAATTAGTCGAGTTAAGAGAGGAACTAAACACCCAAATTTGGCCTGGAGCTCAGCGTTGAGAGGAATGATGACGAGAACTTGAGATGAAAAGGAGAAATCCTCGGCGTGGCGGTCGACATATATGTAACGCATATTAGCGCCTACAAGACTGCATGAATACTTCACCCATTGCGTCAAACACAGTGCGGTCAGGAACGGTTGGCGTGAAACGGCTAGCGCCTACAAGACTGCAGGAATACTTCACGCATTGCGCCAAACACAGTGCGATCAGCTCGGTGCAGCGGCGGAAGTTAAAATAATTATTAGACCACATTTATGTTTGTTCTTTCATAATTTTTTCGTTCGTTTTTTATAAATGGAAGGCCTTGTCCAAACAGGGATGGGTTTGCGGAACTGAACTTTGGTTAGTTTTGACAGGGCTTTCACAAAAAATGTGCCCATAACACAAGAAAACACGTCGCATACACCCCTCCCCCACTGGCTTGTTCACTTGATGGTTTTTATAGATAGTATTCGACAGATCACACAGGTGAAATTATATTGATATCGATTGGTTCAATATGTAACCACAGCCTCAAAAGTCAATAGAAATCTGAGGTAACGGGTCTTATGTGATCGAATTTTTATTCTCTCGAGTACCAAATGGCAATGAAAAGTGAAATTGTTAGGAATTTCTCGTTTTCAGCTTTTCCAAATTAAATCCTAAAATTTTTGTTTGTGGTGATGTTCTATTGTTTTGAACCAAACAATACATCAAACCACTGTCGAATACGATCTATTGATGTTTCAAAACAAATAGGGAGGGGGCGGAAAAATACAGGCGGCCCATTGGCGGCAAGTAGGTAAATACGGCTATGGTACAGAGAAACATTTTGCGAGAAATTTTCGAGTTATTTCTGATGATGGTAAAAAATTTAGTTTTGAAGTATAACCAAAGTGATGTAATGATCGTTTTTTATTAATTTACTTAGGACCTTTCAGCATTTCGCCATCTTCAGAGTACAGTCATTAATACATAAATATATCACAGTTATTACACTTTCGTCCTAAACTTAATAACACACATCAAGGCACATCATACAAATAGTCTTAATCACGAGAAAGTCAATATTACCTAGCGTTGCTTCTAATCAAATTGTAATCATTCCAACTTGATGAATGATTACAATTTGATTAGAAGCAACGCTAGGTAATATTGACTCTCTCGTAATTAAGACTATTTGTATGATGTGCCTTGATGTGTGTTATTAAGTTTAGGACGAAAGTGTAATAACTGTGATATATTTATGTATTAATGACTGTACTCTGAAGATGGCGAAATGCTGAAAGGTCCTAAGTAAATTAATAAAAAACGATCATTACATCACCTTGGTTATACTTCAAAACTAAATTTAAAATGGTGTTGTTCGAATCAAACTTTATTAATGGTAAAAAAGGTAAATCGTCGGTGAAACCACCAGACCACATATCTTGTTTGCAATGTTTGAAAATCTCTGCTCCCATTATTTAATTGAATGAGAACAAATCAATATCATTTCTTGGAATTTTCACATAGGTAGTTTTCTTCTCTTAGAGAAGAGAAAACACAGAGGTTATTTCAAGAATTGACGTTTCGTTCTTTCCCATTTGAAAAATAAAGGAAGTCTACAACGTTGCAAACCGAGATACGTGGTCTGGTAAAGAAATTTAGGTTTTACTAACATAAAAAAAAATTTATTTTACTACATTTTTGTGAGAAAAAACATTAAATTTTTAGAACCAGTGTGCGTAGGTTTATAATTAAGATGACGGTAGAATTAGAAAAAAGATACTTCATCTTTAAACGGTGAAAACAAGAGAATCAAGAAGAGAAAGTTGAGCTGATTAACTATAGGACTATCACAATTAAACAGTAAATATATTCACACTAATTAACTAACGCCTGTCATATTTTACAGTATACAAAAAACGCAATTGACCTCAATTATTGATATGTAAATTTAATATTATCCACCTGATCACTTATGGTTTCACAGGGTAACAAGGCCAAACCTATACTTCATAAGAAAATTCATGACGGCCAAGATGATCACCCAATGAAACCATTGCCGATCAAAATACCTAAAAAAATTCCCAGCTTTCTTCAGAACTAAGATAATCAAACAAAAGGCTGCTGTATGCATTGCCAGTAGATTCGTTAAAATGGACCTGAACAATGATAAGAATAATGCCAAAAGAGTTGCTAGCCAAGGACCTGAATAATGTAGCAATACATCCACTTCACACTTTAGATTATTGCTTTCCAGCATCAATAATGCAGAAGAAATAGCAAAGGAGATGAATTTCGTAGTTTCTCTTTGAGAAAATGGAACAAACGAGCATAGCCCTGCAAGAGTGGCTGAGGCTATCTGTTATCCATTTTCTTGAACTCTAATACAACTTCAAAGATTATTTAATATTCCTGACACACTCATACAGGAATGCAAGGATAAAATATCTAAATATTAAAATGATGAAAAGTAGATAAGAGATAAAAAAAATATATCTATCTCAAGATCTAGTTAATGGATGAAAATGCACAGTGAATATGAATAAAATAGACAAATATACACTAAAATTTGATAAAATTACATTTTATGAGCAGTATTTTACTAAAAAATGTTGGGAGTGGAATTGTAAACCTTTTTAAAAGAAGGGAAAACTAGAAATTATGCCCTCACGATACAATCATCACCAATACATTCTAGAATTCGTTCAAACGTCTTGTAAGTTTTCAGCAAAGTTGAGTTTCCAAAAAATATTAGCTTTTGTTTTGAACGCGTGATTGCGACTGATAACCTCTGCTTACTGCTGAGGATTCCTCCATCTGAAGCACTTGCACGTGCCGAGCATGAAAACAAAATAATATCTTTGTCCCTTCCCTGGTACTGATCGATAGTGTTGACCTCAATTTTAAATTTTCTCTCCTCCGTCAAACGACAAAGGAGATTAACTTGTGCCCGGTATGCTGCAATCACACCGATCGATTCATCCGATACACCTTTGCTCCTCATTGATTCAAGAGCAATCATTAAAACTTTAGCCTCAGTGGGGCTTTCAAAGACTTCACCATCAGAATTCGAATCTCTGATATCGACAAAAACCACTGAATGCTCCAATTTGCAAGAAAGCGCTCGTTCCAACCACAACGGGCCGGAAACATCTGATGAAAGGTTCAAGGTGTTATTTGCAACTGATTCGTTGGCACACTTTAGAGCCCCCTGATACATAAACTGGTTGGCTACTGATGTGATCCGGCTGTTCATTCGGTACTGCGTGTTGAGAACAACTGTTACAGCAGGGCGACTCAGTCGGACAAAAAGGCTTTCCGATAGCCCGAGAGATCTAGCAGAATTACTGAGAACAAGAGGAGGTAACTGCAAAGGATCACCGACCAAGATAAACTTATCTGCAGCAATTAATGGTTTAAGCGTTGACGGCTGCAACACCTGAGTTGCCTCATCAACAATACATACATCAAACCTGCGAAAACTAAAGAGAGGATGCGAGCAACCCAGAACGGTCACAGCAATGATAGATTTACTCAAATAAAGCTGTCTAACATCCTCAACTGTTTTATACTTAGATTTTGACAGTAGGACCTCTTCAGAAAATCTGTGCAAGGACGGATTGATCTTGGCCTTCTTACCAAGCCTCAATAAATCAAGATCTTGAAGCCTGAGTACCAAGTTATCAACGGCTGAGTGAGTATGACTCGTGACTAGGACACTCTTGCCATTTTTAACGAGGAGCTTGACTAGGGAAGCTAGAGTTTCAGTTTTGCCACAACCAGGCATGCCCTCTATTAGCATATAAGATTCAGCCTGGAAAGCTCTCATTACAGCTTTCTTTTGACCATTGTTTAGCTTCTTCGTTAAATTAGAAGGTAGAGCAGGAGAAACATTGTTGAAGCTAGGCAACTTTAGTTCGACTATTGCCTGACGTAACTCGCCCGCTCTAGGTGAATCATTCAGTAATGCACACAAACTTGACATATTGAAGTTCAACAATGTCTGCGATTCATAACGGTCCATGTGAAATATTTTTTCCTCTCGCAAACGGAGATCTTTGTCTAAGCTGATTGAGACTGCATGCTCAGAGATACTCACTATGCTTCCAGTGACTACAGCCGGGCGTGACTTACAGCTAATGATTACATAGTCTCCCGTGGTGAAATTATTGGAAATGTCCGGATTTGGGAACTTGAAAGTATGGATATATGAATCACTGACATGGTCTACTTTGGATAGAGACAAATTTGCTACGCACATGCCTGTCTCTTCTCTTTTCTCTGCACTTAGACACCACAAGTCTTTCATACCTGAAGTACTCTTGGATTTTTTATCTGCCTCCTCTATTTTCAATAGGCCAGCCCAATGAAAAACGTATGAAATATGTGAGGACTTCAAATGGCTCAAAGCAGTTGTGGCTAAATTTGTTAGTGAATTTTTTGGGTGTACACCTCTCATTCCATTGTCCGCTAATGTAGCACAACAAAGTGTTAGATAAGGACACTTCGCACAGGCACTGTGGTGGTTGATGGGTCCTGGTAAGATAGGCCCACTTATTGATCCATCTTCATCAAAAGCAATCTTTTGACTTGACATGATATTGTGGACAAAATCGTTGCGCAACATCATGATGTCCCTTTTCACTTTGTGGTCAACTTTGACATCCTTCATCTGACCATCCTTCAAATAGAACAGGAGACCTGAGTCTGTATCATAACCAAGCTGAGCCATCATCATTACGTACAGAATTACCTGACCTCGATGTTCGGCTGAATTTGAACTCTTACCGGTCTTCAATTCAAATGGCATAATTTTTTTCTGCCCACCTGCATTCACTTCCACTGTAACGTCCACTTTGCCTTTCATTCCAAACGTAGGCGACCATATATTCTCCTCAATGTCTTTGATTGAGGTGATTTTTCCATTCCACATGTTCCCTGAATTGCTCCTGTAATGAGAATACAAAGAATTTATGATGGATAAAAAAACTAAACAGAAGGTTGTAAGAACACACATATTCCACATGTTCTCTGAATTGCTCCTGTAATGAGAATACAAAGTATTCATGATGGATAAAAAACTAAACAGGGAGTTGTAAGAAACTGCACAACGCAGTCTTTATGTCAATGTACATAATCTCGTCATTGTAAACTTGGGGGGGGGGGGGACTATAGAATTGAACTATACATAGCAATGCTTAAGCCCTGAAAATAAATGTTCCGAAGGTGTATGAAACTGTTTTTGGCATCTATATTCTCTGATAAGACCATAGGTGTACTTAAACTCGGCCCTACAACCTACCCTGCAACTTTTTACGAGTGCAAGAAAAACATTCAAGCAAAATTGACAAACAGCAATTAATAATTTGAATAGATGCTCTTTTTTGACATTATAAAATAAAAAACACTGATTGAAAGAGATTATGTTAGAATCTTACCCCTTTTTAGGAAAAACATAAGTTTCCATAAAATCCAAAATGTTTGGAGAAAAATTGGAAAGCTCTCTCTTCATTTCTTCAAACTCCATATCCGACAAGAGAAGCTGATGAATTAAACCTGGGTCAGAGACTATCTCTTCAATTATCTGCTGAATTTTTTTCACACAACGGATATTATTCTGCATGACCTGGTGGGAAACAATTTAAATTAAAAACATAGAGATATTACACAGTTCGGATAGAGCTCAAGAGTTAAGGGTTGAGGACTCAAAAATATAAAAGCAACGGACAGACTATTCATGACAGTAGAGCTGTTTTTCTCTAAAAATTTAAGGGTAACCAACCGTTACAATACTGTACTAAGTAATACAATTGAACATACTCATGCCAAAAGGAATTGTGTGAAAATAAATTAAATTAAAAGGAATTACGTATGTAGTGTTTTGCCTGCTACTCAGTTTTTGGTGCTATAATTCATTTATGAATAATTTTTTTTTAGCATAAACACGCCCAAATACTTTTCCGATACTTCTAATAACATAATTTAAGATGAAAACATTGCGTAAATTCATCTTTGCCTGCGAGCATGTGGTGAGGCTCCTGCAACTTATAACCGAGGTGTGTGACACCTTGCAAAGTATATCTTGATAGAGACTTGGGAAGAAAAATAGTCAAAGTGATGAAAATTTATTTTGAGCTACATCTGGTGAAATAGGTTAACAAGAGAAAAGGACTGAGAGAGTGCGACAACAATTTCATCCATCAAAAGAGCATTTTCAGCAAAGATGTATTGGAGCAATGTCTTCCTCCTCAGCAACATCAGAGCGAAGGAGCAAGAAGTTTGCTTAAAATTTTAAAATGAGATGAGACAGCAGGTGAGGCCAGAAATACTTAGCAGAAAGTAATCATTCTCATCCACAGTAACGCATTACTTAAGGAGAAAAATGGACCTAAGGGGCAAGAAGAGCATTCAATTGGAATGCATTTTGCAAAAAGGAACCACTAGCATTGAAATGATGCTAAGATTGTGCAACTTCATCCTTTGCAATAAAGTTGCGGAAATTGTGAAAAACTATGAAATTTAGATGGTAATTTTTTTCTTAAATTTACAGTTTTTAGCGAGTAAAATAGAAACTATTGAGGGATAATCGGGTTTTTCCTCCAAGACAAATGAAGTTGCACAATCTTAGCAACATTGCAATGCTAGTGGTTCCTTTTTGCAAAATGCAATCCAATTATTAGAAAATTGTTGGTGTGAATAATTCTATTTTTTCTTCAATGAGTGATGAAAATTTTACCATTTTACGCTTCAGAAAAAATAATGCTTCTTGTGTAGTTCATTAAGACACAGATCTCTACTTACACAAATTAAGTGGATTGCATTTTGCAATAAGGAACCACTATCTCTGGCTCTCGCATAAAAGCACATATCTGCACAGGGAAACCGATGGCATGTATGTTGTTTCTAAAGAGGGCCAGAAATAGTGGTACCTTATTGCAAAATGTGATCCAAGTGTTTTGCTGTATCAGCTTTGGTTTTTTTAAAAAAAGAATGAATATAAAGTAAGTATATTCTATGGATTAATTTGCAAAAGGATTAGGTAATCAAATAACTGGATACTTGAAAGCCCAAAGCGAGTTCTGGGAGATAAGACATTACATACAAAAACATTGTATCGTAAGGGTGCAATATGAATTCTGTGAAGAGCAAGGTTCTCGTTTATACTCACTTTTTGAAGAAGCAGATGCACAGAACTACCGATGACCATACATTTGGCACCAGCTTCAACAGTCGGGAAGGAGTTAGCTAGGACCGCTCGTCGTCGACAGAACATGGAGCCCATGAGAGTGGTGCCAGAGATTAAAGTATCAGGACTAAGGATTAGAAGTCCATTGGTGTTGTCTATGATCCACTCATTTTCCTTGTATTCCGCCACAATATTTACAATATTGCCGACTGACAAATTTGTGTGATACCAGGATTCTCTCAACTTGCAGACAGTCTGAGCACTTTCATCTTCGCACAACTGAACACTAATTGATTTTTCACAGTTTGAAGCCTGAATGTCAGTAATTTTGCACCGTTTCATCGTTTCGAGCACCAATGGTCTGAAAAAAATGAGGTAAAAATGTTTGAAATACATCAACATTTTTAAAAAGGAAGGTACTCTGAGATCATGAGTGCTACCGACAACATTATAATTTAAGAAAATTGCTTCCTATTATCACAAGGTCAGATAATTGGCAAGTTCTTTTTCTTTGAAAAATCATTATTATGGATATGTATTTTGTACTCTGGTAAAATTTGAAACTCTTTTCATCTGTACCAAATACATCAATAGCTTGGAGCAGAAAATTCATAACTACATTTCTTATGTTTTGACTTATTTATCCCAAAACAAAAAAAAAAAAAAAAACTGCTTAAGGATGCATTTATTGCACATGTAATTCCCTGTTCTTTAAGTATTACATCTTGTATCTCACATCAAATATCACTGCTGAATTTTCTTGTATATGAAAGGGCCACTCTTAAGCACATTGGGAGCATGGATAACTCAATTGTTCCTAAAATGGTACAGTTCTAACTATTTTCCTCATAGCTACACATGTATGTGGTGCAATAAAACAGGAAAGAAAAAATCAACAGAAACAAAATCTAATTAGCTCAATTATACTTTCAGAAATTTTCATTTGACTTCCTTTTTTCTTTCCTTATGCAAGATTTGCCGATCTCCTCTTCTTTCTGAGTATATTTACTTATTTCAATATAATATACTACAATTAATTAGTCATTTTGTGGTTGAGTCATTTTGCAGAATGAGGAAAGGAGCAAGAAAAAGAATAAAAAGAATAATTTTTATACCCAGTCTGATAAATTTTTACACAAGAAAACAAATGTTACTTGTATTTAATTGCAATAAACTTTTGAAAATTTTCACTTCCGAAAATTATGGAAGCATACATCTTGAAGAAATAGGGAAAAGCAACAACTCGCAGGAATACACAGAGCAAAACTGGTGAAACTGCACAAATGCGTACCTCGGTTTGCAGGGTTGCAGACTTTTAACCATACTTCATTTTCTACTTTAAAAACTACTTAATGTCAATTCTTGAAAATTTCGGTGATTTTTCTTCTTTATGTGAAGAATATTTAGTGAAAATTTCAAGTCATGATGTTGGTTCGGTCTCTTTTTTAGAAATAGACCAGGAGCAGAGATTTTAAAAATCTGCAACCGAGAAGCACATTTTTTTAGTTTTGCTGTTGATATTTATCTCCTCTTTAAAATGAACTTAACCCCAAGGATTACATGGCTCAAAATAAGGAGATGACAGGGTGTCGACTAAAACAGGCTGGCCAAAAATCAGTACTTGTGAAGTACTTTTTCGGTACATTCCCAAGAAATTTAGTGCCTCCTCAACAGAGAAAATTCAGTACTTTTTCAGCACCTCCAATCAACGAAATTCCAAAAATCTCAAACATTTGAATTTCTCACTCATAAATTGCGACAAAAATGACAAAAACTCCGGACCTTTTTGTGGAGTTTCCGCACTTGTTCAGTACTTACGTACCACCCTTAAAAAATCAGTCCTATTTCTGGAAATTCCGGACTTGTAGACACCCTGTCCCTCTTTGCACTTTTTGGAATACATTAAAAAGGTGTGAGAGCTAGCAACTTACTTGCTCAGATTTTGTGAGCTGAAATCCCAATCATCGAATATTAAATCCTCCTCAAAACCATCACAGAGGACTTCATCAGCCATCTTATCCTTCATACTGGTGGCTGCTGAATCAGGCTGAGAGCTTTCAACAATAGAGTCACAACTTCTATTTAAAGTAGCTTCCAAAGCTTCTGTCCCTACCCTGGATACTTGAGTTTTGACGGCTGAACATGGGTGTTGTGGGACTGAGACAAGTAAATTGTTTTCGGCACTTTTCGATTCACACTGATTTTTCCTTGGTGACATTTCATCCACATTGCTGGAAAAATTGGCAGTATCTGGTGGAGTTAAAAAGACAGTGCCACTACTGCCAACAGTACAGGAAATGATGCTTGGAAATGATGAGTCTGAAAAAGAGTTAGTGGCAGAATTTGTTTTAACAGGACTATCAAACATAACTCGGGTATTGTATCCAGAGGAGGCACTCCATAAACTATCATTTCCTGATTGCTTAGTAAGACTGTTACCTTTTCGGTTCAGCTCAGACTGAGAATCCATAAACATCGGACTAGACTCGCTTACAGATACACTTTCAGCTTTGCAGACATTCATTGAGATTTGACAGGATTTTAAAGGTGTGTCTTCGAATAAAGGCTCACTTGAATTTAGAATACTTTTCCTCATGATGGGCTCATTTTTCTTACGTTGGATGGAAGAGCCAGTACTAATTCGTTTTGGAGTTTCATGACTACTTGGTGATGCCGACTTGGAATTTACTTTTAGTTTTGAAAAAAGAGCTCGAGATTTTAATGCACTTTCAATGTTTGAACCTGACAAATAGCTGTTGCTACTAGATTTTGGATCTTCTGATTGGATCTTGCAGTCACTGGCAGTCTCGAAGAGTACGCTGGTAACATTTGAAGCTGGTTTCGAGAAAGGATATGGAGTATCAGGCTTCGTTTTTTCTCTTCTTGCAGGAGTACGGTTTGGAATGTCTTTACAACTTTTTGGTGATTGCAATCTTTCATTTCCTTCATTTAAAGGTGATGTCTTGTTGCTATTACTTGAGATATTTGAATGTTGAGAGCTTTTGTTAGCACTTTTCATTTGAAATTGTAATGCACTTTGGGAGATAGATTTTGACAAACAGCAATCATCATCTGCTACAGAGTTTCTCGGCTGAATCTTGCCATCCTCCACTGATTCAAAAAGAATACTGGTGATATTTGAGACTGATCTCAAGGACGGATACGGAGTATCGGGCTTCGGTTTTTCACGCCTTTTAGGAGTAGATTTAGGCATGTTTTCTCCACTTTCTGTCGATTGAAAGCTTTTATTGTTTGTAGCAAGAGGTGATTCTTTTTTGCTTGAATTTTGAGGACTTCCACTGATAACACTTTTAATGGATGAATCTGACAAACTGCGAGTATCATTTTGTTTAGTGTTTGGTAATTGACTCTTACTGTCTTTAACTGACTCAAAAAGAATACTAGTGATATTGGAAGCTGGTTTTAAGCATGGATATGGAGTATCAGGTTTGGGTTTTTTTCCTCTGATTCCGATCAGAGGAAAAAAAGCCACTACAGGTCTGAAAAACCCATCTACTCCGGTAGAGCTGGGTGTATCTTTTCCATTTGTTTTAATAGAGGATTTCGGAAAATTTGTCTTGATTTCTGGAGATTGAAATTTTTTATTTTGTTCATTTTGTGATGATTTTTTGTTGTGACTATTTGAAACATTAGGATTAGAAGGACTCTCACTGGTGGTGCGGTTGGAGTCAAGCGTTGAAGAAGATTTTGGTTCGGACTTATGCTGTCTTGTAAGACACTTATTGTGCTTCAATTTTGAATGTTTCTTGTCAGTTACTATTGTTGTTTCCTTATTGGAAACATTTGATTCTTTGAAGTCTTTCCAAGGAAAACTAATGCTAGCATCGAGTTTAGTTGAAATGTCTAAGTTGATTTTCTTGGTTCGCGGGTGGCATGAGACATTGGGCTCTTTCAAACTACTTTCAACAAAAGATTCATCTTCAGAAAAGTCCTTTAAATCCAATGGGCCACTGGATTTTCGTTTCTTATTTCTTAGAGCACTTACTTCTGTGCTATCCTTCCTAGCTATGTGCAAATCTTCACTTTTACTTGCGATCTCTTTTGATATTGTTATGCTGGAGTCAATTACTGATTCATCTCCATGCTTATCAGAGAGGCACAAAAAAGGAGTTGAACTTACAATTGATGATTGGTTGTCTTTTAGATTCTCTTTATTTGGAGAGTGCTTCTTGTTAAAAAAAGAGTCAAGTTTCATCTGTTTGGAACTAGTGCTAGATGCATTCTGACTTTTGGCCTGCAAAAGAACAAAAGAAAAAGTTACTGAGAGATATTGTGAGGCATCAACCAGAAAATAAAATTGAAACTGAGAATATTGTGCAGAAAATTTCATCATAGAGATTGTCGCCCAGTGTGATTTAAGTATCTCCCTCACAGTTGAATATCCTGATACACATTGTCAACTTTCACGGAAATTCCCTTTCACCTTGAAATTTTCCATCTACTCATAAAATCTCTATAGTTTGACTTTTAATAATCAACCACTCAGAATTTTCTAGTGTTCTCACTAAAATAAATTCCCTTATGCCTCGTTCATAACCTGAAGAGGTATAAGGCAAATAAGCAAAATAAAATAGGCAAATAAGTTGTTTCTAAAAGGCGCAAAGAAAAAAAAACTTACTTCTAAATGGACGCCAGCCCAACTTCAGATCTATAATACAAGTGTGCTAGGGGGTTACAAAATTTTGGATCCAATTATCATTTTTCTTACACTTTTTCCAACTTAACGGCATGAGCTCAAATCTTGTGACTTGCAAACAAATTACTTAACTGACCCCTGAGGCCATGAGTAGGACAGAGAAGTAGGAGCCAAGCTGCTGCTTGCCTTACTTATTTCGTCGTACTTGAGTATTCAATGATCCCCCAGGTAAAGGGCGAGCGAGAAAGAAGATTTCCATGCACAACCACAGATGCCAAATTTCATGAAATTTTTTAAGTAAATTAAAATGTCAGGCAAGTCTTGTATAGACTCAGGAGGCCATAAAACACTTGAAATTGTGAAAACTCAATAATGAAAAAGAATAATTACGAGTTTGACTTTAGAGTTCCTTATACAACTCAATTCAATTCAATTCAATTTATTAATTTTTCAATTTACACAATACAATAAAAATACATAATCAACTTCCCTCATCCATGAGATGACTCGTGTGGATGAGGCTGTTATAAATAGGTACATACATTTAATTTAAGTTTAAATTTTAAGCAAACATAATGTTGAATACAATATAGAAATTTGTATCCATTTTTTTTTTTTTTTTTTTTTTTTTTTTTTTTTTTTTTTTTTTTTTTTTATATAAAAAAGAACAACTAATTACATTATCCAATTACATTAGCTAAATAGATTCACAGGTTGGCAAGGCCCTCGTTTCTATTTCCTCTGCTTTCACATACCAAACACAACTATATATGTTACAGAAATGAGTACATATAAATGAGTACTATCAGCTATCTAATGCAGGCTACATAATTGGTCCCTTAACTTTTTTTCTTTCTTTCCTTTTTCCCTCCTGCACCTTCCACACAGACAGCAAAAGTCAGATAAAGAACGATGGTCGCATCTCATACCCTCTTGATGTCACCCGTATCAGGTGCATCCCCGGTTACATCAGGGGGCTGGCCCAACCTGCGGCAGTGCGGCCTCCAGTTTACATGGCAAGACCCATACCTTCCAATGTCACAAATCTTTAAGGTGGCAGCCAAAATCAGAATGCAACAATATTCATTATCCGCCTTGGCAGACAACAGTGACTGTGATACAGCATGCAAGCACATTTTTGCTCAATTATCATATCATTTCTTTAGCAAAGCTTTGGTAAATAGTATGATCCAATCTAAGGCACCCTGAGTGCTTCCTGAAAAATTTTACAGATGTACTCAAAGCTCGACTTGTAATTCCAACTTTCTTAATGAAGGTTAATTCTGTCGTCAGAGTGTGACTCCCACATGGACAGAGCCTGCAGAATTTCTGACCAGGGGAGATGAACTGAATTTTAGGGATAAAACCATTGCAAAACCATCACTTCAGCCTCAGGTCTTCTGAAGGTGCTGTGTTAAACTTCAATGATAAGAGGATACTCATGAGATCCCTCTTCGTGGAACTATTGTAAAAAAGTAATAGGATGTTACCTTTAGGCTTGTTTTCTTCATGGAGAGGTTTCGGAACATTTGATTGCCACAACTTAGAAGCTACGTTACTATGTGTGTTCTCAACTCTCACTCGACATGAAGAGAGCTATTTCGATTTCAATTTCTGAAACAATGAAATTTGAAGCTTTATTTGTGAAATTAAATGATGTCTACAAAATTACAGCCACTATATGCTGAATTTATTCTTGCAGCAGCTTCATTGTTACAGAAAGGGACATAATAAAAGCAGTCAATTTGTGAGATGAGTGAGATAACATGGATGATAAGGACTTTGAAACACCGAAACTAGTTGCAGACACAGATAAAAACCGTCAACGGTGAAACGATCACAGCGGACTTATCTCGCAAAGAGGTCAAACAGAAGATTACAATAAACAGTTACAATTAGTTATTGACTTAAAAATCCACGGATTATAAATTATAAACTAAGGATAAGTAAAAATAGGTAATTCGATTCGTTGTTGTTGGTTTGAGTATGGTGCAATCCGGCTTTTGGCCAATCGGCGACCGTTAATTTTAATTTAAAAACAAAACCTAACCTCGGAGTCTTGTTGTGATTTTTCCCGCGCTACCGTCCTGCCGCTTGCGCGTGCGCGGCTGCGCGTGCGATCTCTTGCTCTTGTCGCTGCAGGGTGGTAAAATTTCATGAAAAATAAAATTTTGAAACACGTGAAATATTTCAGGATATTTCAGAAGTTTATAACAGCGATTTCCTTTTCATGTTTCGCAAAATGTAAAAATTGTGACTTCCTTCTATTATAGTGTTTTTGGGTGCGGGTTGCATACTCTAGCCCCTGAAAAATATGAACATATTTTCACAGCGTCGTGAAATTTCATGAAATATTTCACTGAAACTTTTAATCTTGCATTTCTTTCTTACGTTTCATGCCACCCTGAGTCGTTGCAGCTTTTCGTCTTCATGATGGACGTTGACAAGATAAGTTTGATACTGAATAATGTATAAATTGGAAACTTGCAAATGTTTTCCAATCCGCCTTCAATATGCTGAGCGGCAATTGGCATTGTTTTCTTGTGCAGTGTGTATGCCAAATGAAACGCATTACATTATCCCTCTTTCGGAAGGCGTTTCTTGTACGTAAGAAACGCTCTGATAGAGTTAGAGTGTAAACGAACAAGGGTGCGCCAGTGGCATTGGTTATTCAAACTGGATTGTAAAAAAATAAAAAAAAAAAATAAATAAATGAATAAATAGATAAATAAATAAAAGAAAATAAACAAATTGTTAAAATGTAAGGGTTAGAGAGCCCTAAGTATGCTCTTTTTAAAATGAAATTGTTGCCAACTTTGTACTTAAAAAGAATTTGTGAGAGAACATTGAAATCAAAATTTTGTTAAATTCTAAAATTTAATAATGTTGATTGCTAGACACAACGTAAACTGCAAAATATGCATCAGAAAAACTAAAATTTTGGTTAAAAGTATACTACAAAGAAGTAGAAACAACTTTTAAAAGTTCAAATTGGCATTTATAGGTAAGGCAGAACAGAAAGAAATTCCTAACTCAGATTTATTTAAAAGTTTTTTTTTATTTTTTTAAGTTTATTCCTTGAAATTTATGAGTATTTTACTTCATTAACAGTCAATGCTACTGTGGATATCAGTTCACGACATTTTAGACTTCCTGTCATACTTCATTTTTGGAGTGAAAAAATACTCAAATGTATTCTTTGAGAGTTTTCCTGATTTTTCTTCTCTACATGATGCTGTGAAAATGTCGGGCAATTATGTTGATTTGCTTTCCTTGGATAAAATTAAATGGGAGCAGAGATTTTGGAACACTGCAAACAAAATAGGTACGCGTCTTTGCAGCTCCACCGCCTTTATACTTTTTTAAACTTTCTTGTATGTGTGAGAAAACTGGCTGGTAAAGCAATGAGCAAGCTTGCTCACATTTACCGTTGAGGTTGGAGAATATTCACCAGAGAAAAAAGTACCTCTGCTGCAAATAAATTGTTCAACAATTCAATTTTCATGTGCCTAAATTATTATCCTATGCCATAAAAATATTTCAGCACTCGGTTTGAGCCCTGTAATTATTGACTAAACTAAAAGTTCTATCCTAATTTTATCAATCATTTTAAAAATGATGTAGAGTGCATGCCTGTCACCTTTATGTAAGAAGTTATTTCAACATTTTCATTGACCTTATAGACCATCCTTCTTTTCATTTTTTTCGCTGAAAATAATCTTTAGACTCTTAGCTCACTTTTTATGCTAACATTCAATTTCAAACAAACTAATTCAATATCACTTATTTCAAGTTATAAGTTTTGCTTGATAGAATACATTTTTCAAGGCTTAAGGGACAGATCATGTAGAATTAGGGTCAAAAACTGTTTTTGAACACTGTCGTTCCAAATTCCGTTTTCTGAGTATTTAGGAACACAAATGAAAAATAGGAAGCGTTTAAAATAATTCACATTTATTACTTTCCTTCTTATTCATTTCATATAAAAAACATAATATAGTTTTATATATACAACTAATGGCTAAACAGCACCTATTTTCTTTTTTGTATTCAATAATACAATCCAGCAGGATCCTGATGAACCAATCCTGATTAATCGACACTGGATGGTAGCCGATATGAATTCAAATCTTTTTTAAAGACAATAACCTTCTGATTCTGAAAAGATATGTGTATACATTTTATACAAACAATAGGCAGGCTTTGTTGCCTAAAACAATAACATACTCCTTTTATTTTTTATGAGCTTTGAAAAAGAAATTGCTGAGATATCTTTTCATATGTCTTGGTAATGAAACTTAGGTATAATCGTTTTAAGGTTGCTGAAAATTGAAACATGGTGGTCTTTCAGATAAAGAGGTTGGCGGGCCATTTGGCCCTTGAATCAAGGGTCTAAAAGGGAAAGGAGGAGGCTGACCGAAAGCTGGCATATTTGCAGGAGATGGTAGAAAAGAGGGGGGTGGTAGTGGTAAATTGGGCCCAGAGGAAGGCGGAACACCTGTAGGTGCTGAAATGATCGGAGAGACAGGGAATTGAGGAGGAGGTTTACTGGTGTCTAGTGGAGGAAAGTTCCCTGGATTATTTGGTGGATTTAAACTACTAGGCGGGAAATTAATACTAGAATTCGGCAAATTAGGAGGACCGCAGAAATTAGGCGGTGGAGGAAAGTTAACAGGACTACTGAGGAAGTTTGTAGGGCTCATAAAGTTCGATGACATTGAAGGTTTACTTGAACTAAATGGATTGCTTGCAATGACATTGTTGGATTGAGGGTGGGAGGAAAAATTTACGGGATTATTTGAGCTGTTAGAATTTCCTGGATTTGGTGAGAACTGATGTTTACTCAAATCAAATGGATTTCTCGTTGCTGGGAAGTTTGAATTCATTTGTTGATTGTCTTGATCATGGGTTGAGTGGAAGTTGGACTGATTAGTTTGATTGCGCCTAGGTGTATTTTGTCTACTGTGGGCAAAATCTAAGTTTTGACCGTGGGATTGATTGAAGTTTTGTTTTTTCAAATTCTCCTCCTCAACGTTTCCATTGCTCTCCGACTTCCTGGAGTCTTGAGACTGATTCGAGTCATTTACAGGAGCACAGTTTTTCTCCGTGTCTCCATTCTTCTGAAACCGTCTGCGTCGAGCAGCTTTCCTTCGGGCTGATGACTTACCAGTACTCATTCCGTCGAGAGGATCTTTTTCTGAGTCTGTGTTCCCAGTGGATTCAATAACAGAAACTTCTTCCTCATTTTGAACTTTTTGTCTGTTTTCCCATTGTCTCTGAAACAACAGACCCATTTAAATAATGAAAAAGTGTACTGCTTGGTGGAAAAAGAGGACATTACCAATCAGAGAGTTCAAGTCATATCATTGGGAAAATCCGAGAATACCTATAATGGAAAAACTTCTTTCAACTAGTGAAGTAATGCAGTATTCGACAGTTAATTAAAGATAGGGCCCTCAAGGCTTACGATGCAGAGAGGACCTTAATTTAAGAGGCCCAACACTCCCTCAGATGAAATAAATGTAAACAAAGATAAACGAAAAATAAGTACTCTCCAATACAGCACAGATGTGCGTTAAAATTGAACAATCTTACAGACGAGTTAGTGATTTTTTGTTTGAAGAAGCAAAGCGCCAGTGGTATTTGCTTTTCATATGGCCCGTAAGTACTGTTTTGTATGATAGGACATTTTTAAAAGTAAAGTTGCAGAAGCTAAATCGTAAACTACTTTTCATGATTATTTTTCTCCCTTTGTCTGTGTAATGCTTATGAAATTCAACAGGTCAAAAGAAAAAAAAAAAAAAAAAAAAAAAAAAGATTTGGGCACTAAAACTTCATGTCTTTATGATGATGAATTTAATTAGAAAGTAAAATAGCTTGATTGAAAGAAAAAATAAATTCATTGGATCTATACCTTGGCCATTAACTTCCGTTTTGCCTGCCTCTCCTGCTCATCATCCGAGTAATCAAGTAAATTAGGTGGAGGTTCATGATTGTTTTGCCAAGATGCATCACTCCCTTTCATTCTGCAAAAAATAATAGCAACTTCATTTGGACATTCAAACCCATTTTGATAAAGAAATATTCACAAATAGAAAAGGGCTAGAAATTTGCAAAGTGTAAAAAAAACATTGTATTGCAGCACTATTCAAAATTGGTACAGTGTTGACAATGAAAGGTGTAACAAGGGCTATAGAACAGTACTGCCTAACTGATAATTTTGATGAATATGAGTACTTTGCCGCACTCTACAGTGTAAAATACGCAAGCTGTTGTATTCAGTCTTTTTAATTCGACGTGGAGGCGCTGTAATGATGCTATGATGTATAAAAAAAATTGAAAATCTAACTTCAAAATTACATAAATGGCGAAGTTTTGTCTTTGTCCTGCAAAATCATCAGTTTGCAGATAGGCAGTATTGTTCTTTAGCCATCGATGAGTGAGTAAGAATAAATGTATGCATTTTAAGATACAGATAATAGCAGTCACTAGATGATTATTCTAAGAATTAGGAACAAGACTGAAAAAAAATTCTAGTCGCTTTCGCGAAAGGAACTGGTAGCAAAAAATATTTCAAGAAGTAAGGAGCAAAAATTGGAAAAAACCTCTCAGTTTTCAATTTCTCTTGTAAAATAATAATTTTCATTCAAAAGCGACATCTTTGCTGTTCAGAGTCCAATAATCAAAATTAAATTATTTGGTCAATCTATGAATGTCCAAGTTCATTATCAGCTACTGATTTTATTCTGCAAAGGAAATTCTGTTGGAAATGAAGCTGTGCTTGGAACATCACTACTTTTTCCCCTTCTTTCTTTCTCCTTTTTGATATATTCCTTGGTTACATTAACTAACTAGAATACTCACTTTAGTAAGTCAGGCAAAAATACATAGTGTGTGTAGTCTAGAGTTGGAGCATAGTAAACTGGATCTCCAGGATTGAAGGATAGCTCACTGATGTACTCCTTCGAATTGAAGCGGATGCAGTAAATTGGCTCACTTACGGGCCCAATGACATCAAACACTTGACCCAAGACACAGTCACCTTTGTCGAGAAACAGGACTGAGTCTATGTCAACCGGAGGAAGATTTGGAATTGCTTTGACTAAAACTGGAAAAACCAAGGTCATGTATAATTATTCATTCAAGATTTATAATTCTAAATGAATATTGTTTGATTTAGTATATTCTCCGTTTTCATTCTTTTCTACATTTGAGATTTAAAGTTTTTCCTTCCTCTCTTTTCATAATTTAATTATTTAGAATGGCGCTGTAACTAAGGTGCATAATATTCAATCACATCTCGTTAACTTTAAACTATGGAAGCATTTATGAAAGTTTCTTCGGACGGAAGGAGTTCGTTTGCGGTTTTTTACCAAGAGAGAGATAAAAAATTTCAAGTCTACTTACTGAGCACCTGTGGAGGAAGATACAAAAGTAGGAGAGTTTAAAAAGAATAAGACTCGATTCTTGAACAGATTTTCTACCCCGTGAACGACATTAAGGAATGGAGAAATGAAAAGAATTATTACATTGTAGCTAGGGATCCTTCTTGAAGTGTACGCATAAGTAGGTAAGTGATAAAGATATTTGTTTTTAAAATTTAGTCTGGTCATTTCATGCTGATTTAAAGAAGTAAAATGCTAGCAGTCTTTAAAAGAACAAAAGGAATATCTCTTCTCTAAATTACACTGTAATTGATAATTTCTTAAACCGAGTGTGTTATCACTAGGATCAGGCAAATGGCACAGTACAGTAAGTAGGGAGTAGGGTGAATACATGTTAGAAGTATTTTCAGTTTTTATGGACTCAGCATCTGAAGGGAAAATAGAATATGGTAACATACCTAAAGTTTCCACACTGTTGAGAATATGTCCAATAACTTGACACTCTTCTTCAGGTACACTGATTTCCAAGTTTTCTATCGGTGGTAGATCTTCCAGAGTTAGCTCCCCTTTTGTTTTCAATTTTGGAATCTTATCGATCTCTATCTCTGAGCTAAAAATATGAATTAAGTAATTAACAATTCTATTTTGTAGGGAGAGAGATAAAAACATACAAACTGATCAAATGAGAGAAAGGCTTCGATGAAAAAGAAGTTAACGAGGTGTAAATTATACTTTTATTCAAAGACTCTTCATCAAAATCTGGGCTGTGTTGACAAATGCAAAGAAAGCAAGAAATCAACAGTCACATATTTTTCAGTTCTACCTGTTCATTCAATTGAATCTCCCCGAGCTAAAGATATCATCCCTTGATTATTGATTTTGACAGCCCCTTTAGAATGAAATTGAAGATGGGAATGGATTACAGCAATGGGTAATTATCTTTTTAGAAATAAAAAATGTATACTTTTACAATACGTAGATAAATCAATAGTTGTATTAGTCTAGTTGAGACCTGAGATTGGCCAATTTTCGAGTTTATTAGGTGATCTGAACTGGGTTCCAACAACCCTCTTCATTAAAACTAGTTTAGACTGGTAACTCTACAACTAGCCAAGATCTAACTGTTAGGCCTAATCACCTAACTTCTGATCAGTTAAAAATAATTAATGACGTGGGAGAGAACTAGACTGCCGCATTAAGTATGTAAGAGAACCAAATTTCTTAGACTAAATCTCATCGAAATTTGGTCCAAAGACTGGATCCTTGGGGTATCTCCTGTTTACCTTGAGTTTGAATACCACAAAAAAACCTCCTTTCATTTCAAAAGTCACCTTCAAAGTTCACCTTATCAATTATCACTGATACAATCAAAGCCTTAACAAACAAGTAAGTGGCTTGGAAAATAAGATGATATCATTTACCTGACGACTGATTCAACATCCGAACAGTCATCTTCTGATGATGATGATGATGATGATGAGCTGCTTTCAGAATCTTCAGATGACTCTGCAGGACAGCGAGGGACTAAATTTTCAGTGGGTAAGTGCGACAAGTCAGTCACTACAATACCAACAAATAAAAAAAAGCAATGCATAACACATTAATTTTATATTCACCTATTTAAAGAATTCGATTATACCTAATTAAAATATCATTTCAGAACGTGAATTATCTAAAATTATGGTTTAAGCTAGGAACCGTCTGATACTTCTTCTCGCGAATTGTTTTACTCACGAGCAAACCAGCGAGTTCAAAGGCGTCAGATGGAACTAAAATTTCATTGTAAAACTTTGAAATTTTTATGGTAAGGTGTGTAAAAAAAATTAAACTTGAAAACTGGTTTAAAAACATTTTTTAACAAATGAAGAAGGGTCAAGGAAGTAATGTCCTACTACCTACATTTAGATCAGAGTGCATTGTGTGTAATAACTTCTTCATAGGTACCTAGGTATAGATATAATGGACCCACATTTCGCAGTCTCTCGTAAACAGGCCCTAGAAGTTATGAAAAAAAAAAAGAATTTACTGATGTATCAAAATTGTGCACTCCCATGCTGCGATGGCCTAGAGCATAGAGCTCTGCGCAACGTCTAGGAAGTTCGTCCCTCCGTTCCTTGAATCTTAGCACGGATATTAATGCGATTCTAGGAAGATTCTACTTTAATATTTCTTTCTGTTTCCTGAAATGTTTCAAATGTGGTTCAAAACCATGAGTGTTTACCTGGCTCAGAAATCGCTTCCTCAACAGCGGACATTCTTGATGGAGTTTTCTTTCAAAACAACGCTGTCAATGATTGAAACAAGATTATGTTCACAATTGGCAATAGGTAAATGTTGAAAATTCACGCATAACACGCGTACATGTGAGAAGTAGAATGAAAAATGAATTTCGGGCACAAAGAGAAGGAAATAGTCATGCCATGCTTTACATCATTCGCATGCTTTGGTAGTAAAATTTTAGGTTATAATATAAACACGCAGATGGCTAACGTTGCCTGTTTTATTCGAAATATTTGGATAATTTTTTTTCCCCTCTGAGAATGAATCAAGCGTTTGAGTCTCACAATTAGAAATATTAAAATATTAAAATTGATATTAATATATGCACAAGTAAATTATGTGACGAACATTTAGAAAAACAAACCTTAAAAAAATATTTAAAAAAACCCTAGGAAACTTGACAACAGCTGTGTGATAAAAGATGTAAATAGACCCCGCCTTCATTTCTAACCTCAAATGTAAACATAGTGATAAGAGTCCGGGAAAATTCGCAGTTCGGCGGCTCATTGCTTGTAACTCTCTCTTTCGTGGCTGTAATTTTTTAATTTCTTCATTTTTCCAGTTTTCATCTTAATCTATGCGTTACAGTTTTGCCTTCCTAGTGCCCTTCATTTGTCTAAGTATGGTCGCACTAGATCAAGGTCATCAGTAATACCTCGTGAGACAATCTCTGATTCTGCATTCTGAGTCATTTTTAGTTTAGTTTAGTGCCGTGGCCGTGTTGGTGTTCGTGTAGTGAAGACTCTCGGGCTAGTTCATGTGTTAACAGTGACCTAAACAGTTGGAATTTGTCTGTGCTAGTGCCACCATGGCAGATTCTCCCAAAGAGGAGGTATCTCAGATTGTCCCCAAGAAAACCAATGCCAGGACAAGTATCATTCATCTCATTACCAGCTTCTTCAGAAAGCTAGGAACAGCTGGAGCCATCTATTTGTTAGGATACTTCGAGCTTAGTATAGCTTGGTTAGCTGCCCCTGTAATTTTATCTGTGTTGCGTGATGAGTGGAAGAAAGAAAGTGAGGCGAAAAGAATTAACGCTCAGATTGCAGCAACTTCGAACGAGAAAGATCTAGTCTTAGCAAAATTAGATGACCTTCCTGCCTGGGTATGTATAAAATCCTTGAAATGTATTTTACTCAAAACTTGCCAGAGGCAAGTCTCTTCAGAACTTCCAGTTTGTGCTAATATTTTATGCTATTAACTGCATGTGAAGGTTGGGTTTTTTGTACCTGTCAGTTGGCTTGAAGCCTTGTCAGATAAACATGAATGGTAACTGCAGCTTGTCTCCAGCTTCATAGAAAAAGCTCATGTTAAGAGAACTCTACAGAAGGGTAGTGTCATTTCTGTAGGGTTTCTTGCAAAAAGTATTTTTAATGTAGAAATATTAAATATGACTACCTAATCACTTATATCGGAGAATTTGCAGGTGTCTGAAAATTTATGAAATTCCTTCATCAAGGGTGTTTATCTAGGGAGATGGTCAGAGAATTGGGAGTCGAACCAGAAACTGTGTCTCTTTCTGTTAGGATATCATGTTTTTTGGATGTAATGTGGATGTGAATGGAATGTTTGGAGATTAACTTAGAAGAAAAAGCAGTTTTCTGTTCACAGAATTGCCACTTTTCTTCACCCATCTTACGTGATGTGTTTGAAAAATTATTATTTGATAAATTTTTGTCTCTCATGTGAATGTGGACAGGAAGGTGGTCAAAGAAGAGGGACATGAGTTTGAGAACAGTTAAATTTCCAATTTTTCCCCCTAGAATTCTTGCACTTCTACATAGTCATGGAATGAACTCTGATGAGTTTCAGAGACCATCAGTAGGGTAAGCACTGTTATTGGGAGAGGATGGACATGTATGAAAGTCCAAAAATGCATGCCGCCTTAAATATCTCTTCAAATCATTTGGAACCCATAAGGACAGCCAACCTAGTTTTCAAATGACCCATCATATTTTCAGATATTTTATTTAGGATCAAGATTTATTTGGGAGAGTCCAGAAAAATTATCCAAAACACACCATTGAATTCATTATTTGCATTGCTACTATACTTAACAAAGTCTCCATGAAATAACTTCATAGAGGCTGGTTGCCCCACCCACAGGCTTAAGGCCTCCATCAAATGGCATGTCCATACCCTCATACCTAATTAATGTCCTCTCATAAATGCATGGAGCTTTGATAGTTTTGAGTGATCATTCATGATTGCAGTGAGTTCTTAATCTCCAAATCACTCCTCTTACTTTTAAGTTCTTGAATAGGCAGGGAAACCGGGAAGAGTCAGGGAACTCAGTTTACCTCTGAAAATTCAAGGAATTTCAATGGGCAATACTCTTCCAAATTTCAAAAAAACTTTGAGAGCCTCCAAAATCTTGGAGAGCCGCTCAAAAAAAAATTATTTTTGCAAAATAATGATTTTGCCCCCGGGCATTTCGGAAAACCGTACAGAATCTCATTTACAAAGCGATTAAACTGGAACTTTGATGGTAGGTAGCGATTCGGCGGATTGTTGAAGTTGAAAAAAAAAAAAAATTTCATTACTTTTCTTGGAAAGTTCTCAACCCCAATCTAGCAATTCTTGGAAAGCTTGGAAGATTATAGACCCTTGGGAAATTCAACCGTGGAAACTTGAAATGTTTTCTTCCAGCCAAAACATCGCAATTTTCCAATTTCAAGTCGAAACATGCCTGGAAAAACCATTGAAAAGTCCAAGAATTATATGTCCATAATCCTCGAAAAGTCAAGCAATTTTTAATTCCGATGTCACCCTGGTATTAACAAAAAAAGGGGGGAAAACATCTTTCTCCCTTTTCAACGTTTTTCTAATTGATGACTCCCCCCCCCCCCCCCCCCCCACTTTTAAAAGCTATTTCGCGACTTAGTTCATGCCATTCGCTAGTTTATCCTCAATAGAACTCTTTCCACACCACCTTAGAGAAACCGTTTTCAAAATAATCAATGGAATTGAATTAATTAAAGGCGGAGGGATGTGCGGTCGTCAAAACGCCTTCATTTATTTGGGTATGTAATTATGTTCTTGAACGCACGAATAGTTGCATCTTACAAGCCGTCTCTGTCTTTAAACAGACTGAAGGAAGACAACTGGTTTAAAAAGGTTTAATGCCTGCAATGACGAGTGAAGCTATTTTTTTTTATTGAAAATTTCTGTGACCTAAGTCAATGCTTTTAACTAGTCACGCTTTTCACCGTGACGTGAACCGGTCGCCCGTTTCCAAGACCCCTCTCTCCGGCCGAGAAGTTTCTGCACCTGTAGAACGTCTCTCAGGAAGCTTTCGGAACTCTACTCTATCTTGCGCTTTCTGTTTTTTATTTTCTTAGTCGTTTATTAGAGCCTGTAAAAATAAATACTTCAGCGATTAGATGAAGCAAAGGCACTCCTTGTCGGTGCCGGTGAGTCGGAGACCTCACCTTTACCTTTAGTGAATCACCGCTCAGCGTCAAGTGGTGTTTCGATGACTGTCTACTGGCTTCTAGTGGCGAGGCGTGAATGTTCGATCATCGATATATTTCCCCCATTTGAAGCTATGGTAAAGAATCGATGATTAGCGAACACCCTGTTCATCGATCCTTTTCTACAGGTTTAAATGGAAAATCAATCGATTCAGAGTGCGAACACGCGCGTTCAGGAGCAGGACCATTTTGAGTACATTTTGCAATTAAGAACTATAAATTTCGGTCCGGTTTAAAAACAACGTATGTGCCATTAGTTTTCCTACGCGCATAAGTGTTTTTTTGGATGAGTCAGAATTTATAGCTCCAAATTGCAAAATGCAGTCCATTTAGCGTTGCCGTATTTTTCTGGCATGCTGAGAAAGAACACCGTCCCAAACAGCAGTGATCGCGATGAATAGCGATTTTATCGGTTGGTAATCGCGATTATATCGGTGGCAATATATCGAGATATTATCACATCAAAAATTGCGATTTATGGCGATTAAATCGCTACATGTCGCAATTTTTGGTTCGATAAAATCGTAATCAGTTTTCGTCGATAAAATCGAGATTAAATCGCCATTACCGCGATTTTCATTTAGAAAATATCGCAATTGATTGTCAGGCGATGAAAGCGCGATTTTATCGCGATAAGGTCGAGGATAATCGCTCAGATGTTGATGATTCTGGCGATTTTATCGCCGATTAAATCGCAATATATAGCGATTTTTCCGCTGAGAAATGCTACTTGGGGTTTGAGCCCTCGACCGTTGCTGAATTTTGTATGATAAAATGCGAACTATCTGGGAAGCTTATGAATTTTTTTTTTTTCAATTGTTCAGAGAATTTTATTTGCGATCTCAAGGGAGGATAGATTGGGTAACCAGAATCAACTGAAATGCATTTCAAGCCATTTAATTTCCTTTCATGTTTTATCTTTTCGTTACAAATCGAACATAACGCTTAGCTTGACTTTTTCTGTCAATTTTTCCTCGAATGTCAGGAATAAAACTCACACTATTTCGAGTCAGAATGTCACCTCCCTAATTTTTTGTTAAAAAATTAGGTGTAAAAAACGAGAGAGAAATAGACGACGATTTTTGTATACGTAGTTAGGCTGGTGTTCGTTAAATCGTCCAAAATTCAACAACTTTTCTCAAAGAAAAATATTCTATCTGAGGAAATTTGGTAATCTTTGTTCATCCATACTCGGTTGAAATTCTATTCTGGGATTTCAATTCTCTACCACTTCTAGTTAATGAGTGTCTCATTCAATGCAAGTTAAAATAACGTGTTGTTAATAGGCGAATTTCCGCAACTGGATTCGGTTCATTTTCCGGATTCATGACTGTTGTATCTTCGTTGGAATTCCGTACTCTCGGATACGAGGTACCTTTTCCTGAAATGAATTGTTCTAAGTTTTCATAAACGCAGCTTCGTGTCTCGTGAATCTTATGACAATTTTCGAAATATTTCGTCTTTCAATTGTTCCTGTCTTCTGGTCAACGAGAGATGCGCTCTGTAAAGGCATCAGGTCAACTGTCGGTTACCCGATGAGTACCGTCGAGCGTTTGACGATCGTTCTTGAAAACTTGCTGACTTCTCGCTAATTACCCGATGACAGTCATGGCGGGTCATCGAACAGCGCAATCGCCCAGCACCTATCAAAGGTGCTGGGCAAGGCCGCTGAGCGTATTTGAGCCGCGCCATGATAGTCATTTGACGAAAGTTTGTCATCGAGTAATCCATGAAAAATCAGCAACGTTTTTTCTCTGATGGCTTCAGAGAACGCATCTGACAGCTGCACCACATCGGTCGCGCCCGAACCGCGCTCAACGCTGATAGACCGTTGCACTTTACTAGAGTACCTGTATAGCCCTTTCCACACGTTGCAAGTTTTGCTGCAAGTGAGCCGAAAGTGGGAGTCATCACTCATCGATGATCGTGAAATTTGCGTCCCGCCCGCAAATTTCACGATCATCGATGAGTGATGACTCCCACTTTCGGCTCACTTGCAGCAGAACTTGCAACGTGTGGAAAGGGCTTACAGCGAGAGTATGCAGATCGCTTCATGAAGGGCTTATGGCCCATAAGTGCAGCCACCCTTCTAACCAACTTCTATCGCACAAAATTTCACTGCCAGTCTGCAGATTCCAATTCTAACCAAGATGGCCAAGAATGTACATAAATGAGCGTTCTTCCGCAAAAATGAGTAAATTTGTGCAAAAACTATGTCAAATACGTGTTTTATAAACGATAGTTCGTAACAATTGTATTAGGAAATCGCTCTGGATAGTTGAAATTCATAGGTTGGCTGCATTTCTGGGCCCTAACTTTATTTGCGGAGGCATCGGTGAAGGCCTGGTGGATTTTCGGAGTTTCAAATCTGTCTGTACTCTCGCTATACAGGCACTCTACACTTTACGAGCGGCGCGAGGTGGGAAATCTGCGCGGGCGGAGAAAATTGATGCAGCATTTTCCCGCACTTTAAGATGCGGGTTGTGTGAAACTCGTGAAGCGTCGTGAAATATTTCATGAAATTTCAATTTATTCCGTCTTCCGGTCAACAAGAACCTCACTAAATAATTGCGCACTGTTAGTTCGCCAATTCTACTGCCTAGAAGGCGAATTTACGGAAATTGAAATTTGACGGAGATTGAAAAAAAAAATATGAAAAAATTCCTGGGAGCTTAGGTCACTTTGTACTCTCAGAAAATGAATTTAAAAGATGGGTGCCTCCGACCCATTGTAATCATGATCTGGCAACGCAGCTTAGAATCATGCCGATTATTTACTTTTCTTAATATGCAAAGACAGAGACAGCCTAGACATAGTCAAGATTTTTGTTCAGTGCGTTGCGTTATCTTCCTCTTCTCCATTATTATACATACGTGGTGAGGCGTGAATGATCGATTATCGATATTTCCCCCCATTTGAAGTTATTGTAAAGAATCGATTATTAAGGTGTTCGTTGCGAACATCCTGTTTATCGATCCTTTTCCATGGGTTTAAATGGTAGCTCAATCGATGTATCGCAAAGCAAGCCAAGGAATCCGAGTCATCTCCTCTTTTGGAAGCAGGTTCCGTCGCGTCGTGTCATGGTAGTGGTGCCGTGAGGCAGGTGAGATAACGCAACACCACATTAGCTTTTTTTTATGTGATAAACAGTACGATTTAGCCGCCCCCCCCCCCCCCCCCCCCCCCTCAAACAAATGTTTTGGTCTACACGAAGAGTACGCTTCGGTCTCGGCGCTTCAAAGTCGTAAAATTTCTCTTATCACAACGTTTCGCCTCTAATAAAGGAGACCGGCAAGGATCGTCAAGAAAGACAGAAAAAAAGGCGGTGGCCAACTCAGAATTTTTACTCGATGACGTAATCAGGGAGGCAGGTGCGCGTGGCTCAGAGAAAAAGAATATCAACAAAATTGTTTACCTTGCTGCCAAACTAATATCGATAGAGTCGAGCATAATCGATGGCTAAAGTCGGAAATTGCGTACTTTCATTTTTTAAAATCTCCAATAAAATTCATAAAAAAGGAAAAAAAACCGATTGAAATATTTTCTCGAATTTTTTTATGAATTCTAAATGAGTTTAAAAAAATCACGTCTGAAGATATCTAAATGAGTTTAAAAAATCACGTATAATTTCCATTAAAAATGTGGTCTTTTTTTTAAATAAATAAAACATGCGAAGTTACTCGATGTTGCAATCAGAATCACGTATTTTTTTTACTTCATTCGTCGATCTGTAAGCAGTACATCGTTTTTAAGTTTTGGATTCTTTGGGTCTCGCCAACACAAACTTGTGTTAGAAATGACTTGCCTAATTAGTCACCGAAGTAGGCTCAGTTAACCAACGGTAACTAAATCATTTTTCATCAAGATATTTATCCACTAGTCAGGTCGGTCACAACCAGGGAAATTTG
The DNA here is from genome assembly GCF_918797505.1 of Bemisia tabaci. NCBI lineage: Eukaryota > Metazoa > Arthropoda > Insecta > Hemiptera > Aleyrodidae > Bemisia > Bemisia tabaci. The sequence continues at coordinate 55,789,149 of NC_092794.1, forward strand.
AAAAGCTAGGGAAAAATCATTTTCTGAAGGAGTAGGTACCCTAATTTTTTTAAAAAATATCTCGGCAGGTACCTTTACGGTACCAACGTGATAACGAAACACCCAACTGAAATTCTTCGACGGATTCGCCTCAGTGGAAAGAGCCTTGAAACTCTGAAATAAGGAGTGCGGAGAATATAGAAAATGAACAATCAGTTGACCAAACGTCATCGGTCCCGGATACATTGTCTCGCCAAGGATGCAACGCCTGCGTTTTGTGATGCAATCGAAAAGCGCACTTGGAGGAAGAGAACATATGACGCTATTTCGTTAGGTATACCAACGGGTCCATCGTAGACTGTATTCCCATCCGTTTGCACTGAGGCAGGATTCTAGCACTAAGCTAGGCCGTCACCGTCTTGAGGAAAAAACAAAGCCCAATATTCATAAAAATCAAAATCAAAAGGAAAAAAATTAGGGTCTCTTAGAGAAAAAAAGGAGGTATTTGAACCTTGAGGTTTGTTTACCCTGTGACGTAGGTCGGTACAACCTGGCCAGCGAAATCCGGAATTCGAAGTATGGAAAACGGACCATAATGTCCGATTTTTTTTGCTTAAATCAACTCATGATATAATTTCAAGCACTTTTTATAGAATGACTTTTTTCCATAAATTACACAATTTCCAAGAAAATCGATGATAAACTCGTTGTATACCGACCTACGTCATCCAAGGTGCCCGAAATGCAAACACCTCCTTTTTTCTCTCTATGGGGTCTCTTTTAGTAATAACAAGATGAACTCTTGTCACTGTATCCAGCCAAATAATAGCCTCCGTCCGAAATAATGTAGGGGTCGTCGGAGAATGAAGTACAGAGAATTTAATGTGGATGGGAAATCCATGGAAAACTCGAAGAATTTAGGAAAACCCCTCCAAAACATAGTGAAAAACCCGTAACCCAGGGAGTTTTGGCTTTTTACTGAATTATTCTTACTGCAATTTTTACAGTGAAAATTTTAGTTTGGCCGCCTGAATGATTTCATTGCTGAGGTCTGCTTTTTCTTTCCACTTTCGAATCAAGACAAGACGAAGGGAAAATATAGGAAACACTCAGGAAAGATCATTGGGAGGGGAAGCGGAAGCCACGCAATGTCATTTACCTAGCGTCATGATTAGACAATTTTTATGAAATTCCTGGAAAATTACTGTGTCTTACTTTATGTTTTTCGGGCTTTCAGTGCCGTCGAAAGAAGTCTTTCATGGAAGGGGGGGGGGGGGGTTATCCCATGATCAATTTTTCATGGAGTGGGGGTCGCAGGTATTATTTCCCTAAAATCCCGACAAATTACCATTTTTCAAAGAAATGTTCCGGTCATGGAGGGGTCGAGACCCCCTGGACACCCCCCCCCCCCCGTCCACATCTCTCCCTGAACCACTCTGGATCAAGATGTGCACCTTATCATGGGGCCTTCATAAGGAAATAATTAACCCTTAGATGCACAAGCCATGTCGAACTGACCCGAAACTTGCTGGAAACACGTGCCTCGCAGGTTGTATATGTATGTGGGGCTAGTGTATACGAGCTTTAGGCACAGGTCTACAAGTACATCCTAAATAAAGAATCAGACGTCACATTGAAAATAGAAAAAAATCTAATATCGAACATAGCTGAAAATTGAAGAGATGTATTTGGCCTCGTTTCTTAACTTTTCTCCCGAATCCAAGCAAAGCGAAGCCTTATTGGCAGCATAGAGCGTAGCATTGCAATTTCAAGCCTCGCGCCATGGCGCCTTCAATTATACAAACGCAACACGGGCATCCATCAAGTACGAATAGTTGTATCTCTGCGCCGTCATCAACACGCGTCCTCTCCCTTGGTCTACTTCCATGTTAGGTTGGTTCCGTTAGTCTTGTTTGTATAGTCTTTGTACTTCAGAGACTAAGTGAGGGACACAGCTGAAGATAGGAAAGACGTAATCGGGCCTTCTTTTTTTAATTTTGCTCCCGAATATGAGCGACGCGACGCCTCATTGACAGTATGTAACGGAGCGTTGCGAGTTCTCGCCATGTCGGCGCCATCAATTTTGCAGATGCAACACCCATGAAGCACGAATAGTTGTATCTCTACACCGTCATCAACGCACGTTGAGTCGTTGAGGTGTCTTTGCTCTCTTATTTTTGAAATTTGAGAAAGGTTAAAGTTGGGGTTGCTCAAAATTAGGGAGGTTTGAAACCTCCCACCCTCGAAAAAAATGAAAGGTTTGAATCTAGGTTCTGATTCAAGTGGAAAATACTGTTTTTTTAGATTTTCCCCCAGGTATAAGCTACCTTTAGAAGTTTATGATACTTCAAAGTTTTCTGCGGAAAATTTTGATGACGGAATTTATCTTGCGAAAGTTCAACTTTCACCCTTCCTTGTCGTCCTTTTTCAGATGGTTAGAGGTCGTACCAATAATCCCTCATAAATTTAAATCTTTATTTTCAGAGAGGATAATCTATTTTACAGAACTTGCCTCATTAATGTCATCTTTTATTGTTACAGGTGTTTTTCCCGGACGTCGAGCGTGCGGAATGGCTCAATGTGGTAAGTGCTGCCAACTTGATCAGTACCTAGCAAACCCTCCTGAAATTTTATTTGACTTTACGATCTAGGTACAAGAATGGCAACCAATATGACGTCATTTCGGAACGGAAAAATGTGTCCCTACTTATTCATTGTCCTGCGTTTAGTTTTTTTGATTTGGCATACTCGAATGAAAGCGAAAAAAAGTAGCCCCCCCCCCCCCCCCCTCATTTAACTTTTTAGTCTTGATCATCGTATTTAATTTAATTTACGAATACAAGGTTTTGCTAAAATCGCTTTTATCGTGGGAGATGAATCAGCCACCGTAAAATTTATGAATTTAAGAACTGCGTAGGTAACATATTACCTCCTCAAAATTTCACGAGGAAAACGAATCACTCATGCTCAGGAAATCAACTGCTCAACTGGATACAGTGGAGAAGTTGCATGTGTGAGGAATTTGCGATTTGACTGTTGATTCTTATGTAAAAGGTTGCGAGAAACACGATGGTGCTACTGGTTTTCTCTGAAATCATCTCCCAAGCTCAAAAAAAGCTCTCAAGTTGAGGCCAAAATGGAGGAGATATCCCACGCTATCCTGAGAGTCCACCTCTACATCAAGATAAACTCTCCATGCAAAGATAGGGAGCAAATACATTAGCAGTGATGCCGTGTTTTCAGTTTCAGAGTCCCCAAATGAAGTGGCAGCCCTGTCAATGTATTTGCCCCCTATCTTTGCATGGAGAGTTTGTTTTGATGTAGAGGTGGACTCTCAGGATAGCGTGGGATATCCCCTCCATTCTGGCCTCAACTTGTGAGCTTTTTTGAGCTTGGGAGTTGATTTCAGAGAAAACCAGTGGCCACATCGTGTTTCTCGCGAACTTTTACAGAAGAATCAACAGTCAAATCTCATGCAACATCTCCATTGTTCAAAATATATTCATTTACGATGCGAATGAGATAGAGAATGTGGATTAATGGACCTAGGGACAGATTTAGGTTTTTTTTACCCATAAGTGCAGTCTGTGGTGCGGACCCCCCGAAAATCTCCTCGAGGAAGGAGAGTTCAGTTGTTAACTCGCCCATTAGAGGGGGGTCGTGAGGACCTCCTTCGATAAAATTTGAAAAAACCCTACTTGAACGCAAGTTGAGGCGATTTTGGCACGCGTTTTGAGGGGAAAGAAGAGGAGAGAGCTCTCTACGGACTCAAATATCAGCCCATGAGAAACAGTGGAAAATGTCATCGTCAAAAAGATTTGAAGGGGAAAAAATCAACTTTGCGACTGGAGCGTTTACATTGGGTAAATCCGGCCCTGAATGTACCCCTGCTTGAGGAAAGAATTGGTTTGAGCACGTAGGATGAGAGGGTATCCAAAATGATGACCGCAAGAGTATAGAAGTTCATGAATGAATTTGTATCTATCATTTAAGTTTTGATGACTGTCCGTTATGATAAAGACTTTTATCACATTTTTATCAATGTTATCACTTTTAAACTCACACGTGCTTGATACGGTAATGGCTAGGCAAAGAAGGATTATGCCTTAGTCAAAGGAAGAGATGATTTACTCTCCTCACCAACCTTCCTCTGCTTGTTAGGTTTTAAGTAGGAATAAGGCTAAGAAATCGTAAAAAGTGTAAAAACGTTTTTAAAAAGGGCCGAGCATCTGTAACAGGGTGACCCAATAGCTCGCATCACTAGAACCAAGCATAACCCTTTCAATTTTTAAACAAATTGAGACGGAGACTTGTAATGGAGATGTTGCGTGTGTGAGGAATTTGCGATTTGACTTTTGATTCTCATGTAAAAGTTCGCGAAAAACACGATAGTGCCACTCGTTTTCTCCTAAGCTCAAAAAAAGCTCTCAAGTTGAGGCCAAAATGGAGGGGATATCCCACGCTATCCTTAGAGTCCACCTCTACATCAAGACAAACTCTCCATGCAAAAGATAGGCAAATACATTAGCAGGATTGCCGTGTTTTCAATTTTAGAGTCCCCAAATAAAGTGGCTGCCCTGTCAATGTATTCGCTCCCTATCTTTTGCATGGAGAGTTTGTCTTGTTGTAGAGGTGGACTCTTAGGATAGCGTGGGATATCCCCTCCATTTTGGCCTCAACTTGAGAGCTTTTTTTGAGCTAAGGAGTTGATTTCAGAGAAAACCAGTGGAATCATCGTGTTTCTCGCGAACTTTTACGTAAGAATCATTAATCAAATCGCAAATTCCTCACACATGCAACATCTCCATTCTGTGAGTGCTTCCAGGTCGAAGGAAACGACCTCTTGAACCCCCCAAAATTTCAAGGGGGTCACCCTGAAAAGCTCGTAAAACCCTTGGGGTTATAAGGGTCGTACGAGACTTCTGGATCATCCTATGTAACTGGATCCCTCGATGACCACCCCGGTCATAAAATAACTAAATAAGGAATCATGGAACCATGTACGTTGAGTTTTCCTGCTCACGGTTCCTCTTGATTTAATTCTTTTTTAGTTCCTTTCTGCGTAGAAATACGTCAGTTCGCGTTTATTTCAATTTGTTCAAATTTTATTTTCTGGAACAGATCCTGAAGCAGATGTGGCCGAACATCAACCATTATATGTACAACTTAATCAAGGATACCATAGAACCGAGCATCCGGGAGAACTTGGTTCAGTACAAACTCAAAAACTTCCAATTCGGAAAGATTAGACTCGGAGCTATCGTAAGTATCTGAGATATCCTTACACCTTCTCCGCAACTCTCAGCATCAATCACCCTGTTCATTGTCATTTTACCGTCTTCACTGTCGAGGACGACACTTACAATCATCGTCGCACAGTGGACCGAATCAATAGGAGGAGTCGGACAAAATTTGAAAACTTTGAAAGCTTATATTTTCGAAAATATAAGACAAAAAAGTTTAAAGGTGGTTCCATTGGTTTTTTTGTGAAATTTCCTCTCAGAAACACCCCTTGAAATAGAATTTATGACAAAATGAACATCAAAAATTGAAATTTTCGCCAAAAATTTCATGTCCGACCTCTTCTATTAGCTCGTACCACTGTGCGTCGGTTCCCACATATAAAATTTGTTTACTTTACAAATTGCTCTCGTCGTCGTTTCCAGCACAAATGAACGTAACTCCATTCCAGAGTTGCAAAATTGACTAAAATAATTCAATTTTTTACAAGAATGTACCCACGTAATTTTTGTCCCAACATTTTTATGATTTTTGTATGTGGTCCGAAGAAAAATCGGTGGAAATTTCAGTCAGAAATGCTGAAGATTCGGCTAGTGAAAATGCAGTTTACGAGAGGAAATTTGACAACATTGAAGTACAGTTACGTTCTTCCATAAGGGAAACAACGTCGTGTGAAAATTAAAGGAAGTATTCGCCAAGAAAAGTATTGGATGAAGGAAGCCTGTGTCAAAATTAGCCCCTCCTCACTTTATAGTCATTTACATCCTGGAATACGATCCTCATCCATAGAGACTATAACCCCTATTGTGACGTCATCTTTCGTCAAGCTAACGCAATCCTATCTACGTCATAAGTCAAATTATCGCCTGTGCTTCAAGGCTTGGAAGCCAGGTACAAAATGCACGTTTACGCCATCTGTTTGCACAAAATTGATTTAATAACTTCGTAACCTGCGAGATATCAGAGAGACGAAGGATGCGAGACAGCGGCGTGGTGTGAATTACGATGTATTGATTGTTATGCCATTTAAACCTATGGAAAAGGATCGATAAACAGGGTTCTCGCAGCGAACACCTTCATAATCGATTCTTTATCATATGTTGAAATGGCATAACAATCGATCCATCGCAATTCACGCCACGCCACTGATGCGAGATCGCGAGTCCCGTCGCGTAGGTAATTAGGGATGCCACAACTCCCGTATCCCTAAATTTTTGCCAGCGCAATTGCACGAAGCAATGCTGCAATTGCGATCGCGATCCTTTTTTAAAATTTCTTTCTTCAATTTTCAGATTTCTCGTAGTGTTGCGCCCCCCCCCCCCCCCCCCCCCTCCTTTCCAGCCGGTTCGACAAGGATGATAGTTCCGCTCCTGAGGTTTTAGGTTCCGCGGGAAGGTTTTGAAAACTCGAGTCGTCTCAGGAGCAATTTTGAGCTGTTCTTACAGAAAAATTGACCCTCTCACGATTTCTAAGATGAAAGATGTGCCACGCTCTTTCCTAGCAAAATCTCTCACATCACTCCGTGGGGGGGGGGGGGGATGCAGATATCTGCTCATCTGATTATTGAATTTATCAGGCGAAGCGATAGACAAAGAAGGCATAGAGAGTATGGAGCGATCCCACTGGTTGAAACAGGTGTTTCTTCTAGAATAAGGGGAAGGGGGGGGGGATGATGGACCAACATTGTAGGATCCCCTGGTAGGTTAGTAGTTGCCATTAGTAGGTCTATTTACCTCTTTTATCTATTTCAGCAGCCCGCTTCCACCAATAGGATAGCTCCTTTTCCCCTTATTCTTCTTTTCTTTAGTTTTTTCCATCAATTTCAATCAGTCCGCTGGATTCTGATTCGAGGAGGGCAAGTGCCTACCTAAAATCCAGGCGATGGTATTTACCTTTCTAGACTCAAGCTTCAAAGCGCTTTGTACTTGCACGTAAGAAACTAATTAAAGCGACTCATTCATGATTCGCATACCCAAGTAAGTAACTCCATCGGCCGTTATTTGCACAAGTCGGCGAGTTGGACTTGGCCGGTGAAATTAACATCTTATTCTACAGAAGTTGGAACGGAGCTGGCAAGACGTAAAAACAGCCGGAGACTAACCAATGACGTCACAAGGATGCGGTGGGGCAGGAGCTGATTTATGAGCGCTGTCGAACGTCTCAATAGGAGCTAAATGCCGAGTTCCAGCCGGTGGCGGTCAGCTGCGACAGGTGACCTTAAGGTCACGGCTCATCTCCTCGAGCACAATTCGCCGCTCCTCTGACGTAAGGGCGGATCTCGATTCCCGCATAAGCCCTGAAAAGCCTGGTATTTTATGGACATCAGGGCTCAAGTGGAAATCGAGTTACGCTCTTACGTCAGAGGAGCGACGAATCCACCGTGCGGCTCTTGTTTTAAAGCCCGGCTACAACAAATTCTCGTGTTCCCTCACGCGTTTCGTGCCGGTTTGCCGAAAACAATAGAGAGTTCGCCTATTTTATTCTCTCGCTTATATTAATATTGGTTGGATACTCCTCCAATGGCGCTCTCTTATATATTTCGTGCTCGCTCAAAATTAGTACAAAATTAAGTCGATGCTAAAAATTTTGCGCAATGGGCCACCAGAGAAGGTCTATATTAGAGGAGAACGTCGCATGTTTTCTCCTCAAAATTTTACACAGAAAACGATTCACACAACGGGAAGTGTAGAAATTAACTCCTGAGCTAGGTATTAACAAGTCTTTTTAACATAGATCGAATGGGAGTTAGATTATACAAATGACCTCATTTATATTTTTTCCACTGAACCAATGTTAACTGAAAACACTTACATCTTGTTAAAGAATTTCCCAATAAAAAGTCTGCAGAGTGAGGGCATTTAGGTTCTTTCACATAAATGAGCAACATGCACAATCTTAGCATAATGGTCAACAGTGCTCACCGTGTTTTTGAATTCCCAGTCTCTAACTATAAATTTAGTTTCCATTTATTTAAATAAACGAAATCTAATGTTAATACATTGTGGCAATCGCCACTGTTCTTTGGTTGGCTGGCAACCCTGACTTGAGATCATCAAACGACGATCGATGATGAGATCATTAACTTTGATGTTACCTTCTACACGTAATATTTGCTCCAAGTCCTCGCTTAAATGGCTGGCCCCGGTTGTTCGTGATTTTATAGCTGCCAGGAGAATTCCTGCCCTGCCCTCTGACCCTCAGTTGTCAAGTGTTTCATGATTTTAAAACGAAAGAAAAATACCAACGAGTTGACATTTTTTTTCAGTGCGAGGGATGTCAACGGTTAAAGTCGAAAACTTTTCCTTTTTATCTTGTTCTTTTTTTTTGTAAATATTTTTAAATTTTAATAATTAATTTATTTTGTAAAAAAATTTCTGTAAATAGATTTGAATGAGTGAAGAAAATTCGCAGGAAAAATCAAATAAAACTGTTCGTTCTTTTAAAAATAAGAAATTAAAAAAATAAATATGAGTGGAGATTTGCAGAACATCAGAATCGGCGTTACGTGCTTTTTGACTGGATTCATCGAATGATGCCACTTTGGGGAGGGAAAGGCTGTTGGGGAACAAAATTTTCTCCGGCAGGATTAAACTTCACAAAAATGTTAAATTGATTGGACGAAATTTCTCAAGGAAAAGGCAAAGTTTCCAGCGCAGAGCTAGGCCTAGGGTTGATTTGGAAAAGATTTCAATGTGGGAATAGTGTCCTCTCCATTACCGAATAATAATTGAATGGAAACCTAAGAAGAAAAAAGTAAAATTTAGTGAGGTAGTTAGTCAAATTTTGTGTGTAATTTTTTTTTTTTTGGGGGGGGGGGGGGGGCATGGGCTCATTACCACCCCTCCCCAAGGTCTACTGGCGTTGAGCTTCTGCGATACCGCCCTCAACATCGCGTAGTCTCTGCGTGGATTAGAACGCTCCTTCATTTTAACGGTTATGCAATGAGGGCTACTGTAAAGTTAAAATACTTTGATGCCCAGAGCGAAGGAATTTTACGGAGGAATTAAGATTGCCTCCATTATACAAGAGCTTGAGAGCAATGGGAGCTTGTACCTGACCCTAATGGCTCAATTATTAACCATAATCTAGTCTGTGAAGTGAGAAGATCTGCCGTCTTTCAGCCCTTGTAAGACAACAGGAGGTGATCATATAATTGTCTGTTATTGCAAAATAATACAAAAAATTAATGAATGAAAAAATCCATCACCTTTTCATAATTATCCTATTTCCATAAAACTTTCACTGTCTATATAGTAAGTAGGTTTTTAGTTTTAAGCTGTCTAATGTGTTCAATGCAACTATAAAATAGATATGTAGTATGTAGTCAAGTAAGTTAAAATTCTCTAATTTTCCCCCTCTTTTCATCTTTCAGCCTCCACGCATTGGTGGCATCAAAGTCTATGAAAAACACGTTGCAAGGGATGAAATCATCATGGACATGGAAATTTCGTGAGTACTATCTTCTGAAATTCACTTGAAAAACTTATTTTTCCCTTGGAGGCAGTGCCAAGTATTTAATGGAAATTCATTCATGAGAGCATGAATTTTCTCTAAGATTATTTTTGAATTAATTATTTTTAGCAAAAGACCACTGGCTAAATTATTACTATCATAATCAGGGCCAGATTTACCTACTTGCCGCCCATGGGCCGCCTGTATTTTGCAGCCCCCTTCTTATTCGTTTGTATACATCAATAAAAACTATCAAGTGAACGTGCCGGAGGGGGAGAGGTGCATAAGACGCGTTTATTTGTGTTGGACACATATTTGCGAAAGCCCTGACGACACTACTTAGCAAAAGTTCACGGAACTTCGCGCCAAAGTCAAGTTCCGTAAACCTATTTCTGTGTGGACAACCCCTTCCATTTATGAGTATTGAACGAAAAAATTATGAAAGAATAAACATAAATGTGGTTTAATAATTTTAACTTCTGCCGCCGCGCCGCACTGACCGCACTGTATTTGGAGCAATGCGTGAAGTATTCATGCAGTCTTGTAGGCGCTATGCATTTCTCGCCGGCCGCTGCTGACCGCTTTGTGTCTGACGCAATGCGTGAAGTATTCATACAGTCTTGTAGGCGCTATGCATTTCTCGCCGGCCGCTGCTGACCGCACTGTGTCTGACACAATGCGTGAAGTATTCATGCAGTCTTGTAGGCGCTAATATGTGTTAAATGCCGACCGCCGCCGCGCCGAGGCGCGGGCTTCTCCTTCTCATCTCAAGTCCTCTCCATCATTGCTCTCTGCGCCGCGCCGTTCTAGGCCGGCTGCATAACGTTTGCGCACACTTTTCTTACCGATAACGTTTGCGCACGCTTTTCACGAATATCATTTGCGCACACTTTTTACCGATAACGTTTGCGCACACTGCACTATTTGGCAACGCTTCAATGATGCGTCAGTTGTATCGCTTCGTGATAAGACAATTCAACGGACGGATAATTTATAAACGGACGAGGGGAAATTTTCATTTAAATAAATTCCAATTAGCAATCAGAAACTCAGAAACTCCGAAATTTTCAGGTCCTTATCGAGATGCGAATTGGTTAAAACAATAATTTCAACATCTTTTCTTTGTTGATCATTCCGTTTAGTGAACACCTCATCATTTCTCACTGATTTAATTTTCAAAGACACTATATTCTGAGCGTTAAAAAATTGTTGAGAGGCTTCGTAGACATTCGGAAGATGATAGTAAAACTCCCCGCTAAGCTTCCTGTTAAAGCTTTCAACGCCATTTGCTGTCGTGCAAGCGTCGTAAGTGAGAGGACTTGCCCACATATCAGGTGGGAACAATGTAGTATCAATGTAATTTCGCCGGATGTAACTAAGAAATTGAGAAACGCCGTTTACATTAGGTGTAGTTGCGCCCAGTTCATAAAATGCAGTGGGAACATCATCGGGGGGCAAATAAGATAAGGAAAAAAATAAACGTAGCCACTGTTGAAGTTCCAGTTGCTCTCCTTTTTTTTCCTGCCGGGTGAATGCGTAGCGTAGCCTTGGATATTTTTGAATACGCCGCCACCAACTTTGACCAAGATGAAATCTACAGCCCCTTATTTTAACGGTTGAAAAGCACGTTTAGCGGAATTGTGAGCTGCAGATTCAAAATCAAGAAGGAGAAGCTTAAAAGGTGACACGCGTAGCATCATTGCAGCGTTGCCAAATAGTGCAGTGTGCGCAAACGTTATCGGTAAAAAGTGTGCGCAAATGATATTCGTGAAAAGTGTGTGCAAACGTTATCGGTAAAAAAATTGTGCGCAAACGTTATGCACCGTCTAGGCCAAATTGCATGTTGGGTTTCTCTCTTAACTCGACTTATTAAAGGTGCTGTCTCTTGTATCACCGAAAGACGACAAAATTAGAAATTACAATACTGTCAAGAAATGAGAGATTTTGTCGCCTTTTCTCGTTTGTAATTTTTTTTTCTGAATCGATTTTTTTACGCATACAGTTAAAAAAGTTGCAAAATTTACCGCCCCCCCAAATTTGCTGCCAAGGGCCGCAGCCCATGTGGCCACCCCTTAGATCTGGCCCTGATCATAATTTGATGTAATACTTTTCACCAGGAATTCACGATGCTCCTTGGTATTATGACTGTTTTGGGAATAATTAGTTAGTTTGCTTGAATATCAAATCCCTTATTGAGGTGATTTGTCACAGTCTAGGGCATATTTTCTGTGTGCGACCGAGACAGAGCAAAGAGGTTGTTCCATCTACCATTGAAACTGGGCCCAGAATGAAATCTCCTCATCTTTTCAGGTATCAAAGGGCATGGTCAGGGACACCCAAAAATGGTTGAATTTTTTCCAAATTCCCCCCTGGGGAGGGGGGGCGGGGGGTTATATGAAAAACGGTTTTTTGGCTATAACTTTTGAACGGTTTAAGATATCGATTTGAACTTTTTTTTAAATGAAAGGTCGTTTAAAGAGCTTTCTTTTGGTATATTATGTTTTATAGTTAGGTCAATTTTTGACCAATTTATGGCCTGTCAAAAATTTTCCATGAGTCCAAAAATCAGATTTCTGTAGTTTAGAGCAGCGACGATCGCATGCAGATGAACAAAAAACTGTTCAACTTATAGCCCTCTCTCTGACGGTTAAAATGAGCCCAAGATCATCTTGGGGAAACGATTTGTCTCCGAGTTATGCTTCTTCAAAGTTGGCGCGGCGGGGTCCGCTTCCGCGGGGCAGCGCTCCGGAGTACGATAGTTCACTCCCACCCCCCTCCCGTCATGCCACGCGACGCAAACCGAGGAAGACTACCTTTAATGATCATTTGAACAGATAAATGCACACAATATACGCTATTATGGTGTACAAGTATTATTAAAATTATATTGAAAACGCTCTATAAAATGAGAAGCAATATACCTGGATCCGGCAATTTGTTTGACGACTATCGCATAGTGTCCGCGATACATAATTTATATTTTCAACGCCTGCAAAGTGATGGTGACGAAAAAAAATTGCCATTCAAATGCTCCAAAAATTAAATGAGCCGAATATTGTGCAACAAATTGTTGAGGACGAGAAATGGCTCCGAAAAAAAGTAGTTTTTGAAAACCTGACGACAGATCATTTTAAAAATTTAGAACAGTGGAGGAGCGAAGATCTTGACACCCTCTCGGGAAGTTATCAAATTGGACTTGCAGCAAGTTATATTGCAGACCACTTTGATAATGGAAAATATTGCTTTCAAGTGACGAAGGATAACTTTTTGCCAGATTTTCAAAAATATGATATTTCCGTAAATTCGCCTCTTTTTCTTCGATCGCGGATCCTATCGAGGCATAAATCAAAAAAAGAATATCATATATTTATATTAATCGACACCAGTAAAAAATCCAGCGAGGCCATTAAAGCAAGTTACTGCACATGTAAGAACGGTGCGCGTACCATCAATCCTTGTGCTCACGTCGTAACTATACTGTGGTATTTGTTTTACGGGCGCTATCACAAAAACCCAGCGCCTTCAGCCTTTTTGAATGAATGCTTCCCTCTCAGAAAAGTCGATTTTGGCTTTTCAGACGACGAAGATGAGGATGAAAATGCGGATCACACTGCCGATGATCCTATGGATTGCGGTGATGATAAATTCGGTGAGATTCCACTCTTCTATTTATTATATTAATATAATTTTAATAATACTTGTACACCATAATAGCGTATATTGTGTGCATTTATCTGTTCAAATGATCATTAAAGGTAGTCTTCCTCGGTTTGCGTCGCGTGGCATGACGGGAGGGGGGTGGGAGTGAACTATCGTACTCCGGAGCGCTGCCCCGCGGAAGCGGACCCCGCCGCGCCAACTTTGAAGAAGCATAACTCGGAGACAAATCGTTTCCCCAAGATGATCTTGGGCTCATTTTAACCGTCAGAGAGAGGGCTATAAGTTGAACAGTTTTTTGTTCATCTGCATGCGATCGTCGCTGCTCTAAACTACAGAAATCTGATTTTTGGACTCATGGAAAATTTTTGACAGGCCATAAATTGGTCAAAAATTGACCTAACTATAAAACATAATATACCAAAAGAAAGCTCTTTAAACGACCTTTCATTTAAAAAAAGTTCAAATCGATATCTTAAACCGTTCAAAAGTTATAGCCAAAAAACCGTTTTTCATATAACCCCCCGCCCCCCCTCCCCAGGGGGGAATTTGGAAAAAATTCAACCATTTTTGGGTGTCCCTGACCATGCCCTTTGATACCTGAAAAGATGAGGAGATTTCATTCTGGGCCCAGTTTCAATGGTAGATGGAACAACCTCTTTCTTACAGCCGCCTGCTCAGAGGTTTCTCTCCTAAGTTTTCAGAGTGTATTGATGCAAGAGGAATCAAATATTTCCGAGCTTGATTGTCAAGGCTTACTAATGTTATTCTATGCAGCTGAAGACCCCCTGAGCATCCTAGCATTGCAGACTTTCGGGCTGTTCAGCCTTCAATTCGCTTTTTCATTATATTTCCACCATTTATCAAATTCGAACAGGATGACTTATTTGAATCTGAAACATTTAAGTGTCATACTTTTTGAAAGAAACTGAGAATTTTTTCACTGAAAATTATTATCTAATGTATAAATAACAAACTACCTAAAAAAATTATTAATTTGATGGCTTTTTGTCTATCCAGTTATGCAGGCGATTGTGATATATCTTTCACTGTAAGCGGTGTGTCTGGTGGCATCAAGGATTTCCAGGTAATTTAATAACTTTCTGTAACAAACAGATCTGAACATTTTTCAATTGAAGGCCCGAAATATTTCTCCTTAGCATTTATATTATTTAATTTAAATACTGGCGAATATTCTGATACCTCCATCCTTGATCATTCCTCTTTCGTTAAATTAATCTTTTTTAAGAAAAAATTGTGTGTAGGAATCGCAAAATATATTTTGCAGATTTATTTGCACAATGATTGACATATATTGAAGCCAATTTCTAAACTCTGTAAATATCGCAACAAAATTGTTTTCCCTCATCAAATAAGACCTTTTTGAACTTTTGTTTTGGGAGGGATGGGGGTGTAGGAGAAAATTTTGGAAGCGATCTCAAAGATTTTGCTTGATACAATGGTGCATACAATGGTGGTTTAAGTAAAAATCGTTATCTATCAAAAATTCAATTTCCAAAAATTTTGTTGCTAGTACACCATTTTTCAACTAAATTGTGTGATTATGTTCAATCCCTCCGCTCCTAGCGTTTCAGTTTTAAATTTTTTGCTTTTTCTGTCTTTTTTTTAACTGAGTGGCCTTTTGCATCAAATTTTGAAAATTTCAGATCCATGGGATGATGCGGGTTATAATGAAACCTCTAATACCCACGATACCACTTGTGGGTGGTGTGCAAATGTTCTTTTTGAACAACCCTACTCTTGATTTTAATCTAGTTGGTGCTCTTGACATGTTGGATGCTCCTGGGCTGAGGTAAAACATCTTGTCTTTTCTGGAACTTACTTGCTTAAAGTTATCTATCAATTGTATAGTTTCTTCTTGCATTCTATAATCCATTAATGTTGAATGTATGTATGTATCCAGTTATGTATGAAAATAATTGTTTTTGTGGTGCCCTTGTTCTCCATTTAGACTAATATGTATTAGACTCTCCCATGTCTAATATGATTTTTCAAAAGAAAGGAAAGATCAGACAAGAAGAAAATAGATTAAAATCAGAATGAGCGCACAGAATATAAAAAATAATAGCAAATCTCTTCAATTTTATTTTCAACAATTGGCTCATTTTTCTAGAACCTAGTTATGATTCACCTAATTTGTAAATTCGTTTTTTCAGCGATATGTTACATCGAATCGTAGTAGAACAAATTGGTGCTATGATGGTTTTACCAAACAAATTGCCAATTATTCTCAGTACTACTGTACCTAGTCAGACGCTCAAGACACCGCAGCCGGAAGTAAGTAATCAAGCTTACTGAATTCAGTTTTATTAATTTCCTGAATATAAAATCCAATTAAAGACAATAATTTTAAGAGCAATCCATGATACTACAGTAAAATTACAAAAAAATAAAATGGAATACAGGAAACAAGGCTGAAATGAAATGCACCAAAATCGAAACGTCTCAGTAAAATTTTACCTAGTATCCTCTCATCTTCCACAAATCCTGCTGACTTTAAAATGATCCAAAATTTATTCTGTAATGATTAAATGGTCTCAAATTTGAGAGGGTCTCTCCCAAAATAAGGAATTGAGTTTGTATGGTTTTGTTTTTGCAGCTGGGCTCTCTATGCCTAATGAAGTGCAGTTTTTCTGTGAATGTTACCTGGAGTTTAATTCTTTTTTTCCCTAATTCTAGGGTGTTCTAAGGATTCACGTTGTTGAAGGTAAACATTTGATGGCAAAAGACATGAAAATGGTTGGTAAAAATACGTCAGACCCTTACGTAATCCTTACCTTAGGGGCCCAAACTTACCGTACGCCCACAATTGACTCTACTCTTGATCCCAAATGGGATTACTGGTGTGAGGTAAGATCTTTTTAAACTTAATTTAGATTCATTATTCAGGCCCCTATTTTAACTTATTCTAGTTCCTATTTACCCAAGCTCTCTCTCTCACTCACATATAAGTAGGTATGTTAATTTTACGGTTAAATAGTGGTCTTTTGACTCTCACCAAAACCTTTTTCAAGAGCGACCTAAAGTTTTACTGAAGAAAACATCTCAGTGAAGAAGGGATCATACAAATTTTTAATGGAGCCCGTTCTACAGAAATTCATTTCCAGTATATGTTAGCCATTTTTGGAATTTACATGGATTGTCTATCTGGAACAGAAATCAGATAATGATGAAATGCCTCCTCTTGTTGATTTTAATCTTCACGGTCATTTTAATTAATTAATTTTGAAAACGAGACAAATGCAATTTAATAATTTAAATTCTGAAACTTTCAAATCATAGTTATCATATCATTTTAGTATAATTGTTCTAAATTTGCCTCTGTACACTCTTACATATATTTTGTCTCTTTCATGGGGAACAGATGGTTGTTTACTCATCACGGGGTCAAGAATTAGCACTCCAACTTTATGATGAAGACAAGCTGAAGAAAAAAGATTCGAGCCTCGGAAAGTAAGTCACTCACTTCTTTTTGCTGTGAACCTTAAAATCTTTTTCAAATTGGTTCCACTAATAGATTTTGTTATTATTTTATTTATTAATTTTACCAGTCTTGTGGTACCAGTCAGGTACAAAATCATTTTTGTAAAGCTCAGGTTTGACAGTGCAACTTGTAGTTGTGATCAAATTAGTATTTTTTAAAACTTTGCCAAAAAATGCATTTATTTTGCTGAGGAGGCATCATGAATTTCTCAGTGACTTTGTAAACAAGAGTTGAATGCAAATATTTTATCTTTTTTCAGAGCTACAGTGGACATACACAATGTTGTTAAAAAAGGTGGAGTTGATTCTGTAAGTATTGAATAAGAGTAATATTTAAGTGTACCGCCTTGAAGATAAATTTTGAGATTCATTTGTATGTATCTAACGGTGTTGAATTCTGTCATACAAAGCAGGCAACTAAATCGTCATTTTGTACATGTCCCTGTTTTGTCTTATGAGGAAAATACAGCTTCGATCTTACCTGAATGGGTTGTTTCTAAAAAGGAACATATCCATTTCTAGATAGTGCTAAAACTGTAAATTGTAACCATCTGTAAATGTGCATGTTCCCGTTTGGAAACTAGTCGTTCCTTTTTGGAAGACATCATCTTTCAACTTGCAAAAAACTTTTATGAAAGCTTCAAAGACTCTCAAGTCTTTTACACTCATTTCAGTTCTGGGCATTAACCATTTCTGAATCTATAATGCCGTTTACTTTGATTGCTTTTGTCCCATTTTCATTTTTTACCCCTATAAAAGTTTTCAGCTACATTTTGTATTATGGTCTATGTTTTTAGATGGTCAAAATGTTACGCGTATTGTGTTCGCTATAAGTGTAAAATTTGCATACATTTAGGGAGAGATCCTCAGTATCATTCATCCTCCTAGCAAAAATTCTGTACTCCCTACATATCTGGTGGTAAAATACTGCCAGGTTGTTACAATTCAGACTACGTCTTTTAGTGTTTTCCCTCTTAATAATCCGTTTTCTTTTATTTCAGTGGGTCACCTTGGAAGAGGCTACTCATGGTATGGTTCATCTTCGACTTTCTTGGTTGACAATTACAAAGGACACTAAGTTGTTAGCAACGGTGCGTAAATTATCAAAGTGGTCTAAAAATTTTGATAGGTAACTAAGGAGCATGCTTCTTAAATCTTAAAGCTTAGAAGATAATTCACTCTCTCATTATCTTTAAAGGAATTTGTGATGGAAGCACATACAGTAAACTGTCAATTATAGTAGTCACTTTAGAAAAGTGTTCAAGTATGGAATGTATGTCATGCTGTCAACTTTTCTTTCCAACTTACAAGACTTACAAAAATTTCTCTGACTGATCAGATTATTAATTTGTTGTAGATGTATTGTTTCCACGCATTGATTAATTTTGTTCAATTTTTCTTCTCTAGGCTTTAGCTGAAACTCAATTGCTGCGCGTCACATCAATGAGCAGTGCTCTTTTGACTGTTTATGTTGATTCTGCCAAGAACCTGCCGGTAAATTATTTCGTTAATTTTAAATATTTTTCAGTGTCTGAGGACCTGGTAAAACTTCTTAAAAGCAGATAGGAGCATCAAGAACCAGGCAACATTCATGGATTGAAAATTTACATTCCATTTATGCTCAACCGTATCTAAAACAAGTGGCTTTCTCTTGATGGAAGCGACATCCTAGTGATCACTGAATAAATTTATATTATTAAGAAGGAAAACATAAATGGACGTATTTCTGCCAAACGGAACTATGTACATTATGCCGTGAGCCTCCGTATGCATATATTTTTATAGGTCTCAGGGCTTATGTCTTAATGCACATATTTCCGTTTGGCAGAAATATGTCCAAATAGTCCTGAAAAAGGAAAATGAACAACTCATTTTCTTTTCTGCTGCATTTTACCAACTTCCCATCAATTGATCATGATAATTCCAAGGATAATTTGTTTTTATTTGTGTTGTAATAACTCTGTTCATCATGCCTTGTTAAAAAACTGGACATATAAACTAAGCCACCTGTAGCTTATTCTTCAGGATTCTGGAGAGTGTTCTATCAAAATCTCAAAATCCAGTTTTCATTGCAAATCAACAAAAGTTGTATCATAGGATATTGTAAGCCTATGAGCTAAGGCCCTGTGCCACATGAACAGTCATATATTGGAACTTTTCATCCGAAAGGAACATTTTTATTGATTGTAACTTTTTTTTATTTATTTATGTATTTATTTTTTTTTTTAGAATGCTCGAACTCAGAGTAAACCAGATCCATATGTTTCCTTGAACGTTGGAAATAAAGTTGTGAAAACTAATGTTCAGTACAGAACAGACTGCCCAGTTTTTGAGCAAGGATTCACGCTTTTAGTTGGCAACCCTGAAACAGATTCCTTGCGTGTTAAGGTAAGTTTGATATAAGTGACAAACAAAAATTTTGTTCTGAAATTCATTTTGCAGAAAACTGATGGGGGGAAATAATTCATTCTTCTTCATTGTTTCCCTTGAAATAACTTTTTCTGTTTATGTTTGCACTAATTGGACAAAAATGAATTAAATTTTGCTGGTGTGGAATGTGATATCTTTATTATTGATAATCCCAGACGAAGCTAAACATGTTAGTACACTAATAGGAAAATTTATTCCCACTAAGTATATTATAAGTTTTCTCTTTTCCACAAATTTATTTCCGGAGAAAGCCAACAAATGAAATTATACAGAATTATTAAGTTCCTTAGTATCTCTAATAGTTACATGTGTATTTTTGATTGTGGTTAAGCTGTAAAAGTATTCAGCCCATGAATTGTGACCTCTTTTTCCAGATCTTTGACCAAAAAACTGAGGGAGAAATCGGTCGGTTAGATTACACTCTAGAACAACTACTGGAAAAGAAGGATTTAGAGATTTCGTCTGAGCCTTTCACCCTCCAGAAGGCAGGCAGTGACAGTAAAATAATTTTATCAATGCAGTTACGAGTGAGTATTCATTTAGTTTTTTTAATGTTTTATCTGCGGGGAACTGACTGTTCAGTTTTGGAAAGCTATTTCTCTTGATTTTTCCTGCGCAAACAGTCCTTCTTTAATTTATGGGATTTCATTACATTTTTAAGAATAGTTGACAAAAATATTGCTCTGTGTCATATCTGTTATTTGCGAAAAGTTTACAGCAAAACTGGGCAGTATTTCAAAAGAATGAACCAAGTGCAATTTACGCAGAACAAATAAAAAAAGGTTTGAGGTTTCATTCCTCCTTAATGCTTAACATAAAGATCAAACTTTGAATCACTTTTTTAATTATAAATATTTTTTTCAGACTTTTGGAAACATTGCTCTCATTTCACTAAAAGTTGCCTACTCACTCAGTATCTTATCAAATTGGGTTCAATATCACAACGTTTCTTTTCTTTTCATGGTGGTTTACTTTAATCAATACAATTACAGATTCTGAAGACATCTGAAATGGCCCCACAACCTGCTATTACAAGGACAGCCAGTCAAATGTCCCGAAATAGGAGTATAGGCTCAAGAACCTCTAGTAGCAGCTCAATGTCGGTAATTTTACCTGGTGGTGGTGGTGGAAACGCTGGTGGCGGTGATACGGTAAAATCTACAGTGCCTGAAGAAACAGAGGACAAAATTGATTCTGGTAAGAATTTTTCTTTTGTTATTTATTTGTAGCATCAAAAATCTCATAATTGAACTTTTGGCACCATTGCTTAGAAGAGCGTTTATCTAACATTTTTGCCAAAGAAACAGTAAGATATATATGGTGAAACGACCAGACCATGTATCTGGTATGTGGTCTTTAAAAATCTCCGCTGTCATTTTATTTTTTTGAAGGAGAACAAATCAATGTCATTCCTTGAAGTTTTCACGAAGTTTTCTTTGCAAGGAGAAGAAAAGGCACAGAGTTTTTAAAAAATTGACATCGAGTAGTTTTCCATTTAACCAATAAAGTGTATCTCTTGTATGCAACAGACCCATTAACTTTAAAAGTAGTTCTCGATTTGTTTTTTTAATCTTCTAAAACTTCAAATCACTGTAAGAATAAATTAGTTTAACTGGTGCTGAAGGATTAAGAAGATGGAGTTTTTTTTCCTAGACTAGGAGCCATTACTGTTCACAAAAAACACTTAAAAAAAGAGTGAATGAGTATGGTTTTTTTTTTTTTTTTTAATTTAACCCATTTGGGTCGTCAATCAGGTATGTCTGTTCCTTTAATCAGGAATTCACCCATTACTTCTTATCTCATTTTGCAGCAAATGGTGAGCTAAAGCCAGTAACAGAAAATATGACAATTGGAACTCCTCCTTATGCCGTAAAATCCGCTCCTTATGAGTTACACCAACGATCTCCAAGTGTAACAGGGTAAGGACAAACTCTTTTTTGTCGTCATAAATTTCGCAAAAATTCCTCTCTTCACCCAAGACAGTTTTTTTGCCTCTTTTGGTTTCCCTCCCACGAAACCCAAAACCGTCCACCAAAGTTAATTTCTATCGCTGATTTTCACTTTTTGTCACCCTTTTTAAAGCTACCTCCTCTCAATTTATCTCTCAATTTTCTAGAACCCTATTTACTTCTAGAATTTTGACTTCTTGTTTTGATCAAATTTCATTTAGTTTAGAATTCTGTTCATCAAAACATTAAAATTGTTAAATATTTTCATCAAAATTCTGTTCAGTTGAAAGAATTACTTTCTTTTTGGAAACTAAATTATTCATAGTACAGTGTTCGCAGATGAATGCAATGCCCCCTTACTGATTATGCCACATTCAACTAAAAGGAATAGTTTGCAACAAATTAAAGGATCTGAGTCAAATATTTACTTGATATCAAAAGCTAATTTTTAATGTAAAATTAAAATTTTTTTAGGAGCATGGGACTATCAAAATTAGGCCAAATTTACATAACATTGCGGTACAGTGTGCAGCGCCAACGGTTAATCGTAGTAATCCACAAAATTGCGTAAGTGAATTATAAAAATGGATCTTTGTTACTCCTCTTCTAGTTTAAATGATACATACACATGTATTTTTTTATGCTTCTAGTTTTTAGGTCAGCAAAAAAAACACTAGTGGTAAAGTTTCATTGAAAGTACACATCAAATTTTTTCAACTAATGAGCTAATGATAGCTGGCAGGATTTTGCTCAAAAAGAGTTTAATCAGAGAAATTAAACAGCAAACTACGTATCAATCAACTTGAAGGCAGATAATAATTCATGCATGTCCAGTCATGTGGCGCGTTTCAAGATCTATCAATTGATCTGCCGTTTAAACCTATGGAAAAGGATCGATATACAGGGTGTTTGCAATGAACACCCAAATAATTGATTCTTTACCATAGCTTCAAATGGGGTAATATCGATAATCCATCATTCATGCCACGCCATGCCACTGTGCATGTCAGTACTTGTGAACGTCCACAGGAAAAGGGATCTGAGTCTACATAAACTGGAAAGCATTGAGCAGCATTCATTAATACATTTCATGAACATTTTTGAAATTTCAAACCAAATCATTGTGATTTGAGGTTTGTAGTTTAAAAATCATGGTATCAAAAAAGGACAATTCAGGTTATGGAATTCCATGATTACGATCGGCTTTTTCAATCCTTCCACTGGCTATAAAGGAACTAAACGACTTTGAATTTCTTCCTTTGGACATCAGAAACAGTGTTTCGTCATAATCTTTAAATTCAATTCTGCCATTCAACTAGATGATATCAAATTTTAAAGCAGGGTCATTATTATAATGTGAATACTGTGAGAGTAAAATGCTGTAATTGCCCTTTAAATCACTCATGTACTTTTTCTCCCTATAATGATAGGGAAAGCACTAAGCATTTTGCCCCAGAGCAAACGCCACTAGAATTCAAATGAAAAAATACTTGACTATTCAAAAATGAGACTCTTGTTGTGAGAAAATAGAGGATGGAATGACTATTGCAGTAAACTGCAAATGCAAAACTTGTGTTTAATTCCTCAAATATTTCTTTTGCCTGATTGAAACATCATGGAGGAATTTTTGTCTATCTTGTTTAGTTGGTTGGAACAAAAGAAATGTAAATATCCGCTAAACCTCATTACATATTTATAGGCATGAGTCCGCATGAGATGATTCAAAACTCCCAATGTAGATAAATAGTGCTCCCTAAATAATACCACTCGATTATTGATCTGTTACTCATACCTTGATCTTTGTCTAGTATGAATCAGGTTTTGAAGTACATATCGATGGTGAAACTCCTAAGCCTCGTATCTCACTTGCAGCGTTATAAGATCTCTGCCCCCTTTTTATTTTTTTGAAACAGAACGAATCAACATCATTCCTTGAAGTTTTTACAGAATTTTTTTCATGCAAGAGGAAAAATCAAGGAAGTTTTAAAGAATTGACATTGAGTAGTTTTCTATTTAAAACATAAAGCATGAAAAGAAGTCTGCAACATTGCAAACTGATATACTTGTGCAGTTTGGGAGTTTCACTGTCAATTTGAGCAATCGAAATCTTTTTTCGCATTCAATGAGATACCTGCTTGAATTTTCAATCTTTAATCTTCTAGTTGCTGTTCATAGTTTCTGTTCCCAATTTTTTGGAATCTTGTAAGATTTTCCTGGCACAGTTATTAACACAGCACAAATTTTTTAAGAGTGTCATTTAATTTTGCCATTTTGATTTCAGGAATCTTCCCAAAAAAGATCCTAGCAATATACCAGATCCCTACGTAAAGTTGTACCTTTTACCTGAAAGATCGAAGGAAACAAAGAGAAAAACAGAGGTGAGCCATTCTTAAAACTTTTTGCTCTTAATTTCCCACGATAATTTTTTTTTTGCATGTTTGAGGTGCTCTTTTGATTTATACTATGTTGAAAAAACACCTTGCCATTTTTTATGGCTCTCAATTTTTCTACCCTGGCAACAATGGAGATTTTTCAGGCCCTCTCTTGGAACATGTGTAAATAGTTATTGATTAAATACTATTTTCATTATGAACGATGTGAACAAACTTCAACAGTTACATTTCAATGGTGAAAGAAGGAAAATGCATAAGCTTATGCATATGCACCATTCAGTTCTCATTTTCTATTTTAGGTCACCTTTTTCAGCATCATTGTAGCTTATCATCTTCTTTCTTATGTCATTATTTAGAATCTCCCAGTTTTCCCTTCAAGTTACATTTGTTAACAAACAATCATCATAACTGTAAAGTCAATTGAAATTCCCGAGATGATTTCTGAAAAACGAGGGAAAATTGTATAGAATACTGATGTTTAGTTGTGCTTTGAAAAAGTATAATATAACTGGAGCAATGCCAATCATGATAGGCAATCGTTTTACCAGTTGAAACATAAAAAGTTCCTCAGCAGGTTTAACTTGGCATAGACTTGTTTTATATTACCTATCAATATTTGTTCAAGATTGTCAGAAAAGTATGTTATTGTTGGAAAAGTTGAAGGGGCAGGAAGCATCGTAAAAATTCAACACAATGCAGAAAATGATGTTATTAATTTCTTTTCCGGATGTATCTTTCAGACAATTAAAGATGACTGCAACCCTATTTATGAGGAGTCATTTGAGTATACTGTAAGTCAAGGAGTTTTGAGCTCCAAGCAGCTAGAAGTTACTGTCGTCAACCAGCATAATTGGTACTCAGCCGGAAGTCCTGTAATAGGGCAGGTCAGTATCTTTTCGCTATTTAATCACTAGTTTTATCTATGATGAATTTTGGAAAAGCTATGCTTGCATTGGAACATTGTAAAATCCCAGCTTGTATTTTTCCTTATGCATCATACAAATCCGAGTGTTTAGTGTCTACCCCATAAAGTTCTCAAAAGAAATGGATCTTATCACACTTGCACACGTACAAAAACAATATTTTTTGTTAGTTACATCAGCAAAAATGTCTGCAGGTTCTTACAGATAGTAATTCAATATGAATCTTTCTTTTTTTCTGTTTTTTTTTGTATTTATCTAGGTATTACAGACATATGCAGAATAAAGAGACCTCAGGGGGCTTTGATAATTTTCCTTTAACATTTATGTACGTCATGTACAGTATTTGCTTACAAGCACTTTTACAACTGTTGGGCACACAGATTGAAGAGATTCAGAGGCACATCATCCCAAGGGCACAGTGTACAATGACCTCAGAAGCAGATACTCATGTATAAAATATTGAGAATAATCTGTTGCCTCAAATGATTTATTATTTTTGACCAATATGTCACTTTAATAGCACATACGAGGGGTATTTAACAGCCTCTTTTGTAAAACTGACGTGCTGTTTCAATAGATATTTTTACAAGCACTGTCCATTATGTTATCTTTTTACACCCACTTTTACCAAAAATATTCTTTTGATGATTTGATGGTCTGTTTGAAAACTTTATCTTTAGGAATTGTAGCCAGTTTCAAATTATTTTGTTTTTATCTCAACAGGTAATAATTGATCTTGACCAAGTAGATCCCAATGGTGAAGATTTGACTGACTGGTTTGATTTGCAACATGAATCGACTTCTAAAGATTGATCCAAAATTTCAACAGAAACAGTAAAATTTCAGTTGAGGTTGAAGCTACTGTGTGCTTTAAAGCATTTGGTGTTTTTTGTGCTGATATTCCAGTGATTTTATTAATTTAAGAGTTGTTTTTGTTTTTATTTATTTGTTTCATATCTGTAATTTAACTACATATTTCACTTTGGTGTAATCCAATAGGCATGTCTACTTGCGGGCAATTCATTCAAGAGCACTATTTGTTCACCTTCTTTTATCCTTAAATCTGATTTCTCTGCCCTGTGCTTATTGTATACTTAAATCCAAGAACAATGCCCATTGTTTTCGACAGTAGATTTTGGTGAGTATATCACTAAAAATGATTGAAATCGTTTGGCATCATAAATCACAATTGAATTGAATTTTACCTGGATTTAGATCGAATATGAGGGATAAAATACCATCAAGAATTGTGAATAGTTCATCCTGACACACTTTGTATTCATTCATTATTTTTTTTACCTTCAAAAATCTTTGTATACTGTCAATTGTTTTTGGTATTTGCATTTATGAAACTCTTATTTGACTAAATTTCTAAGGTTTCATTGAAACCTGTATGGATTGAATTTTTGTGTATGACAACTTCAAATGTATGAACTCTTCATTCACTTTCATTCTCAATCATTTTATTAAATGTAAGACTAAATGGTATATAACCATTTGATAAAGCCAAACTATTAGATAGCAAGCAAGAATACATTTTGAATTTATTAATTTCTTAGGTATTTAATTTTTAATTTTTTCACATTGTCTTGAATAAACTGTGCTATTGACTTTAAAGTAACTCCTTTGGAATTATGAAGTTTAAACCAAAATTAAGAGATGAAAGAATTCATCCCACTTACCTACTCGTCAAAATCCAACTTGTCCTCCCCAAGTACTACCATATATCCATATTGGAATATTAAGATAATTATATTGATGGTGAAACTACCAACCTTGGATCTCAATTTTTGTGTCTGAAAAAAGTTCTGCTCACATTTAATGTTTTCAAGAAAACATCGCTCAATATTATTGCACAAAATTTTTAGAGAGTATTATACTTGAAAGATCAAATCAAAATCAAACTAGTTGTACGCAAAAATGATGACCAGACCTTCTTAAGAAAAAGATACCTTGACAGAGACAGAGATTTACGTTGTTACAAATCGAGATACCTACTTGGTTTGGTAGTTTTCTTGTTGATATGTAGGAGTATTCAATCAAAAGAAACTACATCCATTCTAATTAAAACTCCAAGATCTATTGGGTTCATTTCGCAATGGATATAGTTCCTTTCGATTTAAATTTGTCCATATAACTCTAAAAGATTGTCATGCACCCAACCCTTTTAATTCGGTGTGTTGCCTTGCTAAACCTTACCCCTGTGCGCTAAGATTCTTATCTTTAATTTTTAGTTGTTATTTTGAAAACAAACTTTACCAGATAATATTGTTATCACGGATTCTTGTTCTTTCATAAAATAATTATTACTTAACTCCATGCCGGCCTTATGTATCTGTGCATTGATTGGCGCTTAAAATGCTACAGTTGGACTGTGTTTTCTGTGATCTTGTTTGTATTAAAGTTAACCATATTTACATGTTAATTATTTACTTATTGAATATATCTATAGACTTTCCCCTACAGTCTGCACTGAATGGTTGCAGTATGTTATGCACTGAGGATAAATAGTAGGCACACTGACCTGGATCTACTATCCTCTCAGTTAAAAATGCTAAAACGAAGTGTAAAAAAACCAGAGGGTTTTAAAATTATTACCAGGTACTTAAAATGTATTTAAAGTAAAAACATATGCGAACAACCATGGAACTGAATAAAGGGTTCTTTAATGTTAAGCAAATGATTTTAGTGTAAAATTATCGCTATTTTATTCTTTACTAATAACCTTCTTTACTTCTTTAGCCACTCAATAACTAAAGTAATCACTGACAATACTTACTTTGTAAGTTTGATCAAATTTGCAAAGCTGCGTTTTCAAATTATTGCCGAGGCTCTGACAGGTTCAGTCGGCTAGTCTTTGCTTTTCATCAACCTTCAAACGTTAATTTTTGGTTTCTCGATACGTAACATTGCATTAAAACGAATATTTCCTCTTATATGAGGAGCTTTGTGATATGAAGGCTCAGTCCGTCCTTGTAAGCACATTTGACTAATTCCATGCCATGTTTAACTGGCACAATACCCTGATGTTTTACTCTGTTTAACATGTTCTTTACAGCGCATCAAATCAGTCGAGAGTATTTAAATGTAAACTGTAGAATAATCATTTAGTCCCAAATCAATTATATGATCTAGGTTCCCATGGGAACATAGTCGTCTGAAAACAGAATCGATGATTTTCATGGTTTGTTATGGTCGGAAAGTACATGATGTGGGTTATCTCGTGTCTACAAGAGGTGCGGTCCACTCTACTCTGCAGCATTGAAAGCATTGCCTACCTTGATCAGCTCGATGATTTACTAAAACTGAGAGAGGTACGCTCATAGGGTGTCTACCGGTCCCCAAAAGTCATCAATGCCCCCGATTTTGGAAGGGTGTTCCCGATATCTCCAAAAGTCCCCAATTTTCTTGCTCAGGTTCCCCAAAAAATGACAAAAATCGTCCTAACCACCGGCATTTTCAATTTTCCCGCCAGTCGCGGTGGCGCGGTATAACCAGGATCAAAAAAATTGAAGTGTTGCCTGGTTTTTTGTATGTTTTTATCTGTTCAACATGACTTGTAAAACTGGTTGTGTAAAATACGCCTTTTAACGCTCTAATTAGCTCTTTGTCTCTTACTATATCGGGAAAAGAAGTCCCCGATTTTTTTGAAAAAAAACACCCCAAAAAGTCCCCGAAAGTCCCCACTTTTGGTTTTTTATAACTGGTAGACACCCTGGCTCAAAGTACCCATGCTTACCTTTTTTTTAGATGCATTTTTAAATCAAACACTAATGTTCTGCATGGTGCTACTTTTTAATAAACTGTTCAATTTAAAACCCGCTCTTTTTATTTTGCTCTAGCTTACTATGCTCTTCACAATTTCATTACTGCAATACCTAAGTATAATATCTACTGACTCATGCATCCCCAAAATAAAATGCCTCTTGTTGTTCTCTGGTCGTGAGAGGAAGTCTCATCAACACTAACGCTTTTTCGAACGTGCATAACTTTGGAGACTTAAACGCAGAGTAAGAAAAGTAGATGAATGCGTAAAGTCATCGTTGGCAGGCTTTAACTGACACGAATGGTAGCATTTGACACTGGAAAACCCGTCTTCGTTCCACCTATCCGCCCCTTCAATCCCCGCCTACCCTTCCTTCGTTTGTCGCTCCGAGTGTAGCGCAGTGCAACGAAAATATTGAACCCTCTACCTATTGCATATTTTGTAGTTTCAGCTTGTATTATAGCCGGATTCAAAATATCATAGAAGTTAATGGACTAAAGTAAAAAAAAATCGTATCTGTGTTGGGACGTTCAAAAAACTCCGATTATATGTTCTTTTGAAGGAAATTGACCAAAACATCCTTTGAAGAGTAAGCATATGTTAATATCATCCGCGATGCCTCCTTTTATTCAAGGAATTAGCGCGAAACTTTTGCGGATTGTGCGAGAACGGTAGCTCGTATAGAAAGTTGACGTGATGATACCTTTTGATCAGCATCCATACACTACCTAGTTCAATGAAATAAAAAAATTGAAAATCGATCATGGCACACATCCCCATAAAATGTTTACGGGGTCCTTTAAAGAGAAAGGGCTCACGTAGAGGTGTCAATATCCACACAAATCAAAGAATTCGGCGCAGTAAGTAGATCCCTTGAACAAACTGACAAAATATGAAAATTTTGGGAGTCAGTGAGCTCATATGTGATGAATTCCGCACCGGAGTATTTCCATACGTTTGAAAAAAATACAGTTTTTGTGCGTTAAAAAACTATTCTGTGCGGGTCCACGCCACAATATGGGGATTAAGGGTTGCGGGTTTTACCTCATCGCTCACTCTCCATCTCAATGCGCAGCCCACCCAAAGCAAAGCTGCCGAAATCGAGACCGAGAAAAAAAAAAAATAAATAAAAGAGCAGAAAAAACTGCCCGTTAATCGCGTCTGCCGATTTACCACCATCCCACCCTCCCCCTATCTGCGCAGAGGCTAATCCAGGCAGGTATTGGGAGGGGTGAAAAAACGTTGCACTATCATCTTCCGCCTCTCAAACTGCACCGGAGCACGCCTCTGAGCATATCGTCGTTTTTCTTACGAAAGAGCGTAACTATGTTTCATTGTTGCCGAATTTCCCCGCGCAGATAGTATTAGTAGGTGAATTTTGGAAATTTTTAATTGATTATTTCGCTGATTGTTCCTCTTTAGACCTCATGCAAAAATCAGAAAAATGTTCAACAAAAATTGCGCGAGTAGGTACGTTATTGTAAAAAATTGGAATATTCGAGTCAATTTTGCAACCTTGGAATGTAGTTGCGTTCCTTTGTCTAGGAGACGAAGATATTATGTACGTTGATGCTTTGAGTACTTCGAAAAACACTCACCGATGTTGTGACAAAAACTCTTAAGTCGATTTGCGGTGTTTTAAAATTTCCGCTTTAAGTACTTTTTCCGGAAGAATATGTATTGCTTGATCTTTCCTTGTGAGATTTTTAACGAATCCCCGATAGAACTGAAATAAATTTTCCGGAATTTTTTGCGGAATAATAGCAAATATAACAGAGAATTCACAACCTCTATTCAATGTCTTTGTTCACAACGTCGCGAATTGAGTTGACATTCCATCAGTTTCGCATCCGATTTACAATTGATTCGTTAAGTTCTGAAACAAGGCCTTTCATTCATAAGAAATGAACGAAAAAATTATGAAAGAACAAACATAAATGTGGATCAATGATTTTAACTTTCGCCGCCGCGCCGCGCAGACCGCACTGTGTTTGGCGCAATGCGTGAAGTATTCATGCATTCTTGTAGGCGCTATTCATTTCACGCTGACCGCAATGACCGCACTGTGTTTGATGCAATGCGTGAAGTATTCATGCAGTCTTGTAGGCGCTGTTATGTGTTACATGCCGATCGCTGCGCCTAGGGCTTCTCCTTTTCATCTCAAGTCCTCGTCATCATTTCTCTCTAGGTAAGTCGCGCCAGGCCAAATTGCGTGTTTGGTTTCTCTCTTAACTCGACTACTTAAAGGTGCTGCCTCTCGTATCTTTGAAAGAAGACAGAAGCAGAAATTACTATACTCTCAGAAAATTAGAGATTTTGTCGCCGTTTCTCGTTTGTAATTTTTTTTTCTGAATCCGAATTGTTTTTATACCCACATTTAAAAAATTGCAAAATTTGCCGCCCCCCATAGATTTGCCGCCATGGGCCGCGGCCCATGTGGCCACCCCTTTAATCCGGCGCCCTGGAGCCCGCTACTTTTAAAAGCTGCTTGACTGATCTTATGTGATCTCAAGACTAATCTTTCTCAGTGGTCACTTACCACGAGATAAGCTAAACACCTAAATCTCGTGGTGAAGCAGAGGCTGGCCGCAGTTTTAAGAACATCGGTAGTTTTTTCCAGGACAAGTACCATTTTACTCAAAATTAAAAGGGGTAGAAAGGTGTCAGAGGGGAGGGGAGTGTACCCTTCAAATAATCTTGAAATATGCCCTCTATTTGGACGTTTTCCAAAAAAAAATCAAAATTTCAAAAACACGGAAGCTACGGGGGCAGTTCCTCTGCCTCTCCTGATTTTCGCCCCTGATTTTTATTCCGTCAAAAGATAAAGTGCGAGTGGCCGGCCAGGTTGGCCTAGTGGTCAGCGCGTCTGACTCTAGGTCAATAGGTCCCGGGTTCGAATCCCGGTGGTGGCGTCTAATTTTCACGGAATTGACGAGTAGATCTGCTGAAACAGATTCTCCTCGGCCCTAATCCCTGAAAATTAGAAAAGCCTGGAGCATGGAGCCTGATGTCTACGGACACTAAAACAATGTCTAAAGTTGGCTGAAGGTGCAATAGACACGAAGCCATTAAACCAGCAGAAAAAAAAAAAAAAAAGTGCGAGTGGAATTTTTGAAGCGTTGCAGTCATGATAAGCGTGTCTCGATCTAGACTATCCTCCAAATTTTGAATAGCTACTTGTCGATTAAGCGAACAAAACAGTTTATTCGAAGCGTTAAAATAACAAACCCTCTGGCGGATTCCGCCCCTCGCCATCGAGGCTCTGACTACAATGAAGTGTAAATAATGCACTCGTCATTTTTTACCACGACCTCCCCCAACCCTCTGTAGACATGTTTTTATCATCGACGCATCGATCATATCGGCAATGAGTCTTCAGGTCTCATCTTATCCCGTTCAGAAGTCGATTTTGAATACGCAGTGATACGCACCTAGGGTGCCAGGGCCGGATGGGCCGCGGCCCATGGCGGCAAATCTAGGGGGCGGCAAATTTTGCAATTTTTTAAAATGTAGGTGTATAAAAAAAATCGGATTTAGAAAAAAAAAATTACAAACGAGAAAAGACTACAAAATCTCTCATTTTCTGAGAGTATAGTAATTTCTAATTTGTCGTCTTTCAGTGATACAAGTCGGCAAGAGACAGCACTTTTAATTAGTCGAGTTAAGAGAGAAACCAAACACACAATTTGGCCTGGAACGGCGCGACTTAGGGAGAAATGATGACGAGAACTTGAGATGAAAAAGAGAAGCCCTCGGCGCGGCAGTCGCCATGTAACACATATTAGCGCCTACAAGACTACATGAATACTCCACGCATTGCGTCAGACACAGTGCGGTCAGCAGCGGTCGGCGTGAAATGCATACCGCCTACAAGACTACACGGATACTTCACGCATTACATCAAACACAGTGCGGTTATAGTGGTCAGCGTGAAACGGATAGCGCCTACAAGACTGCACGAATACTTCACGCATTGCGTCAAACACAGTGCGGGCAGCGCGAGGCGCATAGCGCCTACAAGACTGCGTGAATACTTCAACTTTCGCGCAAAGTTCCGTGAACTTTTGCTAGTAGTGTTGACAGGGCTTTCCCAAAAAATGTGTTCAACACCAATAAACGCGTCTTATGCACCCCTCCCCCGCTGGCACGTTCATGATGGTTTTTATTGATGTTTCAAAACGAATGAGAAGGGGCGGCAAAATACAGGCGGCCCATGGGCGGCAAGTATGTAAATCCGGCCCTGTGGGGTGCAAAGTATAAAACGCATTTCGATTAATTTCCAAATCTCGTAAGCGTCAAAATTGCGAATGCGAGTATAACAAGAAAAACAGTTTTATTCGCTTTGTTGACAATCTTCGAATTCCAAAAACGATATGTTCTTTTAGAATGGCAATTTTGAAATCAGACACGATTGATTATACCAGAGAACAAAGGGGAAACACCCAATAATCGGCCTGCAGAATCCGGTACCTTTCGAGATGAATCGATTAAAAGCTCATCCGGAAGCAAACGGCTGTGTGGTTTGAGCTCCCCCTTAAAACACCCTCTCTCGTTCATGTCAGAATTAGCTGAAACTGTTTGCGGTTATGAATCCGCGGGGCGGTTTTGTTTTCCGTAGAAACAAGAGACGCCGAAAGCAAGGAAGACAACCCTTGATGAAAGTGAGACGCCACGGATCAGGACGAGGGATGAACCGAGCCGGGTGAAAAATGTTTGTCAAGTATTAGCGGCACAAACATACTAATCGTCGCGCTAAAGTATCACGGTGAAGAGGCAGCATCCGCCTCTGTCGCCAAATTTAAGTGTAAAATATACCGTGGGCTTATAGAAATCAGGTGGTTTTGGTAACTAGGGGCTGAGGATCTCCTTGTAGTCGGTTACCAGAATGATTTTGGCTATATTTTGGAATAACGAATTATTATTTCTGGCTCCTCTATAAAAAATACCTAGAGTCAACGCTTATTAAGTTTACGCACTTCTAGAGTGCAAAAGAAGATCACGCCTGACATCACTTATACATTTAAATTAAATGGAAGAATCAAAATGACTGAGAGTCGCACTCTAGAAGTGCGTAAAGTGCGTTATGCGTCAATTTAGAGTGAAAAGCAGTACCGTAACTTTTACGATCATGACGACAAACCCCCCCCCCCCCTGTGACGGTAATTTTTCTCGTCACTTAAGTTCGAATAAGTATTTAATCATATGTAAAAATTTCGATGACTACAACGGTAGCAGGTGATGGCGACAGTAGCGCACTCTGTAGGGACGGTGAAGTAGCGGAATACCGTAGTACACCGGTCGGCCGCCGCGCGCCACTCGAGCGCTCTCGCGGAGCGATCCGGACCCGACTACACAGCTGTTTAGCGTGTGCACGACGTCTCGGTCGTTCAGACTCCTGAAAAAAGTCGGTTTTTTTATTATTTTTGCTTTATTAGTTAATTGTTTTCAGCAAATTTACTCAAGAAAGTCGCAAAGCTAATTTAGGCAAATCATTTGATGTAAGAATGAATTTATTTGATTGTATATTTAACTTTTTGAAGTCGAATGAAGTTGGTCGATGCACACGGAAGGTAGATGAAATGAATTTGATGGGGTCCCGACCGGTACCTCGCAGCGCTGGTCCGATTTTTCGGATCCTTTCGTTTGCGTAGCTGTGCACGTGGTGAGTAGCACGCTAGCAAATGATGGCCTTGGTTTCTCATCGCATTTATTTTCTTGTGTGACGCACCCATTTCTAGGTAGCTCCTATGGTGAATAAATGCATGAGCATGGATTTTATTACTTAGTAATCTCTTGTTGGAATTAATTTAAACGAATTTTATTCTTATTCGGAAACAGATTTAATTATATTTAATTTAATTTAATCATGAAAAATAAATCTCTCATAATTGATCAATTTCCAAGTGTGCACGTGTTGAGTAGCACCTGGGATCTTGGTTGTTATTGGAATTTATTTTTTGAAAATATTTATTTCGTATCCTAAATCTACCATTCAAGATTGAGTGCACGTGGTGAGTAGCACCGGTTGTTTGGGAGATTTAAGGTAAAATAAATAATCGGAGAGTAATTCATTCGAAAGTTCGAAAACCTTTTTTGTCCCTTTTCCGTTCCTTTCAAAGTACCTATTTTAAAAAAGTCAATCCGACCAACTCATTCACCTTCAATCGTCCTAATTTTGATCTCGTATTTAGTTTTAATTTTTTTTGTCTTGAGAATTTTTTAAGTTTGTAATTGTGTTCAAAAAGTAGTTTCTTTTCTTGTCAATAAAAATTGACTCTAGTACGTTTAAAATTTGCTCTCATTATTCCTTCCTGCAAAACCTGTCCTCACCTCAGGAAAATCAATTTTTGATTACGCACTTCGAGTGTGTTGGCGCCCGAACCCAGGCGTCCCGACGAGCATCTGGCACCCAAAATTTGTGGCTTGATCTGCTGAAGCTCGATCCTTTCCGGAAGGCTTGCTTTCTGACGATCAGGATCGTACGAGCTCTCGCTTTTCCTCGCCACAATTAAGTGTCGGCCCGAACTGGGACTTGTTTTGAAACTTGTCTTGACTGTGTGTCATGACTTTTATTTTCTTGAGGGACAGGAAATTTTAGGAGAATTTCGAGACAAATTTGAATGTTTTGAAAGAAAAGAAATACGTTTTACAAACTTTGCTACAATTTTTATTCTATTTATTTTATGATATTTTTCGGATTGATTTTTTTTCAATTACCATTCCCAAATTTTTCATTCATTTCCACTGTTTTCCACACGTATTATTGAACTTTTGAGATTTCTAAATTGTTTTAGAAAATGTTTTAGTAGTTTGACTGAAATTCGATTGTATGTAGTCAATTTTTTTTATCAGATATCTTTATTAAGGTTTTATTTTGTGAAGTTTCACAATGGTAGCTGCTCGCGAATTTAATGTTGATTTTTGTTCTGAAATTTGGAACGCTTACTATTTTATTTCTTTGAAAGAAAAGAAATTCAGCTGACGTGAAAGAAATTATTTGGAAATTCATAGTGTTTTTAGAGGATTATTTTATTTTGGCAAATAAGTATGTTTTCTTTTATATTCAACTCTAGTGTTGAGTTCGAGAAGATTTGCAAAATTTTTCAGGAAGTTCTTTAATTTTTAAATATTCGGTACTGTTGTCAATTTTCCTTTTTACTTTATGTTTTTTGTCGTTGAAATTGTCATTATGTTTTGAAGGATTTTTCGGATGTTTTTTTTTGTCTTAAGTACGGCAGTATTGAGATGTCATGCGGTTTAGTAGGTTTCATTTACTTTGTTGTGGGGAGAGCAATTTTTTTTTTGTGTGCCGAACTGGTGCGATTTCCCAGCGGCCGTTTTTGGTTGTAAAATGTATTGCAGATCCAATGTAGAAATGAACCTCAAATTTTTAAATTCGCAAATTTTAGAATGACATTTGAAGTTATTTTTCGATCAGTTTCTTTTAAGTCCGTACCATTTTGTTCTTTAAATCTGATATTAGTCTGAAAAATAATATCCTGAATAGTAAGTTCTGGGATCAGATGGATTTCAGTAGGGTTTAGGGTTTACCTACAAAGTCGTGGAATGTTGTCCTCGGTGAAGGTTTATTTGAAATAACAGCTTTGTGAAATCTTCAGTGACCCTGACAAACCTGAGAAGTGTGATTGTGGTACTTTGGTTCAGTGGATTCTGACAAAGTTACAGAGCAATGGGAAATTCCAGTTGTAATTCCAGTGTCTCAACTCAGTTTTGTAGTTTGGGAGTCCGATTTTTTTGTGTGGAATTAAGAATTGGCCACCATATGAGTTGCTAGGTTCATGGATTTGACTAGCTAAGAGGTGTTGTCCAATCTCCCGTATTTGAGGACTCTGCAAACAGGTTTTCGAGTTGAGCTATGTTTGGTTGCTGCGAAGTATTTGCGAAACTCCAATCACCAAGATTTGTTGTTTACATGGTTCACAGAGATTCGTTCTCACAAAAAAAAGCCGGACACATGGAAGACTAAAACCATTTGGAACAAACTATTTCAGTAAGGATTAAGCACTTAAAGTCATCATCTAAAACTCAGATCAGATATGGTGTTTCTAAATTATGTAACTTTGAATTTTCTTCGATTTTTATGCAAAAGAACTGTTCTTTATTATGTTTCTCAGAATGTTTTTGTAAACTTCCCTCCTAGGTAAATTGACGAGTCCGAATTTTGTGTTTTTCCCCTGATTAATTTTTATATTTTTATTTCTGGATATATGAAAAAATGAGGTCAGTTGAATTCCTTTTGAATTGTTTTAGAAGTTTTGCCATGAATTAGTTGTCAACCCCAGAATCTCACCACTTCAGCTGGAAATAGGGCAAATTTCCAAGAATTTCTAAAGATTGAACTAAAGAATTTTTGTTTTGAAAAAACAAGAAATGTATCAAGATTATTTGTACGTTTCAAGTCATGTGTATCAGGTCTATTATTAATTAATGTGTTCATTCTCTTTTTCCCCTGAATTAATTAATGATTAATTCCTTATTAATATATTAAGCCTGTATTATTTTTGTCGCGGATTGCCGCTCGCTTTAAGAGGGGGGGTATCTGTGACGGTAATTTTTCTCGTCACTTAAGTTCGAATAAGTATTTAATCTAGAGCCCTTTCCACACGTTGCAAGTTTTGCTGCAAGTGAGCCGAAAGTGGGAGTCATCACTCATCGATGATCGTGAAATTTGCGTCCCGCCCGCAAATTTCACGATCATCGATGAGTGATGACTCCCACTTTCGGCTCACTTGCAGCAAAACTTGCAACGTGTGGAAAGGGCTATATGTAAAAATTTCGATGACTACAACGGTAGCAGGTGATGGCGACAGTAGCGCACTCTGTAGGGACGGTGAAGTAGCGGAATACCGTAGTACACCGGTCGGCCGCCGCGCGCCACTCGAGCGCTCTCGCGGAGCGATCCGGACCCGACTACACAGCTGTTTAGCGTGTGCACGACGTCTCGGTCGTTCAGACTCCTGAAAAAAGTCGGTTTTTTTATTATTTTTGCTTTATTAGTTAATTGTTTTCAGCAAATTTACTCAAGAAAGTCGCAAAGCTAATTTAGGCAAATCATTTGATGTAAGAATGAATTTATTTGATTGTATATTTAACTTTTTGAAGTCGAATGAAGTTGGTCGATGCACACGGAAGGTAGATGAAATGAATTTGATGGGGTCCCGACCGGTACCTCGCAGCGCTGGTCCGATTTTTCGGATCCTTTCGTTTGCGTAGCTGTGCACGTGGTGAGTAGCACGCTAGCAAATGATGGCCTTGGTTTCTCATCGCATTTATTTTCTTGTGTGACGCACCCATTTCTAGGTAGCTCCTATGGTGAATAAATGCATGAGCATGGATTTTATTACTTAGTAATCTCTTGTTGGAATTAATTTAAACGAATTTTATTCTTATTCGGAAACAGATTTAATTATATTTAATTTAATTTAATCATGAAAAATAAATCTCTCATAATTGATCAATTTCCAAGTGTGCACGTGTTGAGTAGCACCTGGGATCTTGGTTGTTATTGGAATTTATTTTTGAAAATATTTATTTCGTATCCTAAATCTACCATTCAAGATTGAGTGCACGTGGTGAGTAGCACCGGTTGTTTGGGAGATTTAAGGTAAAATAAATAATCGGAGAGTAATTCATTCGAAAGTTCGAAAACCTTTTTTGTCCCTTTTCCGTTCCTTTCAAAGTACCTATTTTAAAAAAGTCAATCCGACCAACTCATTCACCTTCAATCGTCCTAATTTTGATCTCGTATTTAGTTTTAATTTTTTTTGTCTTGAGAATTTTTTAAGTTTGTAATTGTGTTCAAAAAGTAGTTTCTTTTCTTGTCAATAAAAATTGACTCTAGTACGTTTAAAATTTGCTCTCATTATTCCTTCCTGCAAAACCTGTCCTCACCTCAGGAAAATCAATTTTTGATTACGCACTTCGAGTGTGTTGGCGCCCGAACCCAGGCGTCCCGACGAGCATCTGGCACCCAAAATTTGTGGCTTGATCTGCTGAAGCTCGATCCTTTCCGGAAGGCTTGCTTTCTGACGATCAGGATCGTACGAGCTCTCGCTTTTCCTCGCCACACCCCCCTCCCCCTCCCCCAGGTGAGGCTGGGGAGGTTTCGGGGCCATGAAATTTGGATT
Source organism: Bemisia tabaci (assembly GCF_918797505.1). Lineage (NCBI taxonomy): Eukaryota > Metazoa > Arthropoda > Insecta > Hemiptera > Aleyrodidae > Bemisia > Bemisia tabaci. The sequence goes on from NC_092794.1 coordinate 55,827,591, forward strand.
CCTTAGAGTCGATTCCCTATTCGAAACCCTATATATATCCCTGACTTTGCACGACCTAAAAGAATCGAGATAAAGCTTGATACGATGCCGATTCTCAGTGAGCGCGCGACCAGTACAGGGGACTCCCCGCTTATTTGAAAAATGGCGCGTCAATTTGTATATTTTGCGAGCGCGCCACTGGAATTGGCGGGAACCAATCGGAGTGCGAGTTTCGATTTGTTTACATTTTGCGTTATTTTGATAACAAGTTGTAAACAAATGCGGTCTTTTGTCTTCTCGGAAGTGTTGTGAGAAGGTCCTTTAAATATTTAAAGTCGCTCGAGGTTCTTGGTTTTTATTATAAGTGCGAAGTAGTTCTCATTTGCCTATCTTAACCCCATCCATTCAAAGAGTACCTATTCAATTCGGTGTTCCTTCGTTCGACCTCCAAAAGTTTTAGTTTTCCTCCTCGCAGTTCACACTAGCACTGAACTATTCGACATTATTGAGGCTTTCAAATTTCAGGAATTTTCGGATCTTGCACTTCGGTTCGTTTATCAATTTATTTCTCATCTATCACCAGGGATTCACTTGTTCTGCAAGTTGTGGTCTACCTACTCCAAACGTCTTTAAATATTAACATCGTCCCACCAGTTTATCTGAATTCTTCACGATCAGTTTTCGGTGAAAAAAAGTGACGGACGTTATCTCATGGAATCTTCAGCTTAATGCAATGCAGTGTATTCTGTGAAAATTTTGAACATTGCGAATCATAGAAGTTATATATTTGTCAAGTGACAAGTAAATCTTTCGCGAAGGAACTGAAGATCCTCTTTTGGGGGAAAAAAAAGATATGAGCGAAGATAATGAAACTTATATTGCAATCGAGGTACGTGTTTTGCGACTTTTTCATGAGTACCAACACATCATGTGAAGTCGTGATTTTCTGGAGTTGATACCACTCTATTTTCTCAGGCCTGGATACACACTCAAATTTCCGTCAATTTCCGATGAAAGTGTTGACAAAAATGGCGGTCGAGAGTTATCTAAATTGTTATCTAAAATTAATTTTAACAGCGTGTTCATTGAAATAAGCATGAAAAAAGCACGGTTGTGTGGAAATCAAATGACGTATGAGACCCACAGTTCCATCATCTACCTTCAAATTTTTGCAGGCCGCAAAAAATTGATGGTGGATGGTGCGCACAAGTAACCATTTGATCGGAAATTGATGGAAATTTGAGCGTGCATCCAGGCCTCTCCATTCAAATACATAAGAAATATCGATCCCAGCTGACGAAGCAGCCTGTCACCTGGAATCGATTGTTTTCCATACATTTAAAGGCGGAATGGCAGTGTTGCCAACATGTGAGAATCGTATCCTTCATTCTTGCGAACGAATGACGATACATCGTCTTTTCCCGAACTTGCAGTTGGATTCCACCACTGATTGTGAGTGAATGCGTAGAGGGTGGTCTCAATATTTTTACGGATTTTCCAAGGGATGAGATTCAATAAAAATAGGGCTTAGAAAATATATACTTAATTTTAAATAGGATTCCTCTCGCTGTTCAACCCGGAAAAAAAATCAGAGGCATGGAAGGAAAGAGAGCTTAAACATCGAATAAAAAGGCTTATTATAGGTGTGAATTGGGTGTGTACGACGAACTTCTCAATCGGATATTAACCTCATATTTATTTAATAAACTCGAGGGCCCCGAGAGTAGAACACAATGTTTACAATGTATCCCGGCAAGTGGTAGGTCGAAACAACGTAAGCCCCACGGGAATTGCGTGTCGGGCACGTTGTTTATTCTCAGGGCGCCAGTGACGTGGAGGGCCGAGGCTTCCTTTTGTCAGTCGGCCACAAAGCCGCCAGCAAACAGAGTCTATAAACATTGTAAGAGCCTGAAAAAAAGGAGGCTTTAAATCCACGGCGCAAACAAAGGCCCGCGACCCAGCGCTGCTACGAGCGAATGAATTATGTTATCTTTATTTTATTTTCATAAGACAATTTGGTTTTATGCGCAGTCTCTTCGATCAACACGACGGACAATAGCACGCTTTATTGGAACAGATTTGTCCTCTCTATTGCCGCGCGTTTGTTAAATAAATCGGGCGAGAGTAGAAGGGGGAGGCGTTTTTCCGTTCGTGTGTGTGTGTTTTTTTTCTTGTTTTTTTTTCCCCTGGACCATTATTGAAAATTAACCCCGAATGACGTTGTTGAAGCAGGGCTCCGGTTTAAGGGAGTTTGTTTCTGACTTCGAGCCTGATGGAAAACTTACCCATCGAAAAAATGATAGTTCAGATAGAGTTAAATGTCTTTTATTTTCAGTGTAGCAAAAAATCTTTAAAAAATCTACATCAAAATATCGATTTTCAACTTTTGATGCTAAATGGTTTCTGATAACCTCAAGCACATTCGGTCGACATTCCAAGACATAATCTGCATAAATAATGATGCTACAATCAGGGCCGGATTAAGGGGGTGGCCACATGGGCCGCGACCCATGGCGGCAAATCTAGGGGGCGGCAAATTTTGCAATTTTTTTTTAAATGTAGGTATAAAAAAAATCGGATTTAGAAAAAAATTACCAACGAGAAAAGGCCACAAAATCTCTCATTTCCTGAGAGTATAGTAATTTCTAATTTTGTCGTCTTTCAGTGATACAAGAGACAGCACCTTTAATTAGTTGAGTTAAGAGAGAAACCAAACACACACTTAGGCCTGGCGGGCGGCGCGACTTAGGGGGAAATGATGACGAGGACTTGAGATGAAAAGGAGAAGCCCTCGGCGCGGCAATCGGCATGTAACAAATATTAGCGCCTACAAGACTGCACGAACACTTCACGCATTGCGCCAAACACAGTGCGGTCAGCGTGAAACGCATAGCGCCTACAAGACTGCGTGAATACTTCACGCATTGCGCCAAACACGGTGCGGTCGGCGCGGCGCGGCGGCGGAAGTTAAAATCATTAAACCAAATTTTGTGTTTGTTCTTTCATAATTTTTTAACAAATCCACGCAAGGCTTCTATTATTGCCTTCAGAAGTTGCTTGAAACGTCACGAGGTTTGGAAGGCATAATATAAGAGTTGTAGTACAGCAATGAAAGCCCATCCATTCAAATTTTGGAGCCATTAAAATCCTCGTCTGGCAACTATAACAGCTCTGAGACACTGTTTTAGGTATTACGGGGTTTTGTTGCTGAACGAAAATAAGTACACGACTTTCAATCATATTTCATGCAATCGATGATACTTATATCGGTGAGCTTCGACTTTCTTTTTTCTTGATATGGTTCTGTGGCTTCTTCCGGCGCCATTCAACAGTTGATCAATTAATTATTAGTTTCTATTTTTAAGACATTTTCTTCAAAAATCTGTTGAAGGCACATCATAAATACAGCCTGGATGTACAGTTTGCTCGGAACGTACTTTGAAATAACTCCAAAAGTATTCGTCCTAAGTGAATATCGCAAATCGATTAGTGATATTCATTCGAGAGATACTCTTTGGAGTCATCTCAAAGCATTTCCCGATCAAATTTTGTGCATTGATGGATCGACTACCGAACTGCTCTCAATATAGTACCAAGGAACCACCTTGCATAATTATCGGGACCTACAGATTTCAGCATTGTATTATTTTAAAGATATCGATAGTGAAACTGTAGAAATGCGTATCTCGATTCGCACTGTTACGGACTTCCTGTCATACTTTCTTTTGTGCATGGAAAACTACCGAACGTCATTTTTTTTTTGCGAATTCCAGTGGTTTTATTTATCTATATAAAGAATAATCTGTGAAAACTTCAAGCCACGATGTTAGTTCGGTCTCCTTTTAAAAATATAAAAGGAGCGCGAGATTTGGAAATACCGCGACCAAGATACGCATTTTTGCAGTTTCAGCGTGGATATGTTAGATTTGGAGAATACCATGTTTATATTCGAATAAAATACATTTAATTTACATTGAATTGGCATGGTTTTGCTTCCGCTGAATCGGCTAAAAGGTCATTACTTTGTTTTCTTTAAATTATGAGTGGCCGAAAACCTAATAATTTTGTTATGAATCGGATGTACTTACTATGATTCCAACGCCATCTATGAATTTTTTATTCGCCTTCACAAATGTGTAATGCTTCAAGCATAGTTTGGAACTAGTATTAGTTGCCTGTCGTGAATTTCTCACGGCCTAGAACTATCTGCAAATCCATAGGTCATTGGCTATTGAACCGTTCTTAAAACCGCCCTCATCTGTGATTTCGAGGGATAAAGTCAAAACGCAAAATGCGATCCCTGAGGGCTTTGAGGTTAAGCCGGCAGCGTTGACTCGTAAGAGGCTGCTTCTGGCAGCTCTAATTTACATCCGAATCTGTCCACGAACTTCCTCAGCTTGCACGCGTATAGTCGTCCTAAAATCCTGAATTTTTCCCAGTTTTACACATTCGCCCGACCCCTATTCATCTTGCCGAGGGGCGGGAGGTGTATCTGGAACCCAAAAAGAAGACCTATTACAATCGAAAGGGGAGCGCCAACTTTTTTATAAACCTATATTTTTTTATCGCCGTTTTATTGACCCGAAAGGTCTCTTTCCTGGTGTATTTTTCAGGCGTCTATTATTTTATTTGGAATTATAATGATGCCTCGATTTTTTCATCTTTCATGCCCCAGATTGCTCTACAATGGGTTAATATTCGATTTTATCTGAGCAAACATCGGAGACAGTTTAAAGTTCAAAAATTGACGCAATATTTTTGTATCGATATTTAAAGGGTTGACAAACTGAACCGTTTTCAGCAATGAGTGGAATGTGTCGATAGTATTGACGATTACGTTACTCCGTGTTATGAGCTCACCGAGACCCTACCATTCATGTGAGCCTCGTTAAGACGATAACTTTGTCCCCCGTTTGTGGTAGTTCTTTGGCAGAAAATCAGCCCTGAACTGACAACCAGTCCCAGAAACGAACCATCCCTTTAAGATATAAGCTCCTTCTTAAAATGTACGAATTAGATTTTTTCGTATCGTATGCGTCCATTCGCCTTTGGCAATGTTTTTTCGTTAGAATTAAGAGTAAAATCATACAAAAGTTCTTTTTAAAAAAAATAGTGAGCATTTGCACCTAGAGGTGTGATTTCCGAGTAGCCAAAAATATATACTTCTGTGCGTCGGGCGGTACTTGCTTGTTATTTACCTCAACCGCTTGTAATAATATAATGATTTAAATAGGGGGATGAACTTATCTATGCATCATTTCATAATTTGTTTTCATGCCGTGCTGCTTGTACCGGGGGCTTAGGGTTGACCTGAGGGCGTATCCGCGAGCCTGAGTTTCACTTACTCACCCCTCGCGAAAGCACTGAACTTCTTTTTGGATAGGGGCGGATCCAGAACAATGATTTGTGATCACGGTTTTCATTGGTGTAGTTACAGGCGCATCGGAAAGATTCATGTATGAACAGATAACTGCACGTATATGGGAAGGAGCCTTGATTCTGTTTTTTAAGAGTTCGTTACAAACGCCGAGGAGGAAATGTTCAAGTGCAAAAAACTATATTTTTGATCCACGTGGGTACAATTTTTTTTTTGCTTACATAAACATGACGAACAAGAGAGTAAAGGGTTTTTTAAAGCAGAAGAAAAAAAGTAGATCAGTTAAAAAATGATCCAACTCTGATGGCGAAAAAGTGCAGAACACATGTTACACAGAACAACATGTATTTTTGACGCAATTTAAGTATATTTTCCCTTGATATCTGCAGATATTTTAGATCAAATTGCGTACTTAATTGTCTAAAAATTTTGGAAAATACTATTAAGAATTTTCGCCGCACGTAGAAAATTAATCTCGGCAGTTTTTGAAAATTGCCGTCGAGTAGTTTTCCATTTAAAAAATAAAGTATGACAGGAAGTCTGCAACGCCGCAAATCGAGATACACCGTTTGGGGCCAACGTTTCACAATAATGGCATTTTTACCGAAAATTACTTATTTGATCCAAAGCAAACCAGGAGAATTTGTAAAGCAAAAGTGATGGTTCCAGCGTTTCTGCTCGATGAAAATTTCGACGGATATTTCTAACATGTTCCAGTGGAAAGCAGGCGGATTTTCGCCTGAAAACCGGCAACAACGACCCCGGAGAAGGAACAGGCGCGGATCCGGAGAAGAAAAATTCAATTACATGAGGAACACAGGCGCATGAAAAGAGCTCTGTAAATGATGAGAACGCGGGTATAATAAAGATGATACGATCATCACCGTGGACGATTTAGCAGTATCACACAGGGAGGGTAGGAGTAGGCGGATTAGGGGGGCGGGTTGAGAAGCGCGGATGTTTGTTCTTACTGAGTGCGTTTGACAAACCGAACACCCTCGAATCAATTACAGATTAATCTGCCCCACCGCCGCCGCCCCCCACCCCCACCCACCACTCCCGACAGCGCGATGTTGGTGCGACAGTTTTCGACGATGGCGGGTTTCAGTTCAGATGAGACGCGAGGCCTCAACCTCAACCTATGCGCACCGAATCGCTCCCAAATAGAGAATGTGCAGGTGTCTGAAATTTTGTGAGTTTCATCTTTAAGATAACACTGATAGAAAAACCGAGTGCGATGATATCCTTGGTTTCTAAATTGGACGATTTTGGGAGAAAATATGACAAAATGACCTAATGTGCTAAAATACATGTGTTTAAATGGAAAATGCCGCCAGATGACGTCATAAGGCGGCACATTTTCTCACTTTTAAATCTATTTGTCTCCAATTTCCCACGTCGGAAAAATTATGAAAAATACTGCGAACTCAGCTCAATAGGATGAAGATGAAGCAATACCATTTTTTGTGTGCAAATTCATTCACCGACGTGTTTCCGAAGAGAACAGTAACGACCAAATTGGTAAGTTACGCTGGTCTTAGAATCGTGTTTCAGTGATTCACTCTCGTAGATCAACTAAAAACAATAAGATCTGTTCAAACAGCATCTCTCAACGTTCATGCAATATTAACCGAGATATAGCGTTTTGAAAAATTTGGTTCCTGACGTCATGTACCGCGGTAGTGAACCCCTTGGTTTCTTCCACCTTGCTTTCATTCGAGTATTACGATGAGTAACCAATGCAAAATGTGTGTCTCACTAACTGTCGAAAGCGAGGTGGAAGAAACCAAGGGTGTAACTATCGCTCATTTAGTAGGAAATGACTTCCTTATTCCCCATACCATTGCTAGTCTGAGGAAAACGGATCCTGCGGTCCGTGAAAGCAAACTTTCCAGAAAAGTGGAGTAAAAAATTAAGTTTTTGAATTTGTATAATCTATAGCTTTCCCGAGCCTCTACAAGGTTTCCCTAACTGATCCACCACCTTGGTTGTGGCTATCATGCACGATGGTGTAACAGTTGGAAATGTGTCCATTATTAGTAAATAAATAAATAAAAAATGAGAGACAAAGTGGTATATCGACGGTGAAACTACCAAACCACGTATCTCGTTTGCGGTGTTTAAAAATCTACGCTCACATTTTATTTTTTTGAAGTAGACCAAATCAATATCATTCCTTGAAATTTTCACGGAATTTTCTCCGCACAAAGAGGAAAAATCACAGACATTTTCAATACTAGATGTTAAGTAGTTTTTCATTTAAAAAATAGACAGGAAGTCTGCGACGTCGCAAACCGAGATACGTGGTTTGGTAGTTTCACCGTCGATATGTCCTACAACGATGAATACCGTCGCACTCCGTTACTGGTACCTTCCAAAGTGCGGCGCAATATCCCTGAAACCACGCGTCCTCACTCAGTTAAAGGCGAATCCGACGAACAATTAATGCGAATTTCATTATAACGCTTGGCTGCAACTATTCGAACTCCGTGGATGTCTGTGTTGCCTACGCATTGAAGTGAAGGCGTTTTGACCCTCCAGGTACCCAGCGCTTTGCGCGTAGCACATAAAATTCACCTCGCAAAATTTGTAGGATCGACGAAACAGAATTTGGCTCTCACTGATTTCGAAATATCCTCGACCTCGGCTAATATTCCTGCTGTAAATGGGGAATAAGCCTACTTATATTTTATTGCCCACAAACATCAGTAGAAATTCTACTCACATTATTAGAGTATTCTACTGATATTTTCAGACAATTTCTTTTCATATCAGTGCAGTTTTTTCTCGTTGTTTTAAGGTACAGTTTCTGACTAGAAAGCATCTACATACCATGTAAAAGGTAACACAAAGAACCCTCTCTGCATCCTAAATTTTTCTGGTGCGTTGATCAGTTTCTGACTGGTCAGATATCGCAGATTTAACGTTTGTCCTAATATCGAATGGATCTCGATTCTCTGCTTGTATGAGGGTGATTCCACTATGACGGTAATGTTGCCAGTTTAGTTTCTAGCGTTTTGACAGATATACAACAAATTAATCGAAATAGAATGCAACTGTTATTCATGGCAGGATTCACCTACCTGCCGCCCATGGGCCGCCTGTATTTTGCCGCCCCCTTCTCATTCGTTTTGAAACTCGATAAAAACCGTCAAATGAAAATGTCAGCGGGGGCGAGGTGCGTAAGATGCATTTACTCGTGTTGAACACATTTTTTGGGAAAGCCCTGTCAACACTACTAGCAAAAGATCACGGACAAGGCCTTCCGTTCATAAGAAACGAACGAAAAAATCATGAAAGAACAAACATAAATGTGGACCAATGATTTTAACTTCCGCCGCCGCGCCGCGCAGACCGCACCGTGTTGGACGCAGTGCGTGAAGTATTCATGCAGCCTGGTAGGCGCTATGCGTTTCACGCTGACCGCAATGACCGCACTGTGTTTGATGCAATGCGTGAAGTATTCGTGCAGTCTTGTAGGCGCTAATATGTGGCGCTCATATATCATTTCTCTCCAAGTCGCGCCGTTCTAGGCCAAATTGCGTGTTTGGTCTCTCTCTTAACTCGACTTATTGAAGGTGCTGTCTTTTGTATCACTACGAGACGACAAAATTAGAAATCACTATACTCTCAGGAAATGAGAGATTTTGTCGCCTTTTCTCGTTTGTAATTTTGTTTTTATAAATCCGATTTTTTTTTATACCTTAGATTTGCCGCCATGGGCCACGGCCCATGTGGCCACCCCCTTAATGCGGCCCTGCTGTTATGGGAGAAACTCTTTTGAAGTTGTGACCCTGCATTGATCCATGCAAAAAAATATTAGAACTTATCGTTACTAAGACTTCTAGACCGTTAAATTGTCTGGCGATCACGTAACCGACAACCCATTTTACGGTCTGTATAAGTCTAAGTGATGATAATTTCTAATAATCTATTGCATGAAACTTATGCGAGTGCTTAAATAAGACGATTTCCTACTGCAATTATGTTATTTTTCTCATTAATTTTTATCATATATGTTTTTGTTTTTATTTGTCTCATTTTCTTGACAATACTTGTAAATGATACTGGCGACAATATATTCGTGTTATCGTGAAATCACCCATTAATGGGCATACAACATATAAAGAGATCCTCTTTGCCTTTTTCAAGTCGTCATCTTCGGTAGGGATTCTATTACGTAAAAAATGAGTATCTTCCCATTTCCTGAGTTGTTCCAAAAAAATCAATAAAAACAGAGGCGGATCTAGCAATTTGACAACACTGAATTTCCTCAATTTAAGCCGATGCTAAATAATCGATTATTGTCGTTGTCGGAGTACCTGGCCCCTCCAAGAATCGATACATTTCCATATGTTTAAATGGAAAAACGACAGTGTATTGCCAATTTTCTGGATACGCCAAAGAATAAAAAGCATTATGAAGTTTAAAAAATGCTCAAAGGTGCAAAAGCGGAAAAGAAGGAAAGGAGAGGTCGCTCTCCAAGAAGTCGCTTCTGCGCAGAGAAAACAACCAAATTAAACGGTGCGGCCAGAATAGCAAATCGTAGTCTCTGATATGCGTGACGCTACAGATCCGTCTTCTAAATAATTATGTATACATGAGCGATTTGCGAAATTTCTCGACTCAGAACCGATCCATCTTCTCAGCTCGCAAGACCGAAAAAATCCCCGGTCAACCGATCCCGAGGAAGACACACCAGCAGTGGCTCAGACAAGGGGTGCGTCTGAGACCAGCCCGGAAACAAACGCGCTGCATCCGTAAAAAATGGACAATTTAACGCTTCGTTTAACCGGGAAAAAGTGGTGAAAAGAAGGCGATAAAATTAGCAAAGCGACCGACAATTTTATTAGAGTAATCGTCGGAGGTCGGCGGTATGATTTTAAAATAGGAGCGTTTGACGACAAAGACTGTTTTGATGTTTAATTAATCACTTAGCTCGGCCAGGGGTGGTATGTTGGTCGCGGACCCGTTGAGTCTCGAGGACTAAAAACGGCGTACACGCGAGGGCTGTCCAATCCAGTTACGCGGTTTTTGTCCAGGGGTGGGGGCTCGCGGTGTCAATACAGCCACGGTTACCGCCTTGATTAATTGATCACTTTTTGTGCCGCCCGGGGATTCTGCGCCTGAGCGCGAGGTGCTGAAAAATGTTTTGTTGTGATCGCCATGGTAAAAAAGCCCCGGGCAGTTATGTTGTTTAGGAGTGATTCTTTTTGTTCACTCCTCTTCCGTCTGTCGACGCGGCGGAGACCGAGGCTCGGCGACAATAAATTTCAAATTAAAAGGCAAATGGGCGATTCGCTCGATGATGGATGCGGCCTGCTCAACTGATGAATTCATGGACCATTAAGTGGCATTCCGGGGCCGTATCCCCGAGGCATTGTTCTCAATCGTTCCTTCAAGCTCCCTGAATTTAAGAGACCGGTTACGTTTACAGCGCCTTTTAGGGCCCTATAAGTCTTGGAGATCATTCATTCAATATGGGATACGAAAATCTGAACTTTTTACCCCTCCCATCCTCCCCCGTAACGTTCCCGTAGGGCAGGTCAAAGTTCCCTTAAAAATGCTTGACGCTATTCTTGACGCCCCCTCATTTAAACAGATAAACGGCTGGTAAACATCAGTTCTCCCCTTCCTTGTTTATTTGTGAAAAAATGATCAGGGTAAAAATGGAAAGAGAACAAAGACAATGTGCAAACTTTCAAAACAATGTAACAAAACCAACTTTCTGTCTGGAAGCCAATGTATGGTTCTTGGCGAGGTTTGTTAGATTCAACTTTATGATTTTAAAGCTTTTTAAGAGATTGAATTATTACTTGTTTAGGTACACCACTTGATTGTAAACGGGAGAAAAGGATTTTTGACCACGGCGTCAGTAGAACGATACATATCGAGTCGCGCCGGAAAATTGATTTTCGCAATTTCGACGTAAAAAACTTTCTAATTCTAGTGAATAATCAATTTGTACGCAACAAGTTAGAATTTTAAACAGCTTTTTTTTAAAAAAAAACTACTTCATTTGCGCCGCAAATTTTAAATCACCCTCACTCTCGTCGGATTGGTTTTGCATTTTTTGGCAATTTTGACCCAAAATGTAGAACACTTATCCATACGCTAGTACCATGCAGTGACCCAATTGAGAGTTTTTTGTGGACTATTTCCATGGAAGGTAACGTAGGATATTTCAATCGTGAATTGAGGGAGCGAGGTTCTGCACGAGCTAGGTTAGTCAATCAAAATTTTAAAATTTAGTTTAAAACTCGCTGGCGGCGAATTATTTCATTTCATGCAGACGCGTTGTGAGAAAGCAGTTCATCATCCGTGCGGCGTAGTATATTTTGTCATCAACCAGAGCTCTGAGGATTGAAAAGCAGAGTTACTTCTGAAATTGTAAAGCTAGAGTCTGAGATATCTATCTTACTGTTAGACTAGATCTGTAGACTGATCAAGACAAAAAATTTCGAATGTATTAAAATTTAATAATTTTGGGGAAATGTGGTCCTAATAAGAAAAATAGGGTATTTTTTCTTCGGAAAATACACTAAAAACACCATAATATGGCCCGAACTGCATGTAACAAGGTAGAGAAATGGTGCTGGGTCCACACCATTTCGCGGGGAAAACAAAGCCAAGATATTCCAAAAAATTTTCAATCGGAGTCAATTTTTTTTAGAGCAAAAATTTTTTGACTATGATTGAAATTTTTTTGGAATATCTTGTCTTTGTCTTCCCCGCGAAATGGTCCCAGCACCATTTCTTCACATTGTTGTCCTAATATTGCTCAAACGTTTTTATCTCAGCTCGATGAAGTTCATAACAGCTCTAGAAGTTACAGGAGTGTCCCTTTGTCCCTGGCGAGGCGGCTCCTCGAAGGGCCGGCGGGACTGCAGCGTCATCTCCGACGAAAAAGTATCAAATCGATCAATATCAAAGAACAATTAGGCTACTTGACACCGAATTTGGGGACTCGGTCCCTCGGTCAAAAATCGACTCCAGCTGTTGCAGATCAAATCCAGAGCGTGCTCGGCGGTGGCAGTGTAACTGATAAGGGATCCCGTCCTCGTCACTCCACGCGCCCTCTCCCGCCACACCCGTCCCTTCCCATCCCTTTCCATCCCCTCCGCCTCCCGTCTCCGACGCCGACCGCAACTCCATCGCGCAATTTGTCAAATTTGTGCGTTAATAAACGAGGACCAAGTGGAAAAAGACTCAAACTCCTTCCAGAGCTGCCCGCTTGTCTCGGATTTCTGCTTTGTTCATATGTCAAGGGTCCTCGTTGGAGCAAAAATGTTTTAAAAATACTCACTTTCAAGTCTTCAATTTTTTTAATATTTTTCCAGTCTTTTGATTCGGAAGACGAGGACGGAGTGAACAGAGAAGGAGGGAAAGAAAAGGAGGGGGAAAAGAAGGAAAGGAAGAAAAGAAAAAGGGGTTGTGAGAAAATGAAAAATATAGGAATAACAAGGAGAAAATGGGGAAAAAGAGGAAGAAAAATACGAAGAAACGGGTACTTTTCTTTTTCAGCCGCATTCTCCTCCTCTTTATCCTCTCATCCTTCTTCTTCCCCTTTACTTTTTCTTCCTCATCTTCCTCTTTATCATTTCCTTCTTCTTCTCCCACTTTATCTTTACCTTCTCATTACTCTCCTCCTTTCTCCTCTTTCTCCTCTCTTATTTCTTTCTTTTCATCCCGTTTTTCTCTTATTCTTTTTAAACTTCCTCTCCTGCTGCCCTTCCATCCATTTTCCACCGCTCTCTCCGTGTTCTCTCCAACTCAAATCGTGGCGCGAAGTGCTAATTTTTCGCAAGGAATATAGGGGCAGGGGGGTATAACCACAACCTGATGCAACTGAAGAGGGAACCAACAACCCTACCCCCTGTGTATACCTATCAATTGAATAGGTAATCACTTCGGTTTTCAATTTCACAAGATGAGCTCAAAACTCCACAGTTTGGCAAATCTGTGTGTTCCTGTTGTTATAGATGACGCGGATTAAAAATAGAAAATCTGTCAAATCGAGTGGAAGGCATCAGGCTCGGTGGAAATCAGCGTCGCGAACGCGAGGTGGTATCTTTGAATACGCGTTCGGGCAAAATGAAGCGTTACCCACTTCGAAATAAGGTGATGACTTACTGTTACTGTGCGCTTCCAGTCCGTCATGGGCTTCATTTTAATTGTTGAACTTTAAAAAATGAAACACTCAAACTCAGCGAGACCATTATGGTCTTTTGCCGTTATTTTTTTGTCTCGACTGACGGGGATCGTGATGGGGGGGGGGGAGGGAGCCTAAAAGCAAAGACCTATATATCCAAGGAAAAAATAACACCACTTTCAAGTTCTCGATGAAGTGCTTAAAATTATTACCTAGTCCTGTTCTGTCTCGTCAGCGTTTTATTTCAAAAAGAATAGTACGTCTAAATTTCCTATACGCTGCAAACTTTTTTTTAAAAAAAATTCAAGAAAGTAGGGCCATGGATAAAAGAGAGCCGAAAGAAGTTATCCAAATCCGTTTTACAAACGTTTGAAACATTTTAATTTTTTTACATAATACTTAACAAAATGTGCGTGCGTCTCAAATTATTAATCAGGCTATAAGCTATTGAACTATTTTAAACGAACATAAGTTTTCACACATATTTAGTTCAGAAAGTTTTGATTTCTGACAAGTTCGTTGTGAGATGCTTTTCCTACATCTTACGTATATCCCTGCATGCAAAAATCCTTAGTCATTAGTAAAATTGTGGAAATCCAGGGCCGGATTCACCTACTTGCCGCCCATGGGCCGCTTGTATTTTGCTGCCCCCTTCTCATTCGTTTTGAAACTTGATAAAAACCATCAAGTGAACGTGCTAGCGGGGGAGGGGTGCATAGGACGCATTTACTCGTGTTGAACATATTTTTTGGGAAAGCCCTGTCAACACTACTGGCAACAGTTCACGGAATTTAAGTTTCGTAAACCTATCTCTGTGTGGACAAGGCCTTCCATGTTTGGCGCAAAGCGTGAAGTATTCAGACAGTCTTGTAGGCGCTTGCGTTTCACGCTGACCGCACTGTGTTTAGCGCGATGCGTGAAGTATTCACGCAGTCTTGTAGGCGCTATCCGTTTCGCACTGACCGCAATGACCGCACTGTGTTTGATGCAATGCGAGAAGTATTCGTGCAGTCTTGTAGGCGCTACTATGTGTTACATGCCGATCGCCGCGCCGAGGGCTTCTCCTTTTCATCTCAAGTCCTCGTTATCATTTCTCTCTAAGTCACGCCGTTCCAGGCCAAATTGCGTGTTTGGTTTCTCTCTTAACTCGACTAATTGAAGGTACTGTCTCTTGTATTACTAAGAGACGACAAAATTGGAAATTACTATACTCTCAGTAAATGAGACATTTTGTCGCCTTTTCTCGTTTGTAATTTTTTTTCCTAAATCCGATTTTTTTATACCTACACTTAAAAAAATTCCAAATTCTTGCCGCCCCTTAGATTTGCTGCCATGGGCCGCGGCCTATTCGGCCACCACCTTAATCCGGCCCTGGTCATTATAGTAAAATTGTGGAAATCTCAGCTTCAGAGATGGTAAAATGACATTCAATGGCAAAAACCACTTCATGCTCCGATCCGATTGAAACACAACATCAAAACGCGTATAAATTCCATGAACTTTTCATATCATTATACTTCATTTTAATACGGAAAACTGCCAAAAACTAACGCTACTTTTGTTGTTCAGGAAAATCCATCAAGACTTCATCACATTCATTTCCCATATTTGAGGAGCTCGGAGGATAAGGCGCATAAGTGCAGTTTTTACTATTTCGAGAAATACATGATTGAAGTATCGAAATTATGGCCTTATGGCGGAACGAAAGTTCCAACTAACTTTTTGGTGCTTAAAAATTGGAATTTGGGAGCGAATGTTTTACAGAACATGCATTGAGACCAGTCTCACTCGAAATCATTAATATCTCAATTTTTCAAAAACTGTATCTATGCGCCTTGTCCTCCAAGCCTCTCATTTATTCTTCGCTAGATTTTCACAACCCGCAGATACACCCTTATGATCGCTCTCAATGAGGCTTTGAGGCAGCCTGTACAAGAAACACACTCAAAGTTCCAACTCGCATTACGTGGGGGCTGTCGAAAGTTCCAACGGCGGAACTTTCGACACACCCTGTAGAATTATTACTGCTCTCTTTTTCTATCATGCCCATTGTTTCGAGTCACATATTGGAATGTTTGGCCGATAATAATAAACAGCTTTGAGCACTCACTAAAGTGGTTCGGGGTGCAGTATGGAAATGTCAAATAGCATCTGTCACCACCGCACTGCTTGAGCCCCCCGCCCCCCATCCCGACCCTCCTCCTTATTTCATCCCCTAACTCTCACCCCTTCCCGACACTTTCACTTCATCCACGCACAAGAGGACGGTGTTTGAAAATTATGGAGAAAAACCATTTCATAGTGATGTCCTTGTGCACCTAATAGGTCGTTCCCCACAAGAGGGAACGCAACCTTGTTCCAAGATCGAAAAATTCACTTACACAATTTACTTGTTTACAAAAACATGACTTTGCTATAACTTCCTTTAAAACTTTTGTTCATTTTTGGCACCGGTAGAAAAATTAGTGAAATTGTCGGTCCGAAACGCCTAAAAATTTCCTAGAAAAACAAATGAAACTTTCGAGTGAATCATTTGCAATATTAAAATGTAGTTATTGCTCTCGTCTAGGAAACGACCAGTATTCTGCCGTGCTAAGGAGGAACGCCGTATGAACATTCGAGAGTTGCCAAATTTCCTTCGATAAAATGTTCATTTCCGAGGATTCTTATGAAACTTTTCCCTTGAAATTTTTTGGACTCTTCGGTGGAATTGCGAGTAAAGTTATTTGAAAAATTTGAAGAAAAATATTCATAAATTGACCAAGAGATTCGTGATTCATCAAGGAGAATTTGGCAAAGCCTGAAGGCTCATACGGCGTTCTTCCTTAGCTCGGCAGTATTGATCAATTGTGTGAAAAAAAACGGAGCTTCAGTTGAACAACTGCGAACTTCCATTCATACGACCCACTATTTACGCTTTAGGTTCAGTTTAGGTAGTAACCAAAAAGTTTCGGTTGTTGAAACTGTACTCCGGCTCAAGTAACCATGAAGTCTTCGTTGAAAACGAGTCGCATTAATTTCTTAGAGGAAACAAGCATTATGCTTGTAGTAATAGCAATTCCTTTCAATTAATAACTAGGAGACCGCACTGGAAAAATAAGTCGCTTGGATCTAGAGTCAAGGCTCTTGAAAACATTGATAAGAAAAATTACTCTTGATTCGATCGGATTTTTGCTTGAATCAAGAGGAAATCCTCTTAAATCAAGAGGCTTGGCTCTTCGATTGAAGGAAAATTCGATTGAATTAAGAGTATTTTTTCTTGTCAATGTTTTTAAGAGTCTGCACTGAAAAAAAATTCTCGGCGTTTTTACCAAGGTCCGTTGGTACCTTTACCATCTCACTTTTTTTACCAATTATTGGTAATTTTACCAAGACAGACTGGTAAGCTTACCTAAAAACCGGTATTTTTACTGTTTTTTCCAGGTAAGAATACCACTTTTATTGGTAATCAATTCTCGGTAACTTTGCCATTTTATCTCGGTAATTCTACCACAGTCGATACAAAATATTGGCGTTTTTACCGGGGTCCAGTAAAATTACCGAGAAAGTTTCATAATTTTACCGAGATTTCTCGGTAAAATTACCAATTCCATAAATGCTAATTTTACCAAGAAAAAACTGGGATCAAATAGAACCCTGAATTCTTGGTAATTTTACCCTTTTCTTAGTAAATACACCGAGATTTTTTTTTTCAGTGTGGACTCTAGATCCAAGCGACTTTTTTGTTTCCAGCGCGGGTTAATATCCCTGTGCTAACCAAGGAATTGATAAGAATCTGGCTACTTACATATGATAGATTTCAATTGTAGGGAAGCTTTTCGCATTAATTTACAATTTATCGGGCTCAAAAATCCGATTCGAACACCAATAACGGCCGTTATTGGCCATCTGAAACTTCGTTTTGCCTGCTGTGCGACGGAGGGTCGGTTAACGTCTCGGGGCCCCGCCTCGCCCCGCCCCTCGCCGTATAAGCGAGTCGATTTGCCCGGGTGAAAATGAAATAAGAATTGGAATTGGCGCAAGACAAAAGGAGGAAATCCTCACCCCGTTATTCGCTTTTCGATTCGCTTAAATCCATCTATATCGCACGATCTCTCTCTCCTACATTCAATCTTCCTCGCACATCGGCCTCTTTGTATTCTATCGTTTTTCGGTTGATGTCTCTACTATCCGAGCTCCAGCTTACAAGAAGGAGGATGGAGAGAAACTCGGGGCACCCCCTGGCCGCTACGACAATCCCCAGACAACACTTCGCGCCCAATAATAATCGCTCTTCACGTCAAAAATTCAAATATAGAACAGTCTCATCTTAGGGGTTATTGCCTGCTGACAGTCTCAAAGGATAATTTGCAGGTGTCTGCAATTTGATGAATTTCGTGTTTAAGTGGAAACTACTAAGTGAACTGAACACGAGGATACCCTTGGTTCATGAATTGAACAATTATTGGAGAAGACATGACAAAATGATCTAATTTCCTAAAATATGCGTCAGTTTAAATGGGAAATGCCGCCAGATGACGTCACTAGGCGGTGCATTTTCTCACTTTTAAATCTATTTTCATACTATTTCCCATATCAGAAAAAAATTATAAAGAATACTGTGAAATCTTGGCCCGGTGGATCTCTAGAACGAATTATGACAAAAAATGAAAATGCAAATAGTTTACAAGGTAAAATTCCTTATTTTATCACCAAATTTCATGAACTGAGGGTCAAATTTAAATGACTTCAAGAAAGCGATCTCGTTCAAGAGTCATCCCCTGCAAATAGTTCTAAAAATCATTGAAATGGGTTCAGTTGATCTCTAGAACAAACTTGGGCAAAAAAGAAACCTAGGAGACTCATATAGCGTATAGGTGAAAAAATGTCTCTCCGAAATGATTCCGAGAAACCTGAGTTTTCCTTTTAAGTTACTTCATCTTGAATAAAAATTTTGAGGAAGCTGTGGATTTTCTTGTATTATTTTTTAGCTATATTAATAAAATATGCATTATTCTTACGCTTTATTACCACTCAGAAACTTCAGCTGCAGAACAGAGAAAGCGTCAACAGCAAGGTTGGAAGATAATTCATTACGAGGCAAGATTTGTAGACAACTCACAAGGCACATATCCGCGAATAAGCAACTATTACCACACAGAGGAATTCTTTGGCCTAACTCTAAAATTGCAGGCGAAAGAGCTGTGTACATTCCCTTCGTCATCTCTTCGTTTCAATGCTGCTTCTTCTGTATTTTCTGTCAGAAAACGATGAGTCTGGTGAAACCTAGAAACCAATTTAGCTAGCTGCCCTTATATTTAACCCCACATTCTCATATTATAAAATTGACCGCTATTTAATCACCATTCGGCCTCACCAGGCGCATTTTTTGAAGTGCAAAGTTCCTTATGAGAACAATATTCTTGCCGGCAATTTAAACTTTTTTCAGAGTTGCTCCTAAGATGAATCCGCTTTGTGGGGAGCCCACTTAGTTCAACATTAATTAAGATATATTTTTAACAGCACAAAAACGTTAAGTTGTAGGTATCACTATTTTAAATTTCCATACTCTCTTATATTTTTGAATTATATACCCCTTTTCAGAGAATTCTAATTGTGTGACCTTTATCTTATGACAAGTATACCCACAATAATTTATTTTCGATTACTTAATTTCATAATTTACATATAAATGGTAAACAACGTCTAAACTTTGTTTTTTTTTTTATTTTTTTTTTTATTATTTTTTTTTTTTTTTTATCACACTGAAAAAAACGCTCCGGCCGTGGAAGCCGTACTTACGGGCTATATAGAGATACCGTCCGTGTTCCGGGCTCAGAGGCCGAAAGTTCCGAGCGTAGCACCCGGAGCAATCGAAGCTACGGCTTCAGCACCCGGAACTTTCGGCCTCTGAGCCCGGAACACGGACGGTATCTCTATATAGCCCGTAAGTACGGCTTCCACGGCCGGAGTGTTTTTCTCAGTGCATTTTTGCGTTAAGGGTTTTATTGCACCTATTTCCATGATTTTCAGACGGATTAAAGTCGCTCTCCCTACTGAAAGGAGCAGATTATGGAGCGACTATGAATATGTCTCTTACTGGGATATCCCCATGGGACCGTGCAAAAAATGTCTTAGCATCGAAAGGGTCTGGCACTTGGCATTGGAATGTACTTTCGTGTCCAGCGGAGTGCCCAGTTGTCGGCCGAGTATAATTCACTGTGCGAGCGGTCCTGTTTTTCCCCCAAGTCGTCCGTAAGGAGTGGCTTGTTTTTCCGCAGTTTACAAACTTTATTTTTCATCTATTTCCCACCCCGTTCTCTCCTTCCGCCCTGCTCGGCCACTTTCCGCCCTCATCCACGAGCTTATCGATTTCTCTCTCCCACCCTTCCTCCTCTCCTCACCACGAGGCTCTCCTCTCTCTCTCTGGCAGGTTGATTGCTCACTTATCTATTTATCATGCCGGCGCGCGGCGCGCACTGTGTTATTTGGCCCTTTTAACCTGGCCACACCTATTTAATAGCTGAACTTGCTCAAATAACGAGAATATTATCCAGTCACTCAGGCGTTTTTCATCACGGAAAAAAAGTGTCAGGGGTTATCTCCTGAAATTGTGGTACTGCCCCAATTTGTTGGATGATGTGGACATTTCTGATTCATTGTATTAGTACCGCAACATTTGGGTGCGAATTTTATTTCAAGGTTCCTATTAACCCTCTTGAGAAATTCTACCCGGTTCTGTCTGATTAATCGTATCAACACTAATCGACACCGCTGCCAACAAATTAGACCCGATGATTTTCGATGGATCGAACTTCTATCAGGACGACCTCGCGAGATGGTACACCGGAAAAAACAGTTGCTTGGATCTAGAGTCCAGAATCTCAAAAATATTGGCAAGAAAAAAATACTCTTGATTCGATCGGACTTTTTGCATGAATCAAAAGGAAATCCGCCTATATCAAGAGGCTCGGCTCTTCGATTCAAGGAGAAGTCGGAATTGAATCAACACTGAATAAAAATCTCGGTGTATTTACTGAGAAAAGGGTAAAATTACCAAGAATTCAGGGTTCTATTTGATCCCAGTTTTTTCTTGGTAAAATTACCATTTATGGAATTGGTAATTTTACCAAGAAATCTCGGTAAAATTATTGACTTTCTCGGTAATTTTACTGGACCTCGGTAAAAACGCCAATACTTTTTATCGACTGTGGTAGAATTACCGAGATAAAATGGCAAAGTTACCGAGAATTGATTACCAATATAAGCGGTATTCTTACCTGAAAAAAAAAACAGTAAAAATACCGGTTTTTAGGTAAGCTTACCAGTCTGTCTTGGTAAAATTACCAATAATTGGTAAATAAAAGTGAGATGGTAAAGGTACCAACGGACCTTGGTAAAAACGCCGAGAATTTTTTTTCAGTGAAGAGTATTTTTTCTTTTCATTGTTATTAAGAGTCTGGACTCTAGATCCAAGCGACTGTTTTTTTCCAGTGTACCAAAATCATGATTCGTCAGTCATCATATTAGAAGTTCCGAATTCCAACAAACGCAGGTGCAAGAGTAGATCCGAACCTTAAAATAAAATTCGCCTCTAGCGGTTTTGGCCAAGTTTGGCGGTGAAATAGCCTGGTGTGCGGCGGGCGGAGAGAGAGATTATCGGTGTACTCCTGTGGTTCATTCCACGGGGGAAGATCGGCGCTGGTCGGGGGGATCAGGGAGGATTATGATCGCTCGCAATACCGAGTCAACTAATAGGACTCTCGTTCCCTCTCAAATTGTTTTATCGCAGTTTATTTATGGCTTTTCTCGTCTCCCCGCCGACGGAGGGGGGGGGGAGCTTTTCCTCCGCAACTTCCACGCTCTCGCCGTTCTTTCCAGTGATTTTTCTTGACCCCCATAGTAACGTATTAGACAGTAGCGTGGCGTGAATTGCGATTTATCGATTGTTCTGACAATTAAACCTATGGTAAAAAATCGATTATTAAGGTACTCGCTGCGAACACCCTAATAATCGATCCTTTTCCATAGGTTTAAATGGAATAACAATCGATACATCGCAAAACACGCCACGCCACTGGTATTAGAACCAGTGACGTGGCGTTCTTTGCAATATATCGATTGATCCGTCAGTTAAATCTGTGGTAAAGGATCGATAGACAGGGTGTTCGCAACGAACACCTTAATAATCGATTCCTTACCATGGACTCAAATGGGGAAATATCGATAATCGATCATTCCCGCCACGCCACTGATCCGAACGAAAGCTGCCTTTTTCCAATCACGGTTCGAACCCGATTTATTTTGACATTCCTTCGTGTTTAACGCACTTTAATATCAGAAGTAGTACCAGTACGTATGAGGATGTATTTATCAGTGGCGTATCCAGGATAGGAGAGAGAGAGAGTAGTATAGCCTCATGCTGCCATGCTAAGGAAGATCGCCGTATGAACCTTCAGGCTATGCAAAATTTCCTTAGATAAAACGCAAATTTTCTGGTCAATTTATGAACATTTTCCTCCTAATTTTTCAGCTAATTTAGGTCACAATTTCATCTAAAGACTCTGAACCCTTCAAGGAAAAATATTCACAACTTTTCCAAAAAATAAACATTTTATCGAAGGAAATTCGGCAACTCACGAATGTTCATACGGCGTTCTTCCTTAGCATGGCAGCATGGTCCTCACCTTGAATGAAAAAAGGAGAAATTGAAGGAGCAGCTAAAGTCACAAAGTACAATAAGTACAGGATAAATGAAAAACCAAGTACGTACATACTACAATAGTTCTACGATGAGATCAAGATAATGACGTGACCACAATATTTTAGTTATTTTATTATTAGGTTTGAAATTTATCGTCCAATTAATTTTTTGGCTGTTTTGTTACTGATTCTTCTCCAAACCAAACTTTTTTGAGACATTCATTGGAAGAGGTAAAATCCGTAAATTTTCAAAACAACATTGTAAGGGCTCAATTTCCATACTTGTTAACCTGTAAGAGTTTATTTTTTTATTCAAACAAATTGTACTTAAAAATATTGTGATCAAGACAAAAACTATGTGCCTTGTATTTGTCTACATGAAAATGTACGAAGGTATTAAAGAACATAGTAACATCAGATAATACAGTTCATGTAAACGACTAGGAATTTTGGAATGCTCTAATTTGTTGTAAGAATATCAAGGGTGCTACATTACTGGTGTAATTAAGGAGTTTATTATCCGACGGTTTCTAAGGTGCCGGGAATGAGAGAATTATCCCAAGTGGCTTTCCCCTTCAGCCACTCTCTGGTCTCTCTGGGTCCACCATTGGAACTAAGTACACTTGAAATTTTGCCTCGCAGTTAGTGTTGCTAAACTGAGTATTTCTTACTTATTTAAGTCTCTCTATCTGGTCATAATAATGTCCTACCATTTGTCATCGCTTACGGGGAAAGTTACCTTAGTCTACGAAAGCATATTTTTCTGTGGATCAATTTTTATCAGTTTTGGTCAAACAGTCGGATTCCAAGGTTCCGAATTTATTATACCTCCCCCCCCCCCTCCTACCCTTAAGTCTTTTTTTTTATGCTAAAAAGTGTGTTGCGGGCTGTTTAATATATGTTTAGAAAAGTATGAAAAAATTTAAGATGAAAAACCGAATCCGTTCTGGAGTTTCTGCCTTTAAAAAAAACATCCGCACATGTCAAAATCACAATCATGAAGAATATGCCGGAGGCACAGTCAGTAATCGCCTGCACTTTAGCAGCAGTAAGCAGCATGCGTGTTAACTCGTCAAATTGCAATAATTTGTACGGACATAGTTTTCTTGAACAAAGAACTTGGAAAGCGCAAACTCGGTTTGGAGCGCCTTCAAATCCTGCGATACTCTCTGCGTTGCGTAGCGGTTAGTTTAGTTGCTTAACCAAACCAAACCCAACTGAGGCCTCTGATTTTACTATATAGGCACTACTCACTCGCGAGAATGCTGGTTGGTACCAAGCATTCAAGGGATGAAAAACGTCTGCTTGAATGTAAAGCTCTAATCTGTACTTTCTACTTTTTTCTTTACTTCTTAATTTCTACATTTTTAATTCAACACAACAGCTTATCATTTGGCGGCGATTGCTAACTGCCTAGAAAAGTAGAAATTTGAATTCAATCACTACATCAATAGATACTTTTGGATCGCATTTAGGAAAAAGGAACCAGCGTGATTACAGGGTTGTAAAAATGTTGCTCTTTAATGAGTATCTAAAAAATCTCCCAGAATAGCGAATAGTTTTTTCTTCCCACCATAAAAGTGTTAATTTTAAAGCAAAATAATTGTGTAGATTTGATTACTGTACATATATCAGGTATTTTCAAAAGAAAAGAAGAAGTTGCACGCTTTTGGAAACACTGTAATCGCGTTGGTTCCTTTTTGCTGAATGCGATCCACTTATACGTTATAATTTGTCTTTTCTGCAGGTATTAACTCAAAAGTTCGCCGCAGCCCAACAGCGAGAAAATTCGAACCGCAAGATTCGAGTCTGTCGAGCCACCTCAGAGTAGCTTTTAAAATATTTAACACAATTAAGAAGCAGAGATTTAAAATGGATTATCTCCCCCTCTTATATTCAGAGGGAACGGTATAAATTAAAGACTCCCCCTGATATTTTTTCCGTTTGTTTTCTTTGGAGTTTCCTCCGTTCCAATCGTGTACATCTGAATGCGGAGGATTCCTCCGATGATAGGAGCCGAGCTTAACCGTCGTCGAGTGTGTTTTTGACAAGACTTTATCCTCTTCTTTTATCGAATTCTTTCCAGTCGTCCTGACTCCC
The DNA here is from genome assembly GCF_918797505.1 of Bemisia tabaci. Classification (NCBI taxonomy): domain Eukaryota; kingdom Metazoa; phylum Arthropoda; class Insecta; order Hemiptera; family Aleyrodidae; genus Bemisia; species Bemisia tabaci. The sequence continues at coordinate 55,851,881 of NC_092794.1, forward strand.
TCCCAACCCCCCACCCCCGCAAGATCTTCCCTTCATTTTTTTTGGTTTCATCTCGTGACGGTGCCCATTCTCAAAGCCCCGTCTAAGTCTCCGTTTCCATAGCAGAAATAAACTCATAATCAAATAAGGAGGGGCCAACGTAAGACTTATGATTATAAAATGACTCGAAGCCTGACTTTTTTCTTCTTTTTTTTCCCTCCGCCGGCTCTCTTATTAGGTCCTTCCTTTCTCTCCGTCTCCCGTATTTTTTCCGTCTTTCCGCCGTTTTTCCTCGAGACAATTAAATTTTCATGACGAGGAGCTTTTTTTTACTTATTAAAAGTTGCTCGTAACCGCTATCTACCGAACACCATGACTTAGTTTTAATTAAAATTTTATTATGCACATTTATATTTAGCCGCCCTCCCGTCTCTCTTTTTTTTCGTCCGCGGGTCCATCGGGCGCCTTGCTCCATCTGGGAATTAATAAACGCTGCATTGCAAGGAAAATTATTTCCTTAAGTCTTTGTTCTTTTCAGCTCCTGTGTTTCTTTTTGCAGGCAAAATACCAGTGGCGTGGCGTGAATTGCGATACATCGATTGATATGTAATTTAAACCTATGATAAAGAATCGATTATCGCTGCGAACACCCTGTTTATCGATCCTTTCCCATGGATTTAAATGGCATAAAAATCGATATATCGCAAAGCACGCCACGCCACTGTTTTGCAGGCAAAATACTTGTGCGGAGGCACGTATTTTTTCCACATTTAAATCTCTACCTCCTTAAACGTGATTTCATTCACGCTCGGTCGAGCTCATTTGAGTCATTAACATTCCAAGGATCAACTATTTACGATCTTTTGAAAGTGTACCGAAAAAAAAGAGTCATAATTTTAACGAAAGTCGAGTTCTGTTCAGTAGTGTTTTATGCATATACCATAAGAGCCCTGCATCTCTAAATAAATAAGGCAGTGAATCATTTTTACACATAATATTAGACCGTCCTCGCAAAAGTGCATAAAGAAAAAAAATTAATAATGGTTGTTCTTAAAAACTATCATGAATTCTAAGTCCAACCTACTTCTCTGATTGTATGGTTACATAGAGCCAGGCCCCGATTACAATCCTACATTGTTACCAGGATCGAGATAGTTATTACCACGCTTGTGTGAAATTTTACCGTATATCAGAAAATTAGGTGAGATCTGTAATTTATGTGCCCGTTTGAAATTGATGTGCCTCTTTGAAATTGATGTGCCTCTTTGAAATTGATGTGCCTCTTTGAAATTGATGTGCCTCTTTTTTTTTCATGTAAACTTCAGCTTCGAAGACACATTTCTGGCAGAAATACTCAAAATATATTTTTAAAATCCTACATTTTCTATGGCTTGCGTATATTCTTGAATTATTCGCATTGAATTCCCAAAATTGAAATGTTTTCATAGTTCTATGTTTTTTATGAATAAAAAATAATGAACTCTATGAAAAAATTTCTTTCAGTTTATCTTTTAATCTTACTCAAGATTAATCTGCTCGCGCTAAAGCCATTAATTTTTTGGATAGATTTCTTCCTTACTAATACATTAATGTCCATGTGGAAAGGCCTCTCTAACCGGGCACTCTATACGTAGTTCAATTAGTAATTCATACTTTGCGATTTAAAAAAAGAAAAAAAGTTTCCATTAAATCTTTTCTGTAAACTGAGCGGCGAGTGCATAAAAAGCATCTCATTCGGACTAGAGCTGGTCGTTTAAATCAATGATGCCTGAATCTCTAACTCCTCGAATTGGAAACTAAGAGACGGGTTCAAAAAGAAAGCAATCATCGTAACAGAATGCGACAGAAACAGATTGGGCTCAGAGGGGTTGTGTTGTATGAAGTGGCTAGAGGCGCTTAGTTTGTTGGGATGATAAAGTACACACAGTAGTGAAATTTACTGAACTAGTGGATAGATTGCTTCAAGTTTAGAAGATAGGATTATCAATCCCCTCTTTTTTCCACATAAATTTACCATTAATCTATGATTTTCTGAAAAGTCTAAATGTATTTAAATACAGACAAGACTGATGCAATGAAAATTGGGGTGTGCCATGCAGTAAACATCTTGAAACAGCTTATATAAACGCAAAATAGGAGGATTAAGTGATAATAAATTGGATTTGGTCTTTAATCGTTTCGTGTAAGAGTTGTCTCCTAGTATGTTTTGTGAATTACATAACATGTTGTGAATGCTAAATGCTCATCAATAATATTACCAAAGTCCACGGTTCTACTACCGTGGAATATCGTGTGCATTACTTACTACCGTGGTAACCGAATAAACCGTGTTCTTTCCTCCGTGCACGTAATTTTTACAACGTGAGGTACGTTTTTCGCGAAAGAAAACAAATCAGTCTCTGACTTTATACGGGATAAATTTTTTGATTGTTAATATTTGTGTGGACCTTGATCTAGACATAAATTTTGGTCAGACCTGCTATAGGCAAATTGCGTTCTCAAATTCCTCTTAATCGGACTTATTTATTTATCTGTTCGGCCCGAAGAAGTTTTTGGCTGACCCAGGATATTAAATTCGCAAAGTCTATGTTTAGATAAAATATATTCTGGCCTTTCCTCAATTTTTTTTTCGGCCAAAATGCTCGCGTTAGAACTAAAATGTAGCCGTAAAAATTGTATACTCTTAAAACCACGTAAAGCACTTTTCATATCTCATTCACACAAAATCAAGTGTCTCATCCGAGCTAATTTCATTCAAATTTGCAAAATTCTGCTGTCAATCAGCAGCGATTTACGGATTCAACGGCTTGCCAACACAATAACAAGATCACAGAAATGCACTGTAAATATTTTCAATCTGCAATGAAAAAAACTAACTTCTTACAATTCTTCTCAGGCCCATACACAAATTAAACCTCTCATACATTACGCTAAATTCCACGCCGAGCTGGGATAAAGTATTATTTACAGAATATTTCTGTGAGAAAAATTATATAAACAGGAATACCTGTCAAATATGCCAAGATATGAAATGTTGGTCCGAGAAAATCATAGGAATTTCATGATGGCACGAGGTATCCTCTACTGCGTTGTGAAGGAGGGGCGCGCGCTGTGCCTCCCGGTAGAAATAAAATAAACTTAAAAACGTCCAGGGCCGGATTAAGGGGGTGGCCACATGGGCCGCGGCCCATGGAGGCAAATCTAAGGGGCGGCAAAAATTTGCAATTTTTTAAAGTATAGACGGTATAAAAAAATTCGGATTTATAGAAACAAAATTACAAACGAGAAAAGGCGACGAAATCTCTCATTTCCTGAGAGTATAGTAATTTCTAATTTTGTCGTCTCTTAGTGATACAAGAGACAGCACCTTCGATAAGTCGAGTTAAGAGAGAGACCACACGCAATTTGGCCTGGAACGGCGCGACTTAGAGAGAAATGATAACGAGGACTTGAGATGAAAAGGAGAAGCCCTCGGCGCGGCGATTGGCATGTAACACATATTAGCGCCTACAAGACTGCACGATTACTTCACGTATTGCATCAAACACAGTGCGGTCATTGCGGTCAGCGTGCGTGAAACGGATAGCGCCTACAAGAATGCATGAATACTTCACGCATTGCGCCAAACACAGTGCGGTCAGCGTGAAACGCATAGCGCCTACAAGACTGCGTGAATACTTCACGCATTGCGTCCAACACGGTGCGGTCTGCGCGGCGCGGCGGCGGAAGTTAAAATCATTATACCACATTCATGTTTGTTCTTTTATAATTTTTTCGTTCATTTCTTATGAATGGAAGGCCTTGTCCACACAGAGACAGGTTTACGGAACTTAAGTTTCGCGCAAAGTTTCGTTAACTTTTGCTGGTAGTGTTGACAAGGCTTTCCCAAAAAATGTGTTCAACACGAGCAAATGCGTCTTTTGCACCCCTCCCCCGCTGGCACGTTCATTTGATGGTTTTTATCGAGTTTCAAAACGAATGAGAAGGGGGCGGCAAAATATATAGGCGGCCCATGGGCGGCAAGTAGGTGAATCCGGCCCTGAACCAGACGCGTGAGTAAACAATACTGCATGAGAATAACTTAAAGAGATTTAACTTAAAATAACTACATAAATCGAGCAACGGTTGCGGACTATACTAAATACATTAAAATTATAATAACTAACTAACTAAATCATGAATGAAAGAAGAGATACATATTTTCTTTTACGTATGAAAGAGATATAAATTAAAATGGGTAAAAACATTTGTTCAAAATTTAGCATTGAAAGGTTGTTAAATTGAAAATTAATGCATAATATTTCGCAGGCAGCCAATTTGCAAGCGGCATGAGTGTCAACTCAGAAAATTACGATGATGAGTAGCGTTATGGTATACTGCCGTGCTAAGGAAAAACGCCGAATGAACCTTCAGGCGTTGCCAAATTTCCTTTGGCAAATCACGAATTTTCGGGAAAATTTGTAAATATTTTCCCTTCAATTTTTCAGATAATTTTGTTCGCAATTTTACCTGAAGCTTCTGAAAATTTCAAGGAAAAATAATCTTAGCCTCAAAAATAAGCATTTTATCGAAGGAAATTTTGCAACTCTCGAGTGTTCATACGGCGTTTTTCCTTAGCACGGCAGTATAGGTCACATTGAATTACTTCAAAAGCTCATCCTCGGCCAGAGGCGCCTTCAAATTCTTTGATACTTTCCGCTTTCCCAGGCAGATAGTTTAGTTGCCTATCTGAATCTAACCCAAGTAAGGTTACTGATTTCACTTCACGCACTCGTAAATGTGCAAACTGATACTGTGCATTGAAGAGAGAAAAAAGTCTTTCTCTCTTGTTTCTTTACTTTTGAATTTTGCATTTCTTCATTCAACCTGAACAGATTACTACTTTTTTCAAATATTTATTGCTAGCTGCCTTCGATATATCGACGGTGATACTATTAGACCATGTATCTCGTTTGTGGTGTGTAAAAATCTCCGCTCCCATTTTGTCACATTTTGTCGAGGGGTCCTCATCGGAGAGTATTTCACGAGGAAAGCAATGGAACTACTTTTAGAACCTCAAAGTTTCGTATAAACGGAGTTAAAGGCGTTTAAAGTTTCCAGATTTTGTCCGAGCTCACCTATCGGCTCGATCCACCGTGCGGCGGAGCGGAGAGAGGGCAGCGATAAAAAGACATCGAGGCTTAGGTGGGGTTTATCAGGCAATTGAGCCGAGGGCCGCCGTCAAAATCAATGTAAGATTGTGTTGTGTTACCACAAGCTGAATACACATGCCAAATAAAAAGGGTATCAAGGATCCGCCGGTATCATGGGACGGGTCAGGGGGCGGGGTCGGCGGGGCCGAGCGCGGCTCTGATTCGTCCCGGCTCCGCTCAAATGGAGATCCCGCGTCCCTTCGTCGACGCCCCATCCCTGAGCCGCTATCAACCACTCGGGCCACGCTAATTTCGTGTTGTGCCCTTCCCGCGGCGCGTCTTGAGTTTTGATCCCTCGATCATCGTCCGCGCGCGAGTGTCGATTTTCCCTCGTTTTTGGATACTTGATCTCTCTGTTCTCGACCTCGGGCGCACAGGACACCGTTGTAATATACAGGCAAACGCCCGAGTTTCGAAGGATATACAATTTTGGATACAACAGGAGTGGTAGTCCAAGCCCTCGCTTAATGAGAGTGGTGAGTAAAGTGTGTGTTCGATTTGTGAAAAAATGATTTTTTTAACTGTGTTGAGTCTCGCGAAAAGCACAGAATGATAAAAAGGTGTTTTTGAGGTTAATTTCCCTCCCTTTAAAATGTGAGGTGGTGAAGGGTTGAGTAGAGGTCCTACCAATATGCCAAAATCTCGCTCATTTTTTCCGAAAGCACCATTGCCTCCACGTGCCAAATGACCAGAGTCTTTATTTCTTCTGTGTTATCTTACTTATTTTTATTAGATTATTTTATTTTGCTTTTTTTTATAATGTGAGGAGGTGGGGGTGATCCTTCCAATATGCCCAAATCTAGATCATTTTTTCCAAAAGTACCGTTGCTTCCACGTGCCAAATGACCAGAGTCTTCAATTCTTCTGTTTTATTTTACTTATTTTTATTAGACTATTTTATTTTACTTTGCTTATTTTTGTAATATGAGGAGGTGGGGGGGGGGGGTTTGAGGGGTGGTTCTGCCAATATGCCAAAATATCGAAATTTTTTTTCAAAAGTACCGTTGCCTCCATGTGCCAAATGACCCGAGTCTTCATTTCCTCTGTTTTATCATACTTTGTATCGTTATCAGTAGCGTTTTTAGCTTACGAAGCACCGGCCAAATTTACCCGATTTTCGGTTTGCAATATGACAACCGGGTTACCCTTAGTTACCCTTTGGATCCTGGTCTTGTATAGTTGAATGACGACTACGATAAAATGCACACAAATAGTTCTTAGGGTTGGCAATGGTGCTATAGGCGTAACATTGCATTGAACTAGTTTAAAGGACCAATTTTGGTGAGCGAAAATCTTTGTTGAAAGTCGAAGGCTGCAACACTGCACTCGCCTTTCAAACCTTCTTAACGTTCTTTTAATTTTCAATCAAATGAGTTGAGCTTATCCTCAATAGAAAGCTATTAAGCCTGTCTTTCAAACAAGACCAAGAAAAAGTCTCTACCTAGCTTACTATTAAAGTCGAAATATTTGTCTCACTACTTTTCGAACGGCCCAGGTAGATAATTCAGGCTTGGAAGATACCTATCATTTTGCCTACCTCAAACATTGAAGGCGACCTAGCTACTTACGTGACTCTACCATTTTACTTCTCATGAAAAAAATTCTTTACGTATGAGGCAAAGGAGGCGTTTTTAGTCAACACTAGATTAGGTCTTACCTTTTCTGTCGTGCTATAAGTGAGAACGCCGCATGAGTCATGAGGCGTCGCCAAATATCCTTCGACAAATCACGAATTTTCAACAAAATTTGTGAATATTTCTCCTCGGATTTTGCGCAGGATTTCTTTCGTAATTTGATCTAAAAGTTCCGGAAATTTCAAGGAAATTCATAACTTTCTTCAAAAATATAAATTTTTAAAGAATAAATTTGGCAACATTTGAATGCTGATACGACGTTTTTACTTAGCACGGCAGTTTTGACCAATGGTCCTGTGTATCCGACCCAAGCTTTTCCCCCATACTTTTTTCTTTAAATCTGCGGTCAGAAAATGCTACTGATAACTATGGTATAGGTAATAATACGTTCAGCACGTGCTATAGACAGTACAGCCGTAGAGGCGTTTTTCAATATTGCTGAAGTTCGACACATTTTTTAGTTGGTTTTTAATGTATGAAATTGTATGCCCTCGTTAGGTTATAAACCCTCGACTGTGCAAGCTATCCGACCATTAAATCATTCATAGAACCGTAAACCGTAGTTTTCGGGTAGTCTTGTCTCCATGTTTCAATCTTCTTTTGTGATGTAAATACTCGTCATTACTACTCATCTGTGCGACTATAAAGACCCTTAAGTAGAAGGAAAATGTCCAGTTTTGAATGATATCATTATAATTGAAAAAATGAAAAGCTTATTTTTGAAAAACTCATTGCAACTTTGGATATACAGCTGATATCAATTTTTTAGCCATCATCAAAAACTTTTCAGTGAATATGTCGCTGGAGAATAATCAGAGTCCAACATTTCTTTTAATGCAATATCACGCAAATATTCAATTATGCTGTATTAAATTGAAATTCTTTATCTTATTTTAATTTTTGACACGGTAGTGCCTAGCTTTATAGAAATGAATTTTATGATAATTTACAGATTATATCAAGGTTGTCTAAATGATTTCTTCATTAACACGTTTTAATGAAATACATTTACTTTATATCATTGGTAAATTTAATAAAATATAGAAACATTGAATAGTGGATAAAAACCTTTAATAATAATAATAAAAAAGAGTAATTAAAATCTGGACACTGAAAGTGTACAAGGAAAATGTTGAAAACGAGATAAAAACATAACAAAGTAATCCAATACAAAAATCTACTATTTGCTATCTTTCTAATTTCCTGTGGGTGAATACAATTCACATGAAGGAGCCAACCGCATGGTGATACTTGGACTATATTTTGCAATAAGGAAACACCATTCCTGGCTCATTTTACAAATCATTCTTATCAAAGGACATTTAGCACCATCCGAAGGATCAAACGGCGTTTTTCCTTAGCACAGCAGCATAAGATTCAGCTACAGCTTACGACACCGGTCCGGTCATTAGTTCTCCTATGCAAATATGTTCATTAATGGATTAACCATCCTAGTGGTCCCTTATTGCAAAATGTAGTCAATGTGTGCTGCTTTTTCTCCTCACAGCAACTGATCAGCACAACTTTTGGATCCACTGAAAAAAAAAAAAACTCCGTCCGTGGGAGCCGAAATTACGGGCTATATAGAGATACCGTCCGTTCCGGGCTCAAAGGCCGGAAATTCCGGCTGCTGGAGCCGTAACTTCGATTGCTCCGGGTTCAGAGGCCGAAGCTACGGCTCCAGCAGCCGGAATTTTCGGCCTTTGAGCCCGGAACGGACGGTATCTCTATATAGCCCGTAATTGCGGCTCCCACGGCCGGAGTTTATTTTTCAGTGTTCTATTTATTAAATTCAATCCAAATTTATAAAATGTTGAAAAGCTGGGAGCTCCTTGTCAATAACTTTTGTTATGATCCTTGACCATGACCATCCGTCCAAGCACTTACCAACATTTTTAATATGATTATTTAATTTCGAAATTTACGAAACTTTTTCTAAGAAAACTAGAATTTGTTTGATGAACATATTCCATAAGGGAAAACACGTCCGCGTGTTTTTTTTAAACGCAACACTTAAAAAAAAAATTGAAATGATCATTGCTTAAAATAAAACAAAGCTCACACTATGTGCCTTTCTTTTTGAAATGGAACTACAATTCCAGTTGCCGGAAGTCAAAAGTAATACTTTTTTTGTTTGGAACGTTTTAAATGAGGAAAGAGATCTATTGTCGTTACCCAGCTTTTAATCGATGCATCTCCTATGTGTGTAAGAATGTCTTACTGTTTAAGGAAGTAAAACCGGTCCTGAACGCATTTCGTATGATAATGGAGTCCCCAAATCTACATGAAGTTTTTGGCAATATTATACACTCGACGGCATCGTGCGGAGAGAATTTAAGTTTAGTTCCACCCGCAGAGCAAACAGATACCCAAATTTTTAAGACTGAAGGTGAAATTTTCAGATGAACGCCTACTTTAGAAAATTCTAATGCATACTTCATTCTCTCGGTGTTCAAATCTCTACGGTTGCTTAGATAAACGACATATCACGCTTTTAAATCATATACAATATTTGTGTTTTATTTGTGTTTATTGACATATTTTGTGCAAGTTATATTTGAAAGAGTAAAACGTCGAAAATTCCAGGGCTCTTTTTAAATCACCATATTGCATGCAAATGTGTGGCAGTGACGTAACCATCATAAAAATTGAATCTTTTTCTATCTAGATAGTTCAAAAGTATATGTGTATTGGAATCAATACTGCAAATTTCAGTATGAATTAATTATCCAAATTCTGGTTATGTTTTTGCAGTTCGATTGGGTTGTTACATCATTTTTTTTAAAAAATTCAGTTTCTAGAACTTGGAGGTGTAAAAAGTATTAGAGCATTTTTTAAAAGAAAAAAATCCTGACCACGAAAACATAGAAAAAAGCTCCGATATAGTTTAAATTAAGGCGCCCTAAAGTTTAATGTTACGTACAATTTCTCAGAAAGTTTATCACTGCATTTTGAGAAATGTACCGGAGATCAATCTGTAAATTTTTTATAGAATTTTTTTTTTGTGTAATGTAGATTGGATAGTTGAATCGGTAATTTTTTTCTCCGCGTATAAGAAAGATAGAGTGTGAAAGGGGTTGCAAGCGTTTGCGCGCACATTCTTCGCACACCGATAGTGTTAATGGAGAATTTGCAGGTATCTGAAATTTGATGCATTTCGTGTTTTAAGTGGTAACTACGGAGTGAACTGCACACGAGGATACCCTTGGTTCAAAAATTGAACAATTATTGGAGGAGATTTGACGAACTGATCTAATATGCTGAAATACATATGTCTAAATGTTAAACGCCACCAGAACTAGACAGTGGATTTTCTCACTCTTAAATATATTTTTATTATATTTTTCTATTTTTTTCTAATCTATTATTTATTATCCAATGTTTTGACTGGAAAAAAAGTCAACGATTCACTGCTAAATGCCCTGCGTTTTTCAGGGTTCGGCAAAGTTCCCAGATATCTGAAAAATTTGCCATCCTGCCCGCTTTTTTTCAAGAAATAGAGAATTTGCACGAAAAACATGTATTACTTCATCTGAAAGTGCTCTAGAAGGTGACTTCGCAGTAATTTTCTTACATTTTTCTGATGTGGGAAATCGTAGTATAAAATATTTTTGAAAGTGGAAAATGCACCGCCTAGACGTCAGTTGGCCACATTTCCCATTTAAGAACATGTATTTTAGCAAATTAGATCATTTTTGTCATATCTTGTCCAATCATCGCTCAATTCATGAACCAAAGGTTTTGTCATGTTCAGTTCACTTAGTAGTTTCCAATTAAACACGAAATTCATCAAACTTCAGACACCTGCAAATGCTCCGTTCCGCATGCAATCGTAGGACAAATTGCTTTTTTTAGTGGAATCATTAAGTTGATGACGTTCAGCAGAGAACTTTTTCTCCCAAAATTAGGTTGATAGCTCATTAATGATCTTTTTAATAACACGGCAAAAGTGGGGGCAGATGATAACCATCCAAGGTTGACAAGAACCTCCTCCCATTCAGAGTCGCAGTCGTTTCTCTGAATCTACATCGGGCTCTCATTGGACTTAGTTTTCATATGATCTACATGTATAAAGTCACTGCATACAACATAGTATTATCCAAGCAACTGTGATAGTTTTAGTTATCATGTGGTGTTTTCAGATCAAGGATTATTCTGCCTTGCTGAGGAAGAACCGCCCGTATGAATATTCGAGAGTCTCAAAATTTCCTTCGATAAAATGCTTATTTTTGAGGAAAGTTATGAATATTTCTCCTTTAAATTTTCATGAATCTTTAGGTGAAATTCCGAACAAAATTTCCTGAAAAATTGGAAGGAAAGTATTCATAAGTTTGCCAGGAAATTCGTGTTTTATCGAAGGAAATTTGACAACGCCTGATGGCTCATACGGCGTTCTTCCTTAGCACAGCAGTATTCGAGAACTTCCCTCCTGCAATTAAATGTTCAACAATCCTCACTGTGCGGCAAGACCCTAGATCGCGGAATTGAGTTACATTTACTGGTGATTACACCCCCTCCTCCCCCTCGCCTACGCGTTCTTTGCCCGTTTCATTAATCCAATTCCGGTAAATAAACTGTTTTTAATCAATTAATATTGGTTTCCGCCATTAATGCGTTCCATCCCTCCCCTACCCTCCCCTACCCTCCCGTACGGCCTCACCCTCATCACGTCGCGCTTGTCTTAACCAGACGAGTCATTTATACGCAAGGAGGAGCTCGAGTGGAGTGGGAGGGGGGGACCATAGAAAAGTTCCTCGAGAGGGATTCTCCGGGTTAAAAATTCAGGACTCATTAATCAGACCCCTTCGAACCAACCAACTGTGTTTCTGGGGTTCGACGATCTTCGAGTACTGCGATTCAAATTTTCCGAGCTTTAATAGAAATATAGAAATTTTGAAACACGAGGTAAAATTGAGTCGTTCAGTACAGAAACGATTAAACTTCGAGGCTCCTAAAAGTTCGTTTTGAAAAAAGAAAAGTGGTGGTACAGAGAGGCCGTTCATAAATGACGTCACATACTCTTTCCAATTCTTCGACTCCTCTCCCCTCCTTGTGAGATTCCATCCCCATCCCACCCGTTTAAACTTTCAAACGCTTTGTGGACATTTGAATTGGAGTTATAGCTTTAAGCGGATTTATTTTAAAAAAGAAGAAGGAGAAGGAGAGGAGTTGAAGCCCTCATTTCTAATTGGTTGGACAGATTATCTCATCTCGTTGTATCACATCGATAACAAATGAACAGGAGGGCGCGAATAGTTATTCATTCAAATGACACCCATTTTGTATTTTGCTCCATAAACTTCGATAGACCGGTCGGCAAAGTTGACCAAGTGGTCAGCGGTTCCGAATCTAGGTCAAGAGATTCCGCGTTCGTATTCTGGTAGTTGCGTCAAATTTTTACGATATGGATCACAAGACAAGGTACGAATTTCAGCATTCTGATACATGTTTCTAAACCAAAATTTCACGTGAAACACGATGTGCACAACGAAAATTACCGAAATCAACTCCTTACGAAGATATTTCATGGTTCTTGATGCGTGAATTCGAACCACCCGCTCATGAAAACTCAATACTCTGCGTGATTCACATCGCGCGCTAAACGTTATCATGACAATCTCTTGCGATATAAAAATCTAGCAACCTCAATATTGACGCATTGGCTCAGCTATAGCAAATTGCTTATAGTTTTGAACAACATATAGTGGGAAATGAACATTGCTCGATTGAGAGGCTTGCTGAAACCGTTGTAGTGCGCGATTTGACTCACGTAGAGCTTTGAGTTTCTTGTGAGCGGGCAGTTCAAAATCCACGTAACCAATGTGAAATAAAAACGTTTATATCTTCATCAGGAGTTGGTTTCAGTAATTTTCGTTGCGCGAATCGTGTTTTACGTGAAATTCTGGTTAGGAAACATGTATCAGAATGCTTGAATTCGTGCCTTGTCTAGTGGTCCATTGAAGAGTGGATCTGCAGAACCAGATCCTACTCGGCCTCAACAACTCCAAAAACCGGCCCTAAAAAAGTTCAGTTCCGTAAACCCATCCTTGTTTGGACAAGACCTTCCATTTATAAAAATAAAAAACGAAAAAATTATGAAAGAACAAACATAAATGTGGTTAAAAATTTTAACTTCCATCGCCGCGCCGACTGCACTGTGTTGGCGCAATGCGTGAAGTATTCATGCAGTCTTGCAGGCGCTATGCGTTTCATGCTGACCGCCACGCCGCTCCGTTCCAGGTTAAATTGCGTGTTGAAGGTATTGTCTCATGTATCACCGAGAGACGACAAAATTAGAAATTACTATATACTTTTACTCTGAGGAAATGAGAGATTTTGTCGTCTTTTCTCGTTTGTAATTTATGTTCTGAATCCGATTTTTTTCTCTCTTTTTTTGATACCTACATTCAAAAAGATTGCAAAATTTGCCGCCATGGGCCGCGGCCCATGTGGCCACCCCCTTAATTTGGCCCTGCATTATGTATCCTTTTCCTTTTTCCCCTCTTTTGCTGAGTGACACTATTATGAACTAAATGGATGTTATATTTCATGAATGTATATTTTCTTTTGTTGCAGAACACAAGCACAAGGGATATTCGGAAGAGTATAATTTTGCAATCTCTATCTAGGATCAACTGATGTAGCTCCTGGCTTCCAATTTAATCTAAGCATATTCTGCTCTAAATGATTTTCATAAATTGAATTACATTAAGAGACTGACAATGAAATCGCGCGGTAGTGTATATTGAGAATTAAAAGCCCCAGGGCAAAATTTTATGAACATTTTAAGGCAGAGATTTTAAAGTCACTAAAAAAAGGTAAAAAAAGAACGTCAGAACTGAGACGAATAATCGATCATCGAGGTCGCTTATTTCACCTTCTAAATGAAAATGTAAGTTTTTCATCATCTGCCTATGCTCTGCGCAGTCAACAGAATAACTGCGGTTGGGAAAATACATCAACAAAACCATGCGGAGCTGGATCTTAGTCACCTGATTTTCACATCCACTCTGGATTCAAAATATCCTTTCAAGCCAACGATTGAAGTTTACGCAGCCTATAAACAATGAATATCAATAATCAAATTAACTGGAATATAAGACTTCTACCCGGATAGTATACCAATGGACGTAAAGAATCATCAATAAAATAGTGTCCTTCACGTGACCAATCTGGGTTAAAACCGTTTCTGCTGAGTAGACACTGAGGTTCATCAAAACGACCCGGTGCATAAAATTTGATCTGAAAATTTTGCGAGTTTAAACGCAACAAATACATCTTCCAACCGGAGAGAAACCGGATCATTAAAATTGGAGCCCAATCACGGAGAAGCGACCTAATGAACCTCTAGTGACCCTATCAGGCGAAACAGCTTCATATTTCATGACCCAGTTTTGCTTCTCAAGGGAGGCATCCATCCTAACCGAAACCAGCTTACCGAAATAGATGTTGTATTCCGAGACGGTCATAGCGTAGCCACTCAAACCTGTTCACCGAAATAGATGGTAAATCCTGGAAGGGCGATAGAGTAGCCTCTGAAACCGGTTTACCAAAATAGATCGTGAATCCCGGAAGGATCGTAGAGCAACTCCAAAAACCGGTTCATCAGAGTGGATGCTGACGCCCGAGAGGAAATAGAGTAACCCCTGAAACCGGTTCACCAGTATAAATGCTGAATCCCGGGAGGATGATACTCCTGAAACCGGTTCGCCAGAATAGATGCTGAGTCGTAAGAGGACAATAGAGTAACTGCCACCGCGCCGTCGAACCGGATCAATCGAGGCGGTGTGGAATCTCGGCGGGCGAATTCCGGAAGACTTCCGATCCGGGCGGGAACCGGTTGCGCGGACAGCCTAGATGCTGAGGCCGGGCGCGGGGCATGTTTTCGGCTATCGGCGAGCGCATGGGTCACCTGAGCAAGTGCGAGATGAAGAGTCGGTGCCTGCCGTTCGCCGTCGACAACCTGCTGGGCGCGCGGGTGCCCCTCCCGGGGTCCGGCGCCGGCGGGGGGTCCGGGCGGGGCGGTGAGGGGAGCGGCGAACCGGTCTGCTCGCCGGTCTTCAACCGGTTCGAGGCGCTCGAGCTGGAGGCCACCCCCGAGTACGGCCACGATGACCCAAGGGAGGACTCCCATTCCAGGGAGGAGGAGGAGCGAGACTCGTCCCAGTCCAGGGAGTCGTCGCCGGGTCATCCTCCAAAGTCTCAATTTTCCGGTAAGTAAGCCTTTTTGGAAGCATTTCAAAATGACATAAAGTCCTAAAGTTTGGGAAAATTTGAGTAGCTGTACTTCAGTCCATTGGGATTTTCCCCGACTCCATCTTAAAGGGGGGATACACGTTCAAAGTGAAGCTTCAAAGTGGTGGCTGTTTAGCCAAAGTGTTGTCATCGATTACCGCGCATTAAGCCCTGAATAGACGATCAAATTCCCGAACCAATTTCGATCAAAGTAGCATCAAAGCGTCGGGAGTCATCAGGCTTTAACTCATTAATTTGCTTCATTTTAAAATGAAAACTTGGCAGAAATGTTACCTGTGGCAGGAAATGATGAATGGTGGCACTCCGTTCTGATCTTACTTTGAACAAAAAAGTGCGGCCCGTCAAAATTTGATGGTGACCACCAGTCATCAGCATGTCTACTTTGATCGGAATTGGTTCGGAATTTGATCGTCTATCCAGGGCTAAAGTGAATAAGCTTCAAAGTGATGGCTGTTTAGCCAAAGTGTTGCCATCGATTACCGCGCATTACATGCGCAACACTTGACTAAACACCCGCCACTTTGAAGCCTCACTTTGAAGCCTCACTTTGAACGTAAGTACAGGACTTTTGATATCATCTAATCGTAAATTAAAAGATTTATGTTTCATTTTCATGCTAGCTAGACACGTTGAAACGTTTGTTGAGACTTGAGAGGCGGACTGGTTCAAAATTTTTCGGGGGACTGGCCGCACTGAAAACAGTTTTAGGAGCCCCCAAACTTTTCCTGATAAAGAGGAGTCAAAAATGAAGGACCCGAGAGATTCTTTGTAGGTGCCAAATGGGGCCTCCAAATTTTGTCTAAAGAGGCATCTGCGGATGCTTTTGGTGAATTCTAGGGGGCGATCGCTCTCTAGTCTTCTGAGTCAGCGAGCTGATTATTGCATACGACAAACAAAGGTTATTAGGAGAAAAAAAGTGATCCTATTGGTGGAAATGGGCGGTTGCAATGGACACAGGAGGTTAGTAATAGACTAATCAAAACAGTAATCCACGATTTTGTTAGTCCATCATTTTCTCCCTTAGGGGCCGTCCCTATAAATTAAGTAACACACTTTTTCGGAACTTTTTAGCCCTCCTCCCTCCACCTTGTAACGCTTTTGTGACGTAGGTCTATAAGGATTGCATTTTGCAAAAAGGAACCAGAAGAATTGCAATGATGCTAAGATTTTGCATTTTCATCCTTTGCAATGAAATTACTGAACCCATGAAAAAATATGAAGTTTACCTACAGGGTAATTTTTGTCTTAAATTTACAGTTTTAGCGAGAAAATAGAGACTGTTAATGGATAATCAGGTTTTTCTTCCAAGACAATAGAAGTTGCTCAATCTAAGCAACATTCCAAGGCTCCCTTCCTTTTTGCAAAATGCAATCCATAAGATCATCCATTTCAACCAATAGGATTGCTTTATTTTCCCTTTGTCGTCTCTGTCTATCGCCTTGTCTATCGATTTCAATAACAAGTCCTCCAGCGTTGCCGGTAAATATTAATTTTCATTCCGGCATGAATGCTCTAATTCCAGATTATGAGGAGGAGCAGGAGGCGGCGGCGCGCCGAGACTCGATGGACGGTTCGTTCCTGAACGCGGATTCGCGGGACCTGAGTTTCGAGCTCCAGCGGCGGCACACCCCGGACGCCCCCGCGCCCGCCCGCAACGGCAACTGCAAAGGCACCTTCAACTTCTTCGAGATGTGCAAGAGCCGGCAGGAGCTGGACAAACAGTACTACGAGAGCGTCTCGCACTCGGATAAGGTCATCAAGAACATCTTCCTGGATCGGTACAGCCCGAGCAAGTTCACGGCGGCCATCAAGTCCGAGGACGCCCACCGGACGCCCGTCGCCGCCGAAGAGGGCGTCACCGTCGAGAAGCCCGAGCTCAAGTTCAGCGTCGACGCCATCCTTGGGAACGTCTTCAAGCAGCAGAATAGTCCCTCAGGTGAGAAATATTTATATTGTAGGGTCCGTCCTGGTGACAGGACAAAATGTCCGAAGATAAGTGTCCAAAGTACAAAAATGTCCAAAGTCAAAAAAGTCCATTTGTCCATCCTCGGAAACGTTTTCAAGCAGCAGAATAGTCCCTCAGGTGAGAAATATTTACACTGTAGGGTTCGTCCTGGTGATCGGACAAAATGTCCGAAGATAAGTGTCCAAAGTACAAAAATGTCCAAAGTCAAAAAAGTCCATTTGTCCATCCTCGGAAACGTTTTCAAGCAGCAGAATAGTCCCTCAGGTGAGAAATATTTACACTGTAGGGTTCGTCCTGGTGATCGGACAAAATGTCCGAAGATAAGTGTCCAAAGTACAAAAATGTCCAAAGTCAAGAAAGTCCATTTCTAAAACAAGTCCAATAATCTGGAATGTCCAATAGCGGTATTATGGCCGAAAACAAAAATGCCCACTGAGGAAGTATGAAAAATTTCTGCCAACAGGTAAATGGTCAGGGCCGGATTAGGGGGTGGCCACATGGGCCACGGCCCATGCCGGCAAATCTGAGGGGCGGCAAAAATTTGCAATTTTTTACAGTGTAGGTTTTAAACAAAATCGGATTTATAAAAACAAAATTACAAACGAGAAAAGGCGACAAAATCTCTCATCTCCTGAGAGTATAGTAATTTCTAATTTTGTCGTAACTTAGTGATACAAGAGACAGCACCCTCAATAAGTCGAGTTGTGAGAGAAACCAAACACGCAATTTGGCCTAGAACGGCGCGACTTACAGAGAAATGATTACGAGGACTTGAGATGAGAATGAGAAGCCCTCGGCGCGGCGATCGGCATGTAACACATATTGGCGCCTACAAGACTGCACGAATACTTCACGCATTGCATCAAACACAGTGCGGTCATTGCGGTCAGCGTGAAACGGATAGCGCCTACAAGAATGCATGAATACTTCACGCATTGCGTCCAACACGGTGCGGTCTGCGCGGCGCGGCGGCGGAAGTTAAAATCATATAACCACATTCATGTTTGTTCTTTCATAATTTTTTCGTTCATCTCTTATGAATGGAAGGCCTTGTCCACACTGAGATAGGTTTATGGAACTTAACTTTCGCGCAAAGTTTCGTGAACTTTTGCTAGTATTGTTGACACGGCTTTCCCAAAAAATGTGTTCAACACGAGTAAATGCGTCTTATGCACCCCTCCCTCGCTGGCACGTTCATTTGATGGTTTTTATCGAGTTTCAAAACGAATGAGAAGGGGAAGGCAAAATATAGGCGGCTTATGGGCGGCAAGTAGGTGAATCCAGCCCTGTAAATGGTAATAATATTTAGCCTGACAATAACCGGACATTGGAGCATTTTTAATTTTGGCGATGGTACCGCTACTGGACATTCCAGGTACTCGGACATTTGTTACTCATGGACTTTTCTTATATTGGACATTTTTTTACTCAGGACATTTGCTTTTAGTGCTTTAGTGCCGAAACTTACCCTAATTTTTCCCCGTGTGTTGACGAGATTTTTGGTATGAACTAAAAGGTAACCCTAAGTAATCCCTTTAGTTCCTTTCGAAATTTCAAAATTATCCCGTTTTGGCCACCATACCCTTAACCAACAGAAAGAACAACTTAATCGGCCCGAAACATTTACAAAGAAACAACTTAATCGGCCCGAAACATTTACAAAGAAACAACTTAAAACGGGGCTAAGGCCGCAAATAATAAACATAAAATAAAACAAAAAACCCGGGACGTTTCGCAGGGATCACACCCGCACCTCCAATAACACAAGTCTCACAGTAGCAACGGTGAGGCTCATAGTGTCTTTCTTATAATTTTCTTGTTTTTGCCGGTTGGAGGTGCGGGTGTGATCCCTGCGGAACGTCCCGGGTTTTTTGTTTTATTTTATGTTTATTATTTGCGGCCTTAGTCCCGTTTTAAGTTGTTCCCTTAACCAATCAGAAGCACGGCTTCATTTCCTGCCGCAAGCCCTCCATCTTGATGTATTTGGAACAAAAGGCATCCGTCGATGAGGCAATTTGACAGCACGGCTAACAGGGGGGCAAATAAGGGGCTCTAAGTGGAGTTGGGGGTTGAGGGTGTAGTCTCAGATTTCGGGGGGCGCGGCGAGAGAAGCGAGCCGAAGGGAGTCCGGTTCTGTTGTCAAGTCGATGGAAATCCGTCACGAGACTGCCATAAGTAAAAACCACGCATGTGCCGCAGATTCCAGCGGACGATGCGCGGTTTTCAACGAGACGGAGGACGATCCGGCGGCATCGGGGTGGCGTCAGCTGGCGCACCACTTAGTAACAATATAACGGCCCCTCTCGCGACTTACGCACGAGTATTTTACAATGTAATAATAAAGGAAGTAGGAGCAGAAGCTGAGCCTGAGAGAGGGAGTGGAGGGGAGGGGGTGAAGAGAGAGAAAGAGAGCAAACAGGAATGGATGGAGAGGCCCGAGTATGATTTCTTTGTAAATAATAATCTTCGCGCTCGGCTGCTAGTTTGACTTCCCCGAGGAAATGATGTATTGATGACCGCTTCCTCGTCGCAAACGTTGCTTTGCTCCGGTGTCATGTTTTGATCGAATACTATTGTTTCATCTACGATATCACGACACATGCACATGAGACAAAGGACCCCGGTTAAAACGGTGTATTTACTTATTTAGTCTATGTTGTTACAATATTACCAACTTATTTTGGTGTAATATCGTAGTTTCCCTCACGAAAGAACGTAACTACATTTCAAGGTTGCCAAATTGCCCCTGGTAAATCGAATTTTTACCAAGGGAGACTTGAGTATTTTTCTTCAGATATTATCAAAAACCAAGAACAATCTTGGACAAAAATTGCGCAGTTTTATTTTTGTAAAAAATTGAATTGTTTAAGTCAAGTTTACAACTTTGAAATGGAGTTACAGGGTTCATGGAACCGATAAATCGATGCTTTTCACTTAATAGTGAGTGCCGACCTACTGAATTCGCCTTCAATTCCACCATCTAGGCAACAAACTTACCAAAGAGTACAAATAGTTATCTATTCGAAGAACACTATGTAACGCTCCATGAACTTTGACGTAAGTACATACCAGGGCCGGACTTACCTACTTGCCGCCCATGGGTCGCTAGTATTTTGCCGCCCCCTTCTCATTCGTTTTGAAACATCAATGAAAACCATCAAATGAACGTCCTATCAACACTACTAGCAAAAGTTCACGGAACTTTGCGCGAAAGTTAAGTTTCGTAAACCTATCTTTGTGTGGACAAGGTCTTCCATCCATAAGAAATTTAAGTTTCATAAATATATCTCTGTGTGTGCAAGGCCTTCCATTCATAAGAAATGAACGAAAAAATTATGAAAGAACGAACATAAATATGGATTAATGATTTTAACTACCGCCGCCGCACCTTGCAGACCGCACTGTGTTTGACGCAATGCGTGAAGTATTCACGCAGTCTTGTAGGCGTTATGCGTCTCTCGCTGATCGCACTGTATTTGCCGCAATGCGTGAGGTATTCATGCATTCTTGTAGGCGCTATCCGTTTCACGCTGTCCGCAATGACCGCACTGTATTTGATGCAATGCGTGAAGTATTCGTGCAATCTTGTAGGCGCTAATATGTGTTACATGCCGATCGCCGCGCCGAGAGCTTCTCCTTTTCATCTCAAGTCCTCGTCATCATTTCTCTCTAAGGAAGTTGCGCCGTTCCAGGCCAAATTGCGTGTTTGGTTTCTCTCTTAATTCGACTAATTAAAGGTGCTGCCTCTTGTATCACTAAAAGACGACAAAAGTAGAAATTACTATACTCTCAGAAAATTAGAGATTTTTTCGCCTTTTCTCGTTTGTAATTTTTTTTTCTAAATCCGAATTTTTTTTATACCTACATTTAAAAAAATTGATGAAGAGGATGATATCCTGAATCGAATATTTCAAAGCACCATATTTCGGTTAATTTTGAACGTAGAAGTTGCGGTTTGGACTGATCTGATGATTTTTAGCAGACCTACACGATTTAAACATCAAAACACGATTCTGTAACCAGCGCAACTGACCCATTGCCTGCGACAGGTTTATTCTATCTCAAACCAGCGAGAGATATAGGCTCCCGCTCCCCATTTCAAATCGTAACTAATTCTGTGGTCCATTGTATTTCCTCCATCCCGAGAGCGGGCTAAAGAAGCGTCGAGTCTTGCAAGTCGCAGAGAGCTCAGTCAAAGGGAGCCGAGACGAGGACGAAGATGAAACGCCAGGGCCGGATCCCTGGGGCTCCGCGAGCAGGAGCGGCGCGCGAGGGCGGGGGCGCGGGCGGGGGCGGGGGAGGGTCGAAATCGGGATCGAGGGCATCAGTGCGGATAAAAAGCGAGGCGAGCTGCGGGCTGCGGCGCGCTGAGGTGTGAAACTGGTGTCATAAACAGAATTCGCTTTAACAAATAGCTTTTAGTCACTTTAACACTTCCTAATTTAATTGAACTCGGCTCTCTCCGCCGCGGTCGACGTGTCAGATGACCTGGTCTCCGGGCCTCGAGCGCCCTGTGTTTCCCGCGCTCGCGTCTAATTTCCGCCCTTCCACCCCTCCCCTCCCCGCCCCTCCCATCTCTCCGCCCCTGCACCCCCCTTTCGCGGCCGTCGGGAAGATTTAGGCGCACTCCGCGTCATCCGCACTCTGACACGCACTTTCGTATTTATGACGCCCGGCTTCGTCGGGTCTTTCCTCCTTGTTTCGGGTCGCTGACCACTCGGGTAGGGGGTGGGGGAGGGGGGGGGGAGGGGGGGGGGTCAGCGTCGTTTCCAGCGACCGGCTACCCCTGTCGTGTACCCGAAGGGAACGGTAAGCCCAAAAAATAAGTTTCGAGGGAACGAATCGGGAATGTCAGAGCGGACGGTTTTCTTCTGCAACGTTCTCCGTAAAACTGTGTATGATCATCCGGCCCAGATGATCCCTCGAAATAACTAAAAAACGAATCAATCATTGAATCATGAATCATCATGAATCGAACATTAAACAATAAGCTTGCATTTGGACTACGCAATATGAAATTAGGAGCCACTATTTCTAGGACTTGTGAAAACAACCTGCCGATGGCTCACTGAAAAAAAAAACTCCGGCCGTGGAAGCCTTATACTTAAGGGCTATATAGCTATACCATTCGCGTTCCGGGCTCAGAGACCGAACGTTCCGAGCGTAGCACCGGCAGCAATTAAAGGTACGGCTTCAGCACCCGGAACTTTCGGCCACTGATCTCGGAACGGACGGTTTATCCATATATCCCATGTTTTTTTTTCAGTGCTGAAGTCGAAAAATGTGTATCTCATATTGCGACGCAATGAGTTTCCGCTCCTGTTTTATTTCTTCAAACTAGCAAACAGAGTTTGTATTGAATTTTCTTTGAATTTCCTTCCAATCGAAACATAAATTGAATAGAATCGAAAAAATAACAAAAGCGCTTTTATTGATCCCAATAGAAACACATCGAATCATCGATCCCCACAAGGAATGCACCACTAGTTCTTGAATTTTCGATGCAATTTAAGCGCCTTCAAATGCGAGGAATACTGCCACGACCGCGTACGAGTTGTAATAGTTGTATCTACCTAAAACCGAGTCCTCACTTAAAAAGCCGGCCTCCAATCTTTCTCCGTGTCTTAATGCCGCCGTGCTGAAAAACGCTGTATGAACTTTGCATGTTGTCAAAAAGTAAGGAAATAAGTTTCATGAAAAGTTATAAATATTTCTCTTTAAAATTTTCGCATACGGTTTACATTGCAAATCGTATTCTCTGAGAAATATTGACATGTTTTTCGAAAATTCTTATTTTAGTATAAGAAATTTGGAAACGTTTGAGGGCTCTTACGACGTCCTTCCTTAGCACATCAGTATAATGGCTGTTGAATGTGTATATAGTAATAAACATGAACCAATCTAGATAATGATTTGTTCGATAAATTTTTCTAAATTAATTTTTCTTCTTTTTCTTTCACAGCTTCGATATTTCAAGAGGCAGGAAGGACATCGTTGTTCGGGTTTGGAAATAATGTTGCCAAGCCAATTGCAAGGCCGGCGGCAACTTACAGACCCGCCCTCCATCATACTTTGTTCACGTGTAGACAACCTTTTATAACCGGTAAGTACGGCATACTTCTCTCTTATTAACTTATTCCACTTCAAAATAAAGATAGGAACAAAAAGATTAAATCGAATAAAACAAAACGATCCAGCTTTAAAAAAAATAAAAAAAATAGTAATTAGTGGGTAAAATGGTTTTATGAGCCGGACGTAGTTCTTATTTTATAATTTTTTTTAAAAAAGAAAAAAAATGTGTTCCAAGTGTACGTTTCGAATATATTGGGAAAGGTTCTGTCTTTCGAAGTTTTGATTCGCGATTTTCACCTCAGCCTTACTTTTGGAGTTATTTCGAAGTATTTCTCAATTAAGTTTTCTGCATAAAAAGCTCCTTACGCACTCCCGACCCAGACAATCAAGTGGACTGTTAGGGTGGCCGTTAAAAATAGCTTTTTCGAATTTTTAATGGGAGAACCCTGCAAAAGTTTCCTTTTAGTGTGTAAAGAAAGACCAAAAAAAGAAAATCGAAAAAAAAAAATTTTTAACCGTGCCGCACGGCCGTTGTATGTGGTACGCTTGCAAGTTCGATTTCCGCAAATCGCGCTTTTTGGCGTTTTGAAGCGTCTCCGAAGGCATGATGGAATTCATCTAGACATCTGAAATTATGGTGATTAACTCAACTTTTTGCGTACTTTCACGTGGTGTTAACAGAAATTTTTTAAAATTTTTCAAAGTACGATATTTTTGCTCTCAAAGTAGGGCGAAAAGACGATATGCGGAAATTGAAATTCGCACATCGCGGTATATCACGTTTTGGCGCATTGCTTACGCACGATAATTTTCATGCAGAGATCTGATAATATGGTTAGTGACTCAACTTTTTTTGTACTTTCACGTGGTGTTAACGGAATATTTATAGAATTTTTCAAAGTACGATTTTTTTACCTCCAAAGTAGGGCAAAAACACGATATCTGGAAAATAATTATGTTAATTCATATCTCGGCTTTTTAAAAATTCACCCTCGTCTTTCAAAAGTGGCTGCCATCTTGGATTTGGGGTACCCCTTTTGACCGGGGGACTTTTTTGACTTCATATCTGAAATCTGCGACCAAAATTACATAGGAATTAACACCACACATGACACTGTAAGCGGATTTTAAGAAAATCGAAATCCCAGAGGCCTTATTATGGCCGCCATTTTGAAATTTAGGCAATTTGGGGGGGATGTTCCGGGAAGGAACCGTGGTAAACTTTTGGTATGTTGTTCAAGAGGACCTACTGACGACGTTTACAGAGGAAAATTTTGTTAAACAATTTGTTCCGAGTTAACTCTCTTTTTTTCGGATTTCTCCTTGACAAACCCCCTAAAAACCCGAAAGTCATGAATTTAAGGATACAAATTTTGGGCAATATGCACGTATCTACTGACACTTGATTGACTATTAATGTATAGGATATGCATTTACAATCCTCAAAAACAGCCTAACTTGACTTTTTCAGCGCCTTGACCCGAAATTCCGGTCAAAATAGCGAAAAATCGCATTTTCTCAAAAACGGCCAAACTACGAATTTTGCAGTTTGTTGTTCCTCAATGAGTAAGCCTTTTAGTTGAAATTTACGCAAAAAAAATTGCGGGTGGTATGTAGACGACATTAAAAGTGTTTAAAACATACTATGTGAGGTGTCTTTCCGAGTGGTGGGCATTTCGGAGTAAAACAAAAATGAGTCCTTACATTGGGGGGGGGGGGGGGGGGGGGGGCTAAATTTCACACGACATTAAACATACACCCTCTAAACAGATGGTCGTCATACAACTAACAAGTAAAGTATGTGAAAATATGAATGCAGCTCAGACACTTCATCCGATTTCAAGCATATTTTAACGTGTTCTATGCACGCGAGATCACAGCTAGTTGTGGACCACCTGCAAACGCGTTGCAACCTGCAGCTTTTACAATGGACTCAAATTTCAGCTCAAAGTTTATGGCAAAATATATAAAGTGTTTCAAAAAGCAATTCCCAAGTTGCCCGGACTGATGATGAAACTTAATGAAGCCAAGACATGACTTGACAAAATTATTTTCCAGATATCGTGTTTTTGCCCTACTTTGGAGGTAAAAAAATCGTACTTTGAAAAATTCTATAAATATTCCGTTAACACCACGTGAAAGTACAAAAAAAGTTGAGTCACTAACCATATTATCAGATCTCTGCATGAAAATTATCGTGCGTAAGCAATGCGCCAAAACGTGATATACCGCGATGTGCGAATTTCAATTTCCGCATATCGTCTTTTCGCCCTACTTTGAGAGCAAAAATATCGTACTTTGAAAAATTTTAAAAAATTTCTGTTAACACCACGTGAAAGTACGCAAAAAGTTGAGTTAATCACCATAATTTCAGATGTCTAGATGAATTCCATCATGCCTTCGGAGACGCTTCAAAACGCCAAAAAGCGCGATTTGCGGAAATCGAACTTGCAAGCGTACCACATACAACGGCCGTGCGGCACGGTTAAAAATTTTTTTTTTTCGATTTTCTTTTTTTGGTCTTTCTTTACACACTAAAAGGAAACTTTTGCAGGGTTCTCCCATTAAAAATTCGAAAAAGCTATTTTTAACGGCCACCCTAGTGGACTGTATTTTCCAAAAAGGAACCAGGAGCAATGCCATGTTGCTAAGATTTTGCAACTTCACCCTTTGCAATAAAACCACTGTAATCGTGCAAAAATATGAAATTTATATGGTAATTCTTGTCTTAAATTTACAGATTTTAGCGTGTAGAATAGAAAATATTTAGATGATCAGAGTTTTTCTTCCAAGACAAAAGGAATTGCACAATCTTAGCATCATCGCAATGCTCTTGGTTCCTTTTTGCAAAATGCGCAATCCAAGTCATCCACAGGTTTCAGATCATCAGGTTTTGGTCCATATTTATAAAATTACCAACTATCAAAACACTCTATAAAGTACCCAGATACAAAAAGTACCAAAAAATAACCTCGAACGACCCTTTTTTTGTTGTAACTTATTTTGGCACTGTCCATTTCCGCTGGGTTTATGTCAGTAGACCTTCGAAACGTCAACTTCGAAGCAGACATCTCCCAGGACACTTCCATATCCTTTGAATTCATGTCAGAAGACCTTTTAAATGTCAAATTCTAAGCAGAGATCTCACAGGGCAATAACAATAACATTATCACTGATGTCTGATTAATTAATTAGTAAGCTTAAACGATCCTCCCTGTATGTGCCAAGATGCGTGGTAACCTCTTTTCGCCCGCAAGAACTTTTGGCGAGGGCGAAATGCGGCAGACTCGTATGCGACGCCAGTGTTGCCACACCTCAGCGAACGCTGTATTTTCCCAATATCATATCATGAGGGGCAAAATTACAACGCGTGAAATTGCAATAGCGGGGATGGGAGTTCATATACGCGTGCGGCGCGCATGGAGGGTTGGTGGTGGCGGAGGGAATGTCAAACGCAGGCACTAGTCTTGTAATCGGGCTCTGATTAAGTAATGCTGCACTTTTGATTTAGGACCCTCTTTTCCTCCTACCTACCCAGCACCGCTTCACGACTTACAGGAGGTTAGAAGTGAAGCCATGACGGAAATCCTGTGGAAAAATCTCGGCATAAGTGAAACACGGCAAAAATGAAATTCGTTGCGCTGTACTGCCGTGCTAAGGAAGGAAGCCGTATGAACTTTTAGGTGTTGATAAATTTCCTTTGATAAATCACGAAGATTTGGGAAAATTTATAAATATAATTCTGTCAATTTTTCAGATAATTTTGTTTGCAATTTTACCTAAAGTTCTTGAAAATTAATCGGACTAATTGTTCGGATTTATCGGATAACTCAAAAATAAACATTTTACCGGGGGAAATTTGGCCAATCTCGAATTTTCATAAGGCTTTTTTCCTCAGCAAGGCAGCGTACGAGTATAACTCAGGTAGAACCGTGACGAGCTATCCATATTTCCCGCTACAAACTTTATCAGCGCTGATTTGTGGTTTTAGTCGATTAAGGTTTCGATGAAACCATATCTTAAACGGTGTTCGTAAGCAGTTGTAATATTATGGAGGTAACCACCTCCCAAAAAAGTTCCTTAAAGCATTTTTCGACTACTCTTGCGGTTGAGCCGAATTTCATCTCTCTTCGAGAAGCGTTTATTGCCGAAAGGTGGATTTTTCTCCAAATTAACTGATTTGATTCGATAAAGCAAAGGTCTCACGCAGCAACATCTAGTAATTGAAGAATATGGTTGGCACTCTCGTAAGGTAAATGAGTCTTCACGTTTTGGCAAAAATATATGACTCACAATGTATAGTATATGTTTGTAAAGGAGTTATTTCTACGTTTTATGATACTTCTCTCCAAGTCCGTGTCATTCGACTTAATCGATTCGGTAAGTCTGTGAGCCAGTTGTACCATTTTGCTTGGCCTGGATCATTTTGAAATATCTCTTCCTACTAAGAGTTCATTTTTATATATTTAGGTTTCCGGTTTCTCATTCAGGGAAAGCTTTCGTTCTAAAAAAAAAAAAAAAAAAAAAAAAAAAAAAAAAAAAAAAAAAAAAAAAACACGAAAAGAAAGGAAACGAGTTCCTTTTCTATAATATTATGACTATCTCAGCTCATTTGATTATTTCATTAATGAATATCAGGAATAATCGATTCTGCCTCGATAAATATCGATTGTCCTACATATATTTAAATGAACGGAGCCCAGTGTTCCCAAATTCCGAGGAATTCATTCCAGGATCAATTAACAATGGAGCCACTATACAATCCGGAAGCTTCAATTTGAAATGTGCCGAGTAAACGTTCTTTTTTTCACCAGTGAGCGACGCGACAGCCGCGTATCTTCATACGTCACGCTCTTTCTGCCCCTGATCTGATTGCGGCAATAAAAATCCATTGCGCCGCCAAAGGGAGAAAATTATTATTGTGCCCTTGGAACATGTTTTTAACGCATGAAAATGGATTGGTCGCCGTTATTAGCATCTCCCGCACTCGGGTTAGTCTTTTCTTTTCCCTTCATGTTCTTACGATTTTCGTAAATTGGCAACACTGATTCGCCGCGTACACCCGAACGCACGAAATAAAGTCATTGATTTCTATCGAGGTAGATCGCCTCATTTTGAATAGATTTTTTATTTTGGATTCAAATTAGGGAGAAATAACTGAAAATGTTTACTTATATATGCAAGCTTTGGAAGTACAGTCATTCGCTGATACAATGACAATGAACTTCTCTGCCACGTTGGGACAAATGGCGTATGAACCCTAAGACTTGAAAGACAATTGGTATTTTTGTAAAACTCGGTATTATTTTTGTTCAGAATTTGTGTAGAAATTTCTTTGCATATTAATCTCGTATCAGGTAAAATTTAAAGAAATATTCTTGTGAATAAATATTTTATTAGAAAAAATTTGGCAAATTTCGAATGCACCTTAAGTGTTTTTCTTTGTTCTCGAAACATATCTGACACCAGGATTAACGTTGAATGTAACTCACAGATAAAAGAGTGTAACTTAAAGGACATAATGCTCCACAAGACACTTTGGAACAGAAATTTTGCGATTTCGTGTCCGCTTATCGCAAAAAAAATCGCTACGATTATCATCATTGAATAGAAAAACAGAGGTAGCATAAAAATTTTCAGGTTTAAGTCGAACGTAATTTATCGTGAAACTATGCTGAAAGATACCGGAGGACCGAAATCCTAGAATAGATAACTACAGCCTCATGAAGGATGTACTCTGGCCTACTTCAAAAATTGAAGGCGAATTGAGAATCTTCAAATTTTTCGTATCAAGAATGCCCTTTATATTTCATCTATGAATTGAATTCAGAGTTCCTAATGTCAAAATCACCCAATCAACAATTACTGACGCACCTCTTAAGCTATCCAGTTATAATTAAAATAATTTAGGAACGTGTAAAAATCGCTTATGTCCATTTTTCCAATCTTTAGTTTTTTTGAGTTCATAATACGTTTAAAGAGTTGATACAACCAAAAAAGTGATGGAAGGACTCGTTTTGGGATTAAAGAAACCCGAAGACGAGTTTTAATGCCACTTTCGTGGTTGCACGCAAAAGTACCTATTATGAACTCAAAAAAACATAAAACTGGATAAATGGACATTCGCGGTTTTCACACGTGCTGATTCAATTTTACTAAACATTTCTTTTTTAATGAAATGGTGAAATCTTTTGAACTTTTTCAGTGGGATCAAACCCCGGCGTTGGGACAGTGTTTCCCTTGCCCGGGACCTTTCCGTGGGCGCAGCATAGCAGAGGCAAGCCCAGGAGGCAAATGATGCGCCGGGCCGTTTTCTCCGATCTTCAAAGGAAAGGCCTGGAAAAGAGGTTCCAGATCCAGAAGTACATATCCAAACCCGATCGGAAAAAGTTGGCCGAAAAACTCGGCCTCAAAGACTCTCAGGTAAGTCTAAATTTTCAGCCTCCACCACTAGTGGACATTCTTAGTGAGCAATGTTAACAACCTGAGTCGAAAACGGCCGTGCTAAGGGAAAAACGCCGTATGAGCCTTCAGGCGTTGCCAAATTTCCTTTGATAAAACGCGAATTCCCTAGTAAATTTATGAATATTTTCCTCCCAATTTTTCAGATAATTTAGTTCGCAATTTTACCTAAAGATTCTGAAAATATAAAGGAAAAATATTCATAACTTCCCTAAAAAATAAACATTTTATCGAAGGAAATTTTCGAAAATTCAACGGTTGAAAATGCGAGCGTAATCACCGCAAAACGGCCCAATTTCTTTTTATTTTATTTCTTTATTTTACTTTTTGCAGCCTCAGTCCCATTTTAAGTTGTTTCTGAAAAAACGTTTCAAGCCGATTAAGTTGTTTTTTGTGTAATATAATCGATACCTCGTTTCTGAAAACCGATATTTTATACTTGAATTGAATGGAGGGAAAACAATGTCACCAACTTGCGAGAATCGTGGCTGTTCCGCGAAATCGCTCGATTGAAATTCGAAGTTTTTTGCTAGCTCCTCGGGGAGGCGAGAGAATGAATGAATAATTAATTGGCGAGGAAACGGAGAGAACGGTAAAAAAGGAAAAATTAATTAATTTAATCTGGCGTGAACAATGGGAGGATGGTTTACGAGGTGCGGTTGGCTGTCCGGCAATGGCCCCGCCCCCGGTGTCTACTGTAATTAGAGTGCACTACTCTCACTCCTCGGTAGGTGATTACGCTCTGAAACAAGCATCCAGATTATTCGTGTTGCGGGTTGCGGTCTAACCTCTCGCAGGAGTCTGATTATAATACTTCTGTTCCTTTTGCTTATCAAGAGCTTCTCCTTTTTTCTTCGCATTAACGTCAGTCCATACCGGTATTAAATGGGCCGCGTTCGGCAGAAAAGAACCAAGTCACATCAGCTATTGCCAAATTTAACTGGGCAATTTGTTTTTTTTGTTTTTTTTTTTTTTTTTTTCAAGAGAACGTTTGTGCAGATTCCTTCGAAAATTTTAAGGAATTTACTACGATGCAGAAACTTTGGTGAAATTTACATAAACATCCGTAGAACCGTTTTCATGTAAAATATTAAATGAAATGACCAAATTAAATTTGGCGATAGCTGATGTGACTTTAATGCGGTCCAGTTAGTTCCTAGCTCCTGGCAGTTGTGCCCATCCACATTATTCTCTCCCCCCATTCACATCTCTCCTATCTTTGGCTGTGTTACTCAAGTAGTGCTTGAAGCACCATTACGAATAAAACAAACACAATATGGAAATAAAGCGAGGGAAAGGATGCGCGTTAACGACGGCGCAGAGATACAACTATTCGTACTTGATGGACGTCCGTGCTGCATCTGAAAAATTGAAGGCGCGATGACGCGAAGCGTGAGTTCTCAATGCCCTGTTATGTGCTGCCAATGAGGTGTCACTCAGATTCGGGAGAAAAGTGAAAAAAGAGGCCAAAATACGTCTTTCTTGTCGTCGGCTGTGTTGATACTCGTTCTTTCTTCTTTTTCAGGTTCTTGCCTGATTCTTTTTTAGGATGGCTTTTTCGACCCACGTCTTAAGCTCGTGTAAATCGCAGCACTGACACGGTTCTTATGGAAATAATGGTGCTTGGATGCGTCTAGTGGCTTTAATTTTTTTTGTTTTCTTTAATTTCAGAAGTCTGTCGGTCACTTCAATACATTCAATTTTACAATTTTTACTCTGTACGATTAATAAACTTTGAACCTGAAAATAGCGTAAACTTGTGCTGCTTTGCCAAAATTTTCTGAACCCCTCTCCACGGAGGGGATGCCCCATCAGGAAATATCACATTACGCCCCTTTAACCAGCCAAGGGTCTACACCCTCAGATGCGAGCTAGTCCGACCCTGTATACACACAATTGAATCTAAATTTTCCCGCTACGCAGAAAGGCTCCTCTTAAAAAACCCTAATTATTTTAAGCCGATATTAGCTTCACCTCCCTATATTCATAATTATACATCTCAGAAAGCTACAAGTGAATAGTCACACGTGAAATTTTTTGTCCCTTATCCTACTAATGCTTATAAGGTCCGTCATTTCCAGACCTTTAATAGCCTCATGCAGCCTCAAACGGGCCAGCCAATCCAAAATAGATCCCGCAGTAGGTGTCGGCGCCCTGCCATGCTAAGGAAGAACGTCATTTGAGAGTTGCCAAATTTCCTCCGATGAAGTGTGTATTTTTAGGAAAGTTGTGAATTTGTTCCCTTGGAATTTTCAGACTTTGTAGATCAAATTACACACAAAATTATCTGAGGAATCGGAAGAAAAATATTCTCAAATTTTCCTGTGAAATGGCGATTTGTCGGAGGAAATTTGGCAACGCCTGAAGGCTCATATGGCGTTTTACCTTAGCACGGTAGTTGTGGATAGAGTCCCTTTATACTGAGAGTCAAGACAACGTGAAACCATTTCTGATTGGTTCCCGTATTTCTAGGCCTCCTCAGTGTCACAAACGGGAATAAAGATTACATTTTCATCGATTGCAAAGATTATAATCTGGAATGGGCCAGGGAATTACGGGTTCGGCAAGGAACAAACGGAATGAGAGAAGGAACGGAGAAAGGAATTTGAGAATGGGCCAATCAAAGATTACGAAAAACGTTCAATTTCTGTAATCTTTATTCTCGTTTGTGACTCCATGAGGGGGTGTTGTCTTGACTCTCAGTATAAAGGGACTCTAGTTGTGGAGGTTCTCCAAATCCGAACGTGCGAAGAGCGCCGGAAGGCGAGCGTCACCGTCACCGACAAGAACGTAGAGGCATGATTAAACTTCCCCGTGACGTCACAAGGACCGGCGAGGTGCGTGGCGAAAGGGTAATCCGGACAGGCCGCGGCGTCACCATAAAACGGTTGACTTAATTAAACACTTAAACAGCGAACAATTATTCGGGCTAACAGCGGGAGCAATCCCGCTTTATTTATTTAGTAAACATAGGTATGTGCCAGCCAAAGAAGCCGCGATCCTATTATCCCGCAGGAGAGCCGGGAGGGAGGTTCGTTGCGGGGCGGGGGGGGGGGGTTAAGGGAGGAGGTGCCCGCCCCCCGACGCTGCGCACCCTCGAAGCGTCGTCCCCCCGGCAATTGAAAACAGAGACGGTGCGGCAGAAATTAGTCACGCTTTCTCTGTTTTCCGTGTCACGGACAGGCTCGCGTCGTTCAACAAAATGGAACTGCTCCCCTCCCTTCACCCCCCTCTACGGTGGGTGGAGGGTGGGTTCTTCCGCCGCCTTCACCTTGCCACCACCCACCAGACGCTCGTGCTGCGGGGTGGGCGGGGGGGGGGATTGCTGTTTGATCCAATAAAACCCAGTTATTATAGCGACGATCAAACGACGATGATAGGAGATTTGAGGATTCGTCTTATTGTCGCTTCCCTCCGTTTCCTTTTTCGTCACTCGTTTACTGCTTTATTGCTCCGCGCCCCTCCGTTCGCGCCTCAGTTTCGAGAGCTGCATGAATTGAACAGTGCAAACGAGGACGCCCCGGATGAGCTTGTGCCTCCCCCTGGAATCAAGATTTTGCTGTTCACGGTTTATAGTTGGACTGCATTTTGCAATTTGGATCTATAAATTCTAGCCCGGTTTAAAAACAAAGTATGTGCCATTAGTTTCCCTATGCATGTAAGTGTTTTTCCAGGCGGGGCCGGATTAAGGGGATGGCCACATGAGCCGCGGCCCATGGCGGCAAATCAGGGGGGCGGCAAATTTTGCAATTTTTTTTTTTTAAAAAATCGAATTTTGAAAAAAAAAATTACAAACGAGAAAAGGCGACAAAATCTCTCATTTCCTGAGAGTACAGTAACTTCTAATTTTTTCGTCTTTTAGTGATATAAGAGACAGCACCTTTCATTAATCGAGTTAAGAGAGAAACCAAACACGCAATTTGGCTTGGAACGGCGCGATTTAGAGAGAAATGATGACGAGGACTTGAGATGAAAAGGAGAAGCCCTCGGCGCGGCGGTCGGCATGTAACACATACATATTAGCGCCTACAAAACTGCACGAATACTTCACGCATTGCATCAAACACAGTGCGATCACTGCGGTCAGCGTGAAACGGATAGCGCCTACAAGAATGCATGAATACTTCACGCATTGCGCCAAAGACAGTGCGGTCAGCGTGAAACGCTTAGCGCCTACAAGACTGCGTGAATACTTCACGCATTGCGTCAAACACAGTGCGTGCAGCAGCGGTCGGCGTGAAACGCATAGCGCCTACAAGACTGTCGGAATACTTCACGCATTGTGCCAAACACAGTGCAGTCTGCGCGGCGGCGGAAGTTAAAATCATTAAACTACATTTATGTTTGTTCTTTCATAATTTGTTCGTTCATTTCTTATGAATGGAAGGCCTTGTCCACACAGAGATAGGTTTACGGAACTTTACTGACTTCTGCTGATGCTATGCCTGACGGCGTTTCCGGCAGCCACCCAATAATGATAAATTAACCTTTTGTAGACCCTTTCTTATTTGTTTTTTCCCTCTCTCTCTGGTGACTTTTATTTATTTTTTCTCTTTTGATGTAATTTTTAATTCTGTTAAAACATTGTTGGATGGCAAATAAACAAACAAAAAAAAAACTAACTAACTAACTTTACTAAAAAAGTGAATGAAACAAAAGAAATGCGCTTCTTTGTGCGTGAACATTATTCCCCAAGTTTTCTTGTCATTCGATAAATCCAATTTTTTCGCAGAGCGTATGTTCTCTGTCATGTGCATAACATATCACAATGTCTTCGATCCGTCTCATTGAAGATCCCCCGCAGGGCATGACCAAAACAGTGAATAAGAATCAAATGTCTGAGCTTGAGCTTGAGCTTGATACACAACTTCCCCGCACGGCCGAGGGTGAGCAAACGAGATGGGTCATAATACATTCATGTCGAATACGGAATTAATTATCAGTGTTACGAATTCGAGGGTTAGCGAATGTAATGATGCGGCATTTGGGAGGGAAATGTTATGCGGAGTGGAGCAGAGAGGTGCCATCAGGGGCGCGGAGCACAGTGGGCTATACTTATTCTAATGCCGCACCCGCAGGTCCTCGAGTTAAGGAAGGTCCCGCAATTTTAAATGGTGAAGTATCGTAGTAAATGCCTTCACAATTTGAAAGTGACGCACTGAGAAACTCGTTCCTCTAGTGTTAGTTTATTCGTGTTCTACGTTTCTCTTATTTTATTTTTCATTCATATGAAGAAAAAAAAAGAAAGGAAGAAAAGAGAGAGAAAAGGAAAAGGAAAAAACACAACACACAGACGTAATATTGTAAATAGCGGATGGACACTAAAGCATTAAAATTGAGTATTTTACAGAGGCTTTAACGAGCAGAATATTATTTCATAAAAATTATACATCTCAAATCATATAGGTATCTGTAATAGATTTTACTTTTCCCCTTAATGGATGGATTTATGCTAAAATGAACCATGCGTGTAGGATTTATGGTCTCATACTTCCTTTTAATTCCATTCGCCCGTGAATAGTTCTTTTTAGCTTACATACTCAAAAATCGTTTTAAAAAATCTGACACAAAACCTGGATAAAACCTTTAAAGCCTGGATGTTTCCCGTTTTTTTTATTTAATTTGTTTCCATCAGTCTTACAAATGATTCTTGTAAGCAGGGCTAAATAAAAGTAAACACTTTTATATATTTTTTCGAAAGAAACGGAGAAAACAATGAGTCATTGGAGCAATGAAATACTTTTTATTTAATGATTTTTTTTTTTCAAACATATAGATATTTTAGAGGTATGCAAATTCGACATGTGACTTGAGTAGTAAGTTTTGAGGTCATTGATAAAAAGGACGTCAGTTCCGAACGGTGCAACTCCTGAATTCTGCCGTCCAAAGTAAAAACGCCGTAACTCCTTTCAACACTTTTCAATTTTTTTCTGACATTGTGCTTTTTTACAGCAAACCTAACAAACATTCATCCTTCATTTTTTCAATACAACTCCGCCACACCATTAGGAGCTAAAAATGATTTTAATTTTCTTAAAAGATCAGTACGTGCTGGAAAAACGGAAAACAATTCGAATGGAGTTCAGTGGCGTGGCACGAATTGCGATATATCGATTGTTCTGCCATTTAAATCTATGGTAAAGAATCGATTATTAAGGTGTTCGCTGCGAACACTCTATCTATCGATCCTTTTCCATAGGTTTAAATGGCGTAACAATCGATATATCGCACAGCACGCCACGCCGCTGGTGGAGTTTTTGTCGTGGACAGGGTTGCAATTTTTCATGAAAAATAAAATCTTGAAATTTACGAAAAATATGAAAAATATTTTTCGAAATTAAATGTAAAATTAAATGAAAGGCGACTGATTTTTGCTATTTGGCGTTTTTTATGGCGTGTTGCATAGGTACCCAGCCCCTGAAAATGTGTCTCATATGTTTCATATTTTTCACAATTTCGTGAAATTTCATGAAATATTTCACAGAAATTTTCATATTTCATATTTTTCATTTCACCCGTGCAAACCTGGCCGTGGACGGCAGGATTGAGGCCTGGTTCATCTTTTGATTCGTCTCGTGTGCGGCTTTGCGGCTGTTGCTGGAGCTCAAATCTGGGGTGACTGCGAGGGGAGGGACGGAGATTGCGCGACGAGAGAGACAGAGCGAGGGACAGGGCAGGGGAGCGAGGAAGACAGAGAGAGAGCAAAAAAATAAACATATACATACATCCTTTCATTATCCACTCTGTCATCGACAGCCTGCTGTTTTTGACGTCTCAACCCCAACTTTGCAAAACAAATAAAACTAAATTAGTTCCATCTTTTACTTTTTCAGCGACATTGAAATAAATTTCGTATTCCTCGTCAAACTTGCGTCGGCGCCTCGCGCCTTCCGATCCCTCATCTCTCGTAGCTGGATCCTCTTTTCGGTCTTGATTTATGAAGATTTTCTCTGCCGCTTGTTCTCTTCTAACTTCCGAGTGTTTGGGTTTCACTTGTAAAGTGGATATTCGTGCGAGCCGGCAACGCTGGACTTCGCCAATTTAAACAAGCGTGAAACAGTCTTTAGAGCGTATTCGATACATCAAACGGGTGAGATTGTATCGATATCGATTGGTTCAAAATATAGAGATTGCCTCAAAAGTCAACTGAGTAATTTGACGGAACGGATTTTTTGCGATAATTTTTTTTCGTATGAGTACTAATCGGCCAAGAGTAGTAAAATCGCTACGAAATTTCTCATTTCCAGCTTTTCTGACTAATATCCTAAAATTCCAATAAAAATTGGTTGTCATGGGCAATGTAGCGATAATATTAGCCATCGCTTGATTTTAGGTCGTTTCATTTTCCCTCTAGTCGCTTTATCTATCGCGAACGCAAGTTTTTTGAGTTGAAAAGCAAAACAAACCGTCTCTCTGTAATTCTCTCTATAAAGTATAATGATACGTGATGAATCATTACGTAAATACATTTATGTATGTAAGAGGAATTCAACGTTAACACGCTGTTGCAGAGGACTTTGAAAAGATCAACGACGCAGGCGTAGGGTAGGCAACTATTCCAGCCCTTCGACCCCTTGTACTGCATACTCTGGATATTGAAGGGGATATTGATGAGTTTAGCTCCGCGACAACAAGCCGTTTTAACCAATTTAATCGCTCCTCAATCCCTGTGTCTTTTTTGTCTCTCACTTTGTTAATCAAACTAAAAAATCAGCCTGCAGAGGGTTATTCCATACTTTCCAAATAATCACTCAGTTTTGTCGTTGCGTCTCACACTTCAAAATAACCCTGCATGCCTGCTATAACCTCTTTCAACAATGCCGTATTTTTCAAAAGCTATAAAACCTTCTCGTGCCGGGATGGAAGCTCGAGCGACTTTCAAAAGACGAGCGTTTGTCATGGGAGTTATATGTCGGCCTATCAGGTCTTTTCCCTTTTTCCTGCCCCTTTTCACTGCGTCTCTGCCTCTCCTCGTCCTCACACTCGAAGAGAAATAAAGCGAGCCGGTGTGTTCGACAGGGATTATTGAATTCGCTCCACCCTCCGATGAGACTCAGTTTTCACCACCATTTGTGGTGTTTCGGTTTTTTCGTGACCTCTCAAAAATTAATCGAATAGAATGACGCTAGAGATTTGTTGTGCGCTAGAGATTGAGACAGCTTAGTAGGCCTTTTACAAGTGAAATTGCACGACAATAAATTGCTAATCTTCAGGGATAATGCCTGAAATCCATTCCTTGAGGCGCAATAATTTACGTACTCCAATCCTCGCAAAAAAAAAAATAGTTTCGGGCTACAATGCTACATAAACATACCGTCCGTTACGGGCTACATAGATATACCGTCCGTTCCGGGCTCATATATAGGTCAAAATTTCCGTACTGGAGCCGTAGCTTCGATTGCTCCGGATGCTACGCCCGGAATTTTCGGCCTCTGAACCCGGAACGCGGACAGTATGTCTATACCGTAAGCACGGCTTCCACGGTCGAAGTTTTTTTTTCAGTACGCATTTTCAAATTTACCGTTTCCATGGGCAGTTTTTCGCAATCGTCAAGGTTCGACAAGAGGAAGTCCAAATCAACTGACCTGACCTAAGCATTCTTGTTCTTGTTTTATTCTTCTTTTTCTTCTTCTTCTTCATCTTCTTTTCCTTGTTCTTCTTGTTCATGTTTTTCTTGATCTTCTTCTTGTTCTTGTTCTTCTTGTTCTTGTTCTTCTTGTTCTTCTTATTCTTCTTCTTGTTCTTCTTCTTGTTCTTGTTCTTCTTATTCTTCTTCTTCTTCTTGCTCTTGTTCTTGTTCTTGTTCTTGTTCTTGTTCTTGTTCTTGTTCTTCTTCTTCTTCGTCTTCTTCTCCTCCTACTTCTCTTTCTCCGACGCACAATTTCTCTCAAAATTTCTAAAGCGCCTTCAAGCTCTCATCTGACGTCTGTCAAAAGTCCCAAGACCCGAGTCTCCCGTACCAACTTTGCAAGCTGAAAAATGTTCGTAAAACCCAAAATTCTGCATTTCTAGCCTCAACACAAGAAAGAGCAAGTTCAAGGAGCGACCGACTCCAGTCCCGAATCCGTGCCTCAGACGGGAGAAGCTCCCCGAAATCCCGAGTCTGGTGACGAGTGCAGGTTGAGCGACGGCGAAATTTTTCATTTAGCGCGCTTTGCCGTTCCCGTTCCTCGGGACTAATTCGCAGGATGGCGCCCGGGGAGATTAGTCGCCTCGCCGCTTCCCGGAGTCGAACTTACTCCAAACAAGCAACAGCCCGGCCCGGGGGTGGTCCGAGAGGGGTGGGGGTGGGGGAGGTCCAAGTAACTAAACGCTCCCCGAGGAGCGACGGGGAGTTCAATAAAGTTGCGCTCGGGCTGATGAATAAGTGGTGAAGCTGCGCCCCTTTTCTTCGCAGCGAAGGGAGCAGCGAGGGGGAGGGGCGGATCTGGAGCTGACCCGCTAAATCGTGAAACATATGTTCTTGACAAATCTCATTTTTATAAGCTTTGAGCTCTTGAGGGTATCCTTTAGCTCAATTATACGGAACACATATTTCATTTATTACGTCGACTTTGAATCGCAATTGAAAATTAATCTCTTCATCTCGGTGTAGCCGACGCGAGCCGGCCATGCAAGACTAATGCTCGGGCGCAGAGCGTACCCCCCCCCCCCCCCCCCCCCCCCCCGCGTGCACTCCCGTAGCCCGCCCTCGCGTTTACTTCGTTTCCGTAAGTCGCTCTTCTCGATAACAATCTCAGACTGTGAGGCCAACTTTACATATAAATTATACCGAAAATCCGTGAGCACTTTGACGGTTTGATGGTTATTGGATCGGAGAGGCTGTTAGATTCGATGCCTAATCATTTTGAAAATATAGTACTAATATTGGTAGTGTCACCTGCAGGGAAGGATTCAGGTTACGGGGGAGATTGGTGACATGGAAATTTCGCAGAGTTCCGCAACCCCATCGTATGTGTAACTTCAAGTTTTTTCGGGGGGAAAGGGAGCGAGCACCCGAAACAGAAGGAGTAATTGGACGTATTCCTGTCAAACGGAACTAAGCGCCAATTTGAGTTTCTTTTGAGGGATTTAGAATGCCGGATAGCGCGTTCTGTCAAACGGAACTTAAAGCCATGGAAAAGCATTGCGAGTATAGGACGGAATGAGCCCGACGCCCGGTTCCGCAGCCAATCCAAGCCCCCCTCAACCCTCCTCCCCCTAATGGCGCATAGTTCCGTTTGACAGAAATACGTCCAATTGATTACTCCAAGAGGAGAATAGAGTAATTTTAATAAGTTAACCTTTTTTGTTGCTTATTACTGCTTTGAATAATGCAGTTTTTCGCTCACGTAAGGCTGCCCTTGTTAGGAGTTGAGATGTTCAGAGTTCATATATTTTTATTTCAAACTTCATAACATTCTAAAAACACGGCGCTCTGTGACACCTTCCCCATAGGCGTCCCCTTGTAACCTCGTCCTCTCCCAGGGGAACCCAATCAGGCATCCGCTAAACAGAATTCCTTTCGTCGTCTCCTGTTAAAGTGACCGCACTAGACTACTTGTGTATTTGTGGTCATGCCGTCGAATGTACGATGTCATGTTCGAGCCCCATGATCTGACGCACTCTATTATTAAGAACCCGATCTCTTCTAATAATACTCGCCGAAATCCATCTCCGTTGCTCTCATTATATTATACATCCGTTTCCTCAGCTATACCGCATTTGACATTCATTTGCTATAATACTTTCCCTACAGCGTTGTAAATCCACCTTTTGTTTCACTGAAAAAACTTAAGAGCTGTACACTGCCGTGCTGAGGAAGAACGCCGTATGAACCTTCAGGCGTTGCCGAATTTCCTTTGATAAAACACGAATTTCTTGATGAACTTATGAATATTTTCCTTCCAATTTTTCACATAATTTCGTTCGCAATTTCACCCAAAATCCTTTCATGGAAAAATATTTACAATTTTCCTCAAAAATAAGCATATTATATAAGGAAATTTGGCAACTCTCGAATGTTCATACGGCGTTTTTCCTTAGCACGGCAGTATTGACATATCGTCCGTCCCGAGCTCAGAGGACAAAAGTTCCGGATGCTGGGGCCGTATAGCTTCGACTG
The DNA here is from genome assembly GCF_918797505.1 of Bemisia tabaci. Taxonomy (NCBI): domain Eukaryota; kingdom Metazoa; phylum Arthropoda; class Insecta; order Hemiptera; family Aleyrodidae; genus Bemisia; species Bemisia tabaci. Next base: position 55,892,546 of record NC_092794.1, read on the forward strand.
CTCTGGGTGCTACGCTCGAAACTTTCGGCCTCTGAGCCCGGAACGCGGAAGGTATGTTTATATAATCGGTAAGTACGGCCTTCACGGCCGGATTTTTTTTCAGTTAAACACTGAAAAAAAAATCTCGGTGTATTTACTAAGAAAAGGGTAAAATTACCAAGAATTCAGGGTTCTATTTGATCCCAGTTTTTTCTTGGTAAAATTACCATTTATGGAATTGGTAATTTTACCGAGGATTCTCGGTAAAATTATTGAACTTTCTCGGTAATTTTACTGGACCTTGGTAAAAACGCCAATATTTTTCATCGACTGCAGTAAAATTACCGAGATAAAATGGCAAAGTTACCGGGAATTGATTACCAATAAAAGTGGTATTCTTATTTGAAACAAAAACAGTAAAAATACCGGTTTTTAGGTAAGCTTACCAGTCTGTTTTGGTAAAATTACCAATAATTGGTAAAAAAAAGTAAGATGGTAAAGGTACCAACGGACCTTCGTAAAAACGCCGAGATTTTTTTTTTTCAGTGTAATAACCTGATTGCTAAAAGAAACCGATTTGGACGATGTTGCAGGTGAAGATATGGTTCCAGAACCGGCGGATGAAGTGGCGGAACTCGAAGGAGCGGGAGCTGCTGGCCAGCGGGGGCTCGCGGGAGCAGACGCTGCCGACGAAGAACAACCCGCACCCGGACCTGAGCGACGCCGCCAGCGAGGTCCTCGACGTCGAGGGGGCGGGGGCGGGGCCCGAGGGCGAGGGGGTGAAGCGGGGCCTCGGGGCCTCCGAGGGGGACTCCGCCGCCGCGGCCAAGAAGACCCGGGGCCCCGAGGACCCCGCCGAGGAGGGCCCCCCGCACAGCGACGCCAGCCTCCCCAGCGACGACGACGACGAGGACGAAGAGATCAACGTCACGTGACTGTACAGAGTAGATGCCCCCCTTGTTTATTGGATTTGTAAAGATATAAATGACAGTGTATTGTAACGAATAAAATATGTTGAAGAATTTCCCCGCTTTCCAGTTTTCTTCATTATAGTCCAGTCAATCTATCCAAAAAAAGGGTCTAACCTCGGACAAATTAGCACAAACTTCTCTTGTGTTTTAAAGCGCTCCAAAACATGTCTAGAGCCCCCCAAAAAAAGTTTACCATTAGCCCCCCTCGGGAACACAGTCAAAATTGCGTATGACAAAATGGCGGCCGTCTGAAATAACGGATAAATTGATTGTTGACTTCGTCACCGTTTTCCCGATTTTGCGTGATTCTAGTGCATCCAGTGAAAAAAATCATACCTGTCGTTTTTTTAGAGTATAAAATTCTGCTCACGAATATATATTAGTTTTTTTAATTTTGACTTGTTGGTGCCGAGCTACGAGGTCAGACACCGAAAAAAAAGACTAGAATTTTCTTGAAATTTCAAGTTTGGTTTGTAACTTTTAAGATACAGCAATGAAAGAATTTTTTCTCTCAAAACTGTTGGTACCATTGGAAAGAGCATGAAATTTTCTTTTGAAAACACATATTACATCAAAATTTAACTGAAGGTTAAAGACCTTTATAGGGCCTTTATGGAATGGTGTCAAATTTGACATTTTTTACTTTTTGTAAATTTTGGCTGGAATTTCGATCAGTGTGAACCTTTTTCCCGAATATTCGACTATTTTTGAAATAAATGTTGTTATTAATTTGATAGCCATGGTACATAGTAAAGGGAGAAGCACTTAGAGGGATGGTGGACCCGGGGGGGGGGGGGGGGGGGGGCGGCTTATCTGATTCGTTCACCGTTTAGACTATCGCAGTTAAAGATTCTAAGAAAAAAACTGCAAAACACCTATTTGTCGGCAGATTTTCATGAAATTTGGTGTATCCCAGTATATCGACCTAGGAAATTCGAATTTGACGTTACTTTCAGTCTGAATCAAAATTCAAGATGGCGGAAAAGAAGATGGCGGCAGTAATTTGTTAGATACCTGTTTATCGACTGATTTGCATGAAACTTAGTAAAACCCTATATTTTGACCTAGAGAATTTCAATTCGGTGTTGGTTCTAACCAGAATTGAAATCAAAGATGGCGGGAAGAAGGTGGTGGCCATAATTTTTAAAAATTAAAGATGGCGCCCATAATTTGGAAACTACTTGTTTATCGCCGGATTTTCATGAAACTCAGTATACCCTGGTATTTTGACCTGTACATTTTGAATTTGATATTAATTGTAGTCAAAATCAAAATTCAAGATGTCGGCAAGAAGATGGCGGAAAAAAGATGGCGGCCTTAATTTGTAACATACCTGTTTATCGACTTATTTTTAAAAGTAAGGAAGAAGTTGCACAATTTTGAAAACGCTGTAATCGCGCTGGTTTCTTTTTGCTACACGCGATCCAATTGTGAACAGGTCACCTGATGAGAGTAGTAAACGCAAGCGAGAGTAGCCAAATGCAACTCATATGGAGGAGAACGAGTGCGATGTCAGTCTCTTGACAATTGAGCTGTTTCGTAAATAAACCGTTTAATTTAATATTAGTGTAATGGCTCGGGGATCCATACAACAAAGAGAACAGCACGAATCACAATCCGATCGGGCCTCGGAGGCCATCCGGATCGAGCCTCCGAGGCTCGACCGGAGAGGACGGTAAAAGGAAATATGAAAAGAGTAAGTCACGGGTTTAAGGGTTTCGAAGTGGCCCGCCGGCCACCCCCGCGCACTCCGTCACATCCGAGAAAGAAAGAAGAGCTAAATAATCACCCCAAAGGGGTGAAAACTGGGAAGAACTTACATGATCTTTAGATCGGGAAACGGTCTTCGGCTAACTGTCTGTACGGCCAATCAGGCGTCGTCCACTCTCCCTCCACTAGAGGCGCTGCTCTGGTGAGCGGAGAGTGGACGGAACCCGACTGGCGGTAAATTTGATTTAATAAGCTGTCTGGCCTATTACAACAACCCCACGGCTGCTCATGTTTCCAAGGAACTTGGAGGCAGGAACAGTTGTGTCCCCAACGGAAAAGGACAGACAGACTGGAACGCTAGGAAACGAGAGGGAAAATTACTTTGTTGCTGGACAAAACAAGACAAGAAAAAAAAATTTGGCAACTTTGGAAAGTTGTGACGAGCGAGTGACGGGACGTGACCAGCGAAAACCTATAATCTTTTCGGTTTTTTGGCCTGTATTCAAGTAAAAAGAAACAAGTACATGAACAAATTTAAAATCTGGCCTTTGGCAGATAAGGCAAAGAGAGGTAACAGTAATAAAGACTGGTATCAAAAATACTAATACTAAATGACAAAATAGACTAAGTATTCAATGACATAGAAAAAATACAATTTTAATGGGACGGAGTGTGCGTTGGCGCAATGGGTCACATACAGAAAATTTCAAAGAAGGGTAGTTTACACACTGTTGTAGTTAATAGGTACAGCCATGCACTCAAGTTTCCCAGGGAAAAGGCCCGAATTGGGTTTGCGAGTGGGGACTGAGTTATTTGACACTTGTGTTGGCCAGACACAAGGCTGCACAAGCCTCGCTGCTGTCCCTACAGCATATATGAGGAAAACAGGTGCTTAACTCCGAAATTGAAAAAAAATAAAACAAAAAGATACAGACGGGAAGCTGGTCTGTTTTACCAAAATGTTTACTAACTTACTCTGACAGTGACAACTGAACGTTGCACTGTTTTTTCGGTCATAAAAAATAAAAAACAAAGCAGATTACAAGGAGTGTTCGATGCACAGTGTTCCACATTCCCAAATGCGGATACACTGTGGATTCCTGCGATATCAATGAATTGATGGTGATCACCCTGTAAAGATTACATAAAGGACGAGGAATCAACACCTTCTTGGGAAAATCGAGTGCACAGCTGTGTAATCGCGGGATTTTTTTAGGTTTGGCAAAGAGTGAAATTTTGAAGACAAATTAAACGGAAATATTTGAAGAGTCCTGAGAAACTAGCTAAAACTAAATCTAGGTACTAAGGCAATAGGAAAAACACTTAAACACATAGAAAATAGTCACGTTGGGTAGGGGTAACAAATTGCTAACAAATTTAACCAACCCCCTCCCCAACGGAAAAGTAAAAAAAAGGACTGGTTGTCAGTTTTTTAAAGTATGCGTTTACACCATACTATAGGATGGACGCCGATTGAGATTTATTCGTAGAGAAGGCGGAGGTGGTCAAGATTGTACACACCTTTACAGGCGTTTGTTACCGGGTCAGTTAACTCAAAAGCCTTGTTTCCGACCAACCGCGAGATTACAAAGGGGCCTTCATAGAGTCTAAAGAATTTCTTGACTTCACCGTACAAGGCATTTGACAGATGGTGCGATTTTACCAGAACTTTACTACCAACTTTGAAAGGATGATCGGTTTCAGGTTTGCCCTTGGCGCGTTGTCTCCTCTCCGCGCTCTTAGTTAAATTTTCTTGAACCATGAGAAATTTTTCGGTTTGAGTCAAGGTGCTTTCACATGGAGGAAATCGGACAAATTGTTCTAGGATATTTCGAGGGGACAAATTTTTCATCACCTCAATCGGCGTGAAACCTGTGCTTCCGCTCACACTAGAGTTGAAACAAGACTCAAAGAAGCTCAGATATTTGATCCAATTTCTGTGACTTTCATGGCAGTAAATACGGATAAATGCCCCTAAGGTTCGCATATATCGCTCGACTGGGTTAGATTGTGGATGGTAGACACTGGTGTGGCCAGGTTGGATGTTGAGTTCTTTGAGTCTTGCATCCCAATAGTGCGAGCGAAAGCACGGGCCATGGTCACTTATAACTTTCTCTGGTGTGCCTTCTACTTCAACAAATTTTGTTATAAACTGGCGCGTGGCAACAACAGCAGTTGCGTTGCGTAGTGGGATCAGTCTGACATATTTGGAGAATATGTCAAGGCATACCATAACATGGGTAAAATTTCCAAAGGATTTTGGGAGCGGGCCGTACAAATCAACAGACACCAGCTCCAAGTTTCTTGATGCAAGGACGGGAATCATTGGTACAGAGTGTCTGCCGATTTGCATGGTCTTGCTTTGTTGGCAGTCGAGACAGATTTTGACAAAATTTCTGATTTTTTGTTTCATTTTTGGAAAAATGACACGTTCCTTGAGATAATTGTGTACCTTGCCTGATCCAAGATGGCCAAGAAAGGAGTGAGTTAGGGAGATTACTTCTGTTTCAATGCACGCTGGTATACATAACATAAATTTTGGTGCATGTTTGTAACGGTAAAACAGAGCTTTGTCATGGATAATATAGAGTGAGTGCATTGCACTGTTGGGATTCTCTCTGAGTTCTTGCATTATTTTGCCATATCTCGGGTCAGCCAAGGTAAGTTCGGTAATCTTACTTAAAATATCTGACTTAAGGTCAGGGGAAAAAACTGTTGTTCTATACACATTAATTTCAAGGTTGTTAGGCGGGAGAGTATGAAAATCTGGGGGATAGCGAGAAAGGGTGTCTATTGCTATATTTTGTACACCTGCAATAAATTTAACATTGAGATCAAATTCCTGTAAAAATAAGGCCCATCTAGTAAGGCGACCAGAAGACAGATGGCACTGTTTTAAAAAAGTTAGGGCATGGTGGTCAGTCTCTACAATGGTAGTGGAATAGCCAAGAATAAATTGGCGCCACTTTTGACAGCAAGCGACAATACTGAGGAGTTCAAGCTCTGTCGTGGTATAATGGCGTTCACTTTGTGTTAGAGAGCGGCTGTAGAAGGCAATCGGCCTTCGATTTTCATCATTATCAAATTGGTAAAGTTCGCCAGATACTGCATTTAGGCTACTATCACAATTTATATTATACGGTTTTGAGGTATCAGGGTAAGCTAGGACAACATTTTCAGCAAAAGTTGTTTTTAATACTTCAAAGGCTGCCTCTTCTTCTTCGCCCCACTTCCATTTGACATCCTTGCGGAGCAAATGCAGCAAAGGGCTGACTAACTCAGAGTAATCATTGTGGAATTTTCTGTAAAAATTTAGGAAACCTAAGAATGCTTGGAGTGATTTAACGTTGCGAGGACGAGGGTAAAGAGTAATGGCTTCAAGTTTTTTAGGATCTTTCCTGATACCTGCTTCAGACAATAAAAAACCTAAAAAATCCGTTTCCGGTTCAAGAAAACCACATTTTGGAAACTTGAATGTCATTCCAGCAGCTATTGTAGATATAAAGACAATACCAAGATGTTGGAGGTGTAATTGAAAAGTTTCAGAGACAATTTTTATGTCATCTACATATTTACTTAAAAAGGATGCTGTTTCAGGGCCTAGAACTGTGTCTAGGGCTTTCATAAATATCTGCATGCTTACACATAATCCAAAAGGAAGAACACAGAATCTATAGTTTTTTCCTTCAAAATTAAAGCTAGTCGGGTCACGACTGTCCTTATCCAGCGCTATTTGCCAGAATGACGCAGTATAATCTAAAGTGGAGATACATTTTGGATTATTGAAACGTGAGAGTATGACCTCAATTGACTCAGGGCACTCAGCATCAGATATTAATTTTGTATTCAACATACGTGCATCGAGGCAAACTCGGACATCTCCATCTTTTTTACCAACAGGGACGATAGGATTCGAGTAAGGACCACTAGAGCGCTCAATGATACCAAGGTCAAGCATTCTTTGAATTTCACTTCTCACTGCTCCTAATTTTGATAAAGGAATGGGGTACGAACGTTTAATGAAAGAATCAGAGTCTTTAAATCTGAGGTGAGCCACATAAGTTTTGCATAACCCAGGTTTGATGGAAAATGCCTCACGATATGAATAGAGTAGTTTAATCAATGCTAATTTTTCTTCAGTACTCCGTTTGAGTAAACCAATTTTTGTGTTTATTTCATCATAAGAGGGATGTACTCCTTGAACTTGTGTTGGAAAACAGTTAATTGATGTCTTAAGGTTTGCACAGAGCTCTCCAGCAGTGCTCACTCGAATCTCTGAGCTGGACAAGGCCTCAAAAGAATCAATGACAGTAATTCGGCGTACAGTTACCTGGAGTTGGTTTGCTTGTTTTCGAGTGATCTGAGTATCCCGAATCAGTCGAGAGAGTTCATATGACAGGACGTGTTTTCCTGTCTCGTTTAGGTGCAGTCCACGTTTGGTAAAATGCTGCTTATGGATATAGTCAGATGATTTTAAAAACTTAATATTAGAATGTTTTGTAAGTTCCTTTCTGAGATGGAGATTTATAGGTGAGCAAATATCCCGGTTATTCTTAAAATCTCTACGTTGGAATATTTCACAAATAATAATTGGATTTTCAAGAGCAGTAAGAGGGGTTACATCAAACTCATTTTTTATTTCTGCTATTGTTTTACTTTCTGATAAATTATTGGAGCCAGCCATGACAATTAATATATCATCTTCATTGAATTGAAGATTTTTTGACGTTATATTGTGAATGACTGTATTGAATGGATCTCCAGGATTGACAAAAATTTGGAGGTCGATTGAGCTTGGCAACAATGCTCGGAGATGGTTGTACAATTCTCTACCATGACTATCAGCAATGATAACAACTTTCTTGTTCAGGATATAGCAGTTATGAACTGCAGGACCTACAATCTCACAAGGCGAAGACTCCATTCGTTTTTTATTAAAATTATCAAAAGGTACTCTCACGGCGCCGTCAAGCAGTTCAAGAGAGTCAGCCTGCATATCCAATTTTGCACCAAATTTTTGAAAAAAATCAATGCCTAGGATGAAGTTCGAATTAATATTAGGTATGATTAGAGCCGGGAAGCGAAATACTTTGCCACCGATACTGATGTCAAGGAGAGTTTGTTTTGTTACTTTTGTGGATTTAATACCTGTAACACCTTTAATGCACAAATTAGTAACAGGAAGTACTGGAAGGTCAGCATCAGTTGCTTCTGATACTAGGTCGAAAAATACCTTACTCATTAATGTAATTTCACTTCCTGTATCTGCAAGGGCAAGACATTGATACCCGTTTATTAAGCATTGAATGAAAGGAGAAGTAGCTTTCTTAGGTTTATCAAAGGTGGGTTCCTCATAGAGGAGGAAGTGATCCTCGTCCTTGAGAACAGTATGTGACAGCAGGGTACGGCTGGATAAAAGTTCGTTTGCTTCTAGCAACGACATAAATTCATCAGTAGCAGTTTTAAAATCGTATGGGCACAAAAGACTGTAGTGGTGAAAATGTTGTTTCTCAGTGCATAGTGATGTAGGCAATGTAAATACAAAATTGGAGAAACAAAGTGTGGAAAATAAATATTGATTGATTTGGTTTATGATATTGTTAGGCACATTCAGGGTTCCATCATGAGTAAATTGGCACCAAAATAAAGGTTTGAGTTCAGCGAATTTAAGTAGGTAAGACGAGAACAAAGAATTAAATATTCTAGCAAGAGCCTTGTCAGAGAGGCATGGAGCATCAACGTACTTATTTTGAGACAAAGGAAGACCCAGTTCTTTAAAAATCCAGTAGGCAGAAGGCCAAATAATAATGAAATGGAATTCTTGGGGTTCAGGCATGGTCTCAATCCTTCTCATCAGAGCCTCCAAACCAGATGCAGTGACAGAAGGCAGCTGTGACACTTTTGGTAATTTTGAAACTAATTCTGGTGGGAGTTGCGAAATTTGAAATGGGGCACAGAATAAGGCAAAGGTAGATTTTTGAGAATTTACGGTGGAGAAAGTCAAATGATAAATATAGAAATATTGGCAGGATCCAATGTTTTCCGGGTCGGCAAAGCAAACATTAGAATTTGTGGGAGCTGAGTTGTCTGCCAAACTGCCATCACAGCTCACATCTAGTTTAAAGGCTCTGACCGGAAGGACTGAGAACCATTATCAACATGAAACTCTGTAGTTTTAACATTTTTATGAGCAAAGGTATTACTATTTCCGGTGGGCTGTTGAAATTTCGGCGATTGATGGCTTGCGGAGCCGCTTGGTTTCTGCCGTGAGCCGAGCTGATCAAAGCCGCGTAAAATTCTCAACACGTCATCAATGGTGCTAGCTTTAGCCAGCATTATTGCTGAACAAACATCATAAGGAAGCTGGTTTACAATAGGTGCTATAACATAAGGCTCAGGTGCTGGAACATCGAGGTACTGCATGTTTCTCACTCGAGAAAGGAAGTAATTAGATAAATTGCCATAGGTCGGGGCAGGTTGATTCGATGAGACAAACGTGTCAAATACAGAACTCTGAATTTCAGGTCCCCAAAAAAATTGGAGGAACTCGGATTTAAAATCCTCAAAGGATGTAAATTCTTTGCTGGTCTGCAATCTGAGTTTGCAGATAATCATCCGCGGGACGCACGACAATACCAGAATTAAGATCATCACAATTACGCAGATGCTGGTTAGTAGAGGGAGGGTCGGTATGGAAGCGATTAGAGACTGGGTGGGTTGCCGTTATTACTTCTATCACAGGAGACGGTGACATTTGGTGAGGCGGTCTTCTAACAAAAACATTTGGTGATAGCGGTCTTGGGGGTGCCTCAGGTACAGAACGAAATGAATTAGTGGAGTGATCAGAATGAAGTGAAACTCTACTGTCAGAAAGGTTTTGATTCAAATTACCCCTCATGCCTCTACCTCTAGGTCTACGAGATCCTCTACCCCTCGCTCCACCAGAGCCTCCTCTACTAACAGCATTTTCAACCGAAGGGTGGAAATTTCCACCGTAGCGAGTACGTCTAGGACTAGAGTTTTGCGACATCACGTAACAAAATACAAATAAAAAGAGTTCTAAATGAAAGGGAGTAGATTTCTCACAATTACTACTTTTCCGGGTACGAAGAAACAGGAACAGGTTCTGAAAAGAAGCAGAAGCGACGAATTAGAGATGTGTAGATAAGGTGAGAAGTTGCTAGAATCAGACATAGGTCCATAATCCAGGTAGTTTGAGTAGTCAGGGAACCACAAGAGAGAGAGTGAGTGCCAAGTCCTTTATCAGCTGTCCACCCACGTTGGGATCGAGGAGGTCTCCGTGGTGACCCGCTTCCTCACCTCGTCCAAATAATGTAGAACAGGAAACATCATTGTGATGGCAGGAACATGGTAACCTTTAGACGTTAACCGTTAGCACTAGGTTGGCATTAGAAAATTATCAGGAATTTTCTAAGAGGAAAAAAAAATTTTCCTTTGAGCAATAATTTAGAAGGTTAAAAAAAAACTGTCCGCAGAATAACAGGATAAAAAAATTGTCCGCATAATTTCAGGATAGAAAATTTGCATCATCACTGATAATAATAACACTTGTTGGGTTACCGTCTCTGGTTACTGTTTACCGTGGTTTGTAGGTTAGGTTCGTTGGTGGCGAGCTGGTGCTGATGGATGATGGCCATGGTGTGTCTAGATGGTAGTCCGCGGAGTAATACAACGCACAACAAAAAAATGGCGGCGGATCGGGACTATTTCACTACCTCGTGGATCGGATTAGAATGGGCGGAAAAAGTCAAGCAATAATCAAACATGACAACGAAATAAGAATAAGATAGAATAGATTATGAAACACTAATAACGAATACAGGAGCACTTCAAACATTTCCACTAGTTAGGTACGAGAGTACAAGATTACATTGTGGAGGACGCGTACCCGCGCACGCCACGTTTTTCGTTTCGGTTCGAAACACTTAAAGATGGATATCAAAGATATCCTCTTTGAAGCCACTAGTTGGGACGCCAGTTGTAATGGCTCGGGGATCCATACAACAAAGAGAACAGCACGAATCACAATCCGATCGGGCCTCGGAGGCCATCCGGATCGAGCCTCCGAGGCTCGACCGGAGAGGACGGTAAAAGGAAATATGAAAAGAGTAAGTCACGGGTTTAAGGGTTTCGAAGTGGCCCGCCGGCCACCCCCGCGCACTCCGTCACATCCGAGAAAGAAAGAAGAGCTAAATAATCACCCCAAAGGGGTGAAAACTGGGAAGAACTTACATGATCTTTAGATCGGGAAACGGTCTTCGGCTAACTGTCTGTACGGCCAATCAGGCGTCGTCCACTCTCCCTCCACTAGAGGCGCTGCTCTGGTGAGCGGAGAGTGGACGGAACCCGACTGGCGGTAAATTTGATTTAATAAGCTGTCTGGCCTATTACATTAGAAGTGCAGTTCTTACAGTGTAGATAGCAGGAATACTTAAAAAATTCGTAGGAATGAGAAAAATATGCTTGAGGCGTATTAAAAAATTGCCCCCGTCGGGAGTTGAACTCGGGTCTCCCCTATAGGAGACGAGCGCACTGACCGATACTCCAACGAGCTCATCAAAGAGTTCGGCGTAAGATTGTTCATTATACATCCGGGATATGAAATGCGCGCGTCAAGCAGCAGTGAGTGGCAAGCAAAACTTGTCATTCCAAATAAGTTCGAACAGTTTAAAATGATTTGGGTTCTTACAAATCACATTACCGCGAAAATTCTTTTAAAAATGCTCTCATAAGCTGAGGATGACACGCACTATTTTACCTCATCGAAGAATACCTACTCTCTAAGATGCAACAAAATTATAAAGGCAATTCCAGAGAAAACGGCCTTTTAAACTTTCATACCCAAGTTGTTTTGAAAATTTACTTCCTCACAATATGTCATTACTTTAAGTTCTTAGTTGAGATTCAAAGCCAACGAGTTCTCGAAAACCCTTACCTATTCTCTTTTACTAAGCATCAGAATCGATTCATTCTTTCCCTGTTGCATTGATAGATTGATTGATAATCCGGTGGAGGAAAGAGAGGGGAATTTTTCATTCTTACATCAGTTAAGCAATTTCGGAAAGGACTATTTGAATTACTAATTATCTTCATTTTCCGCTTCCTTTTTGCTATCATGTTTCATTGATTTACAATTGGCTTTAGCAACAGGTTTCCTGATCTCGGTGAACCAGATCTCACATCTTATTTAGTAAACAACACAGGCAAGCAGGCCCGCATAATTATTGAATATATTGAAAGGTTCATTCTGGACTTATTATAACACAATGCATATTTTAGAAAAATGTAGAAGTAGAGTCAATACTTTGATTTTACTCACTCGTTGAATTAAGATTGAGTTCGATTCCTTTCTCGTAGCGATCGAAAAGCAGACGACAGGAGGCAGGTCGGTAAACTTTCAATTAATGAACTTTTCATTCTAAAGAAAAGCCGGGCATAAAGTGACACAAGCCTGTGTTACGTCACCTAAAGCACAGGTGCTACCCGTCTCCCCTGTTGACATCCCCTTCCCGCGTACCTGTACTCGCGTTTTAATCCTTATTTGCGCTTTCGCTAGAGTTGACCGCCCAAAGGTTCCAAACTTTCAATGTTGTATTGAATTTATTATAATTATTAGTTTTAGTATTGATTCCTCCAACGCAAAAAGACCCGCTCCCCGAGCTGTCTTCATTATACAACCCAATCCAATAAAGGGATGGTGCTTAGCATAGAAAATCAACTTTCTGTAAATATTGCCATTTTTGACAATTTTAAATAAAGCCGTGTCAAACACAAAAAATATCGAAATTTTTGAAACAAGGTACCTAATCTTATTGTAAATTTTATGTACTTTCACGTGGTTACAGTGATTTTTTGATCAGACCCCTCTAAAATGCTTAAAAATTAGAAAAATGGAGCTAAAAATGGACTTTTTTCAGAAAAGCGTCAGTTTTGATCCCAGAAGAAATTATCCTACCGGCAAATATAATTACTTGAAAGGATGTTGAACACACTTTTCTAGACCGAAATTTAACGTACTTTTCAGTTACATCATTCATTTTAACTTTAAAGCTCATTTTAAAGCGATAAAATCTCAAAAATAACTAAAAAATTAAATTTCATCAATTTTTTTTTAACTTTTTTTAAACCAAAATTCAGTGCTAGGACCCCTCAAAAAGACTTTACGGCAAACTTCACTAGCCCTATGTTATAGAAAATTTTATGAACTTTTCATTTCTTACCTTGTTTTTTTTCTTAAACTCCTTTTAACACGTAAAAAATAAGAAAAATCGCGGGAAAATTTTTTTCGGGCAAATTGCAATTTTTTTCAACATTGCCTCCGCATTTTCACGAGAGACGCCAAAATTCAAATAAAGGTACATTTCTTACATAAAATTTTATCAGCTTTTTGATGATTACCATGGTTTGATGAAAAAAATTGTTTGCAGCCATGAAAAACCACAAAAACCTGAGAAAAAGCCTTATTATTCAATAATTTGTAAATTTTCACCGTCTCAAAAATTGGCTTCTAAGTACACTTAAATACCTTAAAAAATTTATTCATGGACATTTTTTTAACTTCCATGTGCTATTACATTGGTACCATAAAATTTACTTCAAACAAAAATTACTAAACTTAAAAATTTTGAGTATATGTTAAGAAAGTGGTTCGTAACCGAGCAGCCGGATTTTCCAATAGACAACATTAACGCCATATCTAACCCTCTTTAAAAAATTCAAACCAGTAATTTCAGGTATGCAATTTGTTGGAAATTTTATGTTCTAAACGATGATTACCGTCGTTGAATCAGATCCTTAGTTTCCAGCTGTCAAAAAGCCGAAAATCGTTGAAATTCTGAAATTTCTAGAGAAATCAGTTTTTAGCGTAATTCCCTTAAATACGCTTTTCAGGTACATGTTGTAAAATTTAAATGAAAACCAGGGTGTTATTTGTCTTGCAAATTTCATTACCTTTCTAAAAAGTATATATAAGTTATACTTTTGTCGAAAAATAATTGATCAAAAGCGCTGGAAACGGAAAAAAACAGCTGAATTTGTAGTTGAATATTGACTTCATGCTTTTGAATGATTCGTCTCACAATGAGGTCATATAAGATGAAAAGGTAAAATGAATGGGTATACTTATGTAAAATTTAGGGTACTTTTCAGTGGTGCCGTTGTTTTTAACCTTAAATTAATTATTTTGACCTAAAATTGGTCAAGAACGCGAGAAATCGTGAATTTTCAGCAGATTTTGCCGGTTGTTGTTTTTAAATATTAAAATTCGGAAAGAAAAAAATGAGAAAAGCCTAAGTTTTGTATATGATTCTTAATCAAAATTTTATGATCTTTCAAACTAATGCCAAATTTTTTTGGTTTGACGCATTATTTTTGAGTTATAAAGGGAAATCCGTATGTACGTCCTCTTTGAAAATTGCCGTAAGCCGCCATTTTGAAAAACTGCGATTTGACCACTTTCCCGGTGGAATTTTTTGGTAAACTTTTTTTTCTGTCTTATTGGGTACCTAGAGATCCTATATACCAAAGGAAAAGTTTGTGCTAATTTGTCCGAGGTAAAAAGCTAGATTGACTGGACTATTACGCCTTGTCTCCACGGGCCGTTTCACGAGATTTGTCTCAGGGACATAGGCGGTTCTAGACCTTCATGCTTAGGGGTGCCCAGAGGTGGAAAATTCTCCTACATTTCTCAGGGGAGGCCTAAGTTTCGACCCTCAAGTTTTATCCCTTTCCTACCCTCCTTTCTCTTTTTCTCTCCTTCCTCTCTACTTAAATACCTATAAATTCAATGTAAAACATTTTTAGCAAAACTTTCCATCAAAACTACAATCTTACCGTAAAAAACAGTAGAATCTTTGTAAAACACGGCTATCATTATTAATTCTGTTTAAAACATTTTCAATTAATTGCTGGGATTTTTTCTCCATGTGAGCGAATACAGAATCTTTAAAAGCAGTAATTTCACGGTTCCGATAATCGTACTTAATTTTTGCTTGGGGGTGCCCGGCACCCACTGGCACCCCCGTAGGACCGCCTATGCTCAGGGAAAAATCCCACTTACAAAATTGGGGAAAATATTGAGTTAATCAATATTTTTCCCAGTACCAAGTATGGTCCTTTTACCCTTAGGACCCACTGAGAGAAGAAGAAGAAGTGAAAACGAACTGTCCGATATTTTGTTGATCACTCCATTGTTCATGTTTGTTTCGTTAAAATAATGTGTCTATTGTCAATTGAGTGCAATTATTATTTTAATCCCGGTTAAATACTCGACTTTAACTAAGTTATCTTCCCGCGCAAACTAGTCGCAGGACCGTATGAGCCTTGTCCCATGGTAACTGGGAAAAATCTCAGAAGTTTCATTCCTGCGATTCGAACTTGGGAAAAATCCCATGAAAACATCCCGTGGAGACAAGGCCTTAAAGGTTGATACTTCCATGTTAAGGAAGAACGCCGTACGAGCCTTCAGCCGTTGCCAAGTTTTCTCCGATAAAATTCAAAATTATACTGGGAAAATTATGAATAGTATTTTCCAAAATTTCAGACAATTTTGTGCGTTATTTAATCTAAAATATCTACAAAATTTCAAGGGAAAATATGTAAGGACGTTGTCAAAAATACATGTTTTTTCAAGAGAAATTTGGCAACTCTCGAATGTTCATAAGGCGTTCTTCCTCAGCACGGCAGGATAAGGGACTGTTCAAATATTACGTAACGCAGTTAGGGGAGGGGGGGTTTAGCTAGCGTTACGGTGCGTTACAATTGGGAAAATTTACGGAATGCGACTTCCGAGCATTTCGGTGCGAGTAAGAAAAACCAGGGCGCCTTCAATTTTTTTCATGCAACACGCGCATCCATGGAGCGCGAATAGTTGCATCCAGGCGCTGTGATTAACTTTGCTTCCCTTAGACCATCCATTGGCTGCAAAAGTAAGGGAAACTGAGAACAGTTCGATGGTGAAGGTGAAATTACTCAACCACGTGTTTCCGCATGGGAAGTTCCGAATTTCCCGTCACATTTCACTATCACAAGGAGGCCTAATTATCGTTTTTGCTCAATATGTCGTTATTTTTTCTTCTATTGAAAATATTTTCTAAAAATTTTGCGCAAAAAATTCGAACAGTATTTTTATTTAAAAATGTAAATAACCGAGTTTGGACAGAGATCCATGTAAAAATTCAATTGTTCAAGTAAATTTTGCGACCCTGATAAAAAGTAAAGTTATTTTATTTGAGGTACAACGATTTGAGACGCAGGCAAGAAAAATGTGCTTAAAGATGGGATGCTCATTCAGGTAATGAACTACATCAAAGTACTCTAGTTTAAAGTACCTTTATCAATGGCTTAAGTCGAAAAATGGTATTTACACCTATTGTTTAAAAATTACTAATTTATTCAATTTTTTTTCAACAGAGAATTACTCGAAATATTGTTGAATGAGTCGAGGAAGACCAAATAATAATGTAATAAAACTTTAGCTCTGTTTTCCTTAAAAAAAGGGAACATAAAAGAAAACATTCATGTAGAGTTGCAATAGCACAGAATGGGACTCTTATGGTCTTAAGTAAACAAAAAAAAATGGCAATCTCACATAACAGTTGGATTGTCCCTCTAGATATCATTTTACAAAATTATAATGAAGCATATTGATACTGAGGGGCGCCATTATAAGCGAAAAAAACTTCAGAAATGAATTTCAGAAAGCTCAAAGCTCAATGTCAATTATATTTCGGAAATGATATGTGGAGTCTTAAAAATTACAGAATTTTATTAATCCTAATCACAGTGAAATATTTTTTTTTAAAGTTTAAGTACATTTACACTAATGAGTAAAGAAAGGGAAGAAAGACACACATAAAGCTCAGCTTTGGGATCAAAGTTCACCGGGAAAGTCAGGAAACAGTAATGAGAATGGGAATACTCAGGGAAGGTACCTGAAAAATGACCTACTGATGACTCTTCAATGTACTGCCGTGCTAAGGGAGAACGCCGTATGAGCCTTCAGACGTTGCCGAATTCTTTGACAAATAACTGATTTTCAAGAAAATTTTTGCATATTTCTCTTCCAATTTCTTAGATAATTTTGCTCGTAATTCGATCTATGAAGTCTAAAAATTTCAAGGAAAAATATTGATAATTTCCCTCAAAAATAAACATTTTATTGGAGGAAACTTGGCAACTCTTGAATGCTCATACGGCGTTTTTCCTTAGCACAGCAGAGTATAAGTGTTTATCTTGCGTAAGTGCAAGTGTGTGTATTATTCATCTTCCAAAGTTTTCTGGGACAGGAGCTTTCAGTCGAAAATTCTTGGGAACTGGAAAATTCCCACACAGATCCAGAGGCTCAGGTAATAGATTCACTTCCCCTCCATACTTCCCTTCCAATCTACAACTTACGTAGAGGTGACTCTACGCATACATAGCTCTTTCTTTTAAATAATTATAAGTACTTACAGAGTTCTTTCATTTTGGTCTAGAGAGCTTTGACATATTTGAATTAATTTTTTTGCGATACCGGTAAAAATTCTGAGTAATAAGAAATGGGGATACAGATAAGATAATTTTGCATTAAACTGTTGAGATCATATCCTCCTTCTCAAGGATTCTAAGCGTGAAAGAATGAAAAAAAAAAACAAAAAAACATTTCTCTCCATAAAAGTAAAATCAGTCTAACTAACATAATGATAACATACGCACAGAAGGAGACATGTAAAATATATTTCAGCAAATATTTACCATCCACCCTGAGAATGACTCTTGAAAAAAATAAGTGTCAGGAAAATGCTTTTCTCAACTCAAAAGGGCAGTCGCTTTGTCGATGTTTTTCAAGAAAAATCTGTGTTTCATTGCAACGAACAATTTTTTCGATGCTGTTCTCAAAGTTAGTGAATAGAGAGGCCTTGAGAAATTTAGATTTTTGCTCATTATTTAGCCTGAGATTTTCATGGATGGATCGTGTCTTTTGTAAAAATAAATATATATTTGTACTTTTGGGTTTGACCGGGATTCGTGTATTGCGTGATGTTTCTCAAGATTTCAAGCACCCTTCGTTCATTTTTTCCCGCAGCTTGGATCTAGCACAAGTATTTCCGTCCACGGATGGAAATAATTTAATCAGGAAACTCCTCGATATTTCCTCTTTTAATTAATCAGGCAGCCGCCACTTCATTTTGCCATGCACGAAGGTTCATCGCCGGAATATTGGGAGAATTACATGGCACTCGTTTGTTCCTGAAACCAAGAAAATATAAACTGTAGTTTTTCAAAATCCATTTAAGTACTAACATTAAGTCTTAAAGTGAGAGTAGCATTTTTAAAAATATAGGTATTCCTCAAAACTAATTGTTGATTTTATTACCTTTCGCAGCCCTATATCACCTACAATTAAATAACCGCTCTATTGAGAGAATTTTCTCAAGAAGGGTCCTTTCCTTGATCATAAAGTTCTCTAGTGGACGGACACTTTAAGATTAATAATATGCACAACTTTAAATAATCTCTTTGATTCCTTACTGTTTATTTTTTATATTTTATTTTATTTTTTCTTTGGTCATTGTTACATTTAAAGATGTAAGTATCGTGGCAATTTTCAATAGCTGTACAATAAATAACATCCCAATTATCTCCAAAAAACAAAAACTAAACTTACAAATATGATGGCTTCCAAAAAGCTAAAGGTTGCATCAGCACAATATCGTCTGAGTTATCGCATAAAACTCTTGCCAATGAGGTTTTTCGGATTTCGTTCAGTTGGGCTGAAAAATAAAAAGGAAGTTTTGGGATAAGAAAGGTGTAGGCGGAGACTATTAAATTATGAAAAATGAGTTCGCTTTGTTCAAAAGGTGCAGTTAAATGAACCATGATTCTGAAAAATCTTCAAGCTTTCAAAACAGTTTACAAAAGACTCTTACAACTCTAAGGGTATGTTTACTTTAGAATTTTATGCAAAAAAACCGTGCCCTATGATTAAACTACGAGAAAGTCGAATTAACTCCCAACAGAAATAAATGATGAATAGAATTTGAGAAGATATTTTTTTCACTTTTTGTAGCCATTTTTAGATTTTCTTTTCCGTCGCATCCTCGCATCGCACCGCGAAAAGGACGTGCTTCAAATCAGGACTGTTCGGTCACCTTTCGCATGATGTGTTAAAATAAGAGCGGAACCGATGGCGTTCTGCCAACAGTCTAATATTTTTAAGCTCATCAAACTCTCCTAATTCGAGATTTTCAAAGTAGGTAATGCAGCATTTTATCAAAAGAATCTTAGAAAGGCCGCAACAAGTGAAAAACATTGCTCAAACACAGCCATAAAGTGAATTTACCCCCGGCTTGCTTGGAATAAATGAGGTGGCGACCCACACAATTATGTGTAAGTAGCTGAGCTCTTCATATAAACCAATTTAAATGCACGAGAAAAAAAATTGGTGATGGTACCTATCTCCTTCGCGACGGAGACACTTTTCCTCGTTTAAGCGAGGAATATTATGTTTCTGCAGGAGGATAACGTTACAACTCTGGCATTCTTGCGAGTCTCCATTTTTTTTTTTTTTACTTTCAACCTATCTTTGGTAGACTTTTACGTGAATCCTCATTGCTTACCAGTGGAAAAAGATGAGAGGTCACCGCCCTCCTCATAGAAAAATCTATCACCGGCCCTCAGTCGTGCAAATTGGTCTCCGACAAGGCAAACAAAGGTGGGTCCCAGTATGGCACCTGGCAGTGGATTTTCAGAAACGGCGCCGATGTATAAATCCACGTCATCAATACTTCCATACACGTTGGCTAGGCGCCCGATTGTCTGTTTGAATTAAAAAAGAAACAAGCTGAACATTAAAAAATTGCTAATAGAAACAAACGCTGGTGAAGCAATTAATTAAATATTCAAGCTGACTTGCACATTTTGCTGTTTACAAAATGTCACTTTTGTACTCCTGCGAAAAAAAACTAATCCAATAATGTTCATGCAGCCCTTAAAAACGAAGAGGAGTCACTATATAAGCTCAAGGAACTCAATCATACTCTTGACACATGAATGAAAAGTGAAACTTAGGGGGAGTTTGGGGAGACTCGCTGTTTGAGATACATATTTTAGTTTTGTTTTGTTTTGTTTTGGGGGGGGGGGGGGATTTTATTTTCCGCCAAGAATGCCGTTTCCCAGGAAAACTTCAATTTCATAGAAAATACAGAAAACTCGATACGATGGAATTTTCAGATTCAGCGCTAAACTCGGTTGAGAATAGTCTGTCTTGATTCTTGCCCCATTTTGGCTGATGACATGTCGACGGTGTGAGTCCGCAATCACTATCTTGTTTACGGTGTCTGAAAATCTCCACCTCTATGTTATTTTTTTAAAGGAGAACTAATTGACACCATTCCTTGAAGTTTATGGAGAATTTTTTTTGCACAGAGAAGAAAAATCACGGCAGTTTTGAAGACTTGCCGTTGAGTAGTTTTCCGTTTAAAAAATTAAGTATGACAGGAAGTCTGCGACGTCGCAAACCGAGTTATGTGATTGCCGACCCACACCGTCGATGTGTTTTTCATGGAAGCTTTAATTCCAACGAATGTATACATTTTCCCCGGAACAGTCATGAATACAAAAAGAAAGCATGTGAGTCTGCAGAAAACGGCATAAGCTCAGAAATATTATGACAAAACTAACCTGACTATCCATCACAGATTCTGCATCATTCCAATTCCGAAGCCTCCTCAAGCCGCAAACTTCCCTCCACTGATTGTAAGGTTGAAGCCCATGATCACGGCCCCTCTGGATATTGAAGGCGACTAGATCAAGTCCAAACCTCTGGTTTCCTTGAAACAAGTGGTCAGTAACCTTGAATCAGAACACACTGTAACTGATCAACTGAAAAAAGCGCGTCGGTGGCTTTTCGTCACCTACCGTGAGTGTGGTTTGGTCCTAGAGATTGAGAAGTTGATAAACAAACCTCATCTTTGCTCTAGTCATTTGCAACCCATTAAAAACCCCCTCTACGTGAGTCAGAAGAACTTCGACTTCTGGTCTCCTCTGTCTCTTTCTCTCTCCCTTAAGGAAGCAAAGTAGAGTACTAAGAAACTTAATTTTTTTAGTATATTTCTCTGAATTCAGACAAAATTGACGGCATATTTACAGGAAGTAATGTTATTTAGTCTCCTTCCTAAAAAAAAAAAATGAGAAAATTAGGTTATGCGGAGAAACTAGGCTGGTGCTGTTTAAATTCGTTTTGTTGATGTGGATAAAAAATTCACCGCTCATGTTAATTTCCTGTTAAATCTGATATCCCTTAAAATGCGATGAGACCAACTCGGCCGGACAATTTTTTTGACCGATCTAAATTTTTTCTCATTATCAAACATATTCAGATCAAGTCAAACCATCATTGTATTTATAGACAATTTTTTTAGTCATCTACGAAAAAATCCAAACATGTCAAAAATTCATTGTAAATGTGCTACTTTGCAACCCGTCCGACCCGTCCGCATGGTTGAATAATAGATGAAAGCGGAGAGAGCTGAAGCGCCTTCACTTTGGCGGATATGCACCACAGGCATCTTGCAAGCACGAATAGTTGCGTCCGTTGGACATGATACTCTCTGAAGGCGCAACTTGTCAAACTTCAATTTGTGAATTCAACGGTACAGTCTGATTGTGAGTAGAGGAGAATAATTACAAGGATCATAACGTGACGATGCTGTATCTTTCTGTATTCTATTGTTCAATGGAATTTTCCGGATGTTACTGGAAGGAAACAGGTATGATTAAAACCCTCAATGCGGTTTATTTAAATTAGAAACTTACTTCTCGTGTGAAAAATCGATCAAATTTCTGGCTGCTTTGGAAAGATAAACCTCGAACAAAGTCATCGATGGCTCCATCAGCGTAAAGAACAAATGGCTGAAAGTGTTGCTTGCTTAGTTGGAAATTTTCTCTAATATGTCCAAATTTACCGTAGCCGCTGTATGGGAAACAATGAGAATAAAGTATATTAGTTTATCTACCGTAGAGACTCAGTGATGGTGTATCATATAATCAAAACCTCTTGTTCAATGTCCTCAATGATCACGTTTTCAGATGCAAGTGGTCATTCCAGCAATATAGCTAGAATTTGCATGTGTCTGAAATATTTTGAATTTCATGTTAAAAATGAAGATTTATTAAAAGATTTATAAGATTTTAAAGATTTATTAACGGAGAGGCGACCCGAGTTTCAAGGCGGAGTCATAAGCACTAAAGAGATTCCAACGTGGAGATCCAGCTCCAAGATGTAGTGAAGGCTGTGAGGGAGCTGAAAACTCGCAGAGCTCCTGGACCTGGGGGTTATTACCGGCGGAGTTGATAAAATGTGGGCACCGGTAAACTATTTGAAATCTGAAGAAACTCATGCAAGACTGTTTGCATGGTTCCGAAATACCAAAGGATTGGAAGGAATCTTGGATTACTCCCAGTCATAAGAAAGGTAGTAAGCAAGATTGCGACAACTACAGAGGTATATCGGTCACAGGAACCTTGAGCAAGGTCTACGGTAAAATTCTCAAGGCAAAGGTCGAAGAGTTTTGGAGCGGCCAGGAAGCCGAAGAACAGGCTGGTTTTAGAGCCGGTAGGTCTACCGTCGACCATTTGTTCACCATTACCCAGGTCATCGAGAAGAAAAGGGCGGTCAGCCAGGAGCTGCACTTGGTGTTTGTGGATCTTCAGAAAGCTTATGACAGCGTGCCGTTAGTGAAGCTTTGGGAAGCATTGGAAAAAAGGGGTTTTAGCAAAGGACTTGTGGGGGCAATTAAATCATTTTATAACGGGACGATAGCAAAAATTAAATGTCGTGGAGAGTTGTCCGGAGGTTTTTTCGTCACAAAAGGGCTAAAACAAGGCTGTTGTTTGTCACCAACACTATTTAAGGTATACCTAGAGCACGTGTTAAAGGAATGGAAAAATAAGGTTGCGGGAATGGGCGTTCCACTCGTTGATGGGCAGACCCTTTATACTCTATGCTTTGCCGATGACCAGATCGTTGTAGCTCAAGATGAGGAAGATGCAGATTACATGACGCGGAAGTTGGTCGAAGAATATCGGAAATGGGGCATGGACGTTAGTGTGTCCAAGACAGAGAAGCTGGTCGTGGGAGCAGCGCATCAACGGCAAAGCATAGAGCTTGAGGATGGACGGCGCATCGAAGAGTGTGACGAGTATAAGTATCTCGGTGTTTGGCTCGATCAGGATGGAAGGATGGATAGAGCAATTAAGGACAGGATCATCCAGGGCAGGAGAGCCATCGCGATGCTGAACGGGGTGCTCTGGGATCAGAGCATCTCAAAGGCAAACAAGCACCGGATATATGATGCCATCGTTAAAAGTATCGTGCTCTATGGTAGTGAAGTGTGGCCTTTGACGAAAAGAACGCAAGAAATGTTGAGGGCAACTGAAATGGATTTTTGGCGGCGATCTGCCGGCATTTCGAGACGGGACCGTGTCCGTAATGAGAGAATTCGCCAGGTGATGAAGGTTGAGAAAGATATCGTGCACGACGTCATGTCCAGGCAGTTATGCTGGTATGGACATGTGCAAAGAATGTCGGAGGAGAGGTTGCCCAAACAAGTTTTGGATTGGGTACCACCTGGGAAGAGGCGACGGGGACGTCCCGTAAAGGGTTGGCGGCAGGGCGTTGACGAAGAGATGTTGCGGTGTCAGTTGCCCGATAACCTCTGGGAAGACAGGCATATGTGGCGTTTGGGTGTCGTAGAACGCCAGAGTGCGTTGTAAAGCGACTTTAATAATAATAATGTTAAAAATTAAATTATACAAGAATTACTGAGCATTGAATCCTTGGTTTCTAAATTGAAGAATGAATCGAGGAAATATGACACAAAAACCGAATTTGCTAAAATACATATGTTTGAATGGGAAATGCCGTCTGATGACGTAATTTGGTGGCACATTTTATTTTTCTCAAATATCCCATTTCAGAAAAAAATTATGAAAATTACTGCGAACTCAGCTCTATGAGCAGTGAGCACTCTCAGATATGGTAGTGCACACTTTGTGTGCAAATTCTCCATTTAGGGATGGCTTTAAAAGTAAAAATTACTTTAATTCTTAAGACTTACTGGAAATTCCCCTGTATCTGACTATGTCCGAAGCGGAAAGCTGCAGCAGCAAATACGTTCGTTATCCCACCATTTAGGTTCGGATCATAATTGTGCGTGTGTCCAACTTCGCGCGGAGTCAAGCGGAACTTTTCTACATACGCTCTACCTGAAATCAAGGATCCCATTAATTGCACGCGTGATCTCAAAAACCGACAGACGTTTGGATAAGAAACTAATTATATATTCATAGATGCAATCGGAACTTCATGCCATCCGAACTAATCACAAACATGCGTTAAGCAGGAGATTCTTCCAAGTCAGTCCAATTAAGACTAAAATTTACATCCAAAAATAATAGCCATCGTGCGTAGGTTAAATTTTGTTGACCCTTCTTCGGCGAAAGTGGCATTATTTTAAAGACACTTTCATCCTTTTGCGGTAAGGATGAAAAAGTGCCTTGAGGTAATAGCTCAATTTCGGACATTTTATGGCAAAGTCATATTTTCATAAAGGTGATGAAATCGGTCAAAACATTATTTAAGGTGGAAACTCGAATTGTTAAGTCTAGCAATCACTCAAAAAGCATTCTCTTAGATTCATAGTCCATGCAGACTCTGAAAAAATTGACAAGACTAAATACTCCTGATTCAATCGGAATTTTGATTCCGATCAAGAGGAAATCCGCTTAAATTAAGACGATGTGCTCTCGATTCAATTGAAAATCCGATTGAATCAAGATCATTTTTTTCTTGTCAATTTTTCAAGAGTCTGGACTCTGCATCTAAGAGGCTTTTTTCCAGTGACAATCTAGTTTTGGCCATAAACATAGGTTTTCATCTCTTAATGCTAGGCGCACTTTCTATAATAATTTCAAGTCAGTCGTTTCAATATCATCGAGTCAGAATGTCAAGCCATAATTTGTACCAGTAGGGGATTTCGCGAACGTTTGAAATAAATTCTTTTCTGAGAATGTCATAATTGCCTGGGAGACCTTGACTACGTTTTCCGCAAATTCTTGGTTTATTGTAGTCTATAACTTAAAATATCCGCCGAGAGTCAGATTTTAGATTTTTTTGTTCTTTGCGCTCAATAATATAGAATTCACCTCTCTTAGCCGTGTCTAATTTTTATTTTTATTTCATTTGCAACCATTTTGTATTTTTAAAATTTTCATGCAGTGCGCAATTTCTTTTCTATTTTTTTCTTTTTCTTTCTTTTTTTACCCTTGCCTGACCATTTTGCCGCTTAATCATAAATTGCAAGTTGATTGGAATATTCTCTTTGAACATGCAATTTGGGGGTGGGTGTTACCTAAGACGATGGGGAGGAATTCGTTGTAGGTGATGTGCTGAAGTTCGGCGATGACGATGCGCCTGCTCTCCTCAAAAAGCGCTTCGTCACTCCAGTCCGGGTGCATGTTGAAGAGCTCTTCTGCAACTCTGTTGTGTTCCCGCATCCAAATCGTGTGCATCAATGCTAACTCGATCTGCTCGTTCACGCGTCCGTCTCCTGCCGATCAAACCAGTCTACATTACTGCCGTGCTATGGAAAAACGCCGTACGATCATTCGAGAGTTGCCAAATTTCCCCGGACAAGTAATGAATTTTTGAAGAAAGTTATGTTTATTTTTCTTTGTCATTTCCAGATCTTTTAGATTAAAGTGGGAATAAAACAGTCTAAAAGTTTTAGATAATAATGTTCTCTATTTTCGCAACAAATTTGATTTTTAATAAAGGAAATCTGGCAACGTCTGAAGGCTCATACGGCGTTCTTCCTTAGAACAACGGATTATTTCTTAACCACCAGCCAAACCGTAAATCCATCGATGGACAGGCCAACAATCAGAGATATGATACAGTGACCCAGGGTCCACCGATCAGACTGCAGGGCGCAGGGCGTTTTCTGACCGTCAAAATAGGACTTATTATCACAAAATTGTCCCTCTGTCGGAGCTACGACCCCCTAATTTTTGGGAAAAGCATCGATTTTTTGCCGATGAAGGAGAAAACATGTCATAACCATTCTCTATAAGTCAACTACATACATAAGTAATGTCTTTGGTTCGGACTATCTCGCCACCTCGCCCTTTGTTCTGTTCATATATGAAAAGTGAGTTTGACACCGGTGACATGCTTTGATTTTTGATGAAATTTGGTCTGCAATATCTGTGCTAAACGTAGAAACCTTCTTTGAAAGGCCCGATAGAGGTATGACTGGGTTTTTTTCTTCTTTTTTTTTAACGTTGTGCAATTCCGAATGGATTTACCTGCTTGGAAACAGGAGAGTCTTTGCGAGCTGCTACACTCAGAGGGATTATCGGGCAGAAGTTCTTTACCACGGACCACTTGCGCTCGGAGGCGCCCGCCACGGAAAAGCCGAAGCCGTTGCTGCGTGTCGAACGTCGATCCGTAGATCATCGACGCATCTAAGTATCCGGATATTTGATTCATCTATAAATAAAAAAGTAAATATAAATTACAAGTTTCAAACAAAATGAATACATTGGCCCCTCAAAATGTCTCACAAACTTTTTTGAGCGCAAAACTCAACCTACGTACAACCTTTTTATGAAGAACGACATGCCTTTCTTCCTCATGTAAGACTTGGGTCACTTACTTATTTTCCAGGAGATGAGAGTTTTATTTTTTATACCCTATAATTGATTTTTTTTTTTCTTCTCCAACAGAGAACTGTCAAGTTACACTCATACCGACAAGGTGCTAAAACTCATCAAATTAAAATGAAATCCCTTTCGAGGATTTCTCCATAAACACTAAGGTTAATGATGATTTAATCCGATCAATTTAAGCTAAGAGAAACCAAATATTGTACAGGACGAAAATGAACTCTCTTCATCTATCCGGCCTTTCAGAGGTTTCACTTTTAGTCTTTTAATCACTCTCACGGTGGGTCATCTAAGCGCGCAGAAATTAAGAGATATTCTCTCTCTGAATGAGAGAATGAATTGAGGCCTATCTTACGGATTGAAGGGGCTTTCCTGGCTATCAATGGATCTATCTACACAAGCGTGGAAGTCTGCCGCGCTTGGCAACATGTGGACGTATTTATGCTCAAAGAGAGGAGAGATTGGTGGAAAAGAAAGAGTGCTCTCGTTGGTTGAGAGCTGTAAGAATGCATGGGAATTATAAAGCGCCACTGACGTCAGTGGCGACGACGGAGACGATGACCCAAGTCTTAAACTCATGAGCCCTTTCCACAACGCTCTTGTCACATGCACACAGCTCATGAGTCAGCATATTTTGGCGCTTGGTTCCACCCGTCTCTCCTCTCCTTTAACGTACAGTATATAAAGATTATATTAGTTTACCTAATTAGGTGGTTGAGAGTTATGGGTTGGACTATAAATAATTGATTAATAATTTGGTCCACATGTTTCCAAGCGCGGCAGACTTCCATGCTTGTGCAGATAGATTCGTTGATAGCATGGAAGGCCTCTTCAACTCGTAAGATAGGCCACAATTCATTCTCTCAAGATTTAATGTCAAATCCCACTTTTCCATATTGCCGAAAGGAATCACGCCCACCTTTACGTTGTATCTTATTCAGAACAAACGAGCACACTCCATCTTTTCCACACGTCTCTAGTTCCATTTAGCATTTTGTTCATCTAATATTTGACTGTGCACGTTCAGAAAAATGACTCTCTTACTCACTTGTTCCCTGGGGCCGAAATTGCACTCGGGCCGAGCAGCAGGCAAAGAGCGCACGAACTCCATGCAAGTTTCGCCGAACTGGGCGAAAACAGGATCGTTCCTCGGAATGCCGATCGGGAAACAATCAGGATGTCGAAGTCTTTTGTCGATCACTTTTCCACCGCGGCAGCAAGCAATTCCGCTACCGCCTTGACCTATAACCAATCGGAAGCAAGACAATTATTTCAATCCAATTACACCCATCTCGGAATCTTCATTACAGGTCAAAGAGAAAATTAGAGCTACAATTCGTATTTTCCCGGACGAAGGAACCTAACTCTAATCCACATTTGCAAAATTGACTCGAACATTTCAATTTTTGCGAGAGTATATTGTCCAATTCATGTTAGAAATTTTGCTATTATAAATGAGTGAGTAGGAGAAAAATCAGCCAAATTTTCAAATAGGACAGGCCTCTAGGTAAGGTATGAATTAGGACACTACGCAGCTTGCTTTTTCTTCAATATTCCACGGAGAAAATGAATCTTAGAACAGGAAGTCCAAAAGTCAACTCTTGAACAAGATAAAATAAAATTGTATTATCAACATTGTTTAAATGGCAAAAATACAAAAGACGTAATCTGTATTATTTGAATTCCATTTGGACGCATTTCTGTCAAACGGAACTATGTGCACTATGACGTGAGCCCTGTTATGCATACATTCTTATGGGTCTTAGGGATCATGTCTTAATGCACATGGTTCAGTTTGACAGAAATACGTCCTTTTCATCTATGTGAAGAATTGTGCGAATCGTTTACTACGTAAGATTTTGAAGTGAAAACATCTGACATTGTTTTTAGTTCAGACTTTGGTCCATTGCTCGATAGTTTTTTAGTAATAATCCATTTTGCGAGTGGATTTACCTAACATCACAGCTTTTCAATACTTATAATTGAGACGCAAAAAAGCGCCGGAAGTTGATTCGATTCTCTTGAAAACCTTTAAAGGAAGATCATTCTAATCCAAATACCCAAAATGCATCTGTTTTTTTATCCAATGGGATAGATTCTTATGGTACCTCGACTGATGGGGGTATGCGTGAGATCATGGTCCAGGAACTGACCCCACTGCATAACCATGAGCGTGTGATTGGCGTCTGGTACGTCCGCATCTTGAGCCACTATCGAGCTCACCAGTCTGGCACTGGGCAATTCTCGGCCATCGATGCCGTTAGATCTTGGCGAAGTGATCCCTACATGAGAGAAGAAAAAAAAAGGATCAAATGCAAGAAATATGAAACAATTACTGTGAATCAAACTTGTAGGAGGGAGGAGGTATGTGGTAAACTGTCAGATTTTTCAGCATTACGTATGTTATGAACAGCCCATTACATCGAGGGAAATCCAAAAAGTATAATGGATATAATAAATTTGCATGGTAGCTTCATTATATTCGGCTAATTTTCTGTTTTTATTTATTTTTCCTTTACCGAGAAAATTTTCTGGCGATATGCAGGCAATTTTAATTCCATAAAAAAGAGGGAAATATAATATTTATTTTTCTATTTGATATTGCACTCACCATCGGTATATTTTGGCGGTAAGACTCTTTGGTAAGCGGTTCCAACTCTTCCCCAGTGACCATTGACTAGATTGTTACAAACGCCGTCGATTGACCTGTACTTCAGTCTGGGGCACTGCAACTTTTCTGGACATGCGTCAGCAATGACCGTGTTTAAAATACTGAACTGGGGTAGGGCGAATGTGCTTTGGTCCGGGCTCAAATTGAAGCTGAAAATAAATTATGAATTAAAATATGATTTTGAAAGATGATTTTGTATGATGCACCTGTCAAAGAATTTTTCTCTAGGCTAACGAAGATGAGCCGGACAGTTTTTAAAGATCACAACTCTTTTCTGTGGATTTGTTGGCTGATCTCCCGTTCGAATCCAACAGCCGTCCCAACTTTCTAATGGGTCAGTTGCGCTGGTCACAGAATCATATTTTGATCCCCTTGATTCTTGTAGATTAACTAGAAATCATTTGATCTGTCCAAACAGCAACTTTCTACGTTGAATATTAACCGAGACATCGCGCCTTGAAAAACTCGAATTTTGACGTCATCCACTGCGGTAGTACATACCATGTTATGCACTACCGCGCGGTGAATGACATAAAACGACTCGCGTTTTTCAAGGACGATATCTCGGTTATATTCATCGTAAGAAAGTGCTGTGTTATGGACAGATCTTTATTTCTAGTTTAATCTACAGAATCAAGTATATCAAAACACGATTCTGTTACCAGCTGTAACTGCTATGTACCAATCCTACTCTAGATTCTCCCAAATTTTTAGGATTGAGGCCAAGCAGAATCTATTTCTGCATATTCGCTCGTCAGTTCAGTGAGAATTTGTCATTTTCACCCCAGGATTCGAACCCAAGACCTATGGACCAAAATTCATATGCGCTGACCGCTACGCTACGCCATCCTGGCCTGAATTATTGTTCTAGAAATATGGTGTCCTCAAACATACATTAACTGAAAAAAAAATCCGGTCGTGGAAGCCGTACTTGCCGGTTTTATAGACATATCGTCCGCGTTCCGGGCCCAGAGGCCGAAACTTCCGGGCTTAGCACCCGGAGTAATCGAAGATACGGCTCCAGCACCCGGAAGTATCGGCCTCTGAGCCCGGAACAGACGGTGTGTCTATAAAGCCCGTAACTTTTTTTCAGTGTTAGACGAATTACGTGGAGAGAGTATGAGTAATCCAAAAAATCCATCCGGCCTTCGCCGATACCACCGTGAATGAAATCCAGGCCCAAAACCAGTGCTTTCAATAAAAAACAAGGACTGAGAATTACTTCCAGTGCGAATGTGTGCTGAAATTAGTTCACATAACATTCCGTTGTGCGGATGTGACACTCATACACACTCATTCTCGTGAGCTGCAACGGACATTGTTGAGAGAAATTGCATCGACGCCTCATGCCACGGTCGAGTCACTCGGACAATGGTGAGGGCTAAGCAAAAGTATTCCTAATTTCTCAAATTTTAGCTACATCGGCGCAGTCAATAAAGGAGAAGGACAAGGTCTACTAATCTAAGAGGCAGCAGGACGTCTGCCCGGAGTTAAGTGGCTGAAACGAGTGCTGATTATACGCGCGCAATGTCACTTATTGTTCTCGATTCTCACCTCCTCATCAGGAATTAAGATCGAATTTACACCTCTTCATCAAACTTGCGAGGGACCTTCGAGTTTAGTTTTAATGGACCATCAAACAGAATCTAGGTCCGTACTCCCTTCTCGCTTTCATCTTCTTCGCGTGATTCACTGGGAACCGCGGTTTTTTCTCATCGCATAGGCGCACACAGGGTGGCAAAATTTCATGAAAAAGAAAATCTTGAAATTTCATGTGAAATATTTCATGAAATCTCAGAAACTTATGAAACATATTGAAAGATGACGGTTCCTATTCATGTTTCGCAAAATGTAAAAATTGTGACTGTCTTCTATTTTTGTGTGTGTTGAGTTGAGTATTGTTGTGTGGTTGAGTGCGGGTCGCATATTCTAGCCCCTGAAAAATATTAAGTATTTCAAAGTCTCGTAAAATTTCCAATCTTTCATTTATTTCTCACGTTTCATGCCACTCTGGGCGCGCGAAGGAACGAACCACTGGCAGACGTTGGACGTATAATTTATGACTAAAATTGAAAATTGTGATGTTTATTTTGTCATCTTATGCATTTTTAGGGGTGTCTCTTGAATAGAAGTAAAGTTTACGAGAAAACCAATTATTGAGAAACTTTAAAACTTCTACGTTTCGTATTTACGAAGATATCGACAATGTAACTCCCAAGCCACGTATCTCGGTTTGCGACGCACGGTGGACTGAGTCAATGGGAGAGGTTGGACATGATTTGCAAACTTTAAAAGCGTGTATCTTTATGTAACAAGGTGGAGGAATGATGCTAGGAATGGTGATGGAGAATGGTTCTCCACCTTGTTACATACAGTTCGGGCCACTTCTTAGTGTTTTTTTTATTTATTCATTTTTTTCATTCGTATATCTTTATTAATACACAATTTTGATGTTTTAATAATAGTTTCATTGGTTTTCTCGTAAAAATTCCTGTAAAAAGCACCCCTTAGAATTAAAATTGTGATGAGATAAACGTCAAATTTTCCAATTTTTGTCAAAAATTTCATGTCCGACTTCTTTCATTGGCTCGATCCACTGTGCGACGTTGCAAATTTCTCGTCACATTTTAGTTTTTCAATGGAAAACTACTTCACGGCAATTTTCAAAAAAACTGCTGTGAATTTGCGTCTATGATAGAAGAAAATTGTGTGACAACTTCTAAGCATTCGGTGTTGATTTTCCACCCTTTAAAAAAATAAAATAGAAGGGGAGATTTTAAAGGCCCGCAAACGACATAAGTGGTTTTGGGAGTTTCATTGTCAATGTAAGCTGATAGAGTTTCCAGATATCGTCCGCCTTCTCCCATGTACTTGATCCACTGTGCGGCGCAACAAATTAAGTGTGAGGTGGCATCACTAACAGATGTATCAGTACACCGACAATCACACCCACCAGGAGATGTAGGATGGATCGTACGTATATGGAGCTGTTGGTTTCCTCGTTCCCTGTGATGTTAGAGTGTCTTTAGAGAGAGTGTAAGAACTAAAGGGCCCAATTCTGATTGGCTCAACTATCTCAGGTTACGTGGGGCCGTTTAGGGCTGGAAAACATTAGATCTAAAAGGATGCTGGACGTTTAAAATTCCTAAAGAGTTGGCTATACCCGCACTTGCAGGATCGCAAATCTTATATTCTCAACGCAATAGAACGTGCATGGTTACAATTGAATATCGATTTTGAATGTTACATTGACAAACTTTTTAGTGCAACCATAGTGACAATGATGTAATAGTACGCCCTCTGTTAGCACAAGAGTGAACTGAGCCGCCAGTGACTTATTCTTAGTGGCGCCAAAAAGGGGTTTTCATCGATATATCTTGATTTATTTTGCGAGGAAAGCTCCGTACTTCTGATGGATGCCGGCCATTCCTAATATATTAGAGCGCCTTCAGTTTCGTATGATACTGTGACTTCCTCTGTGAATACCTCTGGTGTGAAATAGTTGCTTCAAGCGCCGTGGCACGCTGCAGCTGCGGCGCGACAGGCGGGTAGCCAGCGCGAAACGCGCATTGGCGCCTACAAACCTAACAGGGATACTTCACGCATTGCGCAATGCGTGAAGTATCCCTGTTAGGTTTGTAGTTGCCAGTGCGTCGCCGCTCCGCTTTGTGTTAGGCTCTAATATTTAATCTTGCGGAGTCAGCGTTATTCAACTCATGATTTTGAAATGTTTGCACATCCTGTATGGATTATTCTCATTTTAATTGATGAAAAAAAAATATGTATTAAAGGAAAATATAATGTGTGTTTTGTAAATACTAAGGTGATTCCGTATCAAACTTAATGATTTCCAAAGCAAACGAATTTCTACACAATTTCTCAAAGCCTTTTATAATCGATGGCGAAAAAGCAACAGCCAGGCGATAAAGTGTAAAGCCCGGCGATAGGAACTGTAGCCCGGCTGCATAATTTTTTATCGCTTCGTATAGCCCGGCCGTATGATTTTCTCCGCATACCACAGCCAGCTATATGATTTTCTGTAGCCTTCTTCAGCCGGCTATAAGAATTCCTATGGTATTTTGAAACGCAGATCTTATCGCCAATTTTTACCAGGGTATCTCAAAATACAATTTTTCAACTCGACTTGACACGAAGAAATTGTGCCTCAATCAAAAAAACTTCTCACGTCAGACTCGAAATTGGCTTCAAACAGATTCCTGAAGTTTTCAGATCATGCATCCGAAAACTTAAGGCCCAACTGCCAAAGTTCAGGTCATCAGGCCACACATCTGAAGTTCGATTGACTCCTGAGAAATTTCAACGAAATTC
The DNA here is from genome assembly GCF_918797505.1 of Bemisia tabaci. NCBI lineage: Eukaryota > Metazoa > Arthropoda > Insecta > Hemiptera > Aleyrodidae > Bemisia > Bemisia tabaci. Next base: position 55,925,933 of record NC_092794.1, read on the forward strand.
AACTAAACTTCAGGTATGTGACCCAAACTTCAACGGGAGGACCTCAAATTCTTGAATGCACGTGCCGAAAAACTTCAGAGATCCGCACCGTATGACCCCTCGAATTTCGGATCTCACGCATGCGTGAAGTCGTCCTCTGTGCACGGGGTCCTCAGGGGTTCGTAAGCTCAAAAGTTTGTGAACCACTTATTTAAGACTTCCAAAAAGAAGAGGAAATAAGCCAATTCCTCTAAATGTGGCAACATCGCACATCGCGGAGGCTCAAACAATGTAGTGTAAAACATCCTTTACCTCGAGGCGCGAGCAAGCTGCCGCGCGCCGCGCTACTGCGCCCGTGCCCTCCATTTGATTTCGCCCCATGGAGTCCCACCGATAATTTCCTACGTATACACACCTCAACAACACACACACACACGCCTAAAAACACCACACATACACATGAACACGGCGCATAGGAGCAAGACAGAAGGAGGCTCGGAGCCCGGGAGAGAAAGGAGCAGAGGAAGCGCGAGCGAAAGAACAAACGAAAGAAAATTCTTGGGCTGTATGTTTTGCATAATATATTACCGTAGCGGGACTTGCCAAAAACCGTCGAGTCGACGAATGATAAGCTAATTCATGGAGAATAAGCGCCGTAACTCTTAAATAAATGAAGCAGGCATTGATATTCAGTTCATACATCCTTGTTATGAATTTCTTTCGCCGGGCATTCAGAATCTATTACCGCCTCGGAATAAATTAAATTTAAAGAAAAAAAAACCTAATGGAGAATGATCTTCGCCGGGCCTGAATGAACGACTTGAGAATGTTGCACGTAGGCAGGCTAATAAGAGACCAATATGCGGAAACTTTGGCAGGAATCAGATAAGAAGGTGAGTGATAAGAACGAGACTTATGGGATTGCTTTATGCCTAAATTTACGCGGTTATTAGACGTCTATATTCTGGTGCTATTCAAGAATCTCCCATTAGGATACTCCACGTGGGAGGTGCAGAAGAGAGTGATAAAATCTGCCGTGTTAAGGAAGAACGCCGTATGAACTTTTATGCGTTGCCAAATTTTTCCCGATCAAATACGAATTTTCAGTAAAACTTGTGTACGTTTTCCGTCCAATTGAGATGTTGCATGTGTGAGGAATTTGCGATTTAACTGTTGATTCTAATGTAAAAGTTCGCGAGAAACACAATAATGCCATTGGTTTTCTCTGAAATTATCTCCCATAGTCAAAAAAAGCTCTCCAATTAAGGCCAAAATGGAGGGGATATCCCACCCTACCCTGAGAGTCCACCTCTACATTAAAACAAACTCTCCATGCAAAGATAGGGAGCAAATACATTAGCAGGGTTGCCTTGTTTTCAGTTTTGGAGTCCCCAAATAAAGTGGCAGCCCTGTCAATGTATTTGCTCCCTATCTTTGCATGGAGAGTTTGTCTTGATGTAGAGGTGGACTCTCAGGGTAGCGTGGGATATCCCCTCCTTTTTGACCTCAACTTAAGAGCTTTTTTTGAGCTTGGGAATTGATTTCAGAGAAAACCAGTGGCACCATCGTGTTTCTCGCGAACTTTTACATAAGAATCAATGGTCCAATCGCAAATCCCTCGCAACATCTCCATTTTCCAGAGAATTTTGTTCGGAATGTGATCTGAAGTATCAGAAGATCAGAAGATCAAGTGGGAATATTCATTATTTTTCTCAAGAATTAGTATTTTGGTAGAGAAAATTTGGCAACTGTCGGATGTTCATACGGCGTTTTTCCTCAGCACGGCAGAAAAGTTTCAAATAGACCTCTCTTACCCTCCCCGTCCCTCCCGCAGAAAAATAGAAAATGGTATCTAAAGAAGGAAGGCGAGAGGAATAAGAAAGAAAGGAAAAAGAAATTCTAGTCTCGCCCCCCCCCCCCCCCCCCATGTTACATATGTAAATCAAAAGCGGAGAGGAGGCTTTTGATGAATGGTTCTGAAAATGCCATCGTACTTTTGACAAGACACTCTATTATTATTATTATTTTTTTCTCTTTGGTCCACTAAATTGTTGTCTGATAGCCGCATTTATATTTATAGACGCACGATTCATAATGACCATTATATTGCAATGGAGCTCTTGTATGTGTAGGGGATTTGCGATTTAAGTACTTTTTTTTGCGTACAATTTTGCGAGAAATTCGACGGTCTCACTGGTTTTCTCTGAACGAACTCTAAAGCTCAAAAAAGCTATCCGGTCAATGAGCCTCAACTTTGAGAGCTTTGTTTGAGCTACCTATGGAGTTTGTTACGACCAAAACCAGTGGCACAATCGTGTTTCTCGCGAAATACAAAGGAATCAATACTTAAACCGCAAATTCCTGACACATGCAAGAGCTCCGTTTTTTGGCAGTGACTTTAACGCGCGTCAATCTCAGAGTCAATCAAAGTAATTCCTGAGAGTGATTCCTGCAATCAAAGAGTAGTTCCTGGAAACACAAAAACGATGATGGTAGCATGGCTTGAGAGGTCATGTTAGAAGGCGAAGAATTTGCAACGGACAATTAAATCCATCCAATGGAGCAGAACTCAATGAAAAATAACATGAACAGAGCAGATGCCAGTGAATTCAGAAACGATAGAAGGTGCAAAATATTTGATTGAAAGATTATCTAAAGGTCAATACCATCCGTTTTAAGTAACATCAGCCAAAAAAATCTCGAGCGATGTCAATCCCCTCTGAAAAATGCATGGGGGAGTTCACTAATTATGTAGAAGAGCACAGTTTCGTGCCTTTCGGTGATTCCCCCCCCCCCCCCCCCCCGTATCCCGGGACCTAGAAGTTTGACCTCCTATGCGCGGGTCATTATTATAGTACCTCCGTGGGGCAAATATGGTCGTTTGTATCTTTTTAGCACAGGAAAGTTTTGCCGCCCGATGATCGGTCAAGGAGTTTTAAGCTTTCGTGGAACTCGTGCGGACGTAACAAACGATCTTACTTATAGATAGGTCTCAGGGAGCCTATGCCGATCTTCTCACGAAAAACTTCTTGGCAACAAACGTCTTTTTCTCGATTCATATAATTCTAATCCGTCCGATCCATTCCAATTAATTGCTTCTTTCTTACAGGTATATTTTTATGACTCAAAATAAGTCATAAAGTTTCCCTGATCAAATATTACCACATTTAAGTGGACTAAATTTCTAATGAAAAACCAATTTCTTGATCGTTTTAAAGAGAAAATCTAGATGGCAATCTGCAGAGATGAACTAGAGTTTGTTGGACTTTTTGTTCAACACCTTCCTTTTTGCAAAATGACATGCACTCGTGCCGTAAGTTTCCCATGCGGGTAGGTCCTTCCATTCTACCGTGCTAAGGAGGAACGCTGTATATATGAACATTTGAGAGTTGCCAAATTTTCTCCGATAAAATGTTTATTTTTGCGGAAAATTGTTGATATTTTTCCTTGACATTTTCAGGCTTTTTAGATCAAATTAACAAGCACAATTACCTAAGAAATCGGAAGAAAAATATTCACAAATTTTCTTGCAAATTAGTGATTTGTCAAAGTAAATTTGGCAACGCCTGAAGGCTCATACGGCGTTTTCCCTTAGCACAGCAGCATTGATGAGCCAGCAAAAGAAATAAGAAAAATGACGTTTTGTGGACAAATTTTCCAGTTAAGAGGAGGGAAGGATCCCTGGCTACGCTACTGTGTTTCCATTGGCGGATCTAGGTGGGGGGGCGTAGGCCGTAGGGGGCGTACGCATCCCCTGTTCGCCCGAAAAAAAAAGTGGTAAGAAAAAGGAAAGGCGCTAATGTTAGGTACTTATTCCCGAAAAAATTGTCTCACACCGCACAAGGTAGATTAACACAGGTATGGACAAGTTGGAAATATCCCATGAACCTCAGTACGTGTCACATGACTTCGTGACGTAGGTTAAGGGGCCAGTTTGACCGCGCTATTCTCAACTTTATTGAATAATTGCTCCATTTAAACATCAAAACACTATCACGCATTAACAATGGTAGGTAATAAGATCCTCGGGATCAATTAAAATTATCTCCAAAACTTAAATTACGAATTATTACCAAATTGGAGAAACATAACCAATAAATCACCAACCAATCACAATAATGAAAGCATAAAAATGGCGGTCGTTAAGGGGCCACTAGAGAGCCAATCACAGGCCGGATTTTCAACTTGTCCATACCTCTGCTAATCTACCTTGCACACTGCATGTAAAATGCTTTAAAATTTCGAAAAATTTCTGGGGAAGCCCTCCGGACCCCCCTTCCGCCCCCCTCCTCCGTTCGAGGTGTCTGGATGCGCCTACGGTGTTTACTGAGTTCTTGGGCAAGACGGGAGTCTAAGTTGGATAATTTCTTACTCTTTGGAGAGGGATACGCTGGCCTCGATGGTTTTCTGTGCTTTTTGGCCTTGCTCGAGGGTGGCGTTGGTGGTCGGGAAGAGCTCCTGGTGGGAGGCTGTCGGGCTCCCCGGCTCGACGAGGATCCTATTGTTGAGCAGACTGGACTGGAGGGTGAGCCGGTCTCGAACTTTGGTGACGGCCGCCTTGGCCGCCTGCCGCAAGTCGCTCGTCGTCAGCGGAGGTATTTCCACTTTGGGCGGCGGTGGCGGCTCCAGGATTCCGGTCTTCGTCGGCACTGAAACAAACATTTTTCAATTATCAATCCATCCAGCCATCGACTAATCTATCGCATTAAGAATCGCTACGAGGGCCAAGTTAGACACCAGTGCGGACAGTTATGCCGTGCTGCCGTATTTTCTTCGATAAACTATTATTTTTTAAACACATTTTTTGCATAAGTGCATCTTTCTAGAGCAGGGACCCAGGGCTTTCCGTGAATGACGTCAAGAGCCCCCCCCCCCTCCTCCTTCCATGCCAGGTACATGTAAGGCAGCGTTGTAGTTCCTGTTAAAGTTTACGTGGCGTTTAGGTCAGCCCCTCTCACCTATTAATTGGACCGCGTTTAGCAGAAAGGAACCAAGCCACATCAGCTATTGCCAAATTTAACCGGGAAATTTAGTTTTTCACAAGAGAACGTTTTTGCGGATTCTTTTGAAAATGTCAAGGAATTTGCTTCGTACTGTGTGGAAAATTCACCGAAATTTGCACAAAAATCCGCTCAACCGTTTTCATGTAAACAATTAAATTGCCCAAGTAAATTTGGCTATGGCTGATGTAGCCTGGTTCCTTGCTGCTTAACGCTGTCCAATTATCCGTGAAAAATTGACACTCAGCGACGAATCCGATCAGTATTTGCTTAAAAGTGAGAGCTTCCCGCCAATTTCAGGCTGAAATTGGGGCAACTCAATCAGCTACCCCTTCCTCCTCCTAATCTCCTCCTCTTCGCCCCCCTTGCACCCTCCCCACACTCCATCGTCAGTGTACTTGTCAAAAATTTCTAGCTTGATGGCCATCGGCCTGATGCCTTACCCTCATGGCTGATCTTTAGTCTATACGAAAACTTCAAAAAGTTGAATTCCATCAAATTTCCATTGAAATTTTGCGACTCAACTGCACAAAAATCGCTTCTTTGACAAAGTTTTCTCCTTGAACGAAGCTCCCTTTTCCGTGGACGGTCAAATATTTGTCATTTAAATTTTCAGTCACGTAAATTTTAAAAGTTAAATTCTCCGAAAATTTGAAAAAAATGCAACATTTTTTCAGATAATTTAAATTTTATGGAATAAAATTTGGCAACGTTCGGGCGTCAATACGGTGTTCTCCTACAGCACAGCAGAATTATCCAAGCACCTAAATCCGGATGGTTTTGAATTGATTCACGCCTCTGTCCTCATCTGTCTATAACCCCTTTACCCCTCCCTCCTGTCTCTTGTTTTAATCTGACTTTTGCGCTCCTCTCAGATTCTTTCACCCCTCTTCCTCAGGATTCTAGAGCTGGTTTCAGATAAGTATGCCCTTTTGTATCTTTGGCTCCACATTTTGACTGATTTTGGATTAAAAAAGGGAACGCTCATCTGAAATTGGTTATGCATGGGAGTGATTTTGATTTGAAGAACTGGGAGAACCTATCTGTCAACGATCCTGCGGCCGAAATTACTTACAAGATATATCCTTTAAACCGGACACTTAAAAAGTCAGTAAATGTTTGCTAATCTAATGACTAATCTTCCATCTTTCTGATTGTATTTCGATCAACTTTTCGAACAAAACAGCTCGATACACTCTTGACACAACTCATTTTCTTAATATTTTCTCGGACACCCCCCCCCCCCCGCCCCTTGGGCTATGGATGTCCTTCTGAGCCCCCCTTTAGAGCTGCGTTGGAATTCTTTAGATCCTTTTCTGTAGGGTGTCTTGTCGTGCTCCTTCAGATCCCCTTGACCCCTCCCCTCTCCCTATAAAAGTTCCTAGTTCCGCTTAAGGCAGCCTCCACACTTGAAACCAGATAGGCGTAGGTTCCTGATTCGGTAAGGGCTTCAGAAGACTAGCTGCAAGCCTATATAGACTATCCCCAACCATGTGACCGTCTCTCAAAATCGTAGTTCGAGGCACCCGTCAGATGTCGGCAAATTCTTTGCCGGTTCTGTGTAGGAAAGGTCCGCGGGTCCGGCGCGTGCTGCTTTTTCTCTCCGAAAGATCGATAGTGAAGGACTTGAAGTTAGTTTTTCAATTGAGGGGGCATGGGAGGCACTTAATCCACCCCACTATTCGTTTAAACATTTTTACCAGCCTCCCTGCATATCACGAAGAATATTTGGACGTATTTCTGGCAAACGAAACTATGTGCATTGAGACATGAGCCCTGATACCCAGAAGAATATATACATATCAGGGCTCACGTCATAATGCACATAGTTCTGTTTGCCAGAAATACGTTCATTTGGCTACGTCGATGCTGAAATTAATTACGAATAAATTCCTCATAAACTTGTAAATGGGAATCTAGCCAGGCGCTAAAAAACACTTTGAACAAATCACCGATTGTCTACGAATTTTTCCCCGCCTAAATTTATGAGATGTCTATAGCAATTTGTCCGAATTAATACCGTCAGGATGTCTTATTTATGGACGCATTTCTACCAAACGGAACTTTTTGCATTAAGATATGAGCCTCGAGACCCATACAAATGTACGCATAACAGGGCTCACGTCATAATGCACTTAGTTCCGTTTGGCAGAAATACGTCCAATTTATGTGATTACGATGAGCGAGACGAAAGCGGAATTTACACAGTTGATCTCATCTTATCTATGAGGAATCCCATCGGCCGACTGAACTAAGCGGTATGCGTCGAGGCGCCCGGCCCTTCTGTAAGCAAAAACCACCCGACTCGCATGCGAAGCCCTATGCAGATACGCGGTTTCGGGCTGGCGTGACCCGGCGTGTCCAGCGTCGTGTCCGCGGAGTCGTTGAACACGGCGATGACGGTGCATGGCGCGTGGCGGTATTTTTATAGCGCAGCCTGAATGACGTGTTGGCGCTGTCGGCTGTGGAGTGCGGAGTGTGGAGCGGTGGGCGAGCGATCGAACCACGCGCCACAGCCGCAGCTCTGTCTAGGATGTGCCCGGACGCATTGAGGATGATCCTATTATAAACGAGTCGTGAGGGCATCAACGAGTCATTCCTGGAAGTTGCGTCGGTGTCGACCGTCAAAAGGAATCGCGGGATTTTAATTAATATCCATGAGCTAAGCCGGGAACATCAATGGACCGTTATTGTTCTCGCCAGACCCGAAGAGGTGTCCAGATCTGCTTATAGATTCTGACCTAGTGGCGGCTCGACCCGTCACACAGTGGATCGAGTCAATTAGAGAGGTCGGACATGAAATTTTTTATTAAAACTGCAAAATTTGATGCTCATTTTGTCACATTTTAAATTTCAAGGGGTGCATTAAGACGAAAATTGCACGAGGAAACCAATGGAACCACTTCTAGAATCTAAAAGTTTTGTATGAACGAAATTATAAGCGTTTAAAGTATCCAAATTTTGTCCGACCTCTCTAATTGACTCGACCCTCTGTGCGGCAAATCGTCCCGGGAGATCGAGCCGTGCATTTCTGGCCTTACTGAAAGTTTCCAAATATTTACTCTCATGCACTTCTGAATGCATGTAACGGAATGTTTTTCAAAAATTACCATGGTTGGAATGCACACGGGCGTATTAGAAGCGTTTGATGCAGAGAGGGCATTTCTTGCCCGGTTGCGGTATCTGCCAATTTATATTTTAGGAAGGAAAGTATTTAGTGAATTTTCTAAAAAAAAAAAAAAACTTCATTTTCAGCATAGTAAAATCATAAAGAACATTCAGTAAAAGTTTCAGTAAATTCCATTAATTTTGCTTCTATCATCATGGATGAAACGTTAGCGGAGGATTTTGAAAGCTGAAACAAAAGTTATGGGCTATATAGACATACAGTCCGTTCCGGGCTCAGAGGCAGAGAGTTCTGGGAGCTGGAACCGTAGCTTCGATTGCTCCGGATGCTACGCCCGGAACGCGGACGGTATGCCTATATGTATAGCCTGTAAGTACAGCTTTCACAGCCGGAGGTTTTTTTCCGTGCAAGAAATGCCCTTTCTGCACCCATCGCCTCATTTATGCTTAAAGGAACCATATGAAAATTAATGAAGTCAACTTGAACTATGATGCACTTAAATCCTATTCACGTGCTCCTTTTAATTCGAATACGCTCATGTCGTCCAGTATACAAATGGAGCTCAGAGCTCAAATGAGCTCTATTTCTATATCCCACCAAAGAGCACCAGCAAAGCATTTGCTAGTAAAGCTAAAATATTGCTAAAAATCACGTTTTCCGCATTTTTCCGAGCATATGACTCTTATTAGTGCCGGATTGGATTATTAGTCAATGTCATTATTTTAACTTGGTCTTTTTCCAACAAAAAAACAAAAAAAAATGAATGGTACTAACTTTGCGCTAGTGCCTCAAAAACTGCGAGAGTGCAAGTCAGTTTACAATTGACCGTGACTCATGCTTTCCCGCGCTTCGGCCGCAACCTTATTTGCCCTCTGATTGAAATATTAGTGACAAAATTATTAGTAAGAAACTGCTGACATTGCATTGTGACTATAATTTTGCAACGTTTACACTTAGAGTAATCTAAATAGGACTAGATCAATTCAAGAAATTTGAAAGATAAGTTGCCGATTTAATTGATATTTGTTGTGTAAAGATAGAAACTGTTTGAATCAGATTATTCATGCAAGGTAGAATTAGAGTCCCTTTATACTGAGAGTCAAGACAACACCCCCTCATGGAGTCACAAACGGGAATAAAGATTACAGAAATTGAACGTTTTTCGTAATCTTTGATCGACCCATTCTCAAATTCCTTTCTCCGTTCCTTCTCTCATTCCGTTTGATCCTTGCCGAACCCAAAATTCCTTGGTCCATTCCAGATTATAATCTTTGCAATCGGTGAAAATGTAATCTTTATTCCCGTTTGTGACACTGTGAAGGCCTAAAATACGGGAACCAATCAGAAATGGATTTACATTGTCTTGACTCTCAGTATAAAGGGACTCTAGGTAAAATAAGTCGCACACTTTCACCGGCATGGCAATGACAGTAGTATCTCTTACCAAAATTTTGTTTTACTGTTGAAATTATCCGACCGTGCTTCTCCCCGATTCATCTTTAATTCTTTAAAAGGACTCATGTCTGATTTTTTTTTTTTTTTTTTTATTCGTATATGATTCTAAAGATTCATGAATTATCTAAAGGTAACTCGTAGCCAACTTTTCGATCTATCAGCGGCCCCGGTTTTTTCACTATTTTTCTCGTGTTTCCGTCGCGGTTTAGCAAATATTTGCAGTTGTCGTGGTTTTAAAGGACAAAATTCTAGTGGTTTCGCGGGAATTCGAGGCCTCGCAGATTTTTGCGACTCCGCGAGGATTTGCGGTTTTACCGTTTTCGCTGCCCTTGGCGATTTCGTGGTTTCTCTGAATCCAAAAATGAGCGAAATGGTTGGCGGCATAACATTTCGTGCTTAGTAGAACATTTCTGATGTTTATGACGTTCATCATTGAAATGAAGGTATGACTCCAAATTCACGTGGGCTCTGAAAAGCATGGATGGGTGTGTACCACGGCCACGGGTCAAAGGCTGGAATATTAATTTCCTCAGGGCGAGGAAGGCTAGCCCCGTTAACCATGCTGTCATGTTGAGGAAGAACATCGTATGAACATTCAGCTGTTGCCAATTTTCTTCCCATAAAATGTTAATTTTTTTAGGAAAGATATTAATTCTATATCCACTGCAGATAAAATTCCTCACACTGAAAGAAAAATCTCGGTGTATTTACTAAGAAAAGGATAAAATTACCAAGAATTCAGGGTTCTATTTGATCCCAGTTTTTTCTTGGTAAAATTCCCATTTATGGAATTGGTAATTTTGCAGAGAAATCTCGGTAAAATTATTGAACTTTCTCGGTAATTTTACTGGACCTTGGTAAAAACGCCAATATTTTTTATCGACTGTGGTAGAATTACCGAGATAAAATGGCAAAGTTACCGGGAATTGATCACCAATAAAAGTGGTATTCTTACCTGAAAAAAACAGTAAAAATACAGGTTTTTAGGTAAGCTTACCAGTCTGTCTTGGTAAAATTACCAATAATTGGTAAAAAAAGTGAGATGGTAAAGGTACCAACGGACCTTGGTAAAAACGCCGAGAATTTTTTTTCAGTGCAGGCACCCTTGATTACTATGGCAACTTGGAGAAAAGTATGCCCCCAGACTCGATTTAAAAATTAGTGACATGGAAATTATGCATTTGGAATGTACTTCAGATATGTATGATGCACGGAACATGATTTGCGTGAATTTTACTCACGAAAAGTCTCCTCAATTGTTGTACGTAACACGTATATTTACACGTCTAAGGAGACTTCAACGAATGAGCAGAAACGTAGACTAAAAGTATGTAGCTTTATTCAGTATGCGTTCTAAGATGAACGGAGGAATCATGTTGCATTTTATCCCATCTTTGGGTTCAATCAACTGGTTTGGGATGAGGCAAGATAATTTAAATGCAAAATTTTTCCATATCCGCTTTCAAAGCGCATCAGAAACTCATTACAGTGTGGTGTCCGCAATGGTCAAGCCCCGATAAAACCTCTTAGTTATGGGATTCGCGTATACCGGGGCTATATTTTCTTTGAAATTGAGGGTCTGGAGGGTGGATAGTTGAACTTCCTTGATAAATAAGAATATGAAGATTCAAATGTTGTCGAATTTCCTTCGGAAAAATTTTTATCTTTGACAAAAGTCATGAACACGTGGCCGTCCATAGGAAAGGGTACCTACGTTCAAACTTACTCAATAATAAATAATTACGGGTACAAAAGCATAGCTGGAAGCTTTGCGCATGTATTAGAATCAAGTGTCGAAGTAATAGCGCTTCAATTTTTGCAATATAAATTTAAAAAAGTTGTTTCAGGAGAGAGGCATCAAAAATTTTAATTTGCTGTGATCAGGTCAAAAAATCCCCGAATAAAGCACATTTATGGACTTCATTGGCATCAAATGAGATACCCTCCTTCCGTGCGTTTGAAGTATCTCTTGTTAGAAATCTGATTAAAATTTTATAATAAAATTGTATAACCACTGAAAAAATTCATAGGCGGTTTTGTTGCAAAGGTTCTCAATTTCCCTTTAAAATGTAATAAACGGAAGAAAATTATAGGCATCGTGAAATTTAGTTAGGATAATTCTGTCTATATCGATCCAAGTTTCTATACGACAGCAGCGAGCAGAGAAACTGGGAGTTTTTAATTACGACGTTGCCTTCTTTATCGTCAAACCTTCGAAACTTTCTCTGCTATTAATTCGCGAATAAAGTGAATCAAAGGGTCACGGATATGCATGGCAAGGATGTTCCGCCAGAAGTCAATCGCGAGTAAGAATCACAGATTCCGGTGTTCCACTCTTCTACTAGATTCTTCAGGAAGAGAAAACAACTTCAGGAAAATAAACACGGCGAGGTATGAACTTTCTTTGCCGTTCATAGATGCGCCTAGAAATACTTTAACGAATGGGAAGAAAAGTCAACCAAAAGATCCCAGTTATGAATGACAGTATACTAAGTGATGATTGTTGCCCCAAAATAGTGTGTATATTATGTGCTACGGTCGAGAAAAACTGATTGAATATTATGAAAGAAGTTCATCGAAAGGGGAAGAATGAACCCATCATGTTCTAAAAAATTGATTTATTTTTTTTATTAATTTAACGGCGCTCTAACATTTTGTCTTCTTCGGATTTTTAGTCAAAACTTCTCCAGAAAACTAGGGTTGGAGCATGTATTTTCTAATACTGCATTGCATTGACATATAAAAATATCCCCCCCCCCCCAAAAAAAAAAAATAAAATAATCTACCAAACAACATACTTCAAATCATGCGGATGCAATATCGAGCATCTCTTACCGGTGTTTTAATGCATATGTACCACATTTTTCGTCAAACTCACAAATACTGTACATTAGATAGAGACGATTTTTTTTAAAAACTCTAGTCATTTGTAAAACAATTACTTTCTTGCTAACACGACCAAGGAAAAGTTCAAATTGTCAGATATTAATGTAAACAATTGAAGCTAATAGCATTAACGAGTTGTTTTTAGGGATCTCAAAAATATGCAAGATATTTCTCATACAACTATATATGATGTGAATAAATGTCTTCTGACGCTTTTTAAACATGGCGAGTGGTGAAACGGCCAGAGGAGGGTCAACTTTTTATCAAATGCAAATTTTTTGTTAATACTTCTATAGCACAGTCATTCGCAACTGGAATCTCTTGGTTGACGTTTCTTCTCATTCGTTAAAGTCTTTCCAGGCGCATCTATTTGTATGTACAGCAACGCAAGTTTACTCCCGGCTGTTTTTAACTGTAACTAAGTGCATTGTTGGCAATATATCAGTAGTTCAGACCAAAAGCGTTGTAAGAACATTTTTTCTGTCGTGAGATAATAAGAAAAAACTGCTCGGTGGTGTCAGTTTAACTACACTGGAAAAAAAACACCTTGGATCTAGAGTCCAGACTCTTAAAAACATCGACAAGACAAAGTACTGTTGATTCAATCAGAATCTAGCTTAAATCAAGAACCAAGCCTCTTAATTTAAGCGAATTTCGTTTTGATTCCAGCAAAAATCTTATTGATCAAGAGTATTTTTTCTTGTCAATGTTTTCAAGAGTCTGGACTCTAGATCCAAGGTGTTTTTTTTTCCCCCAGTGTACCATATTTTTCTACACACACACAGCTTCTCTTAAGCGTGAATTATTCGATTTCCCGCAAAATGTCAATTACAACCTTTTTGCTCCAAACCACGGATGTAGAAGAAAAGAGTTGTTCTTACCTCGACCGTCGTCGGGTCTCCTCGGGCAGCATACACCCCACTCGGTCGGCGACAAAGCGCACGGCTGACTCCTGAGTTCACTAACCTCCAAATAGTGAGTAACGCACTTGACCAAGGCCTTGCAGACGCCCGGCCGCCCGCGGCGCGTGGTGCACTCCGCGGACACCGTCCCCGACCCGTCGAGGGGGACCACGATCGTCGGCGCCGGACCCGGCGTCGGGGCGCTCATGTTGGGCGAGAACCCCAGGTCCAACTTCCACTTGATGGCGTTCTGGAGAGCCACCTGCTGGATCTGCATGTCCCTCAGCCGCTGGAGGAGCTCGTTCTGCTGCTGCTCGAGGGCCGCCTGGGCCGCCGGGTCCCGGTTCGTGGCCAGGAGGAACGTCACCTTCTGCAGGTCGCCCTGGAGCCCCGACTGCTGGGCCTGGATCTCCTGCTGCTGGAGCTGCTCCGGGAAGAGCTGAGCCCGGACCCGGAACGCGGACAGGGCGAGGGCCACGAGGCCCAGGTACGGAGACATCACGCTCGTCGGGTTCGCGCGGCACTGAGACACTGGCGGTCCGTTGGCGTGGAGCACGTAACAGCAAGTGGCGAGTGGGAGGCGGACGAGATGCCGCCGCGAGGAGCAACCACGGTCGAGGCGTCGCTGTAGCGTCGCGCGGCGTCGCTGTAGCGTCGCGCGGCGTCGCGTCGCGTCGCGGCGTGGAACGCAGAGCTGAGGCGCTGAGCCGCTGACTTTGACCCTGGCTTCCCGCCGCCCATGTCATTGCAACCGATACCATCTCCGGTAATCCCTCTGCGCTCATCCTTCCCACCGCAGCCGACGCGTGCGCCGTCCGTGTCAGTTTTTTTATGGCTTAAATCATCGTTTGCGTGATGTGATGATTGCGGGGGAGCCCGATGAAGGGGTGCCGCCGGTCGTGAATAGGATGTGCCGTTCAAGTTTTTTTACATTCTAGTGACGGGCACTCAGAAGAAGAATTTGTGGGATTTTCGGTGGAAAATGGAAAATTGCAATTGGAAATTTTGCAATTGACATGCAGGTACATTTTCTTGTCCTCGGAAGGATGAAATGGACGTATTTCTGCCAAACGGAACTACCTGCATTATAACGTGAACCCTAGTATGCATGTATTCTTATGGGTCTCAGGGCTCATGTTTCAATGCACATAGTTCCGTTTGATAGAAATACGTCCAAAGCATCGTCTGCGTGATGTGATGATTGCGGGGGAGCCCGATGAAGGGGTGCCTCCGGTCGCGAATAGGATGTGCCGTTCGAGTCGTTTTATATTCCAGTGACGGGCATTCAGAAGAAGAATTTGTGGGATTTTCGGTGGAAAATGGAAAATTGCAATTGGAAATTTTGCAATTGACATGCAGGTACATTTTCTTGTCCTCGGAAAGACGAAATCATCTGTGTGATGTGATGATTGTAGGGAAGCTCCATGAAGGGGTTTCTGAAAACGTGAAGGATGTGTCGTTCAAGTCATTTTACATTCCTGTGATGGACCCTCAGAAGAGGAATTAGTGAGATTTTCGGTGGAAAATGTAAAATTACATTTGGAAATTTTGCTATATTGAAATGCAGGTACATTTTTTCGATTTCGGCAAGACGAAATCATCGTTTGCGTAATGTGATGATTGCGGGGGAGCCCGATGAAGGGGTGCCTCCGGTCGCGAATAGGATGTGCCGTTCGAGTCGTTTCACACTCCACCGACGGGAACTCAGAAAAGGAATTAATGGGATTTTTGGTGGGAAGTGTAAAATTGCAGTTGGGAATTTTGCAACATTGAAATGCAGGTACATTTTGTCGTCTTTGGGAAGGCGAAATGGACGTATTTCTGTCAAATGGAACTAAACGCCATGGAAAAGCATTGCGAGTATAGGTCGGAATGAGCCCGACGCCCGGTTCCGCCGCCAATCAAAGCCCCCTCTACCTTCCTCCCCATATGGCGCTTAGTTCCGTTTGACAGAAATACGTCTAAAGCATCGTCTGCGTGATGTGATGATTGCAGGGGAGCCCGATAAAAGGGTTCCTGGCAGGGCCGGATTCTCCTACTTGCCGCCCATGGGTCGCCTATATTTTGCCGCCCCCTTCTCATTCGTTTTGAAACTCGATAAAAACCATCAAATGAACGTGCCAGCGGGGGAGGGGTGCCTAAGACGCATTTACTTGTGTTGAACACATTTTTTGGGAAAGTCCTATCAACACTACTAGCAAAAGTTCACGAAACTTTTCGCGAAAGTTAAGTTCCGTAAACATATCTCTGTGTGGACAAGGCCTTCCATTCATAAGAAATGAACGAAGACCGCACCGAGTTTGGCGCAATGCGTGAAGTATTCCGACAGTCTTGTAGGCGCTATGCGTTTCACGCTGACCACAATAACCGCACCGTGTTTGATGCAATGCGTGAAGTATTCGTACAGTCTTGTAGGCGCTAAAATGTGTTACATATGCCGATTGCCGCGCCGAGGGCTTCTCCTTTTCATCTGAGGTCCTCGTCATCATTTCTCCCTAAGTTGCGCCGTTCCAGGCCAAATTACGTGTTTGGTCTCTCTCTTAACTCGACTTATTGAAGGTGCTGTCTCTTGTATCAATAAGAGACGACAAAATTAGAAATTACTATACTCTCAGGAAATGAGAGATTTTGTCGCCTTTTCTCGTTTGTAATTTTGTTTTTATAAATCCGATTTTTTTTAATACCCACACTTTAAAAAATTGCAAAATTTTGCCGCCCCGGGCCGCAACCCATGTGGCCACTCCCTTAATCCGGCCCTGGTTCCTGGAAACGTGAAGGATGTGTCGTTCAAGTCATTTTACATTCCAGTGATGGCCACTCAGAAGAGGAATTAGTGCGATTTTCGGTGGAAAATGTAACAATGCAATTGAAAATTCTGCAACATTGAAATGCAGATACTTTTTCGTCTTTGGCAAGACGAAATGGACGTAATTCTATCAAACGAAACTATGTGCATTAAGACGTGAGCTCCGAGACCCTCAAGAATACGTGCATAACAGGGCTCATGTCATAATGCACACAGTTCCGTTTGATAGATATACGTCCAAATCATCGTCTGCGTGATGTGATGATTGCAGCCCGAAGAAGGGGTGCCTCAAGTCGTGAATAGGATGTGTCGTTCAAGTCGTTTCACATTCCAATGACGGGCACTCAGAAGAAGAATTAGTGAGATTTTAGGAGGAAATTTAAAATTGCAATTGGAAATTTTGCAACTGAAATTCAGGGTCACTTTTCCGTCTTCTGGAGGACGAAATGGACGTATTTCTGCCAAACGGAACTTTATGCATTATGACGTATGTAAATTCAATGAAATGTCAATTTCATGCCGATGAAAATTTAATGAAAAAAATTGAATGCAGTTATGTTCTTCTGTCATAAGTACGACGAAATATTTGTTTGCGTGATTTTTACGCTGGGCGCCTCAAGCTCCCAGCTATTGCTAGTATCTTGTTGCAATTGCAATGAACAGTCCAATCTACCTTCGAAATCTTGAAATCATCTGCTGCCGTAACAATGCGTTCGCTAATAATGCAAAATAATCTGAGGATCTCATTACCTCCCATCTCATAAGTGTGAAATCATCTGAAGTCATTTCACTTATTTAAAATCCTGAGTCGGGAATTCCAGACCCGGTACTTATAAGATTATTTACAGCAGCGAGCAATCAAGTATGAACAGAGTCGGACTGGCGTAAATAAAGTTAGGCAGCTACTAGGATTTTGGGGCCCCTGACGTAAAAACTGGGCCCCTATGGGGGGTCTGGGGGGTCGCCCCCCAGGGATTGAGGGGGGTTCGGGGGTCCTCCCCCGGAAAATTTTGAAAATATAACCCCTGAAAATAAAAGTTTTAGGCTCTTTTCGCATTGAAATTTGATAAATAGCGCCTCCGAAAATGTCACCTATTTTTTAGATATTTTTTGAAAAATTCGGCGATTCCTCTTGTTGATAAAGAAGCACATAATCTCCTCAAACTTTTACGCAGGGGCCTCTGCTGGTATCTTTTCAGAGGCCCCGCCCCTGAAGTTACCTTCTCCCGGCTGCAGGGCCAGTAGGGGCGTCTCAAAAAAGAAGTCATTTTAAAGTGAGTAACCTTCAAAGACCGGAAAAAAGAGCTTTCGAGACCCGGAAGGGCCCCTGAAAGTGAAACTTTTTTTTTCGAGCCCAGGGTCAGGGGCCCCTGCTGACATCTTTTCAAGGGCCCCAGAAGTGACCTTCTTCGGGCTATAGGGGTCTCAGAGAAAGAGTCATGCTGTTTAAAGTAAAGAACCCTTAGAGACCGGGAAAATATAGCTTCGAGGGCCGCTCCAGGGCCCTTGAAGCTCATATTTTTCGATCGCTGAGGAGCCCTTGCTGGCATCTTTTCAGGGGCCCTGAGGTTACCTTTTTCCGGCCGTAGGGGCCTCAGAGAAGGTGTTATGAGTTAAACCCTCAAGGACTGGAAACAACGAGGGTTTTTCAAGGATTCATTTCTTTTATTGAAGAATAAATTCAAGGATTTTTCACTTTTAGATGGATTCATTTCATTCATTGAAGAATTAATTCAGGAATTGTCGGCTCAGGGGCCCCGACGGGGCCCCTGAGCCGACAATTCATAGGCAGCGATCGCTGCCTAGCTGCCTTAGCCAGTCCGGCCCTGAGTATGAACATGGGAGATCTCATTTCGCACCGTATGAAGAAGAGATGAGTTATAGCATGTAAGATATATAGCCTGACTAAACGACCGTATATCTTGATTTCACAGCTGGCTCATTCAACGAGTGGTCAGCATAATCCTGTTTAAGAAAGAGACCCTGCGGCCGAAATCCAGCGAATGAAAGAGTTCTTGTGACAGGAGATTGAAGAATTGCTCTGAACTTGCAATTGAAATCGGTTACTTCCTCGAGAGATGACACGGATATACTAATGCTGGTATCTCTGGGCCTTTGAATTACCTACATACCTACTTTTTGCAAAATCAGAGGATACGGAATGAATGAGATTACTGTCTAAACAAAGCACAAATCAAAGATTTTGTGCCTTGATTTTTGTTTACACCGTTTTTGAAACTGCATGGATGGACTTTACCGTCATTTCGATTTTCGAATAATGTCCTTCAAAATTTCGTTTTCACCCCCACGAAAGAACGTGACCACATTTCAATGCTGCCAAATTTCCCCTCGTAAATTGCATTTTAACAAGGAAAATCTTGGGACCTTCTAAATCAGAATTTAACTGACTTCTCTTCTGATTTCGTAAAAAAATCAGAAAAATGTTGAGCAACAATTGCACGGTTACATCCTCGTAAACAATTGAATTGTCTTGAATTGTTCCTTCATCCAAGGAACGACGATTTTACTTACCGCGGAAGGATGATCATTTTTTTTTTTTTTTTTTTTTTTTTTTTTTTTTTTTTTTTTTTTTTTTTTTTGTAATTGGGGGTTCGTAAGACAAGGCGCATAAGTGCAGTTTTAGAAATTCGAGACTAGAGATTAGAGTCCAGCCGCCTCAGATGCGTGCCATAGTTCGTTATGTTTGTATTTCAACAACTGAGATACCTATAATTCATATCGTTTGTTTAAAAGCAATATTTTTTACGAAGCATTTTGGCATTCTTTTTAAGAATATCAAGTACTATTGAACACTGATTTGAAGTTCATTCTGATCGATTTGGATATTTTTTTCCTCTCTAAGACACGTATATAAAATTGTTTTTTTCTCCACTTTTTGGTGAGGGCTAAAAAGGACTCAATTCCTCCGCAAGACAGACCATGTGAGATAGAAAGGGAAAATGCCGTCTAAGGAAAGGACAGAATTGCCATGTTGTAAAGTTGAACCGCGTTGATAATGCATTTGAGCCTTGAATACTTAAACACAATGATAAGAATATCTTAGTCGAAAAATCAGCCAGTAGGCTCAGTTTAAAATGAGGAAACAGTGATATTTAGCCTTGCTAAATATGGAGCAAAACTATAAAAAAATTATCCAATTTTATTTCGAAGGGAAAAAATAAAAATAAGACCTATTTGGGAGGAAAATTACTCCATTTCAAAGCAAATGATGAGTTTGTTTTGTTGATGTAATATGACGGGTTGGCGAGAGACATTAACACTTCTCAGGCATGGGAAAAAATGTAAATATAATAGCTTGAACAGCTGGCATGGACCTGTGAAAATCTGTCTATAAAGTCATAAGGAAAATATCGTCCAAAAAAGCATTTAAAAAATGCGGGTGAGGAATTTATAATGAGGTCGCTCACTGTATCTTCGATGCTTGATTTTCCAACGCTTGTGATTAGAGCTCTATAATTTAAATAAACTTGTTGTTTATCTAATGAATACAACTAGGCAATGAATAAAACGTGTTCAAAGTCTGAGAACTAGGCAAACCTGAAAACGGGCCTTTTAAAAAAGAGCCTTTCTAATCAGTTGAGTTTGGCTCTGAACCAGAAGTCTCTCCGTATGTATGTAAAGAAATCCTCCGATATATTAATATCTGTATGACTAAGAGCTGAGACGGTAGTTTTTGGCTCATTGAGCGTTTTCCCTCTGTGGTTTTGCACACAAGCTCGTGCTACTCAGCGTATGAGCGGGGATTGTTAAAAAATGTTCTTTATATTGATATGCCCCGTTCAATAACTTTCATCCAAATCAAGGTTAGATTTGACTCTCTGCCTTGCTCACAGTCATGTTCTAAATATTATAGCATGCAAGTGTGAAATAAAGTGTACCGACAGGTGTTGATGCGGTATTAGCAAGGTCAAGTGCGCGGTCATTGACGGTTTCGTTTGAGACGTGGATATCTCAGGTCTTGGTACGGAGAGAATGAAAATTCCCAGCTACACGAGGCAATTTTCATGTTGGTCACAGCCTTTTTTTTCCATGGTAATAATTTTTCCCTTATATTGTTTCTAGTCATAATGTGCTTTTATTGAAGGTTGCTTTCATTGCGAATTTAAACGTGCGAGCGTTGCACATGCTTGTACGAAATATCCAAATTTTTCCTTAGAAATTTATCAAAAATAGGGAAACCTAACAACTCGATCGAGTATTTTCCCCTTATACTAAAATAAATGTATAAACCGATGTCTTTTTACTATCTCTGTGTCTAAAATCGGTGAAAAGCGTCGACGCACAGTGGATAGTCAATAGGAGAGGTCGGACAAAATTTGGAGACTTTTAACGCTTATAACTCTGTTTAAACAAAACTTTGAGACTCTAAAAGTGGGTCCATTGATTTTCTCGTGTAATTTTCTTCTTAAATCACCCCTGAAAGTTAAAAATGGACGATATAAACATCAAAATTTGCAGTTTAGTCAAAAATTTCATGTCCGACCGCTCCAATTAGGGCCGGATTAAGGGGGTGGCCACATGGGCCGCGGCTCATGGCGGCAAATCTATAAGGGGCGGCAAATTTTGCAATTTTTTTTATGTAGGTATAAAACAAAATCGGATTTATAAAAAAATTACAACCGAGAAAAGGCGAAAACGTCTCTCATTTCCTGAGAGTACAGTAATTTCTAATTTTGTCGTCTTTCAGCGATACAAGAGACAGCACCTTTAATCAGACTAGTTAAGAGAGAAACCAAACACGCAATTTGGCCCAGAACGGCGCGATTTAGAGAGAAATGATGACGAGGACTTGAGATGAAAAGGAGAAGCCCTCGGCGCGGCGATCGGCTTGTAACACATATTAGCGCCTACAAGACTGCACGAATACTTCACGCATTGCATCAAACAGAGTGCGGTCATTGCGGACGGCGTGAAACGGATAGCGCCTACAACACTGCATGAATACTTCACGCATTGCGTCAAAAACAGTGCGGTCTGCGAGGCGCGGCGGCGGAAGTCAAAATCATTAATCCACATTTATGTTTGTTCTTTCATAATTTTTTCGTTCATTTCCTATGAATGGAAAGCCTTGTCCACACATGAGATAGGTTTACGAAACTTAACTTTCGCGCAAAGCTCCGTGAACTTTTGCTATAGTAGTGTTGACAGGGCTTTCCCAAAAAATGTGTTTAACACGAGTAAACGCGTCTTATGCACCCCTCCCCGCTGGCACGTTCATTTGATGGTTTTTATTGATGTTTCAAAACGAGTGAGCAGGG
This sequence comes from Bemisia tabaci, assembly GCF_918797505.1. Taxonomy (NCBI): domain Eukaryota; kingdom Metazoa; phylum Arthropoda; class Insecta; order Hemiptera; family Aleyrodidae; genus Bemisia; species Bemisia tabaci. The sequence continues at coordinate 55,947,367 of NC_092794.1, forward strand.
GGCGGCAAAATACAGGCGGCCCATGGGAGGCAAGTAGGTAAATCCGGCCCTGGCTCTAATAGACTCGATCTACTGTGCGACGTTTGAGCACTTTTTCAATACTCTGGTTGCATATCGACGGTGAAACTCCCAATCCGCATATCTCATTTGCGGTGTTTAAAAATATCCGTTCCTGGTTTACTTCGTAAAAGGCGAACAAATCAAAATCATTTCCAGCAGTTTCCACAGGACTTTTTTGCACCGAGAGGAAAAATCACAGAAGTTTTTAAGAATCGGCATGGGTTTTTTCCCATTAAAAATATTAGGGACGACAGAAAGTCTGCAACGTTGCAAACCGAGATGCGTGGTTTTGGAGTTTCAGTCATTTGAACGTATTTGTATCAAACGGAACTATGTGCATTGTGACGTGAGCCCAGTAATGCATGTATTCTTATGAGTCTCAGGGCTCATGTCTTAATGCACATAGTTCCGTTTGACAGAAATACGTCCATTTGATTGATAAAAACTGTTGCAATAAATGTAACAGAACAAGACAGAGCGTCAAGATATTTTCAAATCTCGTTGATAATTAAATCATGTTCTATCTTTGAATAATTCCATCGTAGTCAGTTATCAATAGGACCAATTTTTCTCATTTTCTACGTAACTTGAAATCTTGTTTTTTTTTTTTTTTTTTTTTTTTTTATTTTATTTTTTGTTCTTCCTCTCCCTCTCAGGTTTCGATAACGGAGCCGCAGAAATATGCGAGGTATCGCTGCATTAGTTAATAAGGTCAACAACATCAGCAGCGGCACCTTGGTATTATTTTAATCGCTGTACTTAATGCCACTTAGATATTTCCTTTTCTTTTGTGTATACTTCTCTCAGAGTTGCGAGACACGAACACATCGCAAGCGGGGTTTTTTTCAACTCGCTTAAGTCAACCTTGTTTTTTTAAATAAAAACTTAATTTTGCGAAAGGCTTTAATGCTTCAAAAGGGGAACAAATCGAAAGAAAACCCCGGCACGCTTCGAAATAGTCACAATTCCATTATGAACCGAAACAAAAATTAAATAAAAATGATTCGGAGATTCACTGTTATATGATCGCTTGTGGTTTTCTATGAACTGAGCTTGCTGTATAGAAGCGTATTTCAAAGGTTGAGTCAATTTAATAATCAAAAAGTAGGAGGTCGCCCCTATATCTGACTAGGCATAAGTGCTTTTCACGGAAACATCAATCCAAGATATGAAGAATTTTATATCATACTCTATAATGTAAAATCATAAGAGTGATGCATAGCGCCTGGGGCGCGAAGCGCTTCAGGGGGTTGGAACACGAAGCGGTCAGGAGGCGTAGCACTCTAGTTGAATATGATAAGACAAGTACTCCTTATTTGTCGTCATCGACGGGTGTCTCCACGACGTAACAACGAAATTCTCCGTGGCGTCATTAACGAATGCCACTTTAACGTCACCAGAGGTGTCCCTTAGACGTCATCAGCCAAAAATATTCCGAATGAACCCGAATAGAGTGTGGTAATAGTAGGTTTTTGACTCCACCAGAGGGTCAGAGGGAGCAGAAGAGGAATAGGGATAAAAAAAACAGTAGGAGGGTGGAAAAAGAAATTTACATTCCCTAACAAAATTGGTCAGAAGGTGTTGTGTGAACAGCGGCCAACGAAGTCAACTACACAATGACGGCACAGCATCAACTCGTCGAGTAAAATTTGCGCTAAGATGAAAAACCATGCCCTAATCAAAATTTCTATCGCCTCTGAATATTCATAGAAAAAAAAACTATGTAGAAAACGTCGGTTATAACGAGTCTGCGGTTATTTTAACGAAAAAAAGCAGCTTATATGGGAGAAAAATGTTAAATGAATGCATGAGCTGGAATCGACTTAGCATACCTAGATAATTTCGAAACAAACGTAAACCTGGTTTTATTATTCGCTGTGGTCTAATGAATTAAGAGTTATTTGCAGTCAATCCTCTCTCGAGTTAATTAATAGATAATGTAAAGTTTAACGGTTTACCCTAAATGAGTCAAAGTGGCATATTTTAAGACAATAACTTTTCCTTGCCAATTTTCTGATTGTTCCCATAGATTAGGTAAATGTTAATTGTGCTGACGATGATCATATTTGGTGACTCAGTTTATAAAATTTTTTGACCTAAAGATGAAAATCGTTCTGAAATTATCATCACCACTACTTTCAAGATATAATATTTGACATTAATTAAAAAAGAGGGTGAGAAATAGTTACTCTTCCTAGAAAAGAATAGATGATGTGCAAATAATGGTGTGAAATTTTTTCTTAGGGGAGAGACCTGCAACCACCTCCACCCTTTATCGTTATCGATTTGTAGTCCCTTATCGTTAAAAAGTAATTTCATGAGAATATGCATCATATTTGTATAAATAAATAAACATGTGCTTATTATAACAAAAGTTGAGATAAATATTATTTTTTTGTGACCATCAATGGAAGCGAAATTTTCAATATAGAAAGCGATTTTTGCCGAGTTTTGTGGAGAAACTTTATTTAAAAATTTCACCAGGAAAGTCTCTTCAATATCCTGAAGCATGAATTGTGAGCATTTTCTTCCTTTTTATGTCATAGTCAACATATTGTAATAAAATGTTGTGCAATGACAGATGAGACTTTGAAATCATTTTACTTGATATTTCTTTTGTGAGCTGTAATCTGGCTCGATTAGACATTTTTAGACATTTTTTCGCCAAATATTCGTAAAACTCTCCTCTACATATTAGTATGAATACCTCAGATTTGAGTTTTCCTGGGCTGAATACGGCCTTTTTTCACGTGAACATATTATGTCATAAATTTTCATGTATCCCTTCATTTCTTCAGGTAGCCGATACTTGCGAGAACGTCATGAAACCTACAATAGCACATCATTATCGCTCAGCGACGGGCAGCGGTGTGAGTGTGTGTGACTTACACCGTGTGAGTGTGGTGGACTATCCTTCAAAATGAGGGCGAACCGAGCGAGCGTTCATAAGCGTGAAGTTCGCGTGATCATAGATTTTCAGACATCACGTCGCCTTCAATGTAGAGGGTAGGCCACTAAAATCACACCTCAATCTTAGCTTCACATACACGGCAAGGTAATTCTCCGATGCATTCGATCGCGACGTTACAAATCTCCGCTCATGCTTTACTTGTTACTCATTCCGTGAGAGGGCAATCTCGCTGTATTTTGAAATAAAAGGCTGTGACTAATTTTAAGCACGCGGGATGGATTTTCATTGGGTTCTTTTATCTGGATTCCATCATTAAGAGTTATGAAAATCATAAAAAATTATTGATTTACTTTTGTATGTAATTTGATAAGTACATCGCGGACAAACACCTATTCTTTTTCTAAGTAGAGAGGGTCAAAATTGAATTTAAACTTTTGGAAACTTCTTAAATTCTAAAGCATAAATTTTAAAATACCTCTGGTTTTAATTTCTTTTAAGTCTCTAGCCGCCCTTGCAGTTTTTATAAACGCCTTATCGATGGTTATAGTAGGGAGATGCATATTTTAGATTACGACGTTGCAAATCTGCTGACATACCCTATTTTCTTAAAAAAATCAACTAAGCAACCATAGTTTCTATCAATTTTATTCAATCATGAAATAAATTATGAATGAAATAAATAGTGAAATAAAATCTCGAGGAGGTACTTACATCGATTTTTTTTTTTAAAAGATACAGTGAAATCGGTAATTTTGAAAAATGCACTGGAGATACGCATTTTTAAATCTCGCCCTCAATATTCTGGAATGCATAATAGCTAGCATAAAATTCATGAATATGAAGATTGCCATGTTTTTTAATTTTTATAATCCATCTTAATGAATAAAATAAAAGACCTAAAAATAGAAAAAGAGCTGAAGAAGAAAGAGGCCCTCTCTATTTAGAAAAAGAATCGGTGTTTGTCCGCGATGTACTTATCAAATTACATACAAAAGTATACCAATGATTTTTTGTGATTTTCATAACTCTTAAGGATGGAGTCCAGATAAAAGAACCCAATGAAGATCCATCCCGCCTGCTTAAAATTAGTTACAGCCCTTTATTTCAAAATCCAGCGAGATTGCCCTCTCACGGAATGAATAGTAGGTATGCCGCGATAGACTTTGCGGAGCTGTGCTAAAGAGAAAAACTGAATGATCATTTAGACGTTGCAAAATTTTTTCCGATTAAATGAAATTATTATTGAGGTACCCAAGTGGCGAATATTTTTCCTTTAAACTTGCATGTACCCTCGCCAAAATCATTCGCACAAAATAATTCTCTGGAAAATCTTTTTTTAAAAAAAATTGATCACCAATTCAGAAAATTTGTGATTTATCAGAGGAATTTTGGAGGCGCCTGAATGTTTATACGGAGTTTTCCCTATAAGTATACAGTAAGATTCTACGATTTTTTGGACCGTTGTACATCTTCAGAGTGTTTACAAACAGTTAAGCCAAGCTTAAGTGGTTTTTCATTTTACAACGCTCAACGGAGCGAAAGTCACAGTAAACATTACGGATGCGCCAAATCTCATTTAAAATGTGTCAATTTTCTATTTAATACCCATGAGCTTACTTGGTGTAAGACCTGTGCTGTGACTATCGCCTACGTTGGAGGAGTATTGCATGTCAGAGAGACTTCATAAAAGTTCATCTCATGTTTTACGTCAATTTATCCTGAGGAAAAACGTTGATTGAAATAACTGAACTTCGATGTATGTGGTCTGCCAAAGTTTTCATTTTACGCAACTGGGGTTGGAGTAAAAGGGTAAAAAAAGTCGGTTACGGGTCATTTGGTCCAGTAAAATTCGCTCGTATGACATTTCGTCCAAAAACGTTAATTCAACTTTCTTCATCCGATCATTTTTTTACCGTGCAAATAAATGCCCAATATAGGCAATTTGGTCCAAAAAAATGTTTGTCAAGAGCGAAATCACATCTAAGGTTGTCCAATTTCCAAATTGCAAGGCCGCATGAAAGGTTTAAATCCAATACGTCTTGATGGGCATGCAATCCATTTATTATCAGAATCTTTTGGGGCATGCTCTCAAAATGTGTCAAAAACACGTTTGGTCGTTATCGTTTGGAGAGAACTTTCTTTTAGAAGAAATCATAACATTTTGGACATAATTTATTTGTTAGATCAGCATTTTGTGGGACAAAACGATATCAGTCATACTAACTTTGGTTTAAAAAAAACTGGATGAATTGACTTGAAACCGAAAACTCGATATTCAGCGTTGAATACGTATTTTATGAACAGCCTTTCAGATAATAGATAGAATATGTATTCGCAGAGTCTCTGCTGATTGGCGACGTAGAGTCATGGTACAGTGCACCGAGGTTTGGTACCCATTACCGAAAAGTTCAGTAACCCGTACCGAGAAGTTAGACGGTCATAGAAACTTAAGTTCGTTTATACAAAGTTTTTTCCTATTCGGGTTGGCAACACCTGTTGGTTAAGAGCAGAGCGGTGGTTGGAGTCGGTAATCGGACTGCTCGTATGAAGAACGACATAACAGCTGCGGAAATACTCGGAGACTTATAACTTTCTTGAATTGAGCCGCCGGATCGGCCCTAAATACCGGGATCAGTTTACCCGGAAAAAGCCGAGCAGTGTACAAACATTATCATCCTCCGGTCTCCTGAGCCGTGAGCCACGACCAACGATTTCGCTCCTAACCATTCTGTTGAGGAATTGCGTCTGAACGCATATCTTGCTTCGCTACGATGCAAATTCCTTGTTTCATTTAATTTTTCAAAGGTAAATGAATGCGATTTTTACTGATTTAACCTCATCCTAAACAGAGCACTCCGAGCACAATTTTCGAATTCGTAATCGTTTGAAACAAAAACGACAACTGAGGGGCTTGGAAGACAAGGCGCACAAGTGCAGTGTTTGCTATCTCAAGAAATACTTGTGCAAGATTTCAAAATTACCTGGAGCCTCATAGCAGAAAGGAAGTTTAAACTCACTTTTTGATGATTTAAAGTTAGATTTTAGTTGTGAGTTTTTCATAGAATATATTTTCAAACTAGCTTATATATTTAGTTGTGTTCTCGAATATCTCAATTTTTTCGGAAACTGCACTTATGCGCCTTGTCCTCCAAGCCCCTTAACTGATATTTTGGACCGTCACAATCTATATATCGACGGTGAAACTACCAAACCACGTATCTCGGTTTGCGACGTCGCAGACTTCCTGTCATACTTTATTTTTTTAATGAAAAACTACTTAACGTCTAGTCTTGAAAATTTCTGTGATTTTTCCTCTTTGTGCGGAGAAAATTCTGTGAAAATTTCAAGGAATGATATTGATTTGGTCGACTTCAAAAAAATAAAATGCGAGCGTAGATTTTTAAACACCGCAAACGAGATACGTGGTTTGGTAGTTTCACCGTCGATATATCTATGACAAAACACCCAAAACAAGCATCTCTTAATATTTACAAAACACACGTTATTTTCCTTTAATACATATTTTTTTTTTTTCATCAATTAAAACGAGAATAATCCATACAGGATGTGCAAACATTTCAAAATCATGAGTTGAAAAACGCTGACTCCGCGAGATTAAATATTAGAGCCTAACACAAAGCGGAGCGGCGACGCACTGGCAACTACAAACCTAACAGGGATACTTCACGCATTGCGCAACGCGTGAAGTATCCCCGGTAGGTTTGTAGGCGCCAATGCGCGTTCCGCGCTGGCTGCCCGCCTGCCACGCCGCACCGCAGCGTGCCACGGCGCTTGAAGCAACTATTTCACACCAGAGGTATTGCACAGTATCATACGGAACTGAAGGCGCTCTAATATATTAGGAATGGCAGGCATCCATCAAAAGTACGGAGCTTTCCTCGCAAAATAAATCAAGATACTACGGCCCAAAAAGAGAGCAGTGGTCCAAAAACTCACTAAGTCCTAGCATCCGTAATTAGTGACGGTTAGCATACACTTTATCACCTGGCTGTGAGCTGCTCAATCGCCATCGGCTATAAAAGGCTATAAGAAATTGTGTAGCCGGCTATAGAAGCTATTGGAAATCTTACAGCCGGCCGTAGGTCTATGGTATTTTGGAACACAGATTTTACCGCCAATTTTTACCAGGGTAATGGCGGTTTGATGGGTGATAGCCTCCAAAGGCACGATCACGGGTCGGAGCGCCTTCATTTCTTGACGATACTCTACGCATTGTAACAGAGTTAGTTTAGTTGCCTATCCGATCTAAACCTAACCAAGCTCTCTTTCATTACACGCTCTTTAGATTCATAGGGCACATAGAGTCGTAATGTAAATGAGAGAGCTGGCGCCACTTTTAAGCATTTTCCAGGTCCTAAATCCCGAGACTCCTGTATCACGCCGGGTCACTTTTTCGATACATTGTTTTCGACTCATGGTGGCCCGGTCATCCGATGTAAAGAAAGAGGATAGGAATTACTGCGTATTCTACATCGCCATTGTGAATCGAAAATACATCCAAAAAGTGACCGAAGCTCGGCGCACACCGGGCTCGGAACTCGTCGACCAGAACATGGCGCCAGCTCTCCCATTTGCATTACGACTCTATGTGCTCTATGTTCAAAGTGTGCCTGTTGCTACGGCCTTGTTCTACGGAGAAATAAATGTGTATTCACAATAACAGCAAAAAAATCAGTACTCTAAACTTGTTCCCTCATTTTTAAATTGTATGATTTTTCATTCATTCACTTGTGGCTTGCAAATTTCCGGCAATTGTTAATTGTTTGCGCCATATATGTAAACAGGTCTAAATGGGAAATTCCCCGTTCTAGGAGCGGAGACTTTCCCGTGAAAGTTTCCAAGGATTCCTTCCCAAAACGAGGGACTTGGAGGACAAGGCGCATGAGTGCAGTTTTTGAAAAAAATTTCGATATTAATATTTCAAGTAAAACTAGTCTTAATGCATATTTTGTGAGAAATTCGCTCCAAAATTCTACTTTTTAAGCATCAAAAAGACCGTTTGAACTTTCTTTCTGCCAAAACGATCATCACGATTCATTCACGATCCATGTGATTTCGAAACTTCAAACAGCTATATCTCGGAATAGCAAAAACTGCACTTATGCGCCTTGTCCTCCGAGCACCTCAAATGTACTCTCCAGGGATAATTTGATAGAGGTTCGCACACACATTCACACATAAACGGTTCGTGCCTCAGTAAGGTCCTCCGGATCTGACCGCTTCGATTCATGCGTGCACATTGTTTCCTTGCTCATCATGGCAGCATACAAAAGTAACACAAGAAATTCCCTCGATAACGTCTCTCCCACGAGAAATCGAAGACACCGCCCAAATTCCACAAGTGCTCTATATTTTCGGGCAAGAAGACAAGGCTAAAGATCCGGGATAATTGCTCATGATTTCATGGGAAGTGTCTATTATTGGAACTATATCTAACTGGGCGAGGTGGGAAAGATAAACAGGCAGGTGGGTGTTGGCAATAAGTGTTTCGTGCGTATGTGCAATTTGCTCGTTGCTGGGTGGTTGGGCAAAAGAGTGATAACACGATTGAAATATGAGTCTGCCGACAGGTTATCTCTATTTCAATGAAATTCTTCGCTGGAAACTCTTTCCGTACGTATACAGAACGTACGTATAAGGAATGTTAGTGTCATAAATACACGAAGTACACTAAAGCTGCATAACATAAGAGGAATCCAATTTTTTTGGCTCATCTGTTCTAGAGACAGCTATGCACTAATTGTTTAACCCGGATTCAGGATTTCAAAAGAGAGTATATTTGAAAAAATGAGCAAAGTGAGGCTAAAAATCTTGATAAAACACTGAAATGCTAGACGTGACAAAGTAAGATTACATGAATAAACCTCTAAACTCAAAACGGTTAGGAGAAAGTGAAATTTTAATTAAGTGACGTTTGGTGCAGGAATTACATGATGAACAGGTCTCAAAAATGACAATTTGTCAAAATTCTGAATGCATGTAAATATTATAAACTCACAATATGAATAACGTTGTAAACATTTATTCGGCTGGCTACTTATGAGGTATGAGATTCAATGTAATTTTTCATATTTTAAACTCATTTTTTCGAAATCACGGGCATTTTATTTGTCTTTTTTTCACTCGCCGAAAATTTCAAAGATTTATGAGGCGTCCTTTTCGCCTGAACAAGATGCATCAGAGTACGTTTATTCGGAGTCAGTGGCACATCCCCCATCAGGTGACGTTGAAAATCAATTTGTTGCAGTTTTGCTCACGTTACCTATCTATATTTTGACCTGAACACTATGTATGTATCCCGCGGCTAGAGCTCGATCTTAGTTATTTTTCAACCTCTGGTGAGCATTTGATAGGCGCTTTGCGTGCCTGTGGACTGCGGGGTTTTTTATTCGTTAGTTCAATTTTAGTTTAAACTGTTCCACCGGTCAAAACCGCCGCAGAACACTTGAGGAACTGAATGAAAATTCCTGAAAAATACTTTGAAGTTCGGCTTTCAAGATAATAAATGAGGGGCTTGGAGGACAAGGCGCATATGTGCACTTCTTGCTATTTCGAGAAGTACGTGTTTGAAGTTTCAAAATTACATGGATCCTTATGGCGGAAAGTCAATTCAAACTGACTTTTTGATGCTTGAAGATCGGAATTTGGGAGCGAATTTTTCATAGAATATGCATTTAGACTAGTTTTACTTGAAATCATTGATAAATCAATTTTTTCAAAAACTGCTTTTATGTGTCTTATCATCCAAGCCCCTCAAATGTGGTCAGAAGTGGTGGTGGAGGAGGCTCCGAGAGGCAAGCGTAAGTCGATTGAGTGTACAGCTTGGAAGATAACTGCATCGCTATTGGGAAACTTGAGGCTTGGTTCTCTGTTACACCTGATAAACTTTGGAGCACGCGCCTCGTGGTATTTAGACACCATCCACCGCGTTAGACCACACAACAAACGCCCTTGTGGTCTGCATCGCGTAGATACCTATATATCCGTCTAAAATAGGTAACAAAGACTAACATGTGAATGTACATTTGACACGGAGGACGATTTGTACATCCTGGACGAAAAAACTTTATTTATGAGAACATAATTATTTGGAGACATCCCTCTGCAGTCCAGTAATTTTTGGTACCGAATTCATCGTTAGCTTCAAAAGTATCTAAACCATGGAATACTCTTCCTCTATGCGAAGACAAATTCAATCTGGGGACATCTAGTATTATAACGACTTTCTGATCCGTGCTAAAATCATATTGGTACCATGTTGAATCCATGTTCATAAAAACATCAATTAATCAATTGACCTCTTCTCGCTGGAAGTTCGATTAGCCTATTGGTTAGGCTAAAAAGTTGAATCACGATTACAGTTCTCATTTAGTCAAGGCCTCGCTGGAAATGTACAGTTTCAGCTTGCCGATATAAATTCGACAGAAGACGTGCTTAAATGCACAAGCATATGGACACATTTACGTCAAAAGGAACTATATCCAGTTTGATATGAGCCCAGCCATGCATGCACTCTCATGGGTCTCAGGGCTCATGTCAGAGTCGATATAGTTCCTTTTGATTTAAATGCGTCCATGTGGAGTTATCATGAGCTCAAACGAAATCTCCGAGCACTCATGCTCTTGAATACGATTAGCTTTGGCTCCGCAAGTGTTGCTGTAAGACGATGGCCTAGATGGGAAAAACTAAATGGAAATAGCTTGTCACTGTTTCATCTTCGTAGTGGCTAATTTCTGAACGAATACTACGGGGAAGTAAAACAAAAAATTTAGCGTTGAAAACGTGTGCGAACTGACAGAGAAACCTGATTGCATTTAGGCATTCTTAGAAGTAAATATCCCTGTGACAGATAGGTAGGAGATAAAAAGTTTTAAAATACACGAAGCACAAACTTGGCCAGTTTTCCAGGGTATCACTACCCAAGTAGCAGTGATTGCGATAAGTTGCGATTTGATCGGAGAATGTATCGCGATCTATTGACGTCGATTTGTTGCAACATTATCGGATAAAAAATTGCGATAAGTTGCGATTTCATCAAACAACATTAAACGATTGCAGTTAACAATAATTGCAGGAATACTTCACACATTGCACCAAACACTGTGCGGTCGCTAGTACAAAAGCTAGTACATCGAGCGCCTACAAAAGTGCAGGAATACTGCACGCATTGCGCCTAACATATTGCGGTCGCCAGTCGGCGCGGTGCTAGAAGCACAATAGCGCCTACAAGAGTGCGGGAATACTTCACGCATTGCGCCAAAAACGGTAAGTTTGTTAGTCGGCGTAAAACTCATATTTAGCGGCAACTGAACTATGCGATTCGTATTGAACGGAAGATGTTTTTCTCCGCGACAATGCGAGGTTTCAATCGACAACACGGCAAAGTAAGAATTAAACGTGGTATAATACCAGGGGAACAACCCCTAACCGCTTCGCGGTCCATAACCCCCGGAAGTACTTCGCGACTCGCGCCTCAAGCGTTATGCGTTACATGTTACGCATTACTCTAATGATTTCATAAATTTTTTTATAGCATATATTTCTTAGCATAATACTTCATTGAGATAATTGGTGAAAAATTAACCCTTATAGTTCACATTATAAACATTAAATTCAAATTTCCTGATCGTGAAAAATTTCTTTCTATTTTCCTTTTCGAATTCCGATTCCTTTTTTGTGTTGGAGTCGGGAGTTGAGTGTTGAGTAGCCGCCGAGGGAGCGAGATTATGGTAGACGGTGTCTACATACATTATGTTTAAGTTTGAAACAGCTTTTTGTCACGTTGTGTCCGACTCGTTATCGAGCGCGAGCGGGGACAAATTAGTAATATCAGTCACTCAGCGTAGAAATGAAGAATGCCCCGCTTGCTGCCAGTCTCCTGTCGCTCACGAGGCAGGTGTACCAGCGTTGAGCTTCATGTTCACACTCCATCTACTCCCGTGATTCTCTGTCTCAAAAACATTCCCGGGAACTTACCCGTTTCCACACTGAAAAAAAAACTCTCGGCGTTTTTACCACGGTCCGTTGGTACCTTTACCGCATCTCACTGTTTTTACCAATTATTGGTCATTTTACAAAGACAGACTGGTAAGCTTACCTAAAGACTGGTATTTTTACTGTTTTTGTCAGGTAAGAATACCACTTTTATTGGTAATCAATTCCCGGTAACTTTGCCATTTTATCTCGGTAATTCTACCACAGTCGATAAAAAATATTAGCGTTTTTACCAAGGTCCAGTAAAATTACCGAGGAAGTTCAATAATTTTACCGAGATTTCTTGGTAAAATTACCAATTCTATAAATGGTACTTTTACCAAGAAAAAACTGGGATTAAATAGAACCCTGAATTCTTGGTAATTTTACCCTTTTCTTAGTAAATACACTGAGATTTTTTTTTCAGTGAGCACTTGATTTTCCCGGACAGCTTAGATCCTTACTTGCAGAGACGAAGAGAAATCCTCCACTGGAATTTCGGCGATTGTGAGAGCTACTGAGCTCAGAACCCCAAAATTATGCTGTTGACCCGCCTCCTCGTTGGGTGAGATTTGTGATTTTAGTCCTTTGCATAGTGTAAAATTTTGTGAGAAATACGACGATGCAAAAAAAAAAAAGGAAGTTGCATATGATATCACTCTTTTTCTACCTTTCTCCTGTTCCCAGAGACAAGAGACCCTCCACAGTGGAGCCATTGAATGGCCTCTTGTTGACAAGTTGAAGCTTCTACTTTCGGGGATTCAACACTTCCTAATGGACAATTGGACGGATTTCTGTGAAACGGAGCTAAGCGCCATAGGGGGAGGTGGGTAGAGGGGGGGCTTGGATTGGCGGCGGAACCGGGCGTCGGGCTCATTCCGTCCTATACTCGCAATGCTTTTCCATGGCGCTTAGTTCCTTTTGACAGAACGCGCTACCCGGCATTCTAAATTCCTCAATAGGAACTCAAATTGGCGCATAGTTCCGTTTGACAGAAATACGTCCGATTATCTGGTAGCAACAGTCATCACTCTTTTTTCGGCCGACCTACTTGGTGGATGAGCTTGGTGGATGACCTAATGATGATGAGCTTCGGGTGACGTCATGAGCCAAATAAGTTTCCCAAACTTCGATCTGTTTGGAAAACGAAACTGCCACCACGTTGTTAGCCATCGACCAAGTAGGTAGGTCAACAGTTGAATGTTAAAGTCCCGAATGTGGAAGCTTCCACCATCGGCAAGATACTACTAGAGTACCCATATTGAGAGAGTATATGGCCACTGGTGTTACCACCTCTGATTGGCTCAGCCATCTTAGGCTGAATGGAGCCCTTAGGACCCAAAAATGGCGGACGCCATAAATTAATGTAATGCAAAATGACTCAAAATGTAGTTTTCTTTGCTTATCGTAACGAGAAATTTACCCAAATGCACTATTGCGACTTCTTAACATATTTTTAAGGCTAATCGTGTGCAATTTTTGAGAAAAATTATCTTAGATGTAGTAAGGTTGGCAGCAAGTGCGGATGGTGATAACCGTCAAAAGTTGGCAATGACCCTCCTCCCATCCACAAAAACCAAAACAAAGCACCGCCATTTTTGGGTCCTATGCCTCTCCATGAGGCCCAGTGGCCATACTCTCTCAATATAAGTACTCTAGATACTAGTGGAGTGTCTCTTGTCTCTGCCTATTCCACATTTTCCGTTTTTCGTCTCCCTCTTTTCGTGTTTTTCTTCCTTACCTCTCAATTTTTCTTCCTCGCCTGATCTCTTTTTTGGGGGGGTATAGTGTATCGGAAGTCACCGAGATACCCGGCGGGGGTGGCGGTGCGCGTCGGAAGTGGTCTCTTGTGCGTCGGCGCGGCGCAGTTGGGCTGGAAGAGTGGTCGGGGCGGGGGATGGAGCGAATGAATATTCAGCCAGGAACGAGACGTGAGGAAACAATATGATCCTGTAATGAAGTGTATTCACCGGAGACGACGCGACACGACCCGCGCGTTCGACGACGACGGTTGCCGCTGCGGCCGGCGGCGGCGCGGCGCGGCGTTGCGTTCCTCTCCGGTGCGGCAGGTCGCAAGACGGGCAAGTACAGAGTGCTTCACCCTCCCTCCCTCAGTCCTCCCCCTTACCTCACAGACCAATGCTTCCGTGCTAAGGAAGAACGCCGTATGAGCCTTCAGACGTTGCCAAATTTCCGTTGATAAATTGTTTATTTTTGAGGAAAGTTTTGAACATTTTTCTTCCAATTTTTCAGAGAATTTTGTTCATATATGTATTTTGATCTGAAGGTCCGGAAAATTTCAAGGAAAAATATTCATAACTTTCCTCAAAAATGAACATTTTATCGAAAGGAATTTGGCAACTCTCAAATTTGTATACGGCGTTCTTCCTTAGCACGGCAGAATGCGTTGACAACATCCAGCACTAGGCATGCATTGCTCCCGATCCCAACCTGCAGCCTGATCGTTGAAATTTTGTGTTTGTCGGGTAGACATAGATGACAGGTAAAAAGGTGGAGCGTGATTGGTCGGCAATGTCTTATCACTGCTTTATCGTGCCTTTGTAGGGTGGAATGGACGACATACTGATGGAAACTTATGAGGTGCCTTTAGCTTGTCGTTAGTTCCACCCGGCATAGACACAACAGAGCAGCGATAAGACATAGCCGACTCAATTTTTCAAAATTTTCCGGCAGAAGCCCCATTGAACCCCCTTTGATGCTTAGAAAATCCATTAAACCTTCCTTGGGAGCTGTAGGAGGAGTAGCCTCGCAGATTCTCCCTCTTATTCAGATCCCCCTTGACGAGATGCCCCTCTGCCGACCCCCCACGTAATATCCCTATTCCCGCCGATGTCCACCACTAACTAATTTGCAATAGGTGGAAAATTGTACTTTTTATGTTTGATATTTTCTTGTAGATTTGATTAAACTAAAATACGTAACGCCAAATTTCGGATTTTCCACCCCCAACCTTCCCCCTCGTACCACTTTTGTATTGAAGGTCCTCATCCTTTAAAATGTAAAGAATATGATATGTAACGCTCTTCTCGCCCCCTCCTTCTCCCCTAAAGCGTTACGCATTTAATGAGAGGCCCCTTTGCAGTACGAAATTACTATTTCTGGCTCATCCATACAAAATAATCTATCTGCATTTGGAAAGTAATGGTAATTATAAAACGAGACAATATTGGTGGTTCCTCAATATTCATTATTGCATGATTTAATTTCATTAAAAGGTGGCAAAAGTACAATTTTCTTGACTATTGCACAACTTCTTTGTTGGCTGATGAGCTGTGAAGGATGCAATGCGCAACATAAGTTGACCAAACATAGGCATGTTTTGAAACGGAAGGAAAATGTTCGCGATCGAATATCAATATCATGCTTGTTTTTCTTAAAGGAATTCGGTTTTTGACGACAATCACTGCTCTTCGTCACCTGTGTAATTGTAAAAAAAGGAAACACAAATCATTAATGTAGAAAGCGGGAAGAGCTTCGTTTCTGAGAAGAGAAAGAAACCGATTTAGAGCGAGAGCATAGGAGGATCCGGATGGAAGGGGGTGGAGGGTTAAAGTAATGGAAAAGAAGTATTTGAATTTAAAACAACTACTATCAGAGGTGTGGTGGTGTGGTATATGGATATGTAACTGGATTTTTAATTGTACTGTTCCACATTGTTGCACTTCCTTCCGCACACGGATAGGTACCCTGCTCTGCTGAGGAAGAACACCATATGAACCTTTAGGCGTTGCCAAATTCCCCATGGTAAATCACGAATTTGTGGGAAAAGTAAATATTTTTCTTCCAATTTTTCAGATAATTTTGTTTGCAATTATACCTAAAGTTTTTGAAAATTGATCGGAATTGATAACTTTCCTCAAAAAGAAACATTTTATAGAAGGAAAGTTGGCAACTCTCGAATGTTCTTACGGAGATTTTCCTTAGCACGGCAGTACAGTACATGCCATTTTATTTAAAAAGCTACCCCAATAGGCATACAAACGTTGCCAAACCGTCGGCTAGCCATCGATACGGTGTTACTCTACTCTGACGCTGTAAAAGTTTTTCGACATGACGACGGTGAAATTCCCAAACCACGTATCTCGGTTTGCAACGTTGCTAACGCATTTTTTAAAAAGAAAACTACTCAACGTTCGTTCCTTAAAATGTCCGTGATTTCCCTCTTCTGCTTGAGGAAAATTATGTAAAATCTTCAAGGAATAACGTTCATTTGTTTCCCTTAAAAAAATATAATGGAAGCAGACATTTTCATACACCGCAAACGAGATACGTGGTTTGAAAGTTTCACTGTCGATACTTTTCGAAGGAGGTCCCCCTGTGTCTTGAGCTCCCTCAAGCCGCCATTTGGAGCTACGCGGAAGATTTTATGAGGGAGGTTATGAATATCTTCGAGATCTTATGGACCCCATGAGGTGAGGGTGGACATTCATACACTCATTATAAAGGTGGCGCCAAATTTACTATTTGCATGGGGGACGATCAACCCTTGAGACGACCCTGGATATATGCTGACCAAAAACGAGTGGGTCTACTCACAATTCGTCGTATTCCTGGTGAGAGGAAGTTATTAAATTTCAACGCTGCGAAATTTCCGCTTGTAAATTGAATCGGTTTCTGTTAGACGAGCGTAAGTCCAAAAACTCATGATCCCTGACTTACGTTGAACACGCAGGCAGGGCCGGATTTTCCTACTTGCCGCCCATGGGCCGCCTGTATTTTGCCGCCCCCTTCTCATTATTTTTGAAACATCAATAAAAACCATCAAGTGAACGTGCCATCGGGGGAGGAGTGCATAACGCGTTTACTCGTGTTGAACACATTTTTTGGGAAAGCCTTGTCAACACTACAAGCAAAAGGTCACGGAACTTTGCGCGAAAGTTAAGTTTTGTGAACCTATCTTTGTGTGGACAAGGCCTTCCATTCATAAGGAATGAACGAAAAAATTATGAAAGAACAAACACGAAATTTGGTTTAATGATTTTAACTTCCGCCGCCGCGCCGCGCCGACCGCACCGTGTTTGGCGCAATGCGAGAAGTATTCACGCAGTCTTGTAGGCGCTATCCGCTTCATGCTGACCACAATAACCACACTGCGTTTGGTGCAATACGTGAAGTATTCGTGCAATCTTGTAGGCGCTAATATGTGTTATATGTACATGCCGATTGCCGCGCCGAGGGCTTCTCCTTTTCATCTCAAGTCCTCGTCATCATTTCTCCCTAAGTCGCGCCGTTCCAGGCCAAATTGTGTGTTTTGTTCCTCTCCTAACTCAACTAAGTAAAGGTGCTGTCTCTTATATCTCTGAAAGACGACAAAATTAGAAATTACTATACTCTCAGGAAATGAGAGATTTTGTAGCCTTTTCTCGTTTGTAATTTTTTTTTTCTAAATCCGATTTTTTTATACCTACATTTAAAAAAATAGAAAAATTTGCCGCCCCCTAGATTTGCCGCCATGGGCCGCGGCCCATGTGGCCACCCCCTTAATCCGGCCCTGCACGCAGGACGCCAGGGCTCATGCGGCTTTGGACTTATGCCCGTCTAACAGAAACCGATTGAATAGTATTTTTAGGTGCCAAACATTTACACGGTAATTCCAACTCCAAATGTTACTGCACTGAAAAAAAAGATTGGTAGAATTTACAAGTCGATTCTGCCAGAGGAATGGTTACCTGTACCAGTATATAGTAACGTTCAGCTTTCTTCTGGCAGAATTGACTCTGAATTAACGCTATGTGTAATACAGCGTAAAGGAATGGTAAATTTTACTAATCTTTTTTGTCAGTGTGAGTTTTCCTCTGATAGTACTTAAACGTCACACTGGAAAAAAAACACATTGGATCTAGAGTCCAGACTTTTGAAAACATTGACAAGAAAAAAATTCTCTTGATTCAATCAGATTTAAGCTTAAATTAATAGGAAATCCGCTCAAATTAAGAGGCTTGGTTCTTGATTCAAGAAAAAATCCGATCGAATCAAGAGTATTTTTTCTTGTCGACGCTTTTAAGAGTCTGGACTCTAGATCCAAGGTGTTTTTTTCCAGTGCATGAACATTGTAAACAGAAATCACAAAAATTGAATCGATTGAGCTAATTTAACAACTTCAGAGCGAAGTCACCTTCCTTCATCTGAGACTGGACGCATTTTTTGCAGGATGGGACCATCTCATTACGAGTTCCCACTCTTCAAAGCACCGCACCGACTGCGGCACGCTACCTTTCAGTCATCGCCGGCGATTTCGGAGGATCGAGCGATTAAGGGTCGTCCCTAATGGTAATGAAGTTATAAGTATTATGTAAATGCGGAGACGAATTGAGATGTCACCCGGGGGTCGGGCGGCCGGGGGGGTCGGGGGGCGCAGGCCCCGGAGGCGTGGTTTAGGTACACAAAACACTGAGGCATGTCGCCCGCCACGTCACTCCCCGTGTCGCAAGCAGGTAAGTTCGATCCACGATCGACCCGCGATCACCACCACTTCCCACCGTCCCGATCCGCAGTGCGCACGTTCGGGAAATCCCGGTTTTTCAGTGTTTTCGGCTCCCGCGACCCTTCCGCTTCCACCTGTGCGATTTTCGAAATTTCGCGTCGCGAGGTCGGATCCTCGTTTTTCAGTGCAGCTATTTTTCCGAGGAATTTTGAACCTTTTCACGAAGTGCAGAAACTGGATCACCGATCGAATTTTCCCCTTGCTTCCTTCAGATTTTTCAAAAAAAATTTCTCCTCCATTTTTTCTTCATTTAATTTGCCGCGCAGTGCGATAGTTAAAAGTCCGATGATTCAAACAGTCTCGAATCTGCAAGTGAAGGCGCGCTGTAAAGAGTATGCCTAGGTTCCTAACTCTGTTCCCGCCCTAGATTATTCCACATGCGTCATAAATCTATGCCAAAGAGTCCAAATAGGAATGAGAGAATTAGATATTCGAACGATTTTCTTACCCTGAGGTTCGTGGATTTTTTTTTCGAAAGGAGTACCTACTTTTTTCCTCGTCGAAAAAAAACGACCACGCCCACAGTCTTCATGCTTTCAGTTGGTCGTTTCTTTCATCAGACTAACCTATTTTTTAATTTTGTCAAACGAATAGAGAAATATCCATGAAAAAAAAAATTGGAAAAAATCAAATTATGCCTCCAAAATTTGAAACCAATCGAGAAAATAAAGACAAATTTTTGAAAAATAATTTTCAAAATTTTCGTAAATGTAACCATCATTAAAGTTTTTCTACAGGTTGTTCCCCTAAATGTATTCTATAAACTATAAGCATGAGATAGGAGGGAGGATTAGAGAAATATTTAGGTTCGAGGACAATTGGAAATCAGAAAATTTAAAAAAAAAACTCTATTCCAATCCTACCGGCGAAACATTGATAAAACTTTTTCATCCGCGAGCCCATGCATCTCTAAATTGCATCTCTCTCCGAGATTGCATCTCGGAGGCCCATGTTTTCTTTTTTTTCGTAAAACTCAAAGAGGAGTTCCGTGTGCAAATTTTAGTCCTCCTGTGCAAAATTATTTTTTTCTCCCACGCATAAAGCAAACATTTTCCCTATAGAAAATATTGTAGATTTATAATATTCCATCAAATCCGAAATGGTCAATAGTCGCGGAAATGAGCAAGTTACATCATTACAGTTTACCTCAGCAAGACGACACAAAAATAAGTGCAGATATTTTACCCACTGAAATGGAATCATGGAGACTACAGCTTTGTTCGTACATTTTCCCGGAAGAGAATTTTTTCTCACTATGAGAGGATACGCCACGTCATGAACTTGTCATCGCTCCTTTTGCCGAAGAGGTTTCTCGTCAATCGGAAATCAATAGCAAGAGTGCCAGTCGAAGTAAGTGAACATCTTAGTCATCGGTAAGTAATGTTACAGATAATTTCAATCGTATTGCTTCATCTGCGCTTCTTAAAATTATGAAAATTGAGAGGGTTCAAGGATGAGTAATGTGAGTGAGTTTTGTCTTTTAGAGAAAAACGGAAGTGAAGTTGCAAAATCTTATGACACAAATGTAGTAATTAGGTTGTAGTAATGTGGTAAAAAAAAGTAGTAATTTGTAGTGTTGCTCTATTGAGTAAGAAACGTGTACGAGACTGATCGTGACATGTTACATTATTTTTTAACGCAGCCATTTTGTTTTGTGTTAAAAGATGAAGACATCAACGGAAAACCTTATCCTACATCTTGAAAAAATTCGAAATTTTAAAAAAATCTTAACCAAATAAATATTTAAACAAATAGTTTTCGTCACTTCAGACATTTTTCGTTGAAAATATGGAGGTACTTCACTTTAAAAGCAAATGAACGTCTTAGGACAACCTTTTCAGATGCTCATACTTCAACTGGTGTCTTATCTTTCAGTCTTCCAGTATCAGAAGCTACGAAAATTTCCACACATAATTCACCCACCCTCGAAATAATATCATTTTGCCTTCATATGAGCAGGTATGCAATGAGCATAATTAAAATTTTAAAAGTTAGGTTAATTTTTGATCAGTCCTTTAAAAAATATGTCCTAATAGTGAAATGTCTTATAGCAATAAAATTATTAGCTTTTCACACTATAAATTCAGTCAATGTGAGCAAATTTTCAGACTGCATTAAACTGATTACCGAAATAATCCCATTAAAATTCTAAAATCTTTTGAAAAGTGCAGTAAGACTGTGCGAAGCTAACTAATTGAACTACACTGACCAGAATCGTCATTATCGAATCACAAATTGCCTAACTTCCTCTCAAAATTATTTTCTCATAAAAAACTAAGCACCACTCTGCTTCGAAATAATATGAAAAATATATGTAAAAGATATGCCACAGGAAACCAGCATCGCCGGGGATCGGTAATTGGCTTACTAAATCGTTTAATCGTAATAATTCGCGTCGGCATGAAACAGGTTTTATTAGCCAGAACCTTTGAAATCACGATATCATATTAGAGCGCCTTCACTTACTCGTGATACTCTACGCCTTGTCATGCAGTTGGTTTAGTTGCCTATCCGACTCAAACCAAGTAAGTTCACTGATTTCACCGCAAGCTCGCACGACAGTGGCAGTTGAAAAGGGAATGCGTTTATTTTGACAATTAAAGCAGTAATCTCTTTTTGCTCCTTTATTTCTAAATTTTAAGCTTTTACATGTATCTACAGGGGATTCCTACCTAGAGGAAATCAACGGTAAGTTTCAAGGAATAAAGTTGCTTAATTTTTTAGTAAGGAATGAAGCATGCGCAGGTATTATACGATGTGGGAAGAAGGTGAGGTGATTCTGGCTAAATTTGTTCGTTTAATAGACGACATTGTTTCTTTTTATTTATTAGGAATATAGAGGCTATATTTGGCGTGATTCTATACTTGAACCCTTTTGCAAATTAAAAACCGGGAGAGTGAGAACTGAGGCAATGATCTTGAGCGGATAGAAAGTTTTTCTTTCTGCATTTCAGCAGATAGGTCCGTTTTGCTACTTGACGCTTAAGCGATAATTTCAAAGTTGAACTTAGGAGGAGTAAAATCGTCCACGTATGTTTGGAATGCAAGGGAGCCTTAAGTAGTTTTGGCGAGAGCTCCTTCATTTCGTCCTCTTTGTCTCGACCCCTGTAATCTCCGTTTTTGTATGCGTTCTTATCGCGAACATATTACCAGTCCTCAATTACATGACCCAGGTGCATTAATTACATATTAAAAGTTTCCAATTCCATTCATTCAGCGATCAGGGTAGACCCCTCCCTTACCACTCCGGGCGCACTGAACCATTTTCTGTCTCGGACGGATTTTTACTACTGGCTGTGCAAAGTTACAAGTCTTAGCTTTCCTTTCGCCGGACGCGCGGTCGTAATATTTTATGTCCCTCCGATAATTACCACACTGCATGTGAAAAATCACGCCTCGTATGGGTATGGATCGATCGACGCCCAAACCGAGTATGCCCATTTTCGCATGAGCTCTGAGGCGTGTTAGAACGCTCTTCTACCGAGGCTCACTCTTGAACATGTGTGGTTTCTGTATTTATCGATTCATACTAACCGGAGCCCGGTGTTAGTGAACACGGTTCTTAAAACACGGATCAAGCGATGCAGTTCCTGTTTTTTCTCAGGCTTCCCATGCACGTGGATAGCGGAGACAGTATTTGCTGCAGTAGCAATACCTAATGAGTGCAACAGGCACGCCTAGGTCTATCGCAGTGGTGTCGTTCAATGCAATAAAAAGAAAAACAATTAATAATTGGTAATTTGAGTCTAATTGGCAGGCTCATGGATTTCTATTACGATAATCTGATGTCTGGCGACAAGTGGACCCTGGTAAAAATAACGACTACACTATTATTCCGATTACATAGTCGCATAGTCACTTACAGCGATGCCAACTCTATATGTCATTATTAGAGGTTTTACAAATGAAGAGATAAGGATCGCTGCACTTGCAATGCTCATCGTGGATTACAAGTCCCGCCTCCTTTTTTATTAGTAGTTAGACTGCGTTTAGCAAAAAGGAAGCTAGCCACATCAGCTACTTCCAAATTTAAATGGGCTCTTTTAATGCTTTACAAGAGAACGTCTGTGCGGATTCCTTCGAAAATTTTAAAGAATTCGCTTCGCACTGTGCATAAAATTCACTGAAATGTGCGCACAAATCCGCACAACCGTTTTCATGTAAAACATGAAATTCCCCTATTAAATTTGGTAGTAGCTGATGTGGTTGGTTCCTCTCTACTTAAGACGATCCAGTCATGATGTCAGCTATAACTACAACTACGAGCTGAGGCCTGGAATTCACTATACAATTTTAGGAGCAAACATTTCTTTCTCAGAGGAAAATTTGCCTAATTGTGTAGTTTTGCGACCGATTGTTCTTAAAATGAAAACTTCTCATGTTCCCGGATCTCGGGTACATTGACAATATTCTGCAAATGAGAAGAATTCTCTTAAGTCAGACAATATTGCATGAGGTGACTATGTGACTACACGCATTCGAAACAGTCCTTTTGGATTTCATTTTTACAAGGGCACTTATGTACTTAAACTCGACGTGATAGCATTTTACCTGACTCTTTAGGCATGATCACAAAACCATTTTTTCGTGATGTCTACAGTACAGTCTTGATTATCCGCGATTAGGATTTACGTGGTTTTCTAGTTGGCTCTGGTCCAAAAACGAGGGAATTTTTAGGGAATTCAGAAATTATGTTTGGCCGAATAACTTCTTTGAGGTATAATTCATTTATTTTTAACCGGTAATTACATTTCTGTCTATTATTTCACAAGAGGTTCAATAGATTTTACAGGCTTTTCGGTCCCTTTCCTGGCCAAATCGCTTAGTTTCGGATTATTCGCGGAACCCACTCATCAGCGGTAGCTCCGGTCCCAATTACCGCGGAAAATCAGTTATTAGGGAAGAGAGGCAGAAAAACTATATAAACTTTTCAAAGGAAGACTGTATCCTTTTGACTTTGAATTTGGTTTTCTTGTTTCTTTTTATTTTTTTCTGGCAGTATGAAGTGACACGTGAAAAATAAAGGGCCTTGTATAGAAAAAAATGGGCGGCTCCGCTCATTTCAGAGCGTGGATGCGCAAAGTCATGTGGACTTGTTCGAGAGACCACCGGTATTTTTCCCGAGTTCACAAGTGTTCGACTGAGATGAAACCATTTGT
The DNA here is from genome assembly GCF_918797505.1 of Bemisia tabaci. NCBI lineage: Eukaryota > Metazoa > Arthropoda > Insecta > Hemiptera > Aleyrodidae > Bemisia > Bemisia tabaci. The sequence goes on from NC_092794.1 coordinate 55,970,996, forward strand.
TTGCAGATAATTAGAACACTTGTCGACGGATACGACCGGCGCTAGGTGGATGTTAAACGGTTCCTTTACAAAGAATTCAGTTCAAACACAGGCTTACAAGTACTTAATATCACATCGCGACAACAGACCGCATACAATTAGAGTGTCAAACGAATATCCCGATAAATCTTTACTGCCTCGCTGTTTCGCATATAGGCGCAGAAAATAAAACTAGCTTTAATCATTTTGTCGCTATCATCTCCAAAAGCATGCACTGGGGGAAAAAACACATTGGATCTAGAGTCTAGACGCTCGAAAACATTGACAAGAAAAAGGACTCTTGATTCAAGCAGATTTAAGCTTAAATCAAAAGAAAATCCGCTCAAATTAAGAGGCTGCTTGGTTCTTGATTTAAGCTTAAATCTGATTGAATCAAGAGTATTTTTTCTTGTCGATGTTTTTAAGAGTCTGGACTCTAGATCCAATGTGTTTTTTTCCAGTGTGATTTTAAGAAGAAATGATACGTAGTTGATTGAGCTATCAGATACTCGAATTTGTATATTATTTCAATCCACGTATATAAAATCAGGATCAACCAAGAAATCGCAATCAATTTTTATTGCCTCGGTTGTCCGAAATTGAAGCTCATATTTTATGTGATGAAATTATGTGATTATAATTTACAAAGACAAAAAAAGTCATACAATTGAAATGTATAGTGAACAACCTGTTCTCAACCTTTCAGCGACGGAGATGTAAGTCTCACACGTTTTAAAAAGATTTTAAAAACCTTTGAAACTGGATCGTGAACTCAGTGAGTATTTAAAGTCCAATAAGTATGCCAAAATTTGCGAAACACCTATGGAAAAAGACGTGTTTTCGTGTTTATTTTCAATTTAGGGAATCTGATGAAATTGATAGCAACTGTTAGTTCCAGAACCCTCATCAGAATTTGAACAATACGAATTCGTCTTCAGATCGCTTCCATTGGCCTCTCGCTCGGCAACAGGTGGAGGAGGAGCAGTGGCGTGGCGTGCTTTGCGATATATCGATTGATCTGCCATTTAAACCTATGGTAAAAGATCGATTAACAGGGTGTTCGCAGCGAACACCTTAATGATCGATTCTTTATCACAGCTTTAAATGGGGAAATATCGATAATCGATCATTCACGCCACGCCACTGAGGAGGAGACCTCTACATGCTCTCAACTCAGCTCTCAAAATTAATCTATCTATGGCTGTTGAGTCACGTGTTAAGTTGAGCAATTTATTTGAATAACAAGCTGATGTTTAGCAAGATTTTTGCAGGCACTACATCATCCAAAACGCAGGGGCTAACAACAGAAAAGGAGTAGAGCTTTTTGGACGTCAGTTTTTTTTATTCAAAATTAAAAATAAAATGTATACAGCCTGTAGTCTAGGCGTTCTGCTATCCTAACGTGGCGAATGAGTTGTTAAATCGTGCAAAAGTCGCGAAAAATCATCTTTTTGTACGGTTTGGCAACTGTTCCACGAACGTTATTCTAGATAGAGTTTTTTCCTCTCTCTATGCGTGGTCTGATCAAATCTTTTAGGGGCCCTGGTAAAAATTGGCGATAGGAGCTGCGTTTCAAAATACCATTGGAGTTCTTATAGCCGACTAAAGGAGGCTATTGAAAATCATATACCTGGCTGTAGAAAGCGGAGCAAATCATATAGCCGGGCTACACGAAGCTATAAAACAGTATACAGTCGGGCTATAGCTCCTATCGCCGGGCTTTACACTTTATCGCCATTGGCTATAAAAGGCTATAAGAAATTGTGTAGAAATTCGTGTGCTTTGGAAATCATTAAGTTTGATACGGAACTACCTTTATATTTACAAAACACACATTATATTTTCCTTTAAAACATATTTTTTTCTCATCAATTAAAATGAGAATAGTCCATACAGAGTGTGCAAACATTTCAAAATCATGAGTTGAAAAACGCTGACTCCGCGAGATTAAATATTAGAGTCTAACACAAAGCGGAGCGGCGACGCACTGGCGCCTACAAACCTAACAGGGATACTTCACGCATTGCGAAATGCGTGAAGTATCCCTGTTAGGTTTGTAGGCGCCAATGCGCGTTTCGCGCTCTCTGCCAGCTCGCCGCGCCGCAGCGTGCCACGGCGCTTGAAGCAACTATTTCACACCAGAGGTATTGCACATTATCATAAGAAATTGAAGGCTCTCCAACAAATTAAGAATGACAGGCATCCTTCAAAAGCACGAAGCTTTCCTCGCAAAATAAATCAAGATACTACGGCACAAAAAGAGAGCGGTGGTCCAAAAACTCACTAAGTCCTAGCATCCGTAATTAGTAACGTTTAGCATAAACCTTATCGTCTGCTTGTTGCTTAATCGCCATCGGCTATAAAAGGGTATAAGAAATTATACAGCCGGCTACAGAAGCTATTGGAAATCTTACAGCCGGCTTTAGGTCTATAGTATTTTGGAACACACTTTCTACTGCCAATTTTTACCAGGTGGCCTCGATGGAGTCTCAGAGATTTGAAGGATTGAAAGGATCCTGAATCTAGGATTTCAAGGGGTCATGGAGCTCGTAAATTTTTGGCCTATGAAATCAGATCAAGTTTTTAAATACCTGAGACTGACATTTTGACTACTTCAGGAATTATGATTCGCATAGCCCTCCAAGAACTTCAACTCTTTTCACAGGGGCTCCAAGGCTCCTATCGGTATTTTTTGATCCTCTAGAACCAAAAGGAGGGCATCTGGGGAGCTTTTGTTTTCTTGGAATTTTAAATCGCCTTCAATTTGCGTCTTATACGACCCGCAATGTGCCGGTCTTCTTAATCGCGAGCATTTCGGGCCCCTAAGCGCTAATTCAGCCCTGGCAATCTTCAATTTCTGAAGGCCGAAATTCTAATTTGAATCGATTAACAATTGCAAGCACAGACTGAGTGTACTTCTCGATCCACAGGACTTCGTAAGAGCTGATTTTCACGTAAGTCCAACGTAATTTTTGACCTTGAATCCAAATTTGAAAATCGTTTAGAAGTCGTCGTGTAGAAGAATCGTTTACAAGTCTCTTGCCAAAATGGCCAAATCGTGCAAAAATTGCTGAAAATCAGCAGTTTTGGCGTTTTGCACTATATATGAACAACCTACAGAAAATATTTCAAAATCAAACTCCTAAGGCCCGAGGCCGAATATTTTCGGTCCTTCCGCCGTACTTAAATATACTGAGGACGAGTCTCGACTGCACTTAAGTCCGGCTTGGCGCTTCTGATTGGCCGCTGGTGTGGTTTGGATCCATAGATGGATGTTGCAGCTCCGTGTAAAAGAGCCGACAAAATTCGGCTCTGGGGAACCTTCTTCCTACTAAAGCACTAGATTTCTCCAGTGCACCCGTCACCGCAGAGCTGGTAGAGAGTTTTTAATGCCGCAATCATGCACACGCTGAATGTGGCTTGAATGTGGAAGTCATCGGCCCGATGCCTGAATTTTGCGCGTGTCGCGCAAAATTCAGCAGCGATTCTCGGCGACCATCGGATTTGCCTGAAGTATTCGAATAGATTTGCTACACATCTGGATGAAAATAACTCGAATTTGCGAAATTTCAGCTGTTGAGCGATGACTGCCATATTCAGCTGCCAAATTTAGCATGTGATTCCGGCATTTGTCTCCGGGTTGAATTCATGTCGAAGTTACAGGAGTCACTCTTTTTCCCACGACCAAGGAGATTTCGCCGAATCGGTTATCGCAAAAATAATCGGTTCGCAAAGTCGAGTGCAAACACTCATGCGCGAAAGTGTTGCGACAGAGGAAGTGTACCCGGCATCGGAACAGTTCGCTCGGTATCCAAACAAGCCTCACCCCTCCCGTCCCATCACGCAACGAGAAATATCACAAGCGCATTAGCCCAAACCCGCATGACGCATGTTGTCTCTGTGGATGGCTCTCCATTTCCACGGACCGTCGAGAAGTCCTCTCACGGGTACCTCGGCAACCTGGCACTCCTTAAACATCGATGCCTCTCCGACCGATTTTATCCCGCTCTCCCGCACGTACACGTGGAGAATTACGAATAATTGTGGTTAGACAGCAATGCTGCCCTTAAATTGACGGAACACCTACTCCGCTATCTTCACGGCTGTGAGCTATCTTCGGCAAACTTTTAGGGTTCCGGCTGTTTTAAGATAAGATGTTCTCACACCAATAACGGCTCGTACTTGTACAGCCTGTAAGCCTCTCTTTCAATGAACTCGCGTTCTGAGTGTGTTGCCTTGTGTTGATCTTGTTCAGATTATACTTCTCTCCACGACCGTAGAATTTTACGCACGCATGTGGAGGGAAAAATAAAGGGAAAATCAAACAAATCGTAAAATTTCACAGCTTCTACCCGATCAAATCAAAATATATGTCTCTCGATGTTCATATGTAAAAAATAACAAGATTAAACCGCCTCCATTATAGTTCGAACAAGGGACTGAAATACTGAGCTTTATGCATAAACGACCTTCCTTTCGGGACCTTCCCTGGAATCAAAACTTCCTTTCGAAGGTATCATCAGGGCATGCGAGACATTAAACGAAATCCTCTGGTTTCGAATGTAATGGTAATTTATAGCAATTCGTGCTGCGTGGGTAGTAGGTAAAGCAGAATAATTGTAATTAAGCATGTCAACTAGAGGCAATCACGGGAAGTTACATTATTGAATCGCTACAGCTAAATAAAACGAGTGAGAGTGTCCGAAATGCTGCGAGCAACCATTGCTACTCCCAAGCCGCTCACATTGCCGTTCGAGATATTGAAGGCGAACTGGTCGGAACTAGTGAGAAACAATGTAGTGGAGTATCAATCCACTATATAATGCCACAAATGATATAGGGCTCGTAATTTGGAATTTGGGGTCTTCTATCGCCGTCTCTAGGTGGGTAAATTTATTCGATATGGACTCTACTTTCCCCTGACTCATTGAACAACTATAATTTATGACATCACATTATTTATTATTCTGATTTAGATGTCTCATTTGTGAAAAAAAAAATAATAATAAAAAAAATAAATAAAGTGTGCGAGTGCAACTATGCCCCTTAAATTATATCAACAACAGTGTGCTATTTGAAATTAAAACTTCTGAACGGCATCAGCAAACAATAACATGGGAATTTATCACCAAGAGATCGTCAAGTCTACTTTTTCTTGGATTTTGTTTAAAAATATGTGTAATGTACTGTCTTGATGATGGCGGTGAATTTTAATAAGCTCATAAACATTGTCATTGAGTATGAAGCAGTACGTAGAGTAATACATCTCATAAATTATCTCTTCATTTTTTCACCAGCCGTGTGCAGAAAAGTTCCGAATACTTTGTCAAAGTTCCGCTTCGATTAAAATGCCTTTACAATTCGTCTCGACAATGTCACTAATCCAAAGTTTTATCACGTCCTCATGACGAAGAAAAAAAACATATGATAGCAATTACCAGACCCACATTAAATCAACTTATCCAGAAATTTGGCATCATCTGAGGCATTAAGTTCAAGTGGGGAGGATTAGATTATTACTTCGATAGAATTTATTATCTTTCTCACGGCCGATGACGAAACGATAGGACCAGATCATTCATTGGCTGGAGCGTCGCATTTAAAGATATTGTAGAGTGGGACTCATACGATATTTCTGGAAGAATTTGCTTAAAGTAGCTTGCTTTTTTCATGGAAAATTCTATGATTGAGCTACGAAGCAATAACCGGATTGGAAACTCAATACACTTACCACTAGTGGATCTAGGAATTAGAGAATGACGCATCCTCGTTTGCGACGTCGCAAAGCTTCTACTCTGAATATTTGTCTCATACAAAACAAATCATCATCATTTCTGTAAAAAACGAGAGGAAATTATTTCGACCCTGCAGTTAGATGGGGTAGGAGGTCTAAGGATGCTTTCTACCCCCTAACCCCCCCCCCCCCCCCAGCCGTTCCAGTTCGTGAGCTGCGGCCTTAACAGTTTTTCCTCTCAATAGTTTACGTATGCGCAGCGAATTGAGTTGCGCACGTTTAATATCAACCCACAAAAATTAAATGAGAGAAATAGAATATATAAATTATATAATAATCACATAATTATTATTACTACAATAACAACTATCGAAACTTCAAATATAAAGTCTCTATTCAAACATCTATAAGAAGTTAGCATAAGACTATCAACATATTGAATATAAAGTAATTAAGGGGCTTGGTGAACAAAGCGCATAAGTCCAATTTTTGCTATTTTGAGAAACGCGTTTGAAGTTCCGAATACTTTTATGGATCCTTAAGGCGGAAAGAATGTTCGAACTGACTTATTGATGCTTGAAAAGTAGAATTTTAGAGCGATTTTTTCACAGAATATGCATTAAGACTAGTTTTACTTAAAATTATTAATATCTTAATTTTTGTCAAAAACTGCACTTATGCGCCTTGTCCTCCAAGCCCCTCATACATAGCCTATACACCTCAATTTGATAAATACTTGAAAGTATTAATACAAAAATAATTCACCTTGACAAATCAAAAGTTACAAACACACAAGTCAAAACTTACAAAGTTACAACAGTCAAAGATGCGTGTACCTACGTTTCGTATTGTTTTGTTCGTTGCTCTTAAACAGATCTTTGCACTCACGCACTAGTATAGATCCATTAAGTAAAAGTTACTTCCGGCGACAAAAATTAGTATCTGCCGACATTGGTGGGTGGAGATGGGCGATATTCTCGAACGTTCAGCAATTAGTCTAGCAAACAAACCGTTGTTTGTTAAACTTTCCCGCTATTTGTTAAAATATTCAGCACTTTATTGACTAAATAAATTTTATCAATGTTGATGCCCATCAGAGAGTACGACACCGTATAAAGAATTTTGCTTTTCCCATTCCCATGATCTTAAAGGCAGATGCTTGGTGCAAAATCCAATTTGAGAGAGATTCTTTCAATCAGGATTTTTTTTAAAACCGTGGATCGTTTTTGAACCGAACGGTTTATTTTACCTTGACATTGTTTAATGTGCTGTAAAATATTGGATAAAGTTAAGAAAACCAGTTATATGAACATAAAGAGCTCTGAAAAATACCTACATGCAGTATGGTGTTCGACTGATACCATTATGCAAATATCGCAATAATTGAGAACGGGAAGAGAACTTCGGCGAGGCCAACAATAGGTGATCCTCTCAAAAGCCAAGCAAGGCCCCTTTTAATTAACTGCATTAGGTGTTTGTATTTTCCTGTAGATATGACTCGTTTGCTCAATAAAGTTCCCATCCAGTCATAATTTAGCAATGCGGTCGTACATTTGTGAAAATGTATAGAGGGAAAAAAAACGTTCTATCCGCTCAAAGCCATCCAAGAGACAATTTGAATTTTACTTTTCCATTGAGCAGGTTTTCTCTTATAGAATTTTGCCATAAACCTACCTTTACTTACAGGGTGTGCCAAAATTCCCGCCCCCCTCTAACTTTTGTACGGTTAGAAATAGAAAGACGAAACTTCGGGAATGTTTCTATCCCGAAGAGGACCATCCTTTAGGTGGGTCAAAATGTATGTCCTTCCCTCAGGGGGGCCTCCAACTTTCTTCTTTTCAGATAGTAACCCCTACTTTATGATAAATCATTGGAAAGAACATTAAAAACTAAGAATTTTGGCGCAAACCGCAGATCAATATCTTAATTTTTGACCGAGATATGATAGGTCAAATGTCAAATGTCAAATCTGACCTATTTTCAAACAATCATAGCTCCGGTTCAAATTATCGTAAAGAAAAATATAAAACGGGAAAATTTACCAAATTGTAAGCACTTTCAAGTAAAAATCGCAGATATCACTTCAAACTAATGGGGGGGGGGGGGGTTGGACCCCCAAATACGTCAGTTCAAAGGTCACACAATTTTTCCGCGAAATGAGCCAACTTCCCCTAACTTTGCCTGAACATTATCATGGTAAGTTCAAAATTAGTTCAACATTTCGTTTTCAAGTCCCCAAATTTAGGGAAAAGTTTAAAAAAAAAGGAAATTTAAACGGTCAAATTGAATCGCTTTAAATTTTGGTTTTTTATTTTAAATTTTCCCGAAATTACATATACGCTGTCCTTTCTTAGCGTGGCAGGATAGGTGCGGGTGGTGAGAAAAACTCCGGAGGGGAGAGAACTAGAGAAGTCTGCGCGGGCACCTACCCATTAAGGCCTTATCTAAATTGAGGGCAACTCCAACTAATCAACTAATCCCCGGACGCACCCTGTCGTCAGGTATCGCTATTCTGCCGGGCTTTTTATTTATAGACTCACCTCAGATAAGATATGACATAATTGAAGCCACGTAGCCATGCAATAATGACGCATGTCTCGTTCAGAGCACATTGCGCGTGCGTCATTTTCACCGACCAAGCTTGAATTATTCTGCCGTGCTAAGGAAAAACACCGTATGAACATTCAAGAGTTGCCAAATTTCCCTTGATAAAACGTGTATTTTTTACAACATTCGTGCATATTTTTTCTTGAAATTTTCAGATATTTTAGATCGAATTGCGTACAAAATTGTCTGAAAATTTTGGAAAATAATATTCCCAATTTTCCATGTAATTGCGATTTTTATTGGAGGAAACTCGGCAATGTCTGAAGGCTCATACGGCGTGTTTCCTTAGTACGGCAGTATTATGCTTCGCCGATTACAGTCTGCACTGGAAGAATCGTCTTTCTGCAACAATCGGTCTCGCTGTCAACAAATGAACTTCATTTTGCCAAAAGGAGCTACTTTTTCTAGCTTATTTTAGAAACGACGTATATGGCATTAGTTTTCTTATATAGGTAAGTGTTTTTGTGACTGATCCAGGGATAGTGGTTCCTAATTGCAAAGTGCAGTTCTTTGACTATATGCCTCCCATATATTCTAGCCTCCCAGTGGTGATCCTCGGAAAATGACCACATTTTTTTCCTACATTAAATGGATTGCATTTTGCAAAAAGGAGCCACTAGCATTGCAATGTTGCTAAGATTGTGCAACTTCTTTTGTCTTGGAGGAAAAACCCGAGTATCCATTAATAGTTTCTATTTTACTCGCTAAAAACTGTAAATTTAAGACAAAAATTACCATCTAAATTTCATAGTTTTTCACGATTCCCGCAATTTTATTGCAAAAGATGAAGTTGCACAATCTTAGCAGCATTGCAATGCTAGTGGTTCCTTTTTGCAAAATGCAATCCAAATGACATTATAAGTAATCCATTCTTGGTGGGGCAGAGATATCGATTACTATGCGAAGTTTTAGGAGGAAAAAACCTGGTGTTGAAAACTTTCAAGAATCACCATTCAACCAAAAAACCAAATTCCGCCTCGAAGCAGATAGGTTCCATACATGGAAGTAAAGGTTATTCAAAGTATATACGATCGGTTTACTAAACGCTATCCATTTTATGAGGACGAGTGGGAATGATTTACATGATAATAAATTCGGAGGCACGGTTGTGAATCAAGGGAAGGTTATGCTAAGATCCAAATGCGACATTGATACCGGATCGTAAAGCGGATAACTTCATACGAATCGAGGATGTTTCATTGAATTTGAAAGTGTGTTGGCCACTATAAACGGGTTCAGACTACTAACTCCGCCCCCACCATCCCGACTCGGCCAATCCGCGAGCCGGAGATATCATTATAAATCGAGGAGGATCCGAGGAGATAGTCATCAGTGCCGCGCTTGCCAATTCTCCATCAAAACTCCTTCATTTAAAGCCTCGACTAACAATGAATTCTTATATCTTTTACACAGGTTGATCCAAGGTTAAACGGCAAGACTGCAGGAACGTGTTCTATGGCTCAAAATAAGACTTTTTTGTTGTATAAAGTTTTTTTTTCCAAAAGTGCCCCTAGTTGGAGCTACGACTCCCCCCTCCTTAAAAAATTCGGAAAGTAAATCGTTTTTCCTAACTTTTGGCAACGGTTGTGAACAGAATCTTATGAACATGTGTACTTCCCTCTATTGTTATGCCCTGCATTCATAAATAATCTTTAAAAAAAATTAAAATATCAATTTATGACAAAAAATTCTTATTTTGACCGATAGAACACGCTCCTGGGATCTGGTCGTTTAACTCTGGATCACCCTGTAAAATGTAAAATCATAAGAGTAACGCGTAACGCATAACGCCTGAGGCGCGAACCGCTTCAGGAAGTTGGATTTCGAGGTGGTTAGGGGGCGTAGCCCTTTAGTGTCAAATATGTATCGTTTGAATAACACAGAACGTACAATGGAAAGCTAATTTTAACCTGGTGAATAAGTCAATTATTAGAACGTTCAGAACGTTAAGCTCTAAAGATTTAAAAAAATTCGTCATTTTGCAGAAAAACTGTTTTCTCTGCCTCCTCCTTTCCTTTTATTATTACTCGATTCCCTCCTTTTTTAACTTTGGAAGAGGGAGCACTTACGATAGAAATAACACTGACGGACCACAGGTCAAAGTCAGCAATATACGCACTCGCATGCTTGAAATTAACTCTTTGATTACTCAACTTATCACTCATTATTTATTTATTTACTGTTTTATTATTAAAAAAAGCTCGTAGGGGTCGGTTGCAATTGTATCCCCCCCCCCTCCAAAAAAAAGTAAACATGAACTCTTAAAGTTAAATGACATGGACTGATTTTGGTTGCAGTGCACGATTTGATTCAAGTAGACTCTTCTTTTTGCATGTGAGCGGAAAATTCAAAGTTTTCGCTTAGTAAAAAAGTAAATATCTTGGTCGGGAATTTTTTTTCAGTAATTTACATCGCAAAAAATCGTGTTCTATGTGAAATGTTGAAGATTATTCATATATCAGGAGCTTAAATGCGTGCCTTGTCTAGTGATCAATTTGTTGACCTCAGAGACTTTAACGAAAGGTAAGAAAAGTAGGCATGCATGCATTTGCGTAGCACACTAATTAACTTGATATGATGATATTCAACAAATTATTTTGCGCCACATCTGCTCAAGTGCATTTCTCTTTAAAAATAGTTTTCTAATCTATTTTATTTACCATCCAGACCGCGCATAATTTACCTATCATCGGATCCGATTAAAGCTCCGTAATGGCCGTCCAAGAGCTAAAAAGATAGACCGCGCTTGCATGATTATTTTATCACTGTGTTACTACATTTAATATTTTTTTACTACCCCATCTCTAAAAGTGAGGATTCGTGAGGTTGTTCTTGCGTGGTAGAGTTGCTAGCCCTATAAACACAACCACATTTATACCTCGGCTCGGGGCCAGCTAAAAATCAACATTTCACTCCTAGTCGGAGTTCATATTATACTATTACTTTACTTTACTTTCTCTGTTACTTTTAGTACTACTTCATTCATCTCGTGAAAATAACATGCTTTCATTATATTTTAAGTTTGCGTCACATTGTAAATAAAACAATTGGTGAATAATTTGACCACGCGGATAACAGAAACGCAACAATATGTCGCATTAAGTTTCAACCTGGAAAAGAAGGTTTAAAGTTTTATTCCTTCATGAGAATCTATATTATTGGCAATTTTTTACGACTATTTAAATATTCAAAATATCTTTCCTTGACGTTGAGGTTTTGATAGGAGAACATTTACGACTAGCTTTAGTTTAAAACTACGCCTAACTAATTTTTCCCAAAATGCGACTTAATGCGTTTCTGTGAACTTGCAGACTTAGAATGGTAGATTAGCAGATTTATTCGATGATTTTGAAACAAAACTTGCAAAAGTCGCCGCAAATGGCAACAACATTTCCATGAAATTAATTATTTTCTTTTTCATATTTAATCTCCCCTACAATGTGTAAACATACCCATCAAATCATTTTGTGTTTTTTGAGCATGGAAGGGTTTGCCGAGTTCATTTTAGTTATGGTCGTATACTTCATCAGTTTCCCAATCCACATAGGTATTTTTACGGATGAACCAAAACTTGTAATTCCTGATTGCAAAATGCGTTGTTTATTTGAATGTAGTTTTTCTCTCCTCTGACTTTAATGTACATTAGCCTACAACAAGACTCTTTTCCAATATATTGGACATAAACAGGAAAATCTGGAGCAGAAGGAAGTGCAAGACATCGTATTGGCGAGAGCAGTCGAAATAATCATAGGGTTAGTACTATCAAGAGAGCTATCCTTCGACAGTATAATTTTTGTACCACTGTCATGGAGTTGCTCTCTTTGTGGGCAACCCCCATTCTTCATTTTCAACTCTCAAGCATCTCTAACACCATCACTACCATCAGCCGTCGTCATCGAAGCATATCTTAGATTGTGTCAAGAAATTCTGTTGAACTAGAAAGTAGCGGCCAACACATCTAAATTTATGATGGATCATTTGGAATCGCCATCATGAACCATGAACTTTTGTCTACATTCGTTTTTTGACAATCTTTGCGTAACCAAAGGCATCATTATTTATTAATTTGCATCAAATGGGGAAAGGAAGAAAAATCTGATAGTCAGTAAATATCGGACACATCGGTGGAGTGGATTTTTATAACGAAATCAGTATAATTTGTTTTATTAAAAAGAAAATAAATGTTGATGCGTTTGTTTAGAGCGAATACCTCTACAGAGGTATCTTCCAAAATATTTTAAAGAATCAAATCTTTAAACATTTTGCAAAGAAGGAGCCACCTTTTTTTCTTCAATGAGTTTAAATTATGCATGCTTGTCCTTCCCTAAATTTAGCAACCCTGCAGGAGAAATTTTACGATTGTACCATCAGTCTCAATACCTATGACTTCGACTGAAGATAGCTGCGTAAGAGAAACAATGATTCACTAAAATCAGAACAACAGCCGGAAATAAAAAACCCGCCTCAGTTCAAAGTTATTGTGTTTTCCGATTTCCTCCAATATAAAGACGCGTGGTCTTCAGACTTACGTCTATGGGCTTTATTTTTATTATCGAAAATAAGTATATCAAACAATGATGTGTGGATCACGTTCATGTTCTTAATGTTTTATAATACTTGATGGCAGACCGACATTTAAACGAAACTTGATGATTGAAATGAGTGAGTTGAGACCCAGCAAGATATGTCCTCCTCTCTATTTTTTATATTGTGAAGAGTATCTGCACAAAATTTAACGATGTATCGCCTCTCCGAGTTTATACTGCATACATTACGATAATTTTGAGAACTACATCCTCCAAAAATCGCCACCGGTTTGACTTCAGCAAGTAATAAAAGCTATAGCGCATGATAATCCTAAAATTACTGTACACCTTCACAGGTAAGGCTAATTAGAGATGCAGGTAAGAGAAAGCCCCGGGAAAAAAATCGCCACACGAAGCAGCCTCCAAAATTGTGATTTTGTTTTTAGTCTATGTAAATAATGAAGTCAATGAATTCATTCCAAAATAGGCACTATGTATTTGTCATTAAATTTAAGTTTATGCAGTTAGAACTCTCTAATTTAGGATATATTCCAGAAATGAGGAACACTCTGAAGCTAGGATAAAGATCTCCGTCCGTGAAAAATTGTAAAATTCAGTGATGCATACATTTCTTGAGTTTATACTTGGTGCATTATGATTAAATCATAAATACAGAGGTGAAATTATTGTAATTGACAAGTAAAATTTTAATCTTTGAGCATTGTATAAGTACTTTTTTCCGAATTCAGTACCAAACGGAGTTCAGTACGAATATCTGAATTATTGCTGTGAAATCATATTGTTAATTTTTTGTGCTTTATATAAAATTATTGAAATGGGTAGCTACTTAAATTATTGTTCGAAGCAATTGAAAATTATACATTTTTGTAACCATATCAACAAACAAGAGAACTGATATTGATAGAGGCTAAAAATCAAAGTTACCTGTTTATAGCTATACAAACCTTTTTATGAACCTCTTCATCATATTTGTAGAATAACGCTTGTAAAGATTAGTGTACCTTTATTTTTAGTTTATTACAATTTATTTACTAATGTAAAGCACATGTAAAACCAAAAGAGAAAGCATGTAGTATTTCTTGAGAGAATGAAGGATTTACACACAAACAATATTCAGTAGTAAAAACAGGAGACTCTCTCTACAGTGCTGCGGGCTTTCAATATTACATTTACAGGACGTTTCTATTATCAGCACAAAGTATACCCTATAGTCCTGTCACATGGATGTATACTCATATAAAAATTATTCAGTAATAACAAAGAAAGCTTGGACTTTACGTGGACTGAGTTTCTATAGCATGATGGGGCTCTTGGGGTCATTTTGAATCGAGTCCCTCTATACCCAGAGTTAAAACAACTCAATTTTGGTTGGGCTTAAAGTGGTCTTTTATCGCTCATATCTTCTATCTCTTCCTTATCCTTATCCCTCAATATCATTCGTTTGGGGGCACACTTTTGTGACACCATGCCCAACCACAATTAAGTTGTCTTAACTCTGGGTAAAAAGGCCTGGATACACGCTCAAATTAGAGTACCTATATTGAGAGAGTATGGCCACTGGAGTTACCACCTCTGATTGGCTCAGCCATCTTAGGCTGAATGGAGCCCTTAGGACCCAAAAATGGCGGACGCCATAAAGTTAATGTAATGCAAAATGATTCAAAATGTAGTTGTCTTTGCTTATCGTAACGAGAACTTTACCCAAATGCACTATTGCGACTTTTTTACATATTTTTAAGGCTAATCGTGTGCTGCAATTTTTGAGAAAAATGATCTTAGATGTAGTAAGGTTGGCAGCAAGTGCGGTTGGTGATAACCGTCAAAAGTTGGCAATGACCACCCTCCCATCCTCAAAAACCAAAACAAAGCACCGCCATTTTTGGGTCCTAAGCCTCTCCATGGGACCCAGTGGCCATACTCTCTTAATATAGGTACTCTAGCTAGCTCAAATGTCCATCAATTCTCGATCAAATGGTGACTGGTGCGCACCACCTACCATCAAATTTTTGCTGCCTGCCAAAACTTGACCGCCATTTTTGTCATCATTTTGATTGGAAATTGACGGAAATTTGAGCGTGTACCCAGGCCTTAAAGATACTATAATTTGCTAAAATTTGATAATTACCAATCGATTGATCGGCTATCGATACTCGGAAAGTGTTATGATACCACCTTAACAACAACCTGTTCCAAGCGCGAGGGAGGGTTGTCGGAAAATGAGGATGCACGACGGGTTTACACATTTCAAGAGGGGTAATCACGGCCGATAAGATAGTTATAAGGCTTGTTTTGCGTTAATTTGGTTAGCTCTCCGATTTTCGAAAGCATTTTGTTTGAATACCTCAAGTACGTATCCAAGAGAACACGTGTTTTCCACCCGAGGTATCGATTCAAGTCACCGCCTCGCCTCGCCACCCACAGTTTCGAATCCTCCCGTCTAAAGAAAAACGTCATTTGAGCATTCTAACATTGTCAAACTTCTCTCGACAAAATAAAACTTTCTGGAAAATACTCTTGACTTACAGATGAAAATCGCATGGAAATCAAGTCCAGAATATCAAACATTTCTCAGTTACACTACAAAATGAATATAATTTGCACAGTCCGCACCTCGCATTGTAAAATTTACAGCCGCGGGTACTTTTTTCGCAGTCGCCGACAATCAGGCTTGCCTGAGGAGATCGGAGGAAAACCTGACCAAAATGAACGGTCAGTCCCGCAAACCGCTCGTTGTAAATCTTTCTTAAGAATAATTTCAATGTGTTTAAAGCATTTGATTTTGCTTCTTCTTTTTATATAAAAAAAATCAGACCAATACATCATTTTAGAATCGATTACTGATATATGAAACAAATGCATTAAAACGATTGAAATCGAAAAATAGAAAGATTTATTATCCCGATAGCTTTCAGTTTATTTAGGTTTTACATACATTTTGCTTTAGGCTTTGCGTTCAGATTCTCAGAGTAATATTTATATCTGTAGGAATTTGGCAACATTTGGAGGCTCATGCGAGGTTCTTCCTAAGCCGGAGAATCGAAGAAGGTGGTCCTGGACTCCCGGAGGTCACCTGAACCGCTGGATGTTCGAAATCCAATGGGATCACTTACCAATGATCTATGAGGTCCATAAGACTACTTGTACTTTAAGGTTCATTAGAATCCGGGCATGTTTGATTTTGAAACTCTGGGATTCAACTGACTTGAATAGGGTGCAAAATATTCGAGTCGAGATCCATGCATATTCATCGCACCCGCCGGTGCACTAATTAGAGGCACTGGTAATAATATGCGGCGACAGAATATTCTACACCGGATTTCGGTTGCTTCTCTCGTAGCTGAAGGTAGCCGAGACCTCTTTTAAAATTTATACACATACGGTTCAGAGTTTATTTAAATATTGACTTACGTTCTCTCGTCAAACGATTCTGGAAGGTACTACAGGATCACGACTTGAAACTATGACTTCTCTCATCTCAGTATGTTACTTTTCAGAATCAGATTTTAGTGACGTTGAGACGATTTCGTGAGTTATGTTCCAGGGCCGGATTTTCCTACTTGCCGCCCATGAGCCGCCTGTATTTTGCCGCCCCCTTCTCATTCGTTTTGAAACATCAATAAAAACCATCAAGTGAACGAGCCATCGGGGGAGGGGTGCATGAGAAGCGTTTACTCGTGTTGAACACATTTTTTGGGAAAGCCCTATCAATACTAGCAAAAAGTCACGGAACTTTGCGCGAAAGTCAAGTTTTGTAAACCTATCTCTAATGGACAAGGCCTTCCATCCATAAGAAATGTACGAACAAATTATGAAAGAACAAACACAAAGTTTGGTTTAATGATTTTAACTTCCGCCGCCGCCGCGCCGACCGCACCGTGTTTGGCGCAATGCGTGGAGTATTCACGTAGTCTTGTAGGCGCTATGCGTTTCACGCTGACCGCACTGTGTTGGGCGCAATGCGTGAAGTATTCATGCATTCTTGTAGGCGCTATCCGTTTCACGCTGACCACAATAACCGCACTGTGTTTGATGCAATGCGTGAAGTATTCGTGCAGTAATGTAGGCGCTAATATGTGTTACATGCCGATTGCCGCGCCGAGGGCTTCTCCTTTTCATCTCAAGTCCTCGTCATCATTTTCTCATTAAGTCGCGTCGTTCCAGGCCAAATTGCGTGTTTGGTTTCTCTCTTAACTCGACCGATTAAAAGTTGTTGTGTCTTGTATCACTGAAAGATGACAAAAGTAGAAATTACTATACTCTAAGAAAATGAGAGATTTCGTCGCCTTTTCTAGTTTATACATTTTTTCTCTAAATCCGACTATACTTTATATCTACATTTTAAAAAATTGCAAAATTTGCTGCCCCCTATAGATTTGCCGCCATGGGCCGCGGCCCATGTGGCCACCCCCTTAATCCGGCCCTGTTTATGTATGAAGAATAATAACTTCTTCTTAATAAGTGCCCGCATGGCGTGTTTCTTTTTGGGTCCTTTTGTTGTTTTTCAAACGAAATAAGAATAACGTAACTAGATATCAACGTCGCAAAATTTAAACTATGCCGATGGTAAAACCCCGAAACCACGTATATCGGTTGGCGACGTTGCAGACCTCCTGTCATACTTTAGTTTTTAGGTAGAAAACTACTCATCATTATTTATTAAGGGGCTAAGTGCAGTTTTTGAAAAAGTTGAGTTTTTAAAGATTTCAAGTAAAACTAGTCTTAATGCATACTCTGTGGAAAATTTGCTCCCTCATTCCAATTTGTAAGCATCAAAAAGTCAGTATAAACTTTCTCTCTACATACATCACCATATATCACTCACATCAGCGCTTCAAATATTTACTTTTTTAATCAGATTTGCCTTTAATTCCTACGCCTTTCGAGGTTGTACAAACATAAACCTCTATCGAGTTTTTTTGCGTTGTCAAGGCAAATGTTACGTAAGTATGTTGGGATTGTTTGGACCAAAATTAAATTCCCATTAAAAAAGATGGATGGGTGTTTAAAAAAATCGGTAAAATCTGGTCAGGTACGTGCTTTATGAACAGCCTCTAATGCCATGGAGGATGCCAGTAATATCAGAAAAGAGGGTACAGAGGTCCAATTCCTTCTTTTAGAACTCTTTCTCTTCATCTGAAAGAAAAAAAGGTCGATTTTATCCCACTGTGACACAATGATATTAGTATGATAATGAACAAAATACTTCAGAGAGCATTCACCATACTGGAGAAGATTTCAAACGTCAGTATGAAAAATTACCATATTTGTATCTTTGCGCGTCAATGCATGGTAAAATCGACCGCGAACTTTTTCAATGCTCTTTTCAGGAATCGTACGTCGGCGACAAAAAGGTAGGCTTTATCATAGTTTCGCACAGGAGACACCAGGTAGGGCATGACATAAACTCTCAGGATGACGTCATAAACGTTCACTCTTGAAAGACTCAAAGCGCTCATTGTCAGTCAGATGGTAATTTATGCTGCTGTTTCCAGCGCCTTAAACGCTGTCAATCGACTACTGGTCCAACCACCAACGAAGATGAGCACATGATTGATTCGTAGACGCTCGGAGTTCAAAATGCTGGCTTCATCTCATTGTGCTCTTCCAAAGAAAGCAAAAAGTCTCTAAGAACCCGTTAATTTCCACCTTAAATAAGGCAGTCTGACGGTGAAAGTTGCAAAGGACATCTCGATTTTACTAATCCTAGATTGCTACTTTCATTTTACTTATTGTTAGCATTGATCTAATTTTGAGAGCTTCAATTCAAATTAAAAATCGGTGTAATTTCCTTGTGAATGGGTCTGTTACGCACTGGCGAAACCGACGAATGACGTTTGATCTCAACAAACGTCATCCCTCGTCCCTCTGACGTAAGCGCCTGTCGTCCCTCCTCAGACGTAAGCGTAAGGGCGTATCTCGATACCGACATGAGCCTTGGAAAGCATGGAGTTATACGGACAACAGGGTTCAAGTGAAAATCGAGATACGCCCTTACGTCAGAGGGGCTATCTCAATTTTTGCGTATTTCACACACAATTTGCATGGTCCTCATCACGCGCTTTCAAATTTCCCACATTCACGGAAACATTTCGGCAATCAGGTTTGCGCAATTTGTAGAGCCTAACCTGAATAATATAGATTGTCTTGTAAACTGTTATCAATCTTTCTCAAGTATGATTTTTATCGTTTTAAAGAATTTCTTTATTGGCGGTGGAAACATTTTTTTTTAAATTTATTGAAATCACACGAGCAAAAGATCGTGAATAGTTTGCGAGAGTTATTGTACATTTAGGTTGTTAACTTACATTTCTTTTTGGGCAAACATGATTGCTGATTACGAATAAAATAAGTAGTGCCTTTAGGCGTTGGGAAGAAATGCTTGTTACAAGCTGCACACATTTTGCAATGAGGAGTGAATTTCAGACTATTTTTTTACTTCAGCGTGAATTTGGGGCGGTTGATCTCCGCGGTTGATCACCCTGTAAGATCTTGCAATAGAACCATAATACCTACTCCTCGGATAATCTTAAGTAAAAGTTGGGACCGATCGCCCCTTAGACAGTTGGTCCCTCGATCAGTCCTTTAGTTTCACTGAAAGAAAGAACAAGAGTTTAACCATGTTAAAACAATTTCCGAGTTGATTTGAATAAAATGGATGGAACTTAGAAAAAGGGACATATTATTTACGTATTAACTCTTGAAAAAGAACCACTGTGTAATTATTTAGGACTAATGGCGTGATATTTGGGAAATTATCGCTAAAAATATGAAAACATCTCGATCCTTCCACACAAAGACAAAAAAATCCCGTTTTTCTTTTCTTAGCCTTAGTCCTTTTGTTCCCCAAGGACGGAGTCTACAGCCATCCTCAAGGGGTTTTGAAAGATCATCAATACCCACGGGAATACGTGAGACACATGGAGCATTGAAGCCCTCAGTCATAAAGAACTGAAATTTGGCTTAGATAATCAAAATTTTTGTTAGCCTGACTCAGGTCGTATTCTGCAACAGGGAAATTAGTTATCTAAATCGAAGTTCGGCCGCAATGATCAAAAACTTCGGTCATCTAGATTGGAAATACCAGTTAGTGTCTCAATGAACCCAGGCTCAGTCAGTCCAACAGAAGTTTTTTTCCATGCAGCGTAGGAAAAAGTATTGCCATGCCTTCTTGATTTCTCTGAACATTGTCGTGTTCCGTGACAATCCTTGCCCGTAATTGACGAGTTGGAAAGAACAGTCGGGTGCATGCCGTAAAGGCTCTTGATCCCTAGAAACCCTCTCAGAGCTGGATACCCGAGTCCATGAATTTTTGTGTCTACCTCGTTTCAACTTGCAAATGTCGCTTCTAAAGCTACGCGCCACGAGCGGGGATGCAAAATTTCACGATTAAATACAGAATTTCACGTCGTACCACGAGTTACGCAATCGATCGTTTCCGTACCAACCGGCCCGGTAAAAAAATCGGAATGTAATCGATATATCGCTGTGGCGGTGCCTAGGTAATGTGGCAATTCCGGCCGTGAACCGTTGTTGAGGGCTACAACTCACAATGCGTCTTTCAATTAGCCCGTTTGTTTGACTTGGGGAAGCGGTCTGTATGAATAGCTGTTGAAACAACGCCGTGCGGTGCCGTACCCTAAGCCTCGGCGAGTGTTACCAAATCTAGGATAAATTTTCAATATCGGTAGCAATCGTGAGAGAAGTTTTGAATGGCGATTTGGCAACGATGGTTTGGACTCCATGAGGAAAGTTGTCGCTGCTGACGCACTGTGCTTCATCCGTGCTGCCTCTTTCCGAAAGTTGGAAGAAAACGTTTCGTAATTTTTACCGAGAATTTCGTCCGGGACAGGCCTTAAAGTTTGAGACTGGCGCACGGTGGATCGAGTCAACTAGAGAGGTCGGATCTAAAATTTTTGACTGAAACTGCGAATTTTGAAGTTCATTTCGTCAGATTTCAAATTTTGGGGGCAATTCAAGCAGATAATTTTACAAGAAAACAAATGCGCTTTTAAAACCTCAAAGTTTTGCTTAAACGGAGTTATAAGCTTTTAAAGTTTCCAAATATTGTTCAGTCCCTCCCGTTGAGGCAAATTTATCCTAGATTTGTTGGACCCACTGTGTGGCGTAATGCTAGAAAATTGTTGGTGTAGGATTCTTTACAGTCTGGTAAATTGTGTTAGGACCTTAAAACAAGTTTCACTACACTATTTGGCTGTCCTGAACTCTTAAAACCTAAAAAAGAAGTTCCTGAATATGCGAAATTTTAAATTTCATATCTTACTTTTTAATATAAAATCGTTAAAGTGACGTGTAACGTATAACACCAGGGGCGCACAGCACTTCTGAAAGTTGGACCGCGAGGCGGTCGGACGGTGCGGTGTTGCCCCCTTGTCATATTCGACGGCAGCTAGGTCGAGGCAGCTATTCGTGCTCAACGGATGTGCGTGCCATATAAATACAACATTGAAGGCGCCCCAGGTAGCTAATTCAAGCAGCAATCAAACATGCGTAGTGAGAATACTCTCCGACTCGCTGGCAATGTGTTCTCAAACGTACCTAAGCGGTGCCGAGAGATCCTTCTCGCTCGCTGATTCGGTATCATGTTCCTTGCGAAAGGCGAAGCTATGGCGGAAATAAGCGAACATCGAGATATCGAAAAAAATCACCCAACATCCTGATTTTACAGCAGATTTACCACGCCTAGAGGCACAAGTCTGCCATTCCTGCCCAAAAAATCTTTTTTATAAAACCTATAATAAACCGAAAAGTATGCAAACGCGAAGTATGACATGTCGATCATTTGAATCAAACGGTTAATAATTGTCCTCGAATCCTTTCAGCTCCAATGCAGGTTTTGAAGGGAATATTTTTAGGGAAATACTTGAAATTGAATGCATCAGAATTGAAAAGTACGAAAATTTTCCTTTTAAACTGACGCCTAGAAGTCCAAAATTGCCCCCACCTTGGGCCTAAAAATGATCCCCGAAGAGGAGAGTAGTGCGTAGTGCCCCCTCCACAAATTTCGGGTTTGCCGTCAAGATTTTGGAATATAATCGTCAAAATGAAAAAGTATGGACAAACTTCCGTACCTCATAAGTCTGATGCAATTAAATCGCATTCGGTCGGGAACCCCGATTTTCAGAATCATAACCCCCAATCCCCCCCTCATCACCCCCCCCCCCCCCGTCCCTCCAGGGGCTGGAGAGGTTTGGGGACCAAGAAATTTGGATGCCTCAGGATCGATTCCCTATCCGTAACCGCGGTCCCCGGGTCCCTGACTTTGCACGACCTAAAAGAACCGAGAAAAAGTCAGGTACGATGCTGATTCTCAGTGAGCGCTCGATTGGAGGACACCCCGCATATTTGAAAATTGGCGCGTCAATTTGTATATTTTGCGAGCGCGCCACTGAAATTGGCGGGAACCAATAGGAGTGCGAGTTTCGACTTGTTTACATTTCGCAAGATTTTGATAACAAGTTGTAAACAAACGTCTTTCATGTTCATCTTCTCGGTAGTGTTGTGGGTCCTTTGAATATTTAAAGTTGCTCGAAGTTCATGATCTTTTGTATAAGTACGAGGTAGTTTTTATTCTTAACCGCATACCTTCCAAAAGTATTCAATTTGGTGTTCCTTAGCTCAACCTCATGAAAGTCTCCAATCTCTCTCAAAAGTGGATGCCTCAAGGTGTTCTCAAAGTACCTGTAAGTTGCCTCTAATAGTGTATTTTTCCTCCTCGCAGTTTCATACTAGCACTAAAACATTCGAAATTATTGAGGCCTTCGAATTCCAAGAGGCTTCAAACCTTCCATGTTGGTGCTTACCTATCTACCAGGGATTCACTTGTCATGCATGTTGTGGTCTACCTACTCCAATTGTCTTTGGATTTTAGCGTCTCATCAGTTTATTTATACTCAGAGTTACCTTATAGAGGGTTTTCAAAGCCTAGAGATGAAATACTTCTTGTCTAGGAATGAAACTATGGAAAGTCACAGTCAAATTCAGAGTGTAATCTATCGAGCGGTGTCTATCAGGGGCCGGCCAAAGTTTAATTTTCCAATGATCATGCTTCAAAAATTTTGATTTCATGTTGCAAGTGTTGCAGATTCATACATGTTCTTCAAGGATTGGTAGCAAAATTAAGTAAATTTTCCTTAGAGCCTTGTAGCCCAGGCACTTACAGAAGAGAAGGAAAACAGAAAGTTGATCTGACGACAATCATGCAGAAAAGACTATATAGAAGCATTACGGGTGTCATGAACAAGTCATTGATAAGTCTTTAACTTTCTTTCAGTCAAATTTATTTCTCCCTCTCTATTCGCTGCATTGCAACAAAAAGTTAACCTTCCCCTCTAAAACTTACTAGAATATACGGGGTGTTTCAGACCACCCGCACCAGGCATTTTTCTGGGACAGGTATTTTAGGTCTGCTAAAGTCAAGTTAGGCGGGGTATAATTGGGATTGGACCCATAGGAATTCGAATTTTGTTGCCTCAAAGCCCCCCGGCTTCTTCAGAGGGTAAAGGAAGGAGGTCGTGACTTTCAAAGTAGGGGTCCCCATTAAAATTTAGGAATTATTTCTACTGTTAATTTCAGAAAGCACGAACAATTTTATTTTACCCCAAATCGATATCAAAAATTCTAAAATCACATCAATTGTGTTCGAAATATCGACTCCTAAAGATGGGGACGGAGCCACCCTCTCCAAAATTCAATATCACTTAATTGACGTAGGGGCCCAGGAAAGAGATGGGGGAAGGGGGAAAACCCCCTTTTATCGCCTGAGGAAAGGGCTTCGAGGCTACGAAATTTTGATTTCGTGAGTTCGATTCCCTATTCAACCCTACGGTCCCTGGCCTTGTGCGACCTGTGGTCTGAATCCGGAAATCACGGTTTTTCGAGAAAAGGCTTAGCAATTCAATGCTAAGTATTTATATTCAGGCGACGGAATGAATCTGTTGCTCACAAGAGACAGCAATCCGAGTGCGACTCTCCGAGCTTTGGCGGATCCAGCAAATTGGCAACATTGTTTTTCTCCATTTAAACCTATGGGAATCTATCGATTCTTGGAGGGGCCGGGACCGGGTGCTCCGACAAGAATCGATTATTTAACATAATTTAAAATGGAGGGAAGTTCGTGTTGCCAACTAGCTGGATCTGCCTCTGTTTCCGAGTACACTGCCAATACGTAAAATTGCACGTACATCAAGTTGAACGCATCTGAAAACGTCTTAAATCCATTTCCTCAACGCACAGTTTGCATGAGCGTATTACGAATTTTCAAATTTACCGTGATCACAAAAATAGTGACAGATTTCTAGGCGTGCCAAGAATTTTTTTTCTCGAACTCCAAGAAAAGTTCTATGCGAACTTTAATAGATTTGAAAATTTGATCGATATTCTTGCCAAAGAATTCACTTTTTGTGCAGGTATCATTTCTTCCTGAGAATAGAGATTTTCCTACTTCGGATTTGTTTACATGATCCCCTAAGAACTCCATCAAAGGCCTAACAGTGATGAACCAATCAGAGATTGACATAGACTTGATAATATTCTCCTTGCCAAGGCACTCCAAGCAATGCTCATTATTGCTCATCAGGTTTTATCAGGGTGGCAAAATTTCATGAAAAATAAAATCTTGAAATTTTACGTGAAATATTTCATGAAATTTTAGAAATTTATGAGAGATATTGAAAAATACCGGTCCCTTTTCAAGTTTCGCAGAATGTAAAAATTGTGACTTTTTTCCAATTTTGTGTGTTTGAGTGCGGGTTGCATACTCTAGCCCCTCGAGTTAGGTTAGGTATAGGAAATATTTCACAGCCTCGTGAAATTTCATGAAATATTTCTCTGAAATTTCCAATCTTTCATTTCTTTCTTACGTTTCATGCCACCCTGGGTTTTGTACTTCCACTTTTCTTGTGGTCTATGGATTTTTCTGTACTCTCAAGGCAATCCGAGTTGGCAACGGTGGACTAGATACGGAACTGGGAACGTGGAACAGAAAACGGGCAGGTCCAACTCGGAACTAATCAGCCGCGCGAGATAAGATTGTGGCCTGGAGTCGGGCCGCGGCCGTGGAAAAAACTGCCTTTTATGAGTATTTTACGACTTGAAGGCTTTGTTTCGTGTCTTTGACTTCTCTCCCACTCAGCTTTTGCCTCTCCTATCCAATTGATTTTACCCTTCATTTACAGTCGTCACTTGTCGCAGCGCATGTGCGTCGAACGCAAGTTGCCACAGGTGATCACGGGCCCCTCATCCTAGGGGACTTTAGTTTTCTCCATTCCTAGAGAGTCAATGACTCAATGACTAAGTGGTCAACACAATCTTCCGTCAAGTCATATTCGTCGGTATAGTGCAGCCAACAGCACCTACCCATGCAGAAAAAGTGCTGCAATGTTTATGCTGTTCTCTGATTGGTTCATCAGTTTTAGATCATGGGGTTCCTAGGGCCCCTCTAAAAGAAACCCAATCTAGAGGTTTTTTCCTGAAAAAAAAAAAAAAATCAATGATATCTGTGCGCTACCGTACGAAGAAAAGCGCTGCATGAACATTCAGTTAATCCTGAATGTTTACCAAGGAACAGCGATTTTCCCTAAGAATATGTATATTTTTCTTTGCATATTTCCTGGGATCTCATTTATAGGTAATTCAATCTAAAAAATGTGGAAATCTCAATGAATAATGGCAATCTTATAGGATTCTCTTTTATCTTTTCCTTGTATCTTTATCTTTTATCCCGCGTATCTTTTTGAAAAATGAAATTTCTGTCAAAATGAAATTTGGCAACGTTTGAATGTTTATAAGGCGTTTCTCTTTAACACGGTGGCATGGAAATAGTGGGAATCTCGGCAAACAGACTCATTGTGGTTGTTCAGAAATCTTTTTCAAAGTTGAAAATTAAAAACAGTTTATCACGTCTAGAAGTCTACGTCGGAATCATTTTATTTACATTGGATCCTTAGGCCTCCTTGGAAAGCCTGAACCTTACAGCTGAATCCGAGAGTGGCACCTTTCTTCTATGATCTATACCTACTAAACTTGTTGAGGTAGAGATAATCTCCTCAATTAGATGCTATAGAATAGCCGGGCCCAAGGAAGTACAATAGTATTGCGATCGAAACTTTGGGTGCACGTAATTCAACTATGGTCGATTTTGAGATGAAATGGTGCTTTGCATCCGTGTATAAAAGACCATTGTCGCAGATAATCAGAAAACGTAACTATATGTAGCTGTAGCTAAAACCTGAAATTAATGGATAGGATACCGCCTCAAATGCTCCATGAGGAAAATGTAAAACTTCCTTCCATCTACTTGAAAATTGAGATTTTTACAGGAACTTTTTCCACATCTGTTAAGTAGACGAATGCATGTGACTTACGTTGTAGTGATGATCGACTTGAGCTGTAACATTCTCGATAAGTAGATTCGTTCATTTTTCTTCTCGGTGGTGACAATTCCAAACCCCTTATCTTGGTTTGCGACGTTGCAGACCTATTAATTGTCATGATTTATTTTTTGAAGGGAAAACGACTCAACGTATACAAGGGCTTAAAAACTTCCATGATTTTTACTCTCTGTGCTAGGAAAGTTCTGAAAAAACTTCAAGCAAAACTTAATGTTGATTTGTTCTAAAAAAATAAAATAGGAATGGAGATTTTAAAAGACCGCAATCCAGTCTCAGCGTCGATATGTAAAAAAGAAAAAAATGCAGCGCATGCACGAAATGCATATTATACTTCTTAAATTACCCCGAAAAAAAAGTGAAGGTGATTTAACATTCTGGATGTACGAAAAGTGTTCGAGAACTCACAAAATGCTGAATTAACCGCTACAGCAGTTACTTTCGCAATGTCAAGATGTAAAACTAGCTGCTGAGGCAGGTAATTCAGCATTTTATGAGTTTTCGCGCACTTGTTTTACATCCAGAATGTTAAATCAACATCACTTTTTTTTCGGTGTAGGTTACGTTATGCATTACGTTAGAGGGAATGGAGCCTCAAGGCAGTTTTTTCAAAATTTTAAAGCAATGAAGATTTAGCTACGGTTCTTTCAGCCTTTAACCAAAAACTTTCCCAAATTTTTCGGGAAAAATATGCAATCAGGACGATTTTGCCATTTTTCGTTTACAACCATGATCGGTGCTAAACACTTATGCTTTCTGCAGACAAATCCGTATAGCATAGCTCGGGATCTCCTAAAAAGATAACATCGAGAAGATTTAATTTTGATTCAAGTAGTTTATTTTCAAGGAAAATTGAGCCGTGCTGCGTAGATTTGATAAAACGCAATCAGGCTTAAAGATCGGAAACCCAGCCCAAACAGTTGACATCCCGATGAATGTAAACCTGGGCGAAATTTTCATCATACATCCAGGAAAAAGTCTCTAATCTGCTTCGATATTTTTAAGACGCACCTAATCAAAAATAAACACCATCTCCGAAAAATTATCCTGAAACACTCGTAATTGAAGGTCAATTTGTGCGTCATTTAAAAAAAAAAAAACCTACAATCCTGCAATTTTGCACGTATCTGTAAACAAATAGACTGAATTTGTAAATATTTTATTTTATTTTAAGAAAATTGGGTACTCACTTAATGGGACGATCTTGTGAGAGGTACTTGAGAAAGCGCTTTCTCTTTAAGTCCCATAGAGCTGCTCGTGAGGGAGGCGGCATCGGAAAATTTTCATTTTCCTTAAATCGACCCATATTGGAATATAGTCACTTGAGCTATGGAAACTATAATTATAACAAAGCGAAGCTTTGAAACGAATATAACGGCAGTCGAGAGATTTGAATTTAGAATATTCTGGACGAAAAAAGATGGTGTCAAAGCCCTGTACGCGACATAAACAACGTGGGTGCACATACAGGGTGCACCAAAAGTCTACCCACACCCTTGACTTTTGAACGGTTAAACGTGGATTAATTAATGAACGTTTGGAAATGTTCCTGTCTTAAAGAAATTTATCTTTTACATGGATTGATCTTTTTAGGATTTCCTCAGGGGAAACCGGAGCTAAAGAGTCACCAACTCGACAACCCACCTTTAAAGGCATTCCATATTTTTTGTTACATCGTTTGAAAGAGTATAAAAATTTAAGTTTTTCATCAGAATTACAAATTCCTATCTATCACCGTTTTAAAATGGTGGCTGGTCAAAGTTTTGTGAAGTCCAACTTTATCGAGGCACTATTTTGAATTAGTGATAAATAAGGACCTCCAGTTTCCTCTGAATAGTTTCTATTTTATTTTGTTTCTAATGATGTACCTTTTAATATGAGTTGTCAAGAATAAATTTTAAAAGGGAGACTACATGGCGAGACTGTATTCTTTCCGGTAACTCCCGTCAATGTTGCATCATAAATAAAGAATGAAAAATGAAACTTCTCTGTGGAAATCGGGAGTTTACATCCGTCACAAATTCCAAGTCGCCGCTATGAAGTTGATATTTTCGAAAATCTGACTGGCTTTTTGTTTCAATCGGTGATGGTGAGAGAGGTGCAATTTAATCACGCCAAAAATTTTCTTTTCTAAACTCTCTTCAACGAAGTATCACATAATATGTATTCTATTTTTTAAAAAGAAAGGTCAAGTCCACCGGCCACCGGCCTCCCTCTGCGGGGAGTTTAGCCCCCCATAAAAGATAGTTTCCACGAGCATAGGAAAGCCAAAGTTTCATTTCATGGTTCCTCAACCGTTCGAAAGTACCGCAAAAAATTGTCACATTTTTTAAACTTAGTTAACCGAAATTGCTGTTACACACAAACTTTTTGGCGCCATTCCCACAATAAACTCAAAGGAGTTGTACTCCAACTTAATGGAGCAGCAAATCAGTAAGAGTTCAACTTCAGTAAGTCGGGGTGCAACTTTTATAAGTTTGCTGTACCTACCAATTAGGCTATCTGAGTCGATATCATCCAACCCTTTTTTTCAGTGAAATGAGGGGGACTTTTGGTACACCCTGTATCAAAACCTATCTCTGAGTGACACACTTATGAGCTGTCAAGCTTTCGTCGAGCCTAAACAAAAGTTTATCATTGAAGAGCCAAATATGGTTGTCATTGAATTTGAGTACACTTCAAACTTAATTACTGATTACCGGTTGTACTTTAATAATCAACAGTATCCTCCGAATCCCAGTCTCGCCGCGGCTTTGCTTACGAATCCTCGTCCCTGTGTTTTCGCGCGCGATGCGTAAGAATCCGAAGAGTGCACGCCTTATAAGGACATCGAAATAGATACTTAAAAGTTCGTTGGTCCTTCTTGCGCAGTGCGCACTGACGAACGCACCTAACATTGTTTATCAGTCGCGGTGAACTAGAAAGATTATACGAGTATCAGCCTCTTGTTATACCCTTGTCTCTTACCGTTCAACAAGAGAGCGGGACTAAGAAGACTACGGGATAAAAGAAGACTACGAATCACAGTTCTATCATTTTTTATTATCAAAATAACTCTCTCATTTTTAATCATTAAAACAGGAGGTTAGACAGAAAAAACTAACAGCTGATAAGATTATATAGCCTACAGAAATAAACAAAAAACCGCTACAGTAAAAAAAACACACTAAAGGTATTTTTGCTGCACAGTAAGAAAAAGTAACCAAAATCTTGTGTTAATATTGAAAATAAAACACGAAGTAACACAAGATGTTGGTTTTTTGTGTTAGTTGTCTCTGTATCGAATCGACCAAATATTTGGATTGAAGTTCATGACCAAAACTTCGTGTCGGAAACCCGCTACCTCGTTGAAAATTAGGCGTCAGCCCCGGGGATCGAACCTGGATCATGTCGGTGGTAATCCTATAGATCGCATTCGATAGTGGTTCGATATATTTTTTGGTTCAAACTAATAGAACATGACCTCAAACAAAAATTTTAGGATTTCAATAGGAAAAGCTGAAAATGAGAAAATTCTTAACAATTTCACTTTTTGTTGCCATTTCATACTCACAAGAATAAAAAATCTATCACACGAAACCCGGAAACCCGCGTTCCCTTAGATTACTCAATTGACTTTTGAGGCTTTGTTTACATGATGAACCAATCGAAATCGATACAATCTCGCTTGTTTGATGTATCGAATACGATCCATGGGCTTGCTACCAGCAAGTTGCAACCTCTGATTATTGGAAGGAAAACAAGAATACATGTCTCGCAGGACACTTTATCTTCATGCCCCGATGGCCCTGAGCAACCTACAGTTTGGATCAATTTGACTTAAAATTGGGTTGAACAGCCAAGTCGTATTGGTTGATCTGACACAAAAAAAGTAACACAGAGTAACACTAAACATGGACATTTTTGACTGGTTTCGTTTTTCTGTTTTAAAGCAACTGCTTTGTTTTTGTTTATTTTTTTTCTTATTCCCCACAGAAGATTGTTTCCTCTATTGTATCCTCTAAAATAGGCACATTGCAAAAGTCCATTTTCTTTTTATTTCAGTTATTTCACCACGCCAGAGACGAACGCACAGAGTGCAACTAGAGTACCTGTATAGCGAGAGTATAGACAGATGTGAAACTCCGAAAATCCATCAGGCCATCACCGATGTCTCCGCGAATAAAGTTAGGGCCCAGAAATGCAGCCAACCTATGAATCTCAATTATCCAGAGCGCTTTACTAATACAATTGTTACGAACCATCGTTTATAAAGCACGTATTTGACTTACTTGTTGCACAAATTTACTCATTTTTGCGGAAGAAGGCTCATTTATGTACATTCTTAGCCATCTTGGTTAGAATTGGAATGTGCAGACTGGCAGTGAAATTTTGTGCGTTAGAAGTTGGTTAGAAGGGTGGCTGCACTTTTGGGCCCTAAGCCCTCCATGAAGTGATCTGTCCATACTCTCGCTATATAGGTACTCTAAGTGCAACAAGAGGGGTTTTTTTTGCAGAGGTTTCCTCGTCAAAAGATGCCGAAAGAAGTCAGTTCAATTTTCATAAAAAAAATGGGAGTCTGAAGGCTGAACATAAATGTGCCACAGGACTAATGGTTCATTTTTTTTATCAAAACATTGAAAATGACAGTATTGTCATCCTTCTCGGAGGCAAAGAAATCATTGGCCGCATTTAGTGCTCATAGTTGATTCCAGGTCCAATCTAGTTTTCTAGTCGTGGTTACAATGTTACTTTTGTGGTATACCTAATACTTCTGTTCAAGTTCAGGTAACAACGCAGTACTGTTACCGGGATCGAACTTTTTACTACCACTAAAGTTCCAGCCACCTGTAAGTCTCGCATTACTAACCCTAAGCCCGTCCACGGAGGCAAAAGTTTATAGCACAGCAATTTTAGTCAAGGTCACAAGGTGGGCTAGAAACTCGGATCTTGAAAGTCCAACGAAAGACTAATCCCAATGGCTTTGAAATAAGTTTAGAGTGATTAATTCATTTTTGTGCCAATAAAGAGCAGAACCTTGCATTATAAGCCGGCAATTCCGTACCTGAAAGATGGCAGATTAAAAAATTGAAAATATACATTATTTGAGCTGATTTCAGAAAACCATAACGTGGGTTTTTTGAAAAGACCTATAAGGCACAATACCCTAAAGCGGCTCATACTTATATCTTGTAGGAATTTTAGAAAGGAGTAAACATTGTCCCAAAGGTAGTCGAAACAAATCTTGATAGAAATTGTTGGCATAATTTGCAATTGTCTCATATTTTGGCAGATCGTGAATTGAGTCTCCAGAGAGATGGCGGGGAGATGCGGCTTTATTTGATCCGTTCACAAGAAACGCTTTGTTGTGAGCAACGACAAACTGTTGTCACCAGTCAAAACCGCATTCAGTTTCGTGTGATACTTTATCCCCCCCCCCCCCCCAAAAAAAATCATTGTGTTTATGATACTAACTCGTAGTCGTAGTCGTAAAATTCTCTAATCGCATTTCGAACATTAAGTAATGGTCGGAAGGATTCTTGATGGAAACTGTTGGCATAATTTGCAATTATTGTGTCGTATCTAAATCCCAACAAAGATACGAGTCATCAAAGAAATGACGAGTGGGTGCGGTTGTTTCAGATCCGTTTACTCGATACACGTTGTTGTGACTCGTGAGCAACGATAAACTTTTGTCGCCGGTCGAAAACGCCTTCAGTTGCGTATGATACCTCACCTCCCACACCGGAGTTGAAATATTTGTATCATAAATTATTGTGTCATGCCTTCCACCATTCAGAGACCCGACGTCGTTTTTCTGCATCCTACGAATCGCTAAGTGCGAGTCCATACTTAGTGCGTCCATACTTTGTCTGTAGGAAGGTACTTGACGGAGGCACGAGGCCCCTTTTTCTGTGGACAGTCTCTTTAAAGAAAATTTTACCACCGAAAAAGTTCCAATAAGTTGATGTACGAAAACAGAAAGACTTTTTACCAAACTTTTAACCACTTTTTAATGAAAGCAGTTCACTCATAACAAATTTTGCCCAATTCAAACCTATTAGTCCGGGAAGTTGCTGCTATTTTGGAGCCCCACTTCAAAATGGACATATTTTCGGAATCGACAGAATTTTCCTAATCCTGATCTCAAAACCCGTTGTCGGCCTAACCGGAGCTTCGGCGTTCTGCCGCGGTGAGGCTCTGAAGGTGGCTGTAATGCTGAAAAAATGTCTCATATCATAATAAAACTCGGCAGACAAAGTTTCTCCAGTGCAATAATACTTCCTGATCCCAAAAAATGATGTCTTAAAAAAGTAGCGTTAAGGGGATAGGTATCTACCGGAAACACTCGAAATTTCAGGTTGCATCAGTAAATTGCCGGGAACACTCTCTGATTGCGAGCGCAAGTATACAGCGTCAAGTGAATATTTACCGGAAGTATTCAGCATTTCCGGTTGCATTTTTTGATTACTGGAAACAATATCTGATTGCGCGCGAAAGTTACTGTGAATTTTTACTTGACGAAGTATAATTTTCCCCGCAACCAGAGAGCAGAGAGTGCCTCTGGCGATCAGCTCATGCAAACGGAAACGTTAAGTGTTTCCGGTAGGTATTCCGCTATTTCGTTCACGCTACTTTTTTGGGATTACGTGGTAGTATTGCATTAGGAAAACTTTGTATGTCCCATTACATTTCGATGTGAGACATTTTTCGGCATTATAGCCGCCGTTTTAGAGCCTAATTACCATGCCCCACAGCGGCAGAACGCTCCAACTCCGGATAAGCCGATGGGTTTTGTGATCAGAGATTCAAAATTCAAATTAAACAATTTGTCAATTTTGAAGTGGGACTTCAGAATGACAGTGACCCCCTTTAATATATAGTCCTGCCGAAAATTCACAGGGAGAGAAAAGAATCTTGTCACAATGCCTACAGTGGATCCCAGCTCTAACCTACTTTTCTAGTGGCAATTACAATGCTACGTTTGTGGTGCAAGTTCTATTGGAACCGAGAAAGTTATTACCACAAATCAACATTGTAACTATGCCTAAAAAAATTTTTAGGACCTAAAATTGACGAAATTTGACAGAAACGCACCAAATCACATTAAATATAAATTGAGTAAAAGAGGTTTGAGGTTTTATTTTCCCATAAGATCAAACATAAGGACTATTTCAATGTTCGACCTATTAATTTCAACAGTTACATTTTAAGAGGAGTAAATTTTCGATTAGTTAAAGGCAAAATTACACCTAATAACTCATTTGTATCTTAGATCCGACTTGGTGCATTTTTGTTGAACCTAGTCTATATGCAGGACTTGAAGGAAAAGGCGCCTAAGTGCAGTTTTTTCTATTTCGAGAAATGTGTGTTTTAAGTTTCGAAATTACACGGGTCCTTATGGCGGAGAGAAAGTACAAACTGACTTTTTGATGCTTGATGATTGAAATTTGGGAGCGAATTTTTCACAGTATGCATTCAGACCACTTTAACTTGAAATCATTAATACCTCAATTTTTTTCAAAAACTGCACTTCTGCGCCTTGTCCTCCAAGCCCCTCATATCCACTATGAGCATCGTGAGAGCAACGACTCTTTTTTCCGAGTGCAGCCGATAGGACCCCCCTTCGCCCCTCCCTCCATCATTACGGTAGTAAATTCCCCGCGTAATTTACGCAATCTCACCGCAGAAAATCCGTACGCTCACCGCCCAAAATAACCGTCGTCAGCTTTCAACCTGCCGCAAATCACTCGACCGTGTGCAAACTCTCTCGCGTCACCGCTTCATTCATAGAATCCTCAAGAATGACGTCCTTGTTCTGGTGACGTCAAAACCGGAACGTTTTTTCGGTTTGTCCACTTTAAGTAGCTAGACGAGCGCGCGCTGCACATACCTAGGCGCCTAGAATTCCCGGAGGCGGGAGTGCTAGGAGGCCGCGCCTCCTAGCATTGTTGTCAAACGGTGGAAATTAAAGTCCGAGTTTATCTGCAATTCTCAATTTTTTGCCGAAAATTGCTGCTGAGAAATGGGTGCATTTTATCAAAATAAGGAGTAACCAAAATGGTCGGAAATCTCAGAAAATTGAGTGTTGTCTCTTCCCTCTCTCCCGTAGGGATCTAAGTGGGATCCAGTGAATTCCTGACTAAAATGAACTTAAAAACGCATACACACATGCAAATATACACGATAATCACTCACACTTTAAAAAACCACTGAGAACGCTTCAGGTACTCGATTATTCCAAAAAAAACTTTGACCCCCCCTCCGCATTGCCAGTCTGCAATGGAGTTATTTGATTAAATACAATTTTGCCAGATTCATCAGGGTCGATTTATTGCAATATTATTTCTTAAAAAATTGCGGTAAATTGCGATCTCATCGCATAAAAATGCAATTAAATTGCAATTTCATCCCATAAAAATGCACTAAAATCGCGATTGTATCGGACAAAAAAATCGGGATAAATTGAGATAAAATTTCGGTTTTATCGACTGCGATTTTATAGAGATAAAATTGCAACAAGATCCAAGATAATCGCTCAGATATTGATGATCCTAGCGATATTATTGCCGAAAAATCGATTCAATTCTAACGTAGTACGATTTTCCCGTTGAAAAATGCTACTCGGGTACAAAGATTTGTCTTTCTTAGGAAAAGAACAGGTGCACCGAAAAAAAAAAGATGCTGATTTAACATTCTGAATATAAAAAAGTGTGCGACAACTCACAATATGCTGAATTAACCGCTACGACAGTTACTTTAGCAGTATCAAGATGTAAAACTAACTACTGGGGCGGTTAATTCAGCGTTTTGTGAGTTGTCGCACACTTTTTTACATCCAGAATGTTAAATCAGCATCCTTTTTCTTTCGGTGTGCCGGCCGTCTCCTACGCGTAATTGAGGGATTTTGACATGTTTCGACAACCCCGCAAGCTCGGAGCTTGAGAAGTGAATCATTGATAACGAAGATAACCGGATGGAGTCCCCGGCTACCGTTGAGAGGCGCGTTTATAAGGGCCGTGCGCTGGACGATCCGGACCAATCGAATCCGCGAACCGATCCGCCCTGGCGGTCAACTCAAACTTCTCCGGTGCGCGAAATGATGAGTGATTGAATCGGATATACAAAGTGCCGCATCCCTGGATCTTGAAATAACCGAAAGTTTTTGGCTATTTTTTTGTCTTTCAGTTACGCGTGGAAAGATACGCGTCGGGCGAGAAAACAGTGCGCCTTTTAATGTATTCGTTGAGAATTGTGGTGTTCGTGGTTGTTACTGTGATCTTCCTTTGCGTGACCAACGAAACTCACGGGAGCCCTTTCAGGTTGGTGCACTCTACTCAACAAAATAGAACAACTGGACTGCATTTTGCAATTAAGAACTATAAATTTCGGCCCGGTTTAAAAATAACACATGTGCCATTAGTTTCCCTATGCACATACGTGTTTTTTCAGATGAGTTAGAATTTATAGCTCCAAATTGCAAAATGCAGTCCAACTCGACGGTGTGAGTCCGCAACCACGTATCTCGTTTGCGGCGATTGATAATCTCCGATCTCATTTTATTTTTTTGAAGGTGAACAAAGTGTCATCATTCTCTGAAGTTTTCGCAGAATTTTCTTTGTTCAGGGAGGAAAAATCATGGCAGTTTCTAGGAATTGCCATATTGAGTAGTTTTCCATTTAAAAAATGGAAGTCTGCCACATCGCAAACCGAAATAAGTGGTTTTTAATTTACACCGTCGAACTTCTCAGGGAGTTTTCACATCATTGTTGTTAAAATGAACCGCGTTTAGCAGAAAGGAACGAAGCCACATGATCTACATTCAAATTTCTTGGCACTTTAATTTTCTGCAAGAGAACATGTGTACGGATTCCTTTGAAACTGTTAAAGAATTTTCTTCGCACCATGTAAAAATCCACTGAAATGTGCAGAAAAATCCGCACAACCGTTTGCACGTAAAAAATTAAATTGTTCGATTAAAGTCTGCAATAGCTGATGTGGCTTGGGTCCCTTCTGTTTAACGCGATCCAAATAAAGGGCACTGTTACAAATCTCGAAGTGGCGTCCTCAGTGAACTTTTCTCCGGGACCTATATTGCGCTCCCAAAAAACCCGGTTGATGTGAATGTGGAGCGGAACTCACTCCGTAGAGGCAGTAGATTTTGCCTCGCATTTGTTTAAGGTTGTTGGGGGATATTGTAAGCTCCATTGTAAATGTCATTCCGATATTTTAAACAGTGGAAGGGAGGAGGGTTGCGGTGTGAAGTCATACCATTTTACACCAAGAAAAAATTTCGGTTGTGTACATCTAACTTTGGTTCATGCAGAAAACCCTAGTTTTTAAAAACTTTATTTTAGTTGTTTAAACCAACGTTTCTGGGTATAGAAACCAAACTTCGGTTTGAGAAGGAAGAGAGTTCTATAGAGCGAAATAAATCGCCGGTAAAGAATACGAGTCTTAAGATAAGTAACAAAAACTTCGTTCGCCTGGAGCAAAGTTTAGTTCTAATGACCAAACACTTTCGGCTACCTGGACCGATATCGTTTGAGTATGAACCAAAGTTTTTTCTCCGTGTATATTACGATTTGGGGTGAGGGGCCTCGCAACTTGATGCATAGAATGACTCTTTATCACATGCTAGATTATTCCAACGGATAATAAGAACCCAAGTTCAAGTCTAAACTTGATCAAGATATGGTATTCACGTCATACCCCCCAAAAAAGCTCCGACTCTGGCATGTATTGCCTTATGTATGGCATGTATTGGCCGAAGCTGTATTGAAATTGTTCAATACACTCTTCTTATTCTAAGTGAAAGACTCTTCGATTGCTAAGAAGCAATACCGCCTATCTGCAAAGTGACAATTTTGCAGGACGAAGAAAAACCTTCGACGCAATTTTTGGAATTTTGCGGTTAGTTCTGCAATTTTTTTCCACAATACAGCGTCATCAGAGCGCTCCTATACGGTATTGGAGAAAACTAAAAACATCAGCTTCCATTTTTTACACTGTAAAATACGGCAAAGCCGTAGACTCATGTTCGCCAAAATTGTCAGTTAGGGTATTTCTCCATGGCCTTCGTTATGGGAAATGCATTGTGGCGCTTAAGCTTGAATCCTGATGTATTCAGTTTTTCGTTAACAGGAAAAAAAACAGATTACAAAAAGTAAGGATGAAATAATCATTTGCTTGATTAAATCAATTCTGTTTCGGCTTACGTGCAACAT
Source organism: Bemisia tabaci (assembly GCF_918797505.1). Classification (NCBI taxonomy): domain Eukaryota; kingdom Metazoa; phylum Arthropoda; class Insecta; order Hemiptera; family Aleyrodidae; genus Bemisia; species Bemisia tabaci. The sequence goes on from NC_092794.1 coordinate 56,008,515, forward strand.
ACTTATCTCTTAAATTCGCAAAAATCGCTTTAAAAAATTCAAATGAAAGTTTTCCCCCATAAGAATTAAAAATTGTAATTAATTTTCTGCCAACGCTACGAACAGGCACGCTCACGCTATCTCGCTCTGTCTGAAAGGAAAAAAAAATTACGCTAGGGATTCAACTCAATTAATGCAGATTCAAATTCTGTCTTATTTCTCCTAGTCAGATTTTTATTTTAAGACAAAAACGTAATGAATTACATTCACAGTCACCCGTTTTCTTCGCAAACTTTTGGTCACATTTTGATCCGAATAAATGTTAACCAATCGTTAAAATTTTGTAGACTCTGCGAGTCTTTTTAATACCTTCGCAGCCACCATCCTAACAAGTATTTCTGAAACATTTTTTGGTTTTTTTTTTTTTTTTTTTTTTTTTGTTGGACAAAACAAACCTTATACAACATCAGATTTTTGAGTTATCTATTCTGCGCTTTAAGACAGTCAATGTTGTAGTTTTGCAAAAATTAGAAATAAATGCAATTTGAGCAGCTGAGGAGTTGAAAAACTTGTATCGCGCACCTTAGTTTAGCGAGATGTCCAGGGACGAGTGACTTTTGTTGTCATCCTCGGGTCTTTAATGATTACCGCAGCAAAACGTCCAATTAATGTTACTCAATTCTTCTAAACGAAAAATATTTGGATAATGACATCCAGGAAAGTTGTAAAAGTTAGAATTGACCGTACCGCTCTCGCGGTCACGTCTGAATAACTGGACACTAAAACATTAACTAGCCCCAAAAATGTATCATTATTTCCGACCAAAAGAAAACTCCTAGTAGATTCGCACGCATTGAAACCCTGAAATAGGGCGAAATTGCACCGCGTAACATATGAATTTTGAGAACCCTCTAGGAGCCCCTGGACCAGGCACGTAGTCAGGATTTTTTTTAGGGGAGGGGGGAGGAGCTTGGCCGGGAAAGGGGAAGACTGCCCCCTCAGAATAAGGGGGATCCACTAGGGTGCGGCTTATAGAGGAAATTAAAAATGATGAATTTTAAAATTGACAAGGCACCCCGCCAAAACGTTCCTACTAGTGTAAAAACAAACGTTGTAGAACAGTTTTGCATTTGGTCAACATTTAGAGGTCCCGACGGGCCTTTAAAGTTGCCAAATTTGGCTAATTTTCGCATTTTTTCGTCAATTTTGGCAAATTTTCTCAGGCCTTACTGAGAGTTCTAATCGGTCAATTTATTCATAAATAGGCAGTACATAACCTAAAATATACCCCATCCTCCACCTTAAGCCCCCCAGCCCCCCAACCCCCCTCCCTCACCGATCCACTATAAATACACCCTTTATAAACTACGCTATTTTGGTAGTGACCAGAGATCTTAAGTAACCCTGGTCAACACGGGTTCAAATGTGATTGTACTAGGGTAGTTTTTAGCGCTGAGTCCGAAAATGACCTCCGTTATGCTGGGTCAGGTCGATTTTCCCCGGAAAAATCAGGATTTTCCTTAAAAATCGAGCTTTTCCGGTGAAAAATCAATTTTCCGGAAAATCTGTGCATGATGGAGGAAAGATAAGGTCATTTTCGGATTAATACCAGTATCCGATTGATTTACGTCGGAAAGGAGGGAAAATATTTTTTCTCAGGCGACAGGTGGAGTTGACTCCACTAAATTATTGCCACTGCAGCCGAAAATGACCCTCGTTTCCTTTCAGAACCTTTGGAAAATCCAGATTCCGAAAAGAGGGGATGTTTTTAAACGTTTTTGAGTTAAAAAGGTGCATTTTTCCCCTAAAAATCGATTTTTAAAAAAAATTGACAGATTTTGGAAGAAAATGAGGGTCATTTTCGGCTGCAGTGGCAATAATTTAGTGGAGTCAACTCCACCTGTCGCCTGAGAAAAAATATTTTCCCTCCTTTCCGACGTAAATCAATCGGATACTGGTATTAATCCGAAAATGACCTTATCTTTCCTCCATCATGCACAGATTTTCCGGAAAATTGATTTTTCACCGGAAAAGCTCGATTTTTAAGGAAAATCCTGATTTTTCCGGGGAAAATCGACCTGACCCAGCATAACGGAGGTCATTTTCGGACTCAGCGCTAAAAACTACCCTAGTACAATCACATTTGAACCCGTGTTGACCAGGGTTACTTAAGATCTCTGGTCACTACCAAAATAGCGTAGTTTATAAAGGGTGTATTTATAGTGGATCGGTGAGGGAGGGGGGTTGGGGGGCTGGGGGGCTTAAGGTGGAGGATGGGGTATATTTTAGGTTATGTACTGCCTATTTATGAATAAATTGACCGATTAGAACTCTCAGTAAGGCCTGAGAAAATTTGCCAAAATTGACGAAAAAATGCGAAAATTAGCCAAATTTGGCAACTTTAAAGGCCCGTCGGGACCTCTAAATGTTGACCAAATGCAAAACTGTTCTACAACGTTTGTTTTTACACTAGTAGGAACGTTTTGGCGGGGTGCCTTGTCAATTTTAAAATTCATCATTTTTAATTTCCTCTATAAGCCGCACCCTAGCCGGATCCACGGGTCCTCTCTCGAAGAATTTTTGAGAAGAATCTTTTTTTGCTTTTGAGGGGAGGAAGCTCAAGCCCCCAAGTCCCTTTGACCACGCGCCTACCCCGTTCACCCTTTTTATTTTACCCCATCACTTTTTTATTCTACACGCAGCCTCTACTCTTTCTGGGAGGTAACACACAAAAACAAGGCAAATCCATCCAAATAATTGAATCAGACAATTTTTTTTTCACGAGTGTTTATTTACCCATCCGCTGAGTCCTTGTTTTATAAAAAAAAAAACCAAGGCCACGATAAACTCCGCGTCGCAGATTCTAATTTCAGAACGTCGGCCCAAAATTGTTAAAATTTGACACACTCGAGAGTCTGGGAGTGATCTTAATTGGTGGAATTATCGTAACTCACTCGCGTTCGAAGTGTCGATCATAAAGACTTTGCGTGCAAAGCGTTACGCAGTAGCGCCTCTTGAGAACCGTCAACGGCTCCGCATTCCGTGAATGCCTTACATCATAGAGGTCTGACTCGACTGGAAGCGAATTTATTCTCAGGGTGATGTTAAAGAGGACCGAATCACGATACCTCCAACTGATTTCCGGCAATCTCTCGCAGACTTTATTGCGTCGCAGTAATTGGGAAAAGTGGAAATTGGACTCAGTGTTGCCGGTAGGCAAGTTTAGAGTACCTTATTTATAGATTGGTGAGAATGGGACACTGGGTCTGGTTGAGGAACATTGACACAAAAGCGATTGGAAGGTCGCGCATTTTCGCCTTCAATTTACGAGGTAGGCCAGGAACCATCCTTCGTGCAGCAATAGTTATCTACTCGAGGATACATTACTGATGTTCTTTGTGAATGTCACCTGGCAGATTCATTTGCCAAGCTCCAAGCCGACGATTTTAATTTTCAAGTCTATATTATTGGTAAAAATAAATACGGAAGAAAAAATAATGCACACCTTGGTTTATCCAGCGGGCTGATTATTGAAATCGATGGAAAAGAGCGATAGACAAAGAAAATATAGGGAGTGTGGAGATATCCCATTAGTTGATGCGCATGGTTCTTATAGACTGAGGGGGAATTCATGGACTAACTGGAGGGTCTCTTATCGGTTGCCGTTAGTTAGTCTATAACTCACCTCCTTTGTTCATTGCAACCGTTTGCTTCCACCTATAGGATCCCATCATAGCCCTTTTGTCTATAGCTTCGTCCATCAATTTCAATAATCGGCCCGCTGGAAGTATTGCTCCCCGAACGTGAGCAGAAAATGCCACTGGAGTTTCCCATCCTGCGGGAGATATATTGCAGTTCGAAAGCAACTTGCATGCTGTGAAAATTTTTCTCCTGAGGAGAGGGGGTTGGGGTGGGAGTGGGTAAAGTTTTCCAACATACTATCTCGGAGGAAATCATTCCGTTTATTTAAGGGAAGGAATTCAGCCGTAGGATGGGTATTATTATTCTTGAGACTAATCTAACTACCAACCATCAAAATCTGATTCTTTGTTACGTGTAGATTATCCGTTTGGAAGAGTCTAACTACAATATTTTCAAAAGCGAGACGATCTATGTATTCTTTTCATTTGTGTTGGCAACAGTGAATCAATTAGAGAGGGATACTCCAATTAAGTTCAAGACTCATCATAGGCAAAGTGATGTAATGTAAATCTTAGAAAGGAACCCAACGCATACTCTTCTATGTTATGGTTTGGAGTGTTACCTATATGTATTTGTCATGACTCTAATGCATGACCACTCTCAACAATTTTTCAACAATGTTGCTCCTGATAATTGTCGGACTATGAATCCCCGAATGGAGTGTAGGTATAGACTAGCATTTAGAAATACATGACTAAAGTAAATAAATAAACAAAGTATACATTTACTTACTCTTACTACTTAAACGCTAGTGAGCGTAGATGCGAGGAATCATTTTACGAAAGGTATACACTTGCAGGAAATAAAATTTAAATGGCATGACGATTATTCATTTCATTAAATGTACTTTTCTTCTATCAGAAAAAGTTAAGTAAACGTGAATATCGGGCGAATAGGGGAAAGCAAACCATTATTTTGAGGACTATCGATTAATCGACTGTGTAGTCAATAAAATAAATTTTTCAGGTCGCTAATTGGAAAAATTAATTCACATAATCAGAAAGTGGGTGTCCCTCTAATTATGTCAAACCAAATTAATACAGCGTCTTCGAATTTCAATCTTTCGATCATCCATTTATGGGATCGCATGGTTTCTCACCCTCTCTAAGTAATTTTCCGGTTTCCCTGTACAAAACCCCATTTATCATAGAAAAAAATTTATCTGAATCATAGATTAAGTATGGCAAAATCCGAGTAGAAATGATCTACATTGCGCAAGAAACTTCACTAATTACATTACATCATGCGTGCATGTAGAGTGCTTCTGGAAACTCTTTATAAACTTAGATCACTGGAGTGCGGAGGATTCCAAAGATATACACTTTCTATAAAATTCAGAATTTTGCTTACCACTTACAATTCTGTACCGATGCAATCACTTTACACTTGCACTTCCTGAATTCAAGCTCTTTTCACTGTAATGTCAAAAGAGTAATTTTCAACACAGATCTCATACTCTGTTTCCGGGTTGATGACACGTGTGCATAAATATATGCTGTTTACAGAAATAGAAGGGATGACGAGGGGTATTTTAAGTCTTGGTATGAGGATTGATTACTTGCAGCAATATACATGACCAATACGGCATCTTATCAACAACACAATGTATTAAAGAACATTTTTCTGCATTTGTGTTGTTTCAGAATGAAGAGAGTGTCCGATCACAGATTGGCAGAACTAGAGACACTCTTGGCTCTATCAAAAATGAAGGGACAAGTAATGACAGTCCCCCTTGGCTACGGAAAAGTTGACCCTGAGAGAATGTAAGTACTTAAATATATCAATATGCTTCATTAAATGTAAAGTTTAGTCTTAAATTTTTTTTTATTTTTGAATATTTTGTTTTGAAGTTGAATGTTCATATTGAATTTGATCGTTTTTACTCGAATTTGAAGAACTTTTTTTAAGGTAGTTACACCGGCCAAAATTGAGACATAACTGTATGCAGAAGTCAACAGATATGCTTATAAGCAATCCTTTTTAGTAGTCTCGGGGGGTACCAACGATCTCAGGGAACAATTATTTAGGGTGGAAAAGTGATAGGTTGAATAGGGCAGAGCAAAGAAACGGAGAAAAAGGATGCCTCTTACCGAATTATTCATCTGCAATGTCATTTGAAGTCTCAAGGCTAAACTGCGCAGGGTTTTCACATGAATGAAAAGTTTTCCTTGTTTCCTGTAATTGATTACTACTTTACGCAACTACAAACAATTCTCTAAAAAATACTTCAGTATTTAGCGAAAAAATTGGATTTCTCATCCTTTCCTCTTCAAACAATGCTTCATTCATTCTAAGAATAGGTGCATTAAAAATTTTTCAACAATGAGACGTGCATTTCGAGGAAAGCAGAATTCAACCTCACTAGGAACTAAGCACTCTACTGTCATTGAGTAGTGCTACTCAAGAAACTTCACCGAACTCATGAAATTTCCTGTCTCTCAGACGAGTGGACATCGAACAAAGTACCGATTTAGGAATTTCAAATACATTCGATCTATGGGATCTTAATCCCCCCCCCCCCCCCCCGATCAGCTTACAAGTTGAGGAGGGAGAGGGTATTTCTTGGAAGTTTCCTGTGAAGCTTAGGGATTATTTTGCATAAAAGCACTACTAAATGCAGTTTTTTGTGAAGTAGAGTCTAACTCATATTCATCGTTTTCATCGTAAACCAGCCACTGTAGCTGCTATGTCTCATAATCTTAAGTTAATATTTATATTTCATTGACGCCTAAAAAAAAAAAAAAAACACTATCTTTGATACAAAAAATATATCCCTTTCGCACAGAAGGTTTTAACCTCTAATTATAAATTATCTTTTTCAGTGGAAGGCGAAGGAGATCTGTAGGAGGCAAAAGACGTGACGTATCCGAGAGAAAACGCTCGTATACCAGTGTAGAGACGAACTCGCATAAATAATGAGGACCACTCAAATTTTGTTGATTGACCAATGAAACTTATTCCTGACATTGCATCACGGTAAGACATTGAAATTTTAACCTACTCATATTCTTAAAATTATTCATTTTTTACTTTTATTGAAAATATTGGAACTTTTTGGCCTCGCTTTCCCCGCAAAATAGTGAGGACCCAGCACTATTTTACCACCTTGTCACATACCGTTCGGGCCACATTTTTTAGTGTTCTTTCTTGTAATATCAATTTTTCTTTTTGTAATCAATTCAAATTATATCCGTGAACAAGATATGATGCATCGTGAAATTACCCCGAGTTAACTTTCCAGAGAAATAGTCATTTTAGTTAGATTTTTTTATTTGTTTATTTTAATACAAATCTGTAGCAATTTCCATAGAACTTTGAATTGGACTGCATTTTGCAATTTGGAACTATAAATTCTGGCTCATCTGAAAAAACACTTATGTGCATAGGGAAACTAATGGTACATACGTTGTTTTTAAACCGGGTCAGAATGTATAGTTCCAAATTGCAAAATGCAGTCCAATTGAAGTGCGTGATCATGTGTAAAACTTTAGTAGAAACCCGAAAATCCAGGATAGGTTACCGAAAACGCCCCCACCTAGCTAAAAAAAAAAGCTCTTAAAGTTGAAGCTATATAGCGGCAATAAACTCATTGGCTAAGGGAGATGGGCGAATTTGCTGGTTGCATTCGTGATTCCTGATGGGGGTTACCCTTGCCTTGCGACGGACTTCGGAGGTATAGCTTACCCAAAACTATGAAATTAATCAACACTTACACAATTTTATCTTTTGCCTACTCCTTGTCTGTTACAGCCCAATTTTTTTTCTCTACAGCCCTGTCACACGCAGAATCTCGCTTATTCAACTTGGGCTCGAGTAATGAGCCTTCAAGTCCTTAGCCCAGGTCGTCTGGTCACTCAGTTGCTGATTTTCTGTACGAAAAATCATCACGTTTGGACTATGATACCTGAACCGAAGCCCTGCCAATCCTGTCATCTCAAACCATACCTAATGTCGATGCCGATCATCACTATCACGGATTCATCACTGTCACATATTCATCACTGTCACAGATTCATCGCTGCCACGGATTCACCACTGTAACGGATTTTTATTCCTACCAGCCTTTTCCGGGCGGTTTAATTCTTATTCTGTGCCTACGGCGGCAGTGATTGAGAATTGTATCAAAACATTTTACTGCCCACGAGCCACCTCGTAAAATAAGTAGATGGTATGGTTACGTCGCAAGTAAATAGGCAGATAATTTATTGAATGCATGAGTACATACCTTTTAAGTAAAATGTAATCTTCAACATCTTTTTAAAAAAAAAAATTATACTACTACTTTTTTTTTAAAAAAAAAAGTTTTATACTGCATATAGAAATATATCTAGTAAAAATTGCATAGGGTATATTTTTTCATTATTTATTGTTTCATTACCTTAGTTAACATTCTAATCTTATTAATTATAGAATGAATCATTGCATCCTGTATAATAATCATTAACATGCATTCATAGAAATTTTTTTTTATTGAATCATGAATTGTTAGAGGAGAGGATTCGCCTATTTTTTCCTATGTGTGCAAAATCTAAAGTCCTTCGTCCATACAGTCCTACAGCCCATATTCTGAAGTTAATGTTACGCGAATACCGTGTATGTGACGAAAGTTTTAACATTTTTTTTCTCTAAATCTTATTTGTACAACTTTGTTCCGTATGAGAGATTCCGTCCAATTAGAAGAGACCAAAATGTTTTAGTGTTTTTATTTTATTCATTCAAACTGGATTAATTTAAGTTTTGAATTTGGTTAGTACTTTATTTTTTCATATTTCTCAATTCTAAGTGACTGCTAAGTGAATGAAATAAATACTTACGAACTCCTATAATTCAATCAAGTGCCAATACGAGTTCTGTCATTCGGAGAATTTGAATTTTCTATCACGTCTAAAATTGATGAAATACCTGACAGGATAATTTACTTGCCATAGGATACTACTAAAAGTCACGTCGAGTCTAGTCATAATTTATAGTAGCTGTAGATAAAACTTAGAGAACTATTAGTATCCGTTCATTGAAGTTAACCGCATTTCTGATGAGTCATTTATATTCGTATTGCAGTTACTCCATTGATCATTTTAATTATCGTCATTAAACTATCTACCTCTGACATTGTATTAGCGTATTATACCTCATTTTAATTAATCATTATTTATTACAGTAAGTCCCCAAGTTGCTGTTGCTTCTGTGAAACTTAAGATAATCGATAATGTGCACCATAAAACGATGGTTCCCTTCACGAGGGTTTTTTACCGTCTCTAGTTGCATTAACCATATTACCTAAGACAAAAAAATGGGAAAAGAAGAAAGAAAAACGTGAATTTTATAGCGGAATAACTTATAAAAACACTGTCAAAATATGCAAATTAGAGCCCTATCTGAAATTTTTTACAAAAAAAGCAACATTGCGCTTTGATGAGTCTTTAATCATTGCATTACAGTAAACGGAAACGGAAATGTTAAGTAGATTTTTAATTTTAAATGTTGCATATCGTATAGTTTGATTTTAATTTTGAGGTTTTTTGACAATTTTAATTCTATTTTTTCCCATAACGATTTTTCAACATCAATTTTACTCAATAACGGACAAAGGAAGGTTTCCTACTTCCTACATTTTATCAGAGTTTTTTTTTTTTTTTTTTTTTTTTTTTTTTTTTAATTTGATAGAAAGTCCAAAATGAAACAGTCAACGCTAATGGGGATTGTGTACATTATTATGTCAATAACTCATCTCTCCTTGATATTAACTCATACCACTTTAGATTTTTATATTAGTTCATAATATTTCCAAGGCTTCCCATCCATAATCCAGCGTTAAAAACGGCTCCGAGAACGTAACATGTAGGTTTAATCCAATCTTGCAGATAACGCAGTATTGCCATAAAATTAGGCGAGGTGCTGGAGTGGCGGTTGTAAAGAGATAAGCGTGCTTAATTAGCGCCGGAATTCCAGGGACCGGAAAGTTCTACGCCACTTTGCACGCAGTATGGTCCCCTTAATGACTCAATGAAGTTTACCGCTTACAGGTGCTGATTGGACCGAAAACTTTGCAACGATGTTTAAAAAAACTCGGACCTTGAAATTTTTCCACGACTTTCCGAGTTAGCGCCAAGTCCCTTCGTTTCACAACCACTTTCCGTACTGAAAAATGCCCTGCTTCAAAAAATGCATAACTCAGCAAAAATGTCATTGGATATTGCAGCCTTTCAAAGAAATGAAATCCGCTCCATCAAAACCCTCCAACTAACTTTCTGCGGTGAAAACCTCAATGAAGAGAACGAAAGACATGTTAGTTCAATAATTGGCATGGAGGCATTTTGCAGAAAGTGTGTCCCTTCCCAACAAACACTTATTATGTTAAAAGCTTTTAAAGTTTTTTAGTTATATTTATTGTTTTTATATTTATATTTGATATGCCTTGAATAAACTTCCTCATTATATATAGTATGTCGTTTTGTTTTCATTTTTTTAAAAAGTGTTTTTTACTTTTTCTCTGTGCAGCGTCAAAGAGATGGCGCAAGGGTTAATTGGACCGAGTTTGACAGAAAGGAACCAAGCCACATCAGCTATTGCCAAATTTAACTGGGCAATTAAATTTTTTACGAGAGAACGTTTGTGCGGATTCCTTTGAAATATTTGCTTCAAACTATGGAGATTTTTCACTGAAATTTACACGGAAATCCGCGCAATCGTTTTCATGTTAAAAATTAAATCGCCCAATTAAATTTGGCAATAGCTGATGAGGCTTGGCTCCTTTCCGTTTAACGTGGTCCAATTCTACCTTGCTAAGGAAAAACACCGAATGAGTCTTTTGACGTTGCCAAAGTTCTTTTGAAAACTGGATTCATGACCCCTTTAATCTACTCCATTTCGGATGTAGAAAATATAAATGATTCGATTGTTCCAGAAGTATTACTTACAACCACTGTGCCCTAAGCCCCTTAGACATACATACGGTGGAATAAATTGTTTCACTATTATCGCCTATAAGGGATGATTAGGTGCACCCAGGTCGTCTCTTTTTTCTCTCTCTCTCTCTCTCTCTTTTCCTTTGTTCTATACGTTAAATTGGAAGAAGTTGTCATTTCGTAGCTATTTTAGGATTTTCTTCCTCTTTTGATTAATACCGCAAAGAAAACAGAGATGCACAACCCCCTGGTAAAAATTGGCGATAAGAGCTGCGTTTCAAAATACCATAGAAATTCTTATAGACGGCTAAAGAAGGCTACAGAAAATCATATAGCTGGCTGTAGAATGCGGAGAAAATCATACGGCCGGGCTATACGAAGCGATAAAAATTATGCAGCCGGGCTACACTTCCTATCGCCGGGCTTTGCACTTTATCGCCTGGCTGTTGCTTTTTCGTCATCGACTATTAAAGGCTACAAGAAATTGTGTAGAAATTCGTGTGCTTTGGGAATCATTAAGTTTGATACGGAACCACCTTAATATTTACAAAACACACATTATATTTTCCTTTAATGCATATTTTTTTTTCATCAATTAAAATGAGAATAATCCATACAGGATGTGCAAACATTTCAAAATCATGAGTTGAATAATGCTGACTCCGCCAGATTAAATATAAGAGTCCAACACAAAACGGAGCGGCGACGCACTAGCGCCTACAAACCTAACAGGGATACTTCACGCATTGCGCAACGCGTGAAGTATCCCTGTTAGGTTTGCAGGCGCCAATGCGGTGCCAATGCGTTTCGCGTTGGCTTCCCGCCTGTCGCGCCGCAGCGTGCCACGCCACGGCGCTTGGAGCAACTATTTCACACCAGAGGTATTGCACAGGATCATACGAAACTGAGGGCGCTCTAATATATTGGGAATGACAGGCATCTATCAAAAGTACGGAGCTTTCCTCGCAAAATAAATCAAAATACTACGGCCCAAAAAGAGAGCAGTAGTCCAAAAACTCACTAAGTCCTAGCATCCGTAATTAGTAACGTTTAGCATACACTTTATCGCCTGGCTGTTGCTCAATCACGATCGGCTGTAAAAGGCGATAAGAAATTGTATAGCCGGCTATAGAAGCTATTGGAAATCTTACAGCCGGCTGTAGGTCTATGGTATTTTGGAACACAGATTCTACTGCCAATTTTTACCAGGGCCCTTACAATCTTGATAATAGTCCTTATTTTGATTGAGAAATTTGCAAGCTCCTAATAAATCAAGTGTTCTGTGTACCTAATTGGATTCGCAGGAATTTGCACAATTTTAAGAAAATTGAACAAAATTGTAACGTACATGAAGTTATTTCCTAAAAGTCTAAGTTCTAAGATATTGACTACAATTATTTAGCTATCGATTTTTTTTCTTTGAATCGTCCTGCTTTAATCAAAAGTTATCTTCAATAGTATTTCAGATTTAGGTAATAAATAAGAAAAACATGTAAGGTCAAGTTTCTTTTGTTTTACTGTAAGTTTATACTCGTATGTTTTTAAAAATGAAAATATTCCAATCACTCAAATCTTATGGTCACTGATTCGATCATGAATTGGAAATTAAAAATCATGCTCATTGAGTTATAAACAAAATTCACTATACAAAGGTTTAATGGGGCAGGATTGAAAATTTCGGTCTTTTATTCTCAAAATGAACTGGTTCCTTTCTGATCGGTCCATCATAACCGGTCTTGCCTAGAAAGAACGTCAGTTATTTAGTTACGGTTTTCATCCCGGATGGCGCACAGTGGATCGAGTCAACAGGAAAGGTCGCGGACCAAATTCAGAAACTTTAAACGCTTATTACTCCGTCTGTACGAAACTTTAAGGTTCTAAGAGCGGTTTCATCGGTTTTCTCGTGAAATTTTCTTCTAGAAACCCCCCTCAAATTTTTAAATATGACGGAATAAACATCAAAATTCGCAGTTTTAGTCATAAATTTCATGCCCGATCTCTCTAATGGACGTATTTCTATAAAACGGAATTAAGCACCAGTTTGAGTTCTTTTTGAGGAATTTAGAATCCCGGATAGCGCGTTCTGTCAAACGGACCTAAGCGCCATGGAAAAGCATTGCGAGTATGGGACGGAATAAGCCGAACGCCCGATTCCGCCGCCAATCCAAGCCCCCCTCTACCTTCCTCACCCTATGGCGCTTAGGTCCATTTGATAGAAATACGTCCTAATCATAACTCGATCCATTGTTCGGCGGTTTGTTATTTGGTCTTGCTAAATTTGAAGCCAGGCTCCCGGTCCGGCCTCAGGAGCCTCCGAATCCGGGTCTCCTGTCTCCAGTGTTTGGTGGTCTCGGCTAAGAAGGCGATGGCGGCGAGGGCGTGGCCGACGAACCAGAGGAGGAAAGCGCTCTGGAGGTAGAAGAAAGAGAGCTTGACCTGGACGGCCTGCCTGTCGCGGTACTCGTAGGCCTGCTCGAACGGGAACAGGGTGTACTGGCTCTCGAAGACGCGGTTGAGCCAGTGGGTCGTGATGCCGGCCTCGACCAGTCGCCGGATGATCGGGTTCAGGAACCGCCCCAGCCCTGAACCCCGCGGCAGGGCGAACGTCATGAAGTACTGCTCGATGCACACCTGGACATCGGAAAAAGGACATTTGTCAAGATGACCATTAAAAAATAACGGAGCACGCAGGGGCGCGGGCGCCTTTGGGGAGGGAAGGGGGGTAGGCTGGGCTTTGGCCCGGCCCTACATTTTGGGGTTGGGCCGAGGGAAATATTCGGTTCTGCAAGAGGTAGGTAAATTAAAAAAAAAAATTAAATAAATAAAAATAAAAAAAACTGTTACTTTTTGCCCGACCCTGCAAAAACCTGAAATGGCGCCACTGGGAGCACGAAAAGAAAAGGACCGTTGCCTTTTATTGTGAGAGCAGCAAGGTGTGAATTCGAGCATCTTGATACTTATTACCCGCAACTAAAATTTCAGGTAGAGCAAAATTCGCGCAACGATAATCACTGAAACCGACGTTTAATGAAAATAAAAGCGTTTTTAGGTAACATTGATTATGGTAATTTTGAAGTCTTCACTTTTGCAATAAAATACAATAAAAAAACTATTTTTCCCCAACAAAACTGCAATATTTTTACATCATTTGGTCAATAAATGCCGATTTTAAATGACCAACAAAATGAGATCTATGAGTGAGAGAGGTAGGGAAATTTGCAATGCAAGAAAAATCGCAACTTAAATTTTAATGCAATGAATGTCAATAAGAATAGCCCCTTCAATTAGTGAATGGACAACACACACAACATACTCCGATACTACAAAGGCTGCCCCGAAAAACCTGAGACTGTAGTGCTGTAACTTACAAAGTAAGACAACTAGAGAGCTGATTTTAGTTGTTTTTGAAAGAACAACTCATTTACTTCAGACAGGCGCCTAGTTTTTAATTAAATTCCTGTAAAAATCCCAAAGTTATGAAGATTTGGAAAAAAAGAAGAAAAAACCAGTTATCTTACTCCCTTTTCTTTTCGGCATAGAAATTCCCTCCTACAGAATGCTCTTCAAACACTATTTCCTTACACTTTACGGACTGAATAAACTTAACGAAATTAAAGGTGCGACTCTTCAAAACTGTTTATGGCGTCGTCAGATCGCAGGCATAACCGCATAACAACAAAACTCAAGTCGTCTTACGATATGTTGAGCCTTACGCACGGAGTTGTGCAAGTTGAATCTTCACCAGCGGGGCGATTATTGAAATTTCTTGTTTGTCGGATCGACATAGATGACATAGGTTAAAAGGCGGAGCGTGATTGTTGCTATGTCTTATCGCTGCGGGGCGATTATTGAAATGATATCGACTGTATGTCGCCGCTTTGTCGTGTCGCGCCATCGACTAAGCAATTGCTTAGTCGATGGCGCGACACGACAAAGCGGCGACATACAGTCGATATCATTCCAATAATCGCCCCGCTGCTTTGTCGTGCCTTTGTCAGGTGGAATGATCGACATACTGTCGGAAACTTAAGAGGTGCCGTTAGCTTGTCGATCATTCCACCTGACGAAGGCACGACAAAGCAGCGATAAGACATAGCCTACCAATCACGCTCCGTCTTTTAACCTATGTCATCTATGTCGATCCGACAAACAAAACATTTCAATAATCAGGCTGCAGGAGTGCGTGCTTGCGGTTTTTGCGAGATCTGTGATTTCCACCCAAATTTTATATTTTGATTTGGTATAAATATGTATCAAAAGACGTTGCTCTCTTTCAAGTAAACATACCTAAGTATTTGCCAAGTCTCTCGCCTTTCTTTCCGTCGTGTCATTTCAATTTACTCTATCTTTTCAATTTTGAATAGTCCATACATTTGGTTAAATAAGAGAGAAATAAAATAATAAAATAAAAAATAAAACCTTGGAAGCACGCATATCTTTTAGGAGTGCCAAAGGGAGCTGCTCCACTTCCATGAAGTATTTGTCGCCGACTCGCTTGGTGAAGAACGCCGTCTGGCGGCCGTCCTCAGGCTCCCATTCTGTCGTATTGATCAGCCGCAATTTCAATTTGTATCTTTGAGTCATGTAGCCAAGCCAAGAACTCTGTAGATGCATTTAAATAATTAGCATTGAAAAGAATCATATCAATAGAGGAAAAAAAACTTAGTTTAAAACAAGCTAACCTCGGTTCATATGCATGGCTAACCGAACTTCTTGGTTCAGGCAACTGAACTTACGTTGATTATGCTGAGTTTGCAGGTAACCAAACAGCATCCTAAAACGAGCCGAATACTTTCATTTGTGTCATACTTATATCATAAGAGTAACGCGTAACGCGCATATTTTCTGAGTCGCGAAGCGCCTCGCATTGGCGGATCCAGCAAATTGGCAACATTGTCTTTTCTCCATTTAAACCTATGAAATGTATCGATTCTTGGAGGGGCCAGGTGTTCCGACAAGGATCGATTATTTAACGTAGGTTTAAATGGAGGAAATCCAGTGTTGCCAAATTGCTAGATCCGCCTCTGGCGCCTCGTCAGGTGGATCCACAAAGTGGTCGGGAGGGTGCAGCCCTTTAGTTTCGTCTTAATTTAATCAATTTGCACGTAGGTCGTTTCAGTAAAAATTCGTCTATTTTGACGGTAAAACTTCCAAACCATACATTTCGTTTGTTGTGTTTCAAAATCACCGTTCCCACTTTATGTTATCAAAGGAGAACAGGTCAACATCATCCCTGGAGGTTTTACCAGAATTTGCCTCGCCCGATATGAAAAAGCACAAAAGTTTTTAAGAATTGACGTTGAGTAATTCTCCATTTCAAAAATGAAGTATGAAGGGAGGTCTGCAACGTTCCAAACCGAGGCACTTAGTTTGAATGTTTCACTGTCGATAGGCCCCTACCTCTAGGTTCCATCTAAATGTCAAATAGGGTTAACTGATACCCGAAAGGAAGGTTGAAAGCTCATGGCGACGCACCAGATAGTAAGCAGAGAACAAGTAATTCTTCTCGGACAGTCCTTCGGGAGTGTGGATCATGGGTTCGAACTCCGGAAGTGTCAGCCGAGCGGCCAAGCTGCCCGAGTAAGCCGACACGATGTTCAACGTGAAGATGCCCCAGAGTGTCAACAGGAATCTATTGAACTTGCGGTTTCCTTTTCCTTCCGGGTTGTATCCATCGTTCATGAGGAGCATGCTGTAGATCTGCAGGAAACTCCGCTCGAAAGAGATCACTGCACAGGGAGCAAAAAGTAACGGGGTGATGATGTGTTGGGAATGCTCGTTTTTACATTAATTATGGGTCGTCCATAAATTGACGTCAGAGGGCTGATTATTGAAATTAATAGACAACGCGATAGACAAAGAAGACATAAAGAGTATGAAGCAATCCTATTGGGTGAAACTAGTGGTTCTTATAGACAAAGGGAGAAAATGATGGGTCTAACTGTAGGGTCTCTCGGTGGTTGCCGTTTGTTAGTCTATTATTCACTTCCTTTGCCCATTGCAACCACCCGCTTCCACCAATAGGATCCAACCATATCTCTTGTGTCTTCTTTGTCTACAGCTTTGTCTATCAATTTCAATGTGGGAGAGGAGATTTAGGACTGCCAGTAACCAGTACCTAGGACCAAAAGTAAAAGCTTCCACCATTGCTAAGATACCAGAGACAAGAGACCCTCCACTGGCCTCTTGTGAGCAATAGTCATCACTCTTATTTCGGCTGTTGAACTACCTACATGGTGGGTGATGAGCCTCGGGTGACGTCATGAGCCAAACAAGTTTCCCAAACTTCGGCCTGTTTGCAACACGAAACTGCCAACACGTTGTTGAGCATCGACCAAGAAGGTTGGTCAACAGTTGATTGTTTAAGTCCCAAAAGTACAAGCTTCCACCATTGCCAAGATAGCAATTGAGGGTCTATATAAAGACCCGAGTGAGCAAAACTAGGATTAAGCTACTTATGGAATATAGGCTGTTATTTGGACCTGGTTGGATACTGCGGGTGCGGAAGTCGAAGTTCATCCAGTAGACGGCGGCGATGAAGCAGGTGGTGAGGATGAGGGCGAGCCATAGGTCGATGCTGAAGGGTCGGAGGAAGGCGCTCCACTGGATGCTGTACGGCTCCGGCTTGGGGAGGAGGAAGGTCATGCAGCAGGAGTGCCAGTAGGTGCTCAGGTCGATGTACTTCTTCTTGGCCACCTCGAGCCACCACGAGCAGATGGCCAGCTCGATCTTCCGCTCGATGAGCATCTGGACCATCCCGCGCGGCGGCTCGTCCTTCCACCGCGGCATCCCCCACTTGTCGCGTCCCCGCGGCACCGTCATCGTCCACCGGAAGTTCAGGATCCGCGCGAACTCCAGGAATATCCGGTACTCGATCCCGTCGATGTCCCGAACTGAATCTAGGACAACCGGCAAAACCGCAAAATTAGGCCGGAGATAAAAGGCGAACTTTCGCGAGTGGACTCGGTCGACTTTTGCAACCACTCTGAGAAAAACACTTCGGTCATATGAACCGAATGTAGGTGTTCAATATCCGCTGTATTGTTCGGTTCATGTAACCGCTTTCTCGATTTTGGGAACCATGAAACGGGGAATTCAAACCGAACAGAAACAACGTGAAAGCTCGGTTGCATGAACCGAGGATACGGTTCCCAGAACCGAAAGAGCGGTCGCATGAACCGAAAGAGCGGTCGCATGAACCGAACGCAATACGACCGATATTGAACACCTTACACTCGGTTTTTATGGCCGAACTTCTCTTCTCAGTGCAGATAGGCAGGGTTGAAAACCAATGAAGAACTTTCTACTAAGAAATAGATACAGTTGCTTGATGGATATTGGAAACTTGACGTTTGTACTAGTCTTATTTTTCCCCAATGTATATGCCTTAATCATCAAAACACGATTCTGAGACTAGCGCCACTGGCTCATGTTGAGCTAACATGGGTTCGACGCTCTCCATACGATGGAACTAACTTCACCCCAAGGTTGTGAAATTTATTAAAACAATTCAAATTTTTTTATGAACTCGGTAAGACTTTAAAAATGGCTTGACTCAAAATAAAAGAGCCGTCAAAATTTTACGGTGTATACTTACTAGGTTGACCGTCGTCATCGTGGCGTTTGAAAACAACAAAAAGAGGACAGCTGAAAGCACTCACGTTCATTTCTCTCTGATTGAAATTCAAAAATTTATTCCTGCGTAGCTGCAACAATCACATTTACATTAATCATCACGTCAGCGGCTTTCATATCATGTGGATGTAGAGTTTCAACTAAGACTAATTATTGTTATCGTCTTTATTCTTCCTTGCGGTTTTTTTTTTTTTTTTTTCTACTCGCCCTAGTTAAAATATGCGAGAAACTCGCTGTTGCAAATTGAGTGTCTAATAAAGCCTTGTCGGTTATGTCATGATCATCTCCAAGATCTCAACATTTCTCATTGACATCTAAAAAAAGGTTTTAAATCAAAAGCAGATCATTTTTAAAATCTAACACTGCCAGCCGATTAAAAATCCTCCATTCATGCCGAATGACTTTAGTATGACTAATAACAATTATTGCAAAATAAGGCCTTGGTAATCTCGGTCAACAAAAATACAGGTCTCATCAAGTCAGGTCAAATCTCAGTAAAACAGGGCCGTAGATTTATCTACTTGCCGCCCATGAGCCGCCTGTACTTTGCCGCCCCCTTCTTATTCGTTTTGGAACATCAATAAAAACCATCAAGTGAACATGCCGGAGGGGGAGGGGAGGGGTGCATAAGACGCGTTTACTCGTGTAGCACACATTTTTTGCGAAAGCCCCGTCAACACTTTTAGCAAAAGTTCACGGAACTTTGCGCGAAAGTTAAGTTCCGTAAACCTATCTCTGTGTGAACAAGGTCTTCCATTCATAAGAAATGAACGTAAAAATTATGCAAGAACAAACATAAATGTGGTTTAATAAGTTTAACCTCCACCGCCGCACCAGCTTCACGCTGACCGCACTGTGTTTGGCGCAATGCGTGAAGTATTCCTCCACTCTTGTAGGCGCTATGCATTTCACGCCGACCGCCGCCGAACGCATACTGTATTTGACGCAATGCGTGAAGTATTCATGAAGTCTAGTAGGCGCTATGCGTTTCACTCTGACCGCACTGTATTTGACGCGATGCGTGAAATATTCATGCAGCCTTGCAGCTGCTAATATATGTTACATACCAACAGCCGGCCTCGCTGGGGGCTTCTCCTTTTCATCTCAAGTCCTCATCATCATTGCTTTCTGCGCCGCGTCGCTCTATGCCAAATTGCGTGTTTCTCTCTCAACTCGACCAATTAAAGGTGCTATCTCTTGTGTCACCAAAAGACGCTTTAATCGTTGGTAATTTTTTTTCTGAATCCGATTTTTTTATACCTATATTTAAAAAACTTGCAAAATTTGCCGCCCCCTAAATTTGCCGCCATGGGCCGTGGCCCATATGGCCACCCCCTTAATCCGGCCCTGGATACCAACATGTCAACTGACCTGCTTAATCACATTTTAAAGCAGGCTTTTGTTAGTATAGGCTATTTAAGAAAGTGAAGATAAATAAGTCCCAATGATCAACCCGCTAGCCGTCGCAGAATAGGTAACTGAAAGTTACCCTCGAGGGTGCTGCATGACTTCCTCATGAGCGACAGATCTTATCTGTATCTAATCGTTGTCATAGGCACTAGAAAGAATCAAGCCCTCACCAATAATGGCGTTACTTTGAACCATTATTGACCGATTCACGTCATATCGATGCCTAAGTGCGAAACCACGTATCTCCAATTACTATCATACTTTATTTTTTCTTCGGATAACTGCTCAACGTAATCTCTTGAAAACTCTCTCAAGTTTTCTTCTCTGCCAGCAAAATATTCTGCGTAAATTTCAAGCTACTAAGTTTGCTTCTTTCTTTTCAAACAATTAAAGTAGGAGCGCATATTTTCAGACACCGCAATAAATATACGTGGGTTTGCACCTCATTCTTCGATGTGACTTAGAATTTTCAAAGTGAAAAAGTTGCATCAAGTTATGCAGCTGCGTGATTAAGAGCATTTTTGTACATAAGGCCTTGTCTCTACGGGACGTTTCATGGGATCTGTCCCGGGGAAAAATCTCATTTTCAAAGTTGGGAAAAGTATTGAGTTAGTCTATACTAACCACAGTACCAACTTGTGTCCTTGTGGAGTCCCAGGAACGATCGACTTAAAAAGAAGAAGACATTTTGTTGTGTTGTTTAGTGGGAAAAAAGCCTTGAAGTTTCATTCATGCGACTCGAACTTGGGGATGGGGAAAATCCCGCCGCCCGCGAAACGTCCCGTGGAGACAAGACCTAATTTTTTGGAATGGGCAAACCCGTGTTATGGTGGAGGACTCACATCAGATGATAATATGGGGAGGGTCGTGGGCTGGAAAGTCCATTGATGAATTAAATATTGACGCACAATGAACCTGCGCGGTCCGAATTCGATCCAGAGAATATCGTAGCTCCTCCACAGATCCAACTGCTCCTATCGAAACAAATACTTATTAGCAGCGATCCTGAGAGAATATCCCCCCCTCTCGTCCTTCCCTCTATCTCTGAGTAACAATTCATAGGTTGGTTAAATTCATGCTTAAAACCCTTTAAAATTTGACCCTTGTGCGGATGAACAGAAACTGTAGCGTTTAGATGGTCTGTGGTGGGGTGGTGTGGCACTCTTAGACTGACAAACGCATTGCGTTTGATGGTTTTCCGCACTTAACAACATTCCCTTAAATGTTTATGTTTCATATGAAAGTGTATGATGAGTTAAGATCACAGCGTTTCTCATAATTTCTTTCTGAAGTTCTACAGTGGGAAACAAATTTTTGAATGCAAGCAAAACCGCTTTTTGACGTCATGGAGCAACGTCTCCCATTTAAATACATTGTGACCTTCCGGCCATACAAGCGCCATGCGACTTTTCAAAATTTCTGCCGCCATTTTATTTTTTTATACGGACAATGTTTTGGTTGAATCTATTTGAAAATTTCATTGAATTTTATCGGCAGCGCAAAAAAAATCATTGAAATTTCAGGACAGCTTCGTTGAACAATTTCTCAGTAAAAAATAAACAGGCGGCGGAGATTTTTAAACGTCGCATGGCGCTTGCGATACTTTGTCCGGATGGTGACGACATGTATTTTAGCAGATCAGATCATCCTGTCATAATTTCTCCAAGAATTGTTCATTTTAGAAACCAAGAATATCCTCGTGCCCTAATCACTTGGCGTAAGTATTATATTTTTAAATGAAATTCATCAAATTTCAGACCCTCCAAATTATTTATTCCACTGAGTTTGCTGAGGGCTGAGGATGGAGTCTAACGTGCTCCGGATGATAAAAAAAATTCCCAGTGCAAATGAGTTGGCAAAAAATTTGAAAATTGTATTCATTTGACTTGCATCGGATCTCATGTAGGGGTTTTCCATTAATTATTCCACCCGTCGCACAGTGGATCGAGTCGATCGCAGAGGCTGGACATTACGTTTTTGACTAAAACTGCAAATTTTGCCGTTTAGTTTGTCACATTTTAAATTTTAAGGGGTGCTCTTACAAGAGAATTTTACGAGGAAACCAATGGCGCCACTTTTAGAGAACCTCAAAATTTTGTACAAACGAAGTCATAAGCTTTTAAAGTTTCCAAATTTTGTCCGACCTCTCATATTGATTCGATCCGCTGTGTTGCCGTGCTAAGGAAAAACGCCGTATGAACATTCGAGAGTCGCCAAATTACCTCCGATAAAACGTTTATTTCTGAGAGAAGTTATCAATATTTTTCCCTCGAAATTTTCAAAATATTTAGATGAAATTACGAACGAAATTCCCTGAAAAATCGAAAGAAACATGTTTATACATATTCCTGAAAATGAGTGATTTATCAAAGGATATTTGGCAACGCCTAAAGGCTCATACGGCGTTTTTCCTCAATAATTTTATATGATTAATCATCTCATGTATATTACTCTCATTTTTTTAACTTTGACATCACTTCTTTTTCTGTTTTTTGCTCTTTCTCTCTATTAGATTGTACCACTTAGGCCTTCGTGCCAATATCTGTCAATATTGGTTGCAACTTGTATGCTCTTAAATAAAATATTATGTCAAAAGAAAAAAAAAAAAAAAAGTGTGTGCGTCGATGGCCTCGTTACCAGTGTAAAGGCTCGAGTGTCCTTGGGTTCGCCGTCGGCGACCATGAGTGCCAAGACCCGGAAGGACCAGTTGGCCGCTACGGCTCTCTGCATGAAGACGGCCAAGGCGGAGGTGGTCTCGGCGAGGATGACGAGGCCCTCGCAGTAGCGCTGCATGAGGAGGGTGTCCAGGGCGTTCTTGGCCATGACGGGGCGCCCGAGGCCCTGCGCGACTCGGGCCACGAGTTGGTCGGCCACCCCGGGCTCGTGGGCGAAGAGGACGCAGTTGGCAGGGCGCGGGAAGAGCACGTCTGCGTAGCCCTTGATGCGTCGCATCGAGGACCTCGGAATCCGGGAGGGCGCCAGGGGTGTCTTCAGGCTCGCTCCCAGCGCCCCCGAGAGAAGCGATAGCCACAGCGCCAGAGACAGTCGGCTCCATGTTCGCTTCGATCGCATACTCATTGAAACTGAAAATTTCGGATGGATTAGATTACAAACAACTGAAAAACTGAAACACACGTCGACGGTGTTATTTGGCGACCACGTATCTCGTTTGCGCACTGAAAAAAAATTCTCCGCGTTTTTACCAAGGTCCGTTGGTACCTTTACCATCTCACCTTTTTTACCAATTATTGGTAATTTTACTAAGACAGATTGGTAAGCATACCTAAAAACCGGTATTTTCACTGTTTTTTCAGGTAAGAATACCACTTTTATTGGTAATCAATTCCCGGTAACTTTGCCATTTTATCTCGGTAATTCTACCATAGTCGATAAAAAATATCGGCGTTTTTACCAAGGTCCAGTAAAATTACCTAGAAAGTTCAATTATATTTTACCAAGATTTCTCGGTAAAATTACCAATTCCATAAATGGTAATTTTACCAAGAAAAAACTGGGTTCAAATAGAACCCTGAATTCTTGGTAATTTCGCCCTTTTCTTAGAAAATACACCGAGATTTTTTTTCAGTGTACAAACAACTGAAAAACTGAAACACACATCGACGGTGTTATTTGGCGACCACGTATCTCGTTTGCGGCGTTTGAAAATCTCCTCCTCTATATTATTTTTTTTAACGGAGAACAAATTGACATCATTCTTTAAAGTCTTCGCAGGACTTCCTGCGCATGGAGAAGATTAATCACCACAGTTTTAAAGAATTGCAGTTGAGTAGTTTTCCGTTTAAAAAATGAAGTATGACAGGTCTACGACGCACAGTGGGTCGAGTCGCTTAGAGAGGTTGGACATGACATTTTTTACTTAAACTGCAAATTTTAACGTTTATTTCGTCAAATTTTGAATTTCAATGTGTGGTTTAAGAAGAAAATTTCACCAGGAAACCAATGGAATCACTTTATGCGTCTCAAAAATTTGTATAAACGGAGTTATAAGCGGTTAAAGTTTGCAAATTTTGTCCGACCTCCCCCATTGACTCGATCCATCGAGCGACGTCGCAAACCGAAGTACGTGGTTGCAGACTTCCACCGCGTTGATATATTCAAAAGGACCATGCACATTCCTCGTGGGGATGTCTGCCACGATCGCTTTCCCAATTTTTTATTGCATTAAACTCTCCCCCCGAACTAGCAAAATCTCTCATTTTCTTCGGAGGGGCCGAGTAGATTTCTGGGTCCCTGCCTCCCTACTTTCGCCCATGCCCATGTTCAAAAACTTAAAGGAAGTGTAATTCAAAAAGTATTTACGCTCATTTTTCATACTTGTCTAAAATCAGTCGATTGCTATCAAAGGTTGAAAATCCATCATTTTCCTACCTTACCAGATAGTTAGGCTAGGTAAATCTCCAAATTTGAGCCTGGATGCATGTTCCAAACCGAAGATGCGACTGTCGCTGCTGCATGTGTTGAACGCTGAGCGACATGTGACTCCGGTGATTTTCCACCAATCACCTTAAACCAATTTTGCTGCACAATGACCAAGGTTGTCAAATTCCCTTGTCTGGATCTGTGAGAAAAGTGAATAGCACCACCGAGTAACGTAGAACGAGCATTAAAAGTGTTTAGTCAGTGCCCCCCTCAAAAAAATTCTCTCACAAAAGAATTAATTAGGAAAGCATGCATTAAGGGAGGGGGATCGTACAACCCCTATACTTATGACAGTACCATCTAATCTACCCATAAAGAATTAAACCATAAAACAACAACACTCGGGCGAACCCCGACAGCTAGCTGATATACTAACTCCTCCTAGGAAAATACTTCAGCTACGTTATTATTGGGCACGCAAAAGATTATTGGAAGTCACCAAAAATGGCCTTTTTGGGGAATTTTTTTCCGGAGAAAAAGAATCATGATGTAAATTCAGTCACAATAACTGTCTCACCACTGAATACTCACACAACAAAGCATGTGGACTCGACGTATTCATCAAGAAATCGTATCCGTCAAAGGGGAGAGAGAGAATTACAAATACCATCCGCTCATCGACAAACAGTCAGATTTACTTAGGATAAAAGCCTCCCTACTCATATGACAAAAGAGCTCTTGAGCACCAATACTCTTGATTTGTGTTTCCGTGCAGAGCAAGCACC
Organism: Bemisia tabaci; assembly: GCF_918797505.1. Classification (NCBI taxonomy): domain Eukaryota; kingdom Metazoa; phylum Arthropoda; class Insecta; order Hemiptera; family Aleyrodidae; genus Bemisia; species Bemisia tabaci. Next base: position 56,033,311 of record NC_092794.1, read on the forward strand.
CAGCAACAGGTATGATCTATCGCTAACCCATCACAGAATTAGTGGCATCGATTTACTGTGTTCAAACTTACGCCATTATGCTTGTGCCATTACTTACGATCAATTCAATATCTAGAAAGTACGAGAGAAATGTTGAACCTCAAGAGTCTATTGAAGTTATCGGTTTTCTGCTATGTATAAAGTATTAGAGTCTCTCTTATAATATTTTTAGTATATTCAGTGCATTAGGTGCATCCGTCTGCTTACCTGACATGATGTGGGAAATTAAAGAGAATCATACTTTGAGCAAAAACCTTGAATTTTCTTGTAAAACAGAAATAAGAGACACTTCAAAGCGAGTTGATGACAGCGCACATCGCAAAGATACAACCATTTGTCCATATGTCATTTAAGCTAAATCATTGAAGGCGCGATGGCGCGAGGCGTAAACTTGCAATGCTCCGCTCGATGCTACTAATGAGGTGTTTCTCAGATTCGGAGGAAAAGTTTAAAAAAACGAGGCCTATTTACGTCTCATCTATCTCTGGCCGGGTCGCCCACGCAGCCCTTGAAGCACCACCATAAAAAAAAAAACCCAAAGGAATCAACACAACATTGAATCAAAGCGAGAGAAAGGAAGCGCTTTCACAACGGCGCAGAGATACAACTATTCGTGCTTGATGGATGTCCGTGTTGCGTCTCCAAAATTGAAGGCGCGACGGCGCGAGGCGTGAACTCGCAAATGTTATCCACTCTACATAAATGCTATGCTACCAATTAAGGTTTTGCTCAGATTCGGAGGAAAAGTTTAAAAAAACGAGGCCTATTTACGTCTCATCTATCTCTGGCCGGGTCGCCCACGCAGCCCTTAAAGCACCACCACAAAAAAAAAAAAACCAAAAGAATCATCACAACATTGAATTAAAGCGAGAGAAAGGAAGCGCATTCATAACGGCGCAGAGATACAACTATTCGTGCTTGATGGATGTCCGTGTTGCGTCTCCAAAATTGAAGGCGCGACGGCGCGAGGCGTGAATTTGCAAATGTTATCTTTCATATTGAACCTTAAAAGTCTATTGAAGTTATTGGTTTTCTGCTATGTATATATTAGTTTCAGAGTCTCTCTTATAATATTTTTAGTATAGGTATTCAGTGCATTAGGTGCATCCGTCTGCTTACCTGACATATGTGGGAAATTAAAGAGAATCATACTTTGAGCAAAAACCTTGAATTTTCTTGTAAAACAGAAATAAGAGACACTTCAAAGCGAGTTGATGACAGCGCAGCGAGATACAACCATTTGTCCATGTTTCATAAGCTAAATTATTGAAGGCACGATGAAGCGAGGCGTAAACTTGCAATGCTCCGCTCGATGCTACTAATGGGGTGTTTCTCAGATTCGGAGGGAAAGTTAAAAAAAACGAGGCCTATTTACGTCTCATCTATCTCTGGCCGGGTCGCCTACGTAGCCCTTGAAGCGCCACCACAAAAAAAAAAACCCCAAAGGAACTAACACAACATTGAATTAAAGCGAGAGAAAGGAAGGTCGTTCATAACGGCGCAGAGATACAACTATTCGTGATTGATGGATGTCCATGTTGCGTCTCCAAAATTGAAGGCGCGACGGCGCGAGGCGTGAACTCGCAAACGTTATCCACTCTACATAAATGCTATGCTGCCAATAAGGGGTCGCTCAGAGTCGGGAGAAATGATAGAAACGAGGCCCAAATAACATCTCCCCCATTTTCGGCTATGTTCACGCTCGCTTTTTTTCTTTAATTTCAATTTGATGTCAGACTCATTTTTTCAATGTATTTGTAGACCTTTAACTGGACTTTAAAAGGTACTATGTGCATAGGGCTTGCGTGCGACATAGTTCCTTTTGGCATAAATACGTCAAACTAAAGGGCGTATGCACCGGTCTGATACAACCCGCGATGCACGTGTTTATAGCAAGCCTCGGGTTAGTTTGACCCACTTTTGGCATCTAAGGGAAAAACTCTTGTATTGAAATGTATAGTTAAGAAAATTACCGTTATAGTTAAGATTTGAGCAAAGAACACCAGACCAAGAAAGCAAGATCTTTTTAGGGAAGAAAAAAAAGACAAGAATGATTCATACGCCTAAGTTGGCATTTCAGGTACGAGTACTTACTTACACTATTACATTGTATTTCAACGGGCAGAAACATCACAGCGAAATTAAATTAAAAATTAATCGAGCTACGATCCCTTCAAGAGATGCCAGAGGGATGAAAAGTTTGCAACCCTGCTCAATGAAAACCTATGGAGCGAGATTACCTATTCTGTTTTTTGAATTGAGAAGTTTTCAAGTTCCCCCGTACATTTGTTGCCTATGCGATGAAATTTAAGGCGAGCCTTAAGTGAAAGGTATTTATCAATAAGTTTTCGCACTACCTGTTGATTCCATTAAACTTTATAAGGTTAATGTCTGTTTTTGGAGTAGGTAACTGTACGAGATCCCTGGTAGACCTTTTGCCTATACGTCGAAATTGAAGGCGAATGTTAACCCTTCGAGCCCTAAGTTGCAATTTTTTCCCGCCCGTTTGTACTGCACTGTATCGGTAATAACCTAAAGTTATATTTCATATCCTTCCCAACTAAATGCATATACTGTATGACTTGATACGCTGATTAGAAAAAGAGCCATGGGGACAAAAAAATACTAAAAATATGGTCCAAACTGCAAGTAACAGGCTTTTCATCAAAACGGGAAGAGGAGACTTAAACGCAATGTCAGTTTAGGAACTGACTGCTAGGAACTAGGGTTCGCCTTCGATGTTTAGTGTAGGCATCATGGACTCCCACTTGGTCGAATGACAGTATCACCGTGAATGTCACGTTTATTCGGAACACAGAAAAAATATCCTGTTAAACCTTGACAACTTCAAAACAAAAAAAAATTGCACTCTATCCCATGAGATGTAATGGAAATGGATTCGATGTCGGTAGACTATGTATTTTACAGTCTTTTCGTTTGCAAATTAATTAATTGATGCGCTGTAAAAGTGGAATGTTTCAGTGCAGGGCCGGATTAAGGGGGTGGCCACATGGGCCGCGGCCCATGGCGGCAAAATTAGGGGGCGGCAAATTTTGCAATTTTTTTAAATACAGGTACAAAAAAGTCGGATTCAGGATAAAATTACAAACAAGAAAAGGTGACAAAATCTCTCATTTCCTGGGAGTTCATTAATTTCGAATTTTGTCGTATTTCGGTGATACAAAAGACTGCGCACCCTTACTTAGTTGAGTTAAGAGAGGGACCAAACACGTAATTTGGCCTGGAGCGGCGCGGCGCATCAGAGAGAAATGATGCCGAGGACTTGAGATGAAAAGGAGAAGCCCTCGGCGCGGCGGTCGGCATGTAACAGCGCCTACGAGACTGCATGAATACTTCACGCATTGCGTCAAACACAGTACGATCAACAGCGGTCGGCGCGGCGTGAAACGCTCAATGCCTACAAGACTTACATGAATACCTCACGCATTGCACCAAATAGTGTGGTCAACGCGGCGGAAGTTAAAATTATTAAACCACATTTGTGTTTGTTCTTTCTTAATTTTTTAGTTCATTTTTTACAAATGAAAGGCCTTGTGCACACAGAGATAGGTTTACGGAACTGAATTTTTGCATGAAGATCCGTGAAATTTTGCTAGTAGTGTTGACAGGGCTTACGCAAAAAATGTGTCCAACACGAGTGAACGCGTCTTATGCACCCTTCTTTCTCCGGCACATTCACTTGATGGTTTTTATTGATGTTTTAAAATGAATGAGAAGAGGGCGGCAAAATACAGGCGGCCCATGGGCGGCAAGTAGGTAAATCCGGCCATGTTCCAGTGTAATTGTTTTGTCCACTAAAAATAATGAACGCTGATAAAACTCTGGCAATGATTGAATAATTTTCAAATGAAGTAAATATTCTACTGATAAAAAAGACGTTTCATTTATTAACAAAGGCCAAGTTGGAAATTTCATACTTTTTTTCTCTCTCTCTTTCAGAGAATTTAACTTGAAAATATGTTCTTACTCTATTGATTGTCAGAGTTGGGGACAAAATTGTCCTTTGTTTCACTGTTCTCGAGGAAGGCAATGATGTCAGAAAAGGAAATGAGGAAAGTTATCAGTCATTACCGACTATCAACAAGAGTATAGTAGCAGTGGGATCAAGTTGGACTTGAGAGGAGTTTTTTGCCAAAAATATCTACCTTATTTAAGAAACTCTTACACAAATCTCAGAAATTTTTCAGAGTGCTTTAGGTCAGTGGCGTAACGGACTTCCGCTGGGCCCCCCCAATTAGCATTTTGCAACGAAAAAATTGCAATTTAAATGAAATAAAATTTCCAGATGATTTCAACTTTCTTGCAAGAAAATTGCAATTATTTTACAACATCTGACCCCCTCATTGTAAAAAAGTTGCAATTTTTTTTTTGCAAAGAAATTTCAATATTGACGACCTTTAAATCTTAACCCCTAAATTATCCGGGGTAATTATAATAATTCGAACCCATGCTTACCTAAAGTCCTACGACGTTTAGCAGCATAAAATACCGGACGCCCTTGAGTGGGCTTGAACCCGACCCGCGAAAGTCATAACGGAGCACTCTCCCATTGAGCTACAGGGAGCTGATGAAAAGTTGGGTTGAAATCACGCCTGTTAAGGCTGTATCGCATGCATTGCGTCAGTGCGTGGCTCAACATTCATCATAGATTTGATTAACGCCGTTTTTCTCAGGCTTCTTTCTTTTGCCTATTATTTATTTTTTTGCCTATTATTTATTTTTTTTCGTGTTATTTATTTTTTTCATATTTTTTTTGTCTGATTTTTTTTTTCGATATCACGTAATAGGTACTCACACTAAATTTACACCGGTGTAAATTACACCACATACTAACTTGAGAACTTAAAAATATTTTCAAAAAATATTTTTAAAATATTTTCAAAACTTTCTTAAGGAATATTTTTAACATGCATGTTTACAGGCAATATTTTTGAATTATTTTAAAAATATTTTTTGTAAACATTTTCAAAATATTCTTTTAAAATGTTTTAAAAATATTTTGAAAATATTTTAATTACAATATTGCCATGAAAATATTTTGATAAAGGTGACAATATTTTCAAAATATGTTGGGCTATATGGGTTAGGTGAGACATTCAAGTCGAAAAAACTTTAAAACAACTAGAGAATTGGATGCCAGGCACATGGCGTGAATTTGTTACAACATGATTGCACCGAAATTGCAGTCTTTATAGTGCCTTGAAAAAGAAGGTAAGGCAACAAGCATAATCTACATTTCTTGCAAACTTATTGCAATAAAATTACAACTTTTTAAGCGCCTTCAAATGAACGTATAGGCAACAAGCAAAAATTGCAATCAACTCACAATCCATTGCAATGAAATTGCAATCCATGCTACTTGGGCCCCTGCAAAATTTTTTCTAGGCCCCCCCCCCATGTCGATAAAATTCCAAAATCATCCCCCCTCCCGCCCCTCTACTTCCCTCACCTCTTCCCGTTTTTTGGCCAGAGTTTCAAATCACGGACTTGGAATGCCTCTCCCCTCACTGTCCCGGATTCCGTACCCGATTAAATGGGGCCCCTAAAGGATCAAGGATCTAAAGGGTGGCGGGGGCCCAGCCCAGGCTCAGGGATCTACAAAAGGGCCCATGCAGGCCCAAGAATCGGAGGGCCCCCAAGGGCCTTGTGGGCCCTTTACATTCATGGGTCACCCAAAGCCCCAAATACCTACGAAAAGTGACAAAAAAGAGAAAAGTTTTAGTAATCACTGAGTGAACATTGGAAGGCAGGGGCCCTTTAGTAAAAAAAAAAAGTTAGGAACAGTCCAAAAGAAGTATGAAAAACCCTGAGCTAACAATAAAAATCGGCGGAAGAAGCCCCATCTCGGTAAGTAAAGGCCCAAAATTTGAAACCAAAGCTAAGCATCAAAGAGACAGAGAAAAACAAAATTTCGGCGGCCGGGGGCCCGGAGGGCCCCCTAGGCGCTTGGGCCCCCCTGCATAGCAGGGTCTGCGGGGGCGCCCGTTACGCCACTGCTTTAGGTTAGGAAGTCTTGGATTTTTTTCGTAATTCCAGACAATGAACTCTGTTGAGAATGGATAAAGGAAAATCTGCTTTTTGCTTGCAAAGATTTCAGAGAATCTTTGTGAACCTGACAAAATTATCTGAGATTCTGAATAGTCTCCTCATGGGCCAGTTCTTGAGCATTTCAATTTCTTGAGTGAGGCATATTCATAAGAAAACTCTTTGTAGGATGGATGATGCACTTGCAAATTGCCAGTTATTTACATATTCTTAATTTTTGCAAGTTCCTGATTTATTACCTGTGGGTGATTTATTTTTGTAAAATATACTTAACATTCAAAGTTTCCTGAAAATGTTTATGAGAGAAAAATTCTTGTTTAAAAGTGTTTTCGATCACACTTTCTGTATGAGACTGCCCGAGGATGTTCAAACTTGAATCAAATTTTTAAAAAGCTTGCAGATTTTGTTTTTTATTCATTTAATCTGATAAACATCTGAAGCCTCTGATCAAGTTTGGTTTGAAAAGAAGTAATCACAGATTCAACTTAATTCATGATTACGAGTTGTTAAAGTTCCCCCCTCCAAAAAGAAACGAGGTAAAGCAAACAATCAAAATGTGCCATTTTGAAATTTTATTTAATTTACAAATTAACATTATTGACATCTCAGCCTTAGCACAGAGATAAATCATCATAACTTGAAATACAGTGAACAAACACAATGTTAACTTTTTTCAGCCAAGATTCGATTGACAGTAACTTCAAATGGGAACTTCCATTAGAAAAAATAAATTAAAAAACACTTCTAAAAAAATCTTTCTAAGAGTCAGTAAATAAATTTCAAACATACTCAAAGCAGAAACTTGAAGAGTTCTTCTTTAAAGATTATGTACTTAGGCTTGTTTTTAAAGTTCTGTGGAGCACTCAAGGTACGTAAAATTATTCAAGACACATAAGTAACTCAATATACCTTTTAAAGCAAGTTTCCATTGAGAGAATATGGCAGTTCATTTGTCCTCAACATAAGATGACCTTAGTTTAAATTGACTTATTATGGTGCACCATAAGATTTTGCACTTGGGAACGGATGTATAAATCTCATAATAGTTGCTCGATAATGAAAAATTTCCAAATGCAACACATTTGACATTTTAAAGTATGCAAGTGCCCACTTGGCAAGGTGAGATTTCTCCCGCAACATTTTTGTGGATGTGATATTCATTATCCTTCTTGTGTAACTAGTAGGATGGTTATGAACATGAGAAAAAATTGGGAGAAACTGAAGAAGACAAGTTTTTTCCAGCTATTTTACTAGTGCCTCAAAATCGCGGTAAATTACTTTACTTTCACGGTAATCCTGTAGAACCACAGATAGTATTTGGCTTACCAAATAATTTGCCCTGAACAACAAACAACTTTATTCAAATTCATCATAGCTAATATGTAGCCAGAACAGTAGCAAGTTTCAGTTTTGAAACTTCAACTTTAGATTATGTCGTAGCCAGGAAAAGAAAAGATAAACAAGGAAATGCATAAAGGTAGGTCCCAGAGAGAGATTGATTGAAAGTCCATCCATGCCATCATTTTTAAAGACGGGCAGAATGCGCTAAATCTTTGAACAAATGCAAAGTAAAGATGACAATACTGGAGAAAAAGAATAAAAAAAAAAGACGGAAAAAGAGCACAGAGATTGTTTCTCCTACACAATGAGCCCATCGCAAACAACAATCATTATGCCTCAAGATCGTACACAAAAAGCACTTCACGTTTTTTCAAACCAGCTGATTCTAGAGTTGTTGCTGCATCTTCTTCTATATTGAGAATTTTTTTTGGAAAATTTGTTGCAATTTCTAGGGAATCTGGTGAGTCCGGATGGCAGAATACAAAATGATAAATATCCTGAAACAAAATGAAGCAGATCGAACTTTTATATAAGCTGCTAAACTATTAAAAGAGAAAAATTAGATTTTGTACGAAATTCATTTTTGGATCTTATTGAGTTCATATACATTACTCTTCACAAGACAACAACTCCTGCGACAACATTTTATTGTAAATAAGTGCATTGCATTTTAGCAATTTATGCTTCAAAGATGTTGAGTTTATTATGAATACATTTATGAAAACATAATCAAAGGATTACTAACATGAAAAATTTGTGCTTTTTCTACATGATTTATGATAATGAGTCAGTCGCACTAGTTGCAAAATTGTGTTTAAATGGTTTAAGCGTGTAGATTAGGAGAAATTTTTAAGATCCGTCTAAACGCATTTCTACGTCCAATATTATTAGAGATTATTAGAGATATCTCTGATAAAAAACCACAGCATATGACATCATCCACCACAACGGTGCATACAGTGGTTTCTACCTCCTAAGATCCATCAATTAGTGATCTGTACTGGTTGCTCAACTTACAACATGGATAGAACAAAGGTGGAGGAAACTATGGTATGCATCATAGTGGACAATGGCATACTCCATGTTTTTTGGAGGGCGATATCTCCCTTGATAATGGCCGTGGAAACTTAGAGTTAGGACACGTCTCATGATTTTTTGCTGATCTATGCTCAACAACTGTTAAAACACAATTTTGTAACTAGCACTAATATTATTCGAACCACCAAGGATAGTTTCAAGTCAACCATAGTCCCAACTCAAAGGTGTGTTGAGATGTTCGAATTTCTAGTGATGTAGGTTAAAGAATCGAATTTCTAACAAACCTGTAAATCAAACCGCAGAAAGTGGCCTATCAAGCCCTTTCGCTTTTTAAAGAGAGACTAAAAAATTGTTATGAACACAGAAAAAAATGTTTGAAATACTCTTGCATTTCACAAGGATCGCAAAAACGCACTTTGAAAGGTGAAATATTTATTTCAAGTAAATACTTTGCTACCCCTTTTATAATGAGACACATTTATGCCAAAGAAGTCTACCTAGATTGAGGGTTTAAGAGAAACCCTATCTGTTTGAGAAGTAGACTGGATTGAAGTTGCACGGCATGTACAAATGCAAGGCCAAAGTAAGAAACCACGTATCTTCATTGCAGTATTTTAAAATTCCGCTCTTGTTTAACTTTTTTGAAGAAGAAAAAGCCAACTTCACAACTTAAAATATTCTGCTAACATAGAAGAATAATCAAGGTAGCCTCCGAGAAATTACATGGACTCGTTTTCCAAAGAGACAGAAAGTCTGCAAGGTCGCAAACAGAGATACATAGTTTCATGCTTTGAACGGCAAATTATTCCTCAAGCTACAGGTTAGGTACAGACAAAAACATTACAAAAATTAATCTCAGGTCATGGGTTTGAGTCTTTTCAATGGATCAGTTGCCCTGACCACAGAATCGTGTTTTGATGCTTGATTCCTGTAAATTAACTTAGAATAATAAGATCTGTCCAAACAGCAACTTTCCGTTCAATATTAACCGAGATATCGCGCTTTGGAAAATTCGGTACATGACGTCATCCACCACAGTAGTGACACCCTCGGTTTCTTCCACCTTGCTTTCATTTGAGTTCCACATTGAGTAATCATGTGTCTCCCAGACAAATGAAAGCAAGCAGGAAGAAACCAAAGGTGTCACTACCATGGTGGATGAAGTCATAAACCGAATGATTCAAAGCGCGATACATCAGTTAACATTGAACGTGAAGAGTTGATGTTTGGACAGATTCTATTATTTTTAACTAATTTACAAGAATCAAGCATCAAAATATGATTCTGAGACCAGCGCAACTGACTCATTGTGAAAAGGACTTCCATATTCATGCTTTGTGCAGTCATTATTTTAAGATGTTCCAAAAAATGTATGGTGACAAGTTTGAGAATTACCTTAAGGGTATGTGAAATAAGAAATCTGCGTTCAAGACGATCACCACTGGGCAATTTAAATACAATGCTAACAGCTTCAGGATGACTAGGAGCAGGTTCATCAGGCACTTGAGATCTTAGTTCCAACTTCTTCCGCTTTAACTCCTGAGAAATATTAAACCAAAGGAAATATAATCTCTCACAAGAGGAGGAAAAAGCAGTCACAGAATTCACATAAATCAATGTTATTTATAAATATGAACAACGATGATGACCACCCCTGCTAGAGACAATAAGAGCCTGATATTTTCAACACTTTTCCCGATAGCTCCTAATGAAAAACTGGATACAAAAATTTTGACAAAAAAGTTGAATTTGCCACTTAACAATTTTTTCAATTAAGGCAATGATCTAAAATTCTGTGACTGCGAGTCCTAATTTTTTTCAACTCCAAGATTTTTCCAGGTTTTCAAAATTTGTCACCAATTCTTTCTTTACCGTAGCTTGTTAGTTGCTTGGCAGAATTCTCATACGAGTCGGTATACATCAATTTAAGCTTGGTTCCTCTCTCCAGTAATTTTGATGGACCTGACTGATCGAGAATTACGAAGTTATTTTGTGTGATTTAATCTAGCGCTTTCTTTAATAAACAGGGGGTAACCGACTGATAAGACACACAATATATCTGTTCATTTTTTTTAGAGAAAATTCAATTTATTTAATTTTGAATCAAAGCAAAATTGACGTATAAATCATTTTAATTAATATTTTAACACTGAAGATGTCCATCATAATGGGAATATACCGGAATCTTGCCAAATAATTGCAACACTCATTGAGGTTAGCTCTTCTGGTAAACGTTGCCCAGATGAGACTTCAAACGTTATAAAAAGAGACGGACGGTCAAACTCTCAAAATACACTCTTTATTAGCATAAAAATAGACTGAAAAATTTTCCTTGAAATATCATAATCTTTGATGAGGTAAATAAAAATTGAACACTCACTTCTCTGCGACACCTTTCTTCTTCCTCTAGTTGTCTTTGATGCCTTTCTTCTTCTTCTTTCCTTTGACTTTCCCTCCGACGCTGGCGTTCTTTCTCTTGATCTGCACGTAATGATTCAAGGAACGCTTCATCTTGTTGCGCTCGAAGAGTTTGATTAAAGCTACGTTCCATTCTAGGGGAGGAAAGAATACAATTGATGTTAAAAAATTGCCTGATATTTTATTGGAACTTTTAAACAAATCCACAGTTAAAAGAAGAAAAGAACATCACTCTCCGAATAATAAACTGACTCCACCTGTTCAAGAGAAAGAACAATCCGAACAGGTCAGGCACTGCGCATCTTTTTGAGATTCATCTCCCAACCTGACCATAGTGCCCATGATATAGAATTGCCTAATTTCAAAATGATCCCATCAGAAATACAGGGCATTTAAACTTCCCACTGTCACTGCACGGTGGGCAGGTTTGTCACAGTACATAAAAACTTAATTTCCCTGACATTTTTTGGTTTACCTGATACATTTTGGTAAAATTTTTTGACAATTAACGCTATGCCAAATGATTAAAAAGACATACGAGGGTCATCCAAAAAGTAAGGTTCCCTACCTTGTATCTTCCGAACGAATGAAGATAAATCAAATCGGTAAAAACGTACATATTAGGCATACTCTAAGCTTTAAAACAAGCTCAAGTTTTTGAAAATTGGTTGAGAATTTTGCGAGAAACCTCAATTTTACTGAGACGACCTCCCGTCGTCGCGTGCCCACCTCCGAGGTCAGGATGCGCGAGGAGTCCCTTACTTCAGACTTGGCTTATCGCCTCTAAACATCAAATCGAAAAGGAATTTAAAAGATTTTATCAAATAGGCCTTACCTTACTTTTTGAGATAGTCTCCGCATCTTTTTTGACATTTCTGGTATCATTACAGCAGCTCTTTCATGCCTTCCGCGTAAAAGGTCTCGTCTTGGCTCCAAAACCAGTCATTGCCAGCAATCCGCACCTCTAAATCGGTTGGAAATCGTTTTCCATAGTGGGAGTTTTTCATCTCAGGAATAGATAAAAGTCACCTGAGGCTAAATTAAGAGAGTACGGAGGATTGGGGACAAATTTTACCACGGTAAGCAACTGATTTGGAAGTGCAGATCGCTGGCAATGATTGGTTTTGGAGCCAAGACGAGACCTTTTACGCGGAAAGCATGAAAGAGCTGCTGTAATGATACCAGAAATGTCAAAAAAGATGCGAAGACTATCTCATAAGGTAAGGTAAGGCCTACTTGATAAAATCTTTTGAATTCCTTTTCGATTTGATGTTTAGAGGCGATAAGCCGAGTCTGAAGTAAGGGACTCTTCGCGCATCCTGACCTCGGAGGTGGGCACGCGACGACGGGAGGTCATCTCAGTAAAATTGAGTTTACTCGCGAAGTCCTCGACCGATTTTCAAAAACTTGAGCTTGTTTTAAAACTTAGAGTATGCTTAATAAGTACGTTTTTACCGATTTGATTTATCTTTATTCGTTCGGAAGATACAAGGTAGGGAACCTTACTTTTTGGATGACCCTCGTAATTTGAAATAATTTTCAGGCGAAATTTGTCATTTGAAATGTCAAACCCATTCTAGAGATCAAATTTAGATAACTTAGCAAGTTTTCTCTGACACTTTTGTCCTTTCCCTTAACATATCCAAGTTTTCCTCACTATGAAAACCCTAAGTGTGGTCTCAAAGCTTATCCAAGAAAATAACTGACCTGTAGGGATTGGTCTTCATCATGAACCTGTCAAAGGTTTGAAATCAAGAAGTTTGCTTTGAAATTGAGTCTCATTGGTGTTTGAACTGAATAAATTCCTCATATTTTCTTTTTTAGGGACATCAGAATAGGTTATATGGCAGGAAATGAAAAAAAAAGTAATACCTTATTTCTAAGTAAGTTTGCAAAAATAAAACCTTGCAAAGACACAAGATTATTCAAAAACAGAACTTTTTGCCTATTCTCAAACCCTCCCTCATATATTTAGCTATTCCTCAGCAAACTTTCCACTCTTTTTTGTCTGAAAATCTCCGCCTTTAAGTTTATTTTTTGAGAAAAAATTGACACCATTCCTTGCAATTTTTGCAGAATTTTCTTTGCACATAGAAGAAAAATCACGGCAGTTTTAAAGTATTGCTGTTGAGTAGTTTTCCGTTTAAAAAATAAAGTATGACAGGAAGTCTACGATGTCGCAACCCCAGTTATTTGATTGCCGACTTACACCGTCGATATGTATTGTGACACAATGTACACTGAAATTTGATACCTCAAGTTATTCACAAGCTAAACCATTACTGATAACACTACTCCAAGAAAGGGAAATTTTTCAAGTGTTGAAATCTTCAGAAAAGGGCATAACTTATTCTAAGGAACAACATACAAATATTTTAAGAGGATCTAAAGAAAGGCAAAACCCGTTTTTTTGAGTGACCTACTTTCTCTTCATCCAATGAATAGTTCAAAATTAAATTCTACTATCCTCATACCTGTCGGCTCTCTCAGCAACTAAACATGCCTCATTAGCAGATACTATAGATTGAAGTTGTCGAATGAGCTCGTCTGATTCCATTGGCCCTTCTAGTCTGAAAAATACAAATTTATCAAAATAAAAGCAAAATAGACAAATGAAGGTTACACCGAAAAAGAACAAACGTCTACTATTATGTATCCATGACCATTTCTATCAATTTTTCTGCACTCTGAGCTGATATTCTGTGAAAATTTAGAGCGGTAACGTTCATTTTGTTTCCCTTTAAAAAAAATCAAACAAAAGCAAAGAGTCTGAAACTGTCCGATCTAGATACAGGCTTTGTAACTTTCACCATCATGAGGCTCTTTCCAAGATGTCCAATGTAGATAGCAAAAAAAGAAGAAGAAGGAAAAATGCATCTAGTACATATGCTTTTAATTGCATCAAATTAAGGTCTCTTAGCTCCTCTTTTTGTAGAGCAAGCTCATTATCTTTAAATTCATCAGAAGAACCATTCTTATGTTGATGTCTTCAACTGAGTTCTGAAGAATAAATAAATCCAGCAAACTCACAACATACCTTCCTATGAGGGTCATTTTCGAGTCTCGAAGCATGATAACAGCAATGTAGGGGTAAGTGCTCCCTTGGAGGGCATGACAAACACGATAACCCTCCCCGGAAGACACATTCACTGCCCAGAACAACATGTTGCTATGATTTATGTAGGAAATTACATCTTCATTTGACAAAGTTGTCCTAAAATAAAGAAAAAAACATTAATATCATTGCAAATAACACAAATTTCAATAAAAAACATATGAACTGGAAAGAAAGAGGATATCTTGAATGTTTTAATACAAGTCTGACAATCGAACGGTTCTTTTCTCTAATGTATTAAGAATATACTTAACCATGCACAGGAGAGGGACCTTGAAGCTGAAAGACTTCAAATTAAGATACACCTTAGCTTGGAAGAATAATTTGAGGGCATTTAGCTTGAAAAACGCCTAAAAATATCAAAATAAATCAAAGTTACCACAGCTTGAAGTTAGAAGTCCTAAAATATAATTTTGCGAAGAAACTTGCAGCATTTCAATCTGTGTGATAGGAACTTAGGATAAAAATTGTTAAATAAAAAAGGATTTTTGTGCCCTCTATGGTCACACAAATAAACTAGACTTCTTGCAACTTGATGAGGACTACAGATTTCACGAACAGCCTGTAAGAAAGGAAAACACCACTTACCTGCAAAACGTGTTACAATCTGCATTGTTATCTGAGTGCAGGTAGACAATGAGAAAACGGAGCTCTTGTTTTGCATCTGACAGTGCTTGACTATAAGTACCTTGATAGAAGACAGGATGACTTTGCCCAAATGTTTTTTCAAAATAGTTGATGAAGCGCATAACGTCACCTAATGGATCAGTTACCTCTGAAAGAACAAATAATAAATAGAATTATTTCAAGAATAAATTCTAGCACTACGTAAAACCAATCATACGGAACATTCTCTTGTGGCTGAGAACGGCGTTAAATGGTAAAATGTTGCCTTGCTTTTCATGTCATGATTTATCTGTATCACTTCATTATATAATATAGTAACTATATAGTTACTCATTTTACCTTAAGTCTTTAATTCATGGTAAAAACATAGCATACATACAATTTTGACTTGCCATTGTTTTGGAAGATTCTTCCAAGTTGAAATCACAACAACAAAGACAAAGAGAAAAAATAAGAAAAGACTGCCCGTTCTTGGGCAAAAAGTTATAAGTCTCTTGAATCCAGCCAAGCTGTGAACTAAGAGGGGAGTTTGCTTACGTTTTCTAGGATCAGTCCAAAAGAGACTCAGGATAAAATTCGTCAACGAAAGAAGTTTGTCGAAACATAAGTTATACAGGTGGGATATGATGGCTCCAAAAGGGCCACCCCACCTCGCAGGTGAGTTTGAAGGAGGAGAGAAGAAAACATGCTGTCTGCTTGGATCATTGATGACTGCAGGCGGTCCAGAATCTGATGCAAATACCTGGATAGAAGAAAATAGTAAGAGTTAATTCACCATTCAAATAAGATCACTTGCTTATTTTCTCACCTTTCACAGGATGAATCTGGTTAGTTGCAATGGAAAAAAACATACATATGAAATAAATTGCTTTTGCATGATCCAAAGCAGGCAATTGGGACACGTCAGACCAGAAAAAGTGAAGGAGTAACAAGCTCATTCACACCTGGTATCAGGCAACTTAGCATATGAATGAAAAAAAAAAAAAATTAGTAAAAAATATGTAACTGAGCGAATGAACACAGAATTTATTGACCCAGGGGACCATTTAGCTTGAGAAACAGCTAGAGCAGAGAATATGCAGGATGGGAGATCGTTTCCTAAGTCTTCAAGCAAGATTTGTCATCTTTTGACCTAAGTAGAAACTGAGGAGGTGAAAAATGGAAGGGCTACTTCTGCAGCTTACAAAATAATCATGCTAAAAAAGATATGCGCGGGTCAATTAAACCTGTCTTCATTGGCATCGAGCATTTCAGAGCTGAGATTAGGACAGACAGATCTCTACGTACGGAATGTTTCTGTCTCTTGTAAAAAGGGCTTGAAAATTCACCAAATTTACTTCTTGGCCAACCCTTCAAAAACTTTCGTAGAAACATTTCAGAGTGAAAGAAAAAAATTAACAACCTTGAAAACATTGAACTGCTTTTCTATCCATTGGTATCTGAATAGTTTCACATGGAGGCTCTTGAAGGGTTAAAGCAGTAAAATAAATCAACCCGTTTATGCCAAAAAGCCTTTCAGCCGTGGTAATTCTTATACCGATGGATTGATTCCTCTTTCATACATGGAAAACATCATCATCTACTTGAAATGCAGTATCTCAAAAGCACCTGAGCAATACGTTTCAGTGGTAAAAAAAGAATATTGATGAAGCAAACTTACAGTTGGTCTGCCTTCTCTAATGTTCAATTGATCTTGGACGGCTGACTCTAGGTTCCAGCCATGTCTTATTAACACATCTCTACAGACAGTGACGTTTTCAATACCGGTTAGATCCTGAAATATTCAGAAATAAAATTAAATTAGTGGAATTCACAAAATGGAGTTAGATTAAGAGAAAAAAAAAATTTGAGCTACGTCCCTCATCAACGCAACATATGGAAGACTGCACAATACCAATTCCCCATACCCGGCCATTGCTCTTTGGTTCTGTCCTGTCTTCCCAAAAATGCAAGGAATCCTGTAGAAATAACGTGAGAAAAGCATTTTTTACTCTTCAGGAAGTGGATTTACACAGGGTATAAAATTCATCACCACAGTTCTAGTCACGATAGGCCGTATTCACTAAATTTATTTGGCTGAATCTACTTAGTAATCAATTGAAAAAGAAATATTCAACGCTGAAGATGGAGCCACATACGGGAGGAACAATGCAAACCTTCTTGTATGTACATTGGAGAGGGGTGAAGAGGCCTTCGGAAGACGCACTCACATGCATGATGTGGGGAGTTGGTATTGGACAGCAATGTGGTACCCATTTACTCAAAGTATTTCCCTCCTTGACGGCACGAGAGTCTACTTTCTCGAGCGACCAAATTATTTCCTCATACGACAAAATGATTTTCAGTGTTCCTGTTTCCATAATACTCAGAGAAATGGGGAAATGTTACAGTTGAGGTTTTGAAAACTTCTTATCACTTTACAAAGTAAATAAAGATAGGCTATTTTGGCCACTTGGATGATTTTCATAAATAGGGACTTATGCCAGGAACGCATGATGAATGCAGAATTAATGAGACTTGTACCTCACAGCAATAGTGCTTTGAATAGGGGGTGATCGAAATTTACCATTCTCCAATAATTTCTAGCAGGAAGGATCTCGCTAGTGATTAGGGGCGAGGGTTAGTATGGTGATTCAATACATTCATTCTTGATGAAAGTCACGGATCGGAACTAGGACATAGAATGCCAGCAGTGCCGTTATTCAATGTTCTTGTAAACCTGTAGCAATAGGGTGATAAAGGTTTTAGATATACGAGCTCCACTGTAAGCTGATGTGGAGGCCAACTGTGTTGATAGTCTAAAGACCACATTGAAATGGAAATTCAATCTAGATATCAGCCAGACCATAAATGATTGAAAAAACCTCCTTACCTGAAACTGTAAAACCTTCTCAGTCTGATCTGAAGACAAACTCATGTCCAGATCATCCATTTTTGAAAAGTTATGATGGAGAGAAAGTTTGCAGATATATCATCACAAAACGGGAGAACAATAGCGTGAAAGAGAGGTCAGTGAGACTTGAAGATGCAAAATTTCGTCCATGCACAAGTAACGGGGAACAAAGGACCAAACACGGCGGAAAGATTACTCAAATTAAAGTGGAAACGAAAATAAACTTGAATGATTTCACAATGCTGAACTGAAAACAGTAACAGTGAACGAAAAAGTGAACTAAGTGAAGACAAATAAAATAATGACAGATAAGTCTTTCTATCTTTTATTACACAGGTTAGTAACTACGAGGAAGATAAACTCTATCCGTTTTGTTGACACTATTTACATACGCTTTCAGCGCTAAAGTTGTGCATAGGAGAGATTGAGAACTACAATCATCGAATTCAGGCACAAGTAAAAAAAGAAATTACAAAAAACGTGAGGGCGGAAGATGAAATTAAAACAAACTAAAATAAAGCTTGTAAATTTTTTAAGGTTTGAGACTTTTAATAATTGCAATAAGCTCACGAAATTCCAATCATAGAGGAATATGCATATGTACATCGACACTAGCGCTCCGTGCGTTCTTGTAAGTAATTCCTATAAACCTGAGGCACCAGAGTGGCATTTCTTGTAAAGCTAACTCATACATTCATTTGGTTATATTTTTGGTTGATTTGGCTATTATTTTCGTTCCGCGTTCGAGCTTTATCAAATGAAGTGGTGAAGAGCAGAGCATGAGAATTATTTTTTTTATCTTTCGACCGTTTACTGCACTTGTCTCAATGTCAACTGCTGCACTGCTGGACAGCTAACTCGTGACTAACTTTTGAGTTTTCCAACTTGTTGAAACACACGATTTTTCAGTCGGTACGTGCGGTTTTTACTATCTTCGAAATTAGCATCGCGTGACACTCGTGAGTCATTGAAGTCCAACAATCCAACATACTGAATGACTATTATCAACAGCATCAAACCTATCCTGATTCAGCTTTACTTAAATAAATTCTGAGGTGAGATACAAATATTCTTTTCATTTTTGAACTCTTCAATCAGCATACTTTAACCGCATTGCAGTCAGAAAGTTGGAATCGCATCAAATTTTTCCAGTATTTGTGTAAAAGCTCGCCTCAACTCCTTTAAATTGATCTGACTCATCGATGTCTAGAAAGTAAATTCGGTGTTGTTTATCTTTGCTGCCGCAGACACTGTGATACTTTCAAATCTATCACGAAGAGACATGTTTGAGGCTGGGAGATGACTTTTTGCGATCAAAAGGTCATAAGTTTTGCATCGTTCATCATAAGTTGTTGTACCATGCTTCATGAAAGCTATTTTCTTCCCGTAGCTTTTTAAGATCTGGTGTATACTCTGTTTTCCTATGAATCATAACTAATCTTTTTACAACCGCGCCCCAATCTTGGTGTAATTTAACAGGATTTGAATATGTTTGTAGTATCAGTCTGTAAAGCTCTGAGAGCTGTTTCATTAAGAGCTTTCAAGAGCCGCCTGAATGTGCTGGAGGAATATGTAAAGTAAGTTCATCACAGTGAGCAAGTTTGAATATTTCATGTGACCATTATCTAGTCAACAGTCATGGACATATGGATGGGTATGGTAGCTGTCATAAAGCGAGTTGGGCTTAGAATTTGAGTTGAGGCACTAGAGTTCGACACTAAAATAGCTGAGAGTTTGTGGGAGAGCAATGATTGTGGGAGAGCAATAAATAATTGAAGATTTGATTTTGACGCACGAATGAAATATATTGAAAAGAAACTTAGAATGAAACACGGTTATAGTACAATTCACACAGTGTATGTATGGGTCTGATTACTGAGATGTTGAGATGTGACCCGGAGAGGTAAACGTAGAGAGACAGAGCGTGGGTCTACGAGATGTTAAGGGACAGACAGACCTCGATTTTTGGGCAGCACAAGCTTTTATAGACTTGCTGACGTCACAGGTGGTGAGACAACAAGTCTACACGCCATTGGCTGGCTATAATCTATGTAGGTATCAGCTGCAAGTCTGGTAATTATAATAATGGGACATTATACGAGATGACTGGGAGATTGGACTGAAAAATGAGGAAAAATGAACGAATCCAGCCATCTGAGATGAATTGGAGAAATATTAAAGAAAATTTAGAAGTTTAAAAAAAAGGCAAGTTGCAGGGATTTGGATACCTGTGACAGTAGCCTTATGGAGTTTGATCTCTGGCCAACCAGAATCTGCTTATC
The DNA here is from genome assembly GCF_918797505.1 of Bemisia tabaci. Classification (NCBI taxonomy): domain Eukaryota; kingdom Metazoa; phylum Arthropoda; class Insecta; order Hemiptera; family Aleyrodidae; genus Bemisia; species Bemisia tabaci. The sequence continues at coordinate 56,053,130 of NC_092794.1, forward strand.
AGCAGGTTAGCTCTGTTTTATTCTGCTTTTACCTAACATTCATTAATGACTTGTATGCAGGGCCATGTCAAAGAACTGATCGCGCCGAACCTTCAGAGCCATGGTCTGGATATTTAGGTAGGGTGAGCTGCTTTGAAATGCATTTGCTTACCTGACAATGCAAGCTGTGCGAATATTGGTGCCAGTAGCTTTAAATCGACCTATCTTAAAACTGACCTTACCATTAAAATCCATCTATGTTTTACCTAATAACCTCAACAAATTCTGAAACAGACTTTTGTTTTCTTATGTCAATACCTAGAAATTCACCCTCAGGATTCAGGAGAAATATTTTCCCACCACAACATGTCGGCCTCCTATGGTGTAGTGGGTCGGCCTCCTATGGTGTAGTGGGTTGGCCTCCTATGGTGTAGTGTTTGTAGCGCTTGCTCTATGATCGGGAGGTCCCAGGTTCGATTCCCGGCCAGGCGACCCGAGTTTGATGGTCTCAAGCAATGGTTGCCTGGGACTGGTTCAGTAGGGACTGAGGGGGGATGGGACTTAAAGCGTGGGATTAGCCCTTGTGGGCTATTTGAAGTAGGAAAAAAAAGAAAAAAAAAAAAAAAAAAAAAAAAAAAAAAAAAAAAAAGCATATATTGCTCATAGTCCATGTTATCAAAAGTGGCGGATGAGAGGTGGAGTCCGAGATTGGCATAGTGTATTGGTTAGAGGTTGAAAGGTAGGGGCATTGGCTCATTCATAGAACTGGGGTTAGTCAAAGCCATTCAACTTAACAATAGCCGAAGCCCACCCGACCCTACCCCTCATTAGCGTTTTTCAAGGGGTGGGCTTTGAGCTTTTGAAATTCTTTAATTTTTTCAAAAAATGAGGAAAGTTTAGTCTACCGATAGGCGCTGCATTCCAAATCTCTTTTTGTTGTTTTGTGCTATTTCTCAGCTTCTGTCCCCATCAAAGTCGTAAAATGTCCTAGATTGCCTCCTGACACTCTTGAGACCTCATAAAATCCACTTGCAGTTTCATTGAGTGGTTCACATTTTCATTTTCCAGGAAGAGCTGACAGGCTTGAGCTGTACTAAATTTTTGTGAACATGTATTTGATTTTTTGTCAACACCCCACATAGGGGTTTATGCAAAAACTTTACACCGGCTTCCTTTTAATATTTCATTATTGATTCGTTTTTTTATGAACTCGTTCCTCTGGTACTCCGATTCGATAATCTTGAGGCGATCAGTAATGTTAGGCATATTTTCAACAAGCTTTAAGTCCTGCCGCACCGGGCCTTAAATGAACTGTGGGTTGATGTACATTTCTGACAAAACTTTTTTTCTAACACTTCTGGAAGAAAAATACACGTGTAATAAAAACACGTGTAATACACGTGTACACGTAAAAAATTCACGTGTTGAGATGCGCGCTCGAATTTTTCCCGAAGTGACCATGAAACGACTTTCCCGCGTTCGTCGTTCTTAGATTAGAGATGGCAGGGGCCGTAACCCACATTTTAGGACGATATCGACGGTATATTTTTAAAAAATTTAAGCGTCATTCGAAAAATTGATCACGTCACGATGAAAATCAGTAATAGTTTACTTCATTTGCACAATTGGCAACCATGCCTTTAAGCTACGGTGCCAGAGCAACCAGCAAAGCGCCCTCAGTTAGTGTCGCATACGACGAAGACGAACACTTACTTACTAACTCCTGGATGCAACTATTCGGGCTCCATGGATATCCGTGTTGCATACGCACGAAAGTGAAGGCGTTTTGACTGTCCAGGCACTCGCCAACTTCACCCGCGGCGCCAAAGGTGGGCCTTGTTACGAGGATTCAATACGGCGGTGCGCTTCCAATTCTTCGTTTATACTAAAAAGATATCTCCGAGACACGAATTGTTACATACAGGCGTAGAATGTGAGTATCTTTTGTGCTTCAGTTTTGACATCGCTACGTGCAGCAACTTTTCATGTCTAACAGATGTCCTCGAAGTATAATTGAAAAATTGAAGGCAATCTGTCATGCAGTTAAACCCGCCATACAAGGAAATCAGCCCGTCAGAGAGGTTGGGCATGAGCTTTTCGACTGATACTGAAAATTTTGATGTTAATTATTCATATTATACAACATTTTGCAGGGCCGGATTTAGGGGGTGGCCACATGGGCCGCGGCCCTTGGCGGCAAATTATGGGGGCGGCAAATTTTGCCATTTTTAAAAATATATTTTTAATAAAAAAATCGGATTCGGAAGAGAAAAGGCGACAAAATCTCTCATCTCCTGAGAGTATAGTAATTTCTAATTTTGTCGTCTTTCGGCGATACAAGAGACAGCACCTTTAATTAGTCGAGTTAAGAGAGAAACCAAACACGCAATTTGGCCTGGAGCGGCGCGGTGCAGAGAGCGATGATGATGAGGACTTGAGAAGAAAAGGAGAAGCCCTCGCCCTCGGCGCGCGGCGGTCGGCATGTAACACATATTAGCGCCTACAAGACTGCATGAATACTTCACGCATTGCGTCAGACACAGTGCGGTCAGCGTTGTCTCTGGGTCAGCGCGAAACGCATAGCGCCTACAAGACTGCATGAATACTTCACGCATTGCGTCAAACACAGTGCGGTCAGCGTTGTCTCTGGGTCAGCGCGAAACGCATAGCGCCTACAAGACTGCATGAATACTTCACGCATTGCGTCAAACACACTGCGGTCAGCAGCGGTCAACGTGAAACGCCTAGTCCCGCAAGACTGAAGGAATACTTTACGCTCTGTGCCAAACACTGTGCGGTCAGCGCGGCGGCGGAAGTTGAAATTATTAAACCACGTTTATGTTTATTCCATCTTAATTTTTTCGTTCATTTCTTGTTAATGGGAGGCCTTGTCCACACAGAGATACGTTTACGGAACCTAACTTTCGTACAAAGTTCCGTGAAATTTTGCTAGTGTTGACACTGCTTTCACAAAATGTGTGCCCAACACGAGTAAACGCGTCTTATGCACCCCCTCCCCCCTCCGGTACGTTCTCACGATGGTTCTCATTGATGTTTCAAAACGAATGAGAAGGGGGCGTCAAAATACAGGGTGTTTCAGACCACCCGTACCAGGCCTTTTTCTCGGTTGGTTTAGGTCGTACGAAGTCGGAGACTGCGGGGTTGAATAGGGAATTGACCCCAAGGAATCCGAATTTTGTGGTCCCGAAACCCCCCCACCTCCCCTTGGGGGGTAAAGGGGGGGTCACGATGCTAAAAGTCACGGTTCCCGACCGAATTGCGGATCGATCGCATCAGAATTGAAAAGCACGGAAAATTTCACGTGGAATTGACCCCTAAAAATCCAAAATCGGACCATCCAAGGCCAATAAATGATCCCCTAAAGAGGGGGACAGTACCCCCCTCCATAATTTCTCTTTGGTCTCAAAATTGACGTAAATTCTCCAGAAAAGGACGGTTGCCCTGGTAATCGACCTCGAGAAATCCAAATTTCATGGTCCCGAAGCTTCTCCAGTCCCCCTTGGGGGGTAAACGGGGGGGGGCCCAATTTTAAAAATCGGGGCTCCTTTCCGAATCGCAAATTGATTGCATCCAAATTGAGGAGCAGAACACATTTACATCTTAAGTGACTCCTAAGAGTTCTAATAGACCCCCTGAACGGCAGAAAGTAACCCCCTCAGGAAGGGGGCCTCGCCCCCGCCAAAAATTTCTCAGGATTCCTCTTTGGTCGCAAAATTGACTTCGATTCTCCAGAAAAAGACAGTTTCCCATGTAATCGACCCCGAGGACTCTAAATTTCATGTTCCCTGAGCTTCTTGGGGTCGATTACATGGGAGACCGTCTTTTTCTGGAGAATCGAAGTCAATTTTGCGACCAAAGAGAAATCTTGAGAAATTTTAGGCGGGGACGAAGCCCCCCTCCTCAGGGAGTTGCTTTCTGCCGTTCAGGGGGTCTATTAAAACTCTTAGGAGTCACTTAAGATGTAAATGTGTTCTGCTCCTCAATTTGGATGCAATCAATTTGCGATTCGGAAAGGAGCCCCGATTTTTAAAATTGGGCCCCCCCGTTTACTCCCCAAGGGGGGCTAGAGGAGCTTCGGGACCATGAAATTTGGATTTCTCGAGGTCGATAACCTGGGAAACCGTCTTTTTCTGGAGAATTTACGTCAATTTTGAGACCAAAGAGAAATTATGGAGGGGGGTACTGTCCCCCTCTTTAGGGGATCATTTATTGGCCTTGGATGGTCCGATTTTGGATTTTTAGGGGTCAATTCCACGTGAAATTTTCCGTGCTTTTCAATTCTGATGCGATCGATCCGCAATTCGGTCGGGAACCGTGACTTTTAGCATCGTGACCCCCCCCCCCCCTTTACCCCCCAAGGGGAGGTGGGGGGGTTTCGGGACCACAAAATTCGGATTCCTTGGGGTCAATGCCCTATTCAACCCCGCAGTCTCCGACTTCGTACGACCTAAACCAACCGAGAAAAAGGCCTGGTACGGGTGGTCTGAAACACCCTGCACAGGCGGCCCATGCGGTCATGTCAAGGAGAAACGCCGTATGAGCCTTCAGGCGTTGCCAAATTTCTCTTGGCAAATCTTTCATTTTCAGGAAATTTTTTGAATATTTGTCTACCAATTTCTCAAATATTTTTGTTTGTAGTTTGATCTGAAACTTTTGAAAATTTCGAGGAAAAATATTCATAATTTTCTTCAAAAATGAACATTTTATCGAAGGACTTGTGGCAATTCTCGAATGTTCGTACGGCGTCCTTCCTTAGCACGGCAGCATGGGGCTTATGAAGGCTTCATTAAATTCTGATACATGGTAAAGTACTTATTGCTAGTGCATTGGAATGTTATGTATGTTGCCTATCTACTAATTGAAGGGGCTCTTCGTATTGCTTGCAATGATATCGAAAGTTGGTTGCAATCTTTCTTCGCTTTATTTTCCTTTTATTGATAATCCATGAAGAAGGATCCTTTTTATTGTATTAAACTCAAGGTTCTACAAGTCCGCAAATAGTACTGGTTTTTCAAGGGGGGTCCGGAAGTATTGAAAAAGTGCGGTCATTTTTGTCTCAATTTAATCGAGAAATTCAAATTATTGAAATTTCGTCGAATGGAGGTACTGAAAAAGTAGGTCCTGACTGTAGGTGAGGTGGTGAGAAGGTTCTGACTTTTTTTTTGGAATGTACTGAAAAAGTACTGTAAAAGTACGGATTTTTGGTCAGCCTGTTTTTGTAGACACCCTAAAACTGCAACTTCATCTCAATTTTTTCGTTGCACTCTAACTGTCAGTGATGCTATCATTTCAGTTTCGTCCAAAAGTGAACCTGCGCCCTTTTTGATCCCACAGGTATACTTCATTCCTCTGAAGACTTTCACGCGAAGCAATAAAATTTTCTCGTGCGAATTCCCCGTCGTCGGCGAGTCCAGTCCACACTCGAGTGAAGGTAAACGCCAGCCGTGGGCCTTAATTGCGCCGTGCTGAGTATGTGCCGCGCCGCGGTGCTCAATACGGTAATAATGAGTTGTTCATGGCCTAAGAAGCTTCTTAGGCCACGAAGCGTTGTTGTTAGCTAATCCATGCGGACCGCGCCATCAGTGGCGTGGCGTGAATTGCGATATATCGGTTGTTATGCCGTTCGAACCTATTGTGAAGAATCGATTATTAAGGTGTTCCTGTTTATCGATCCTTTTCCATAGGTTTAAACGGCATAGCAATCGATATATCGCAAAGCGCGCCACGCCACTGCGCGCGATGTGGCGGTGAGCGGGAACCCCATGGTGGGGGAAGCGGGGCTTATGAAATAGAAAGTATCTCTGTTTTGGATCGCGCAACGTAAGGTCTCAGTCCTCAGTGCAAGCTGGACGTCAAAATCCGAGCCGTCAAACGCAGCGCGATCGCCACAGAATTTTCAGTAACGAGAACTAAAACGGTGAGTAAGTCGCAGTCTCGATGATCGTAAAAACAAATAACTGATCCTTTTCAAAATGCGGTCGATTTTCTGTGTGTCATTAGCTATCTGGCTGGAATGGAATGTCTATCTGCGGGAGATTTCCACTACCTAGGTTTATGTCGTAGGTTTCCGATGCGTTTTTCCTGAAACTTGGGTTTGTAAACCACATTTCGACCTAATCAATGTGTTATCTCCTCGCGTGGACGACGGCTACGAGGGAATTCTGACTCCGAACGGAGCTCTCGCGGTAATGTGAATGTGTCAGCCTTGCTGTCAGACGACTTGTTGTGATTGTTATATTAATTTAGTGTACGTACATATTGTGACGTCGACTCGACTTTTCTTTACAATTTTTGTGTTATCGCGAGATTTATTTACTTCTAAGGAAATTGGTATCAGCGTAAACGCTAACGAATTTACACCATTCCTGTCCTGAAGTGTTGTCCGATTTTACTTCCTTAAACGAGTAGGTACTTTTTTCAAATTTGAGAATCTCGGAAAGTTCCTACATTTTCTCTGCAAAGTAATGGAGAATTTGCAAGGGTCTGAAATTTGATGAATTTCCTGTTTAAGTGGAATCCTCTGAGTGAACTGAACACGAAGATACCCTTGATTCATAAATTGAGCAATTATTAGAGGAGATATGACAAAATAACCGATTCCGCTAAAATACATGTGTTTAAATGGGAAATGCCGCCAGATGACGTCACAAGGCGGCACATTTTCTCACTTTTAAATCAATTTTTCTCCAATTTCCCATGTCAGAAAAAAATTATGAAAAATATTGCGAACTCAGCTCATTAGGCACTTTCAGATGAAGCAATAAAAAAATTGCGTGCAAATTCTCCTTTTTTTTCTTTTTTTTTTTCTAAAGAATCCTTAAAGTAGTAGGGCGCGTTTGCCTTGAGATGCATTGACTTCATGAGTAACGGAATCTTCAAATGCATGCATTTCAGCCGATTTGAAACGCTCATTTTTCAGCTCACTGAATACAGCCGCTGCATCTCAAGGCGAACTTGTCACGTTCTAATTAGAATTCCAAGAATTGTCAATAGACGCGGTATCCCATTCATTGATTATAAGGAAGATGTCTTTTTATATATATTATTTAATTTGAGGTTTCCTGCTTTTAAAGTTGTATTTCTCACAATTTCCTCACCTACCCTCCCGTAAGTTTCTTCGATTACTTCGATATTACTGTTTATTTTGATACGTGAAAATCGCAATTGCCAACTTCTGTTATGTATACAGTGGTTTCCTCCTCTTATTCCTTTCCATGTCCTGCCCCCTTTGTCTCTCGAAGTTTCTTATTGTTAGTGGAATCGTCAAAAAAAAACTATGTGTAAATTTTCACTCTTGTCTTACCTCAAATTATACAATCATGAGAGAAAAACGCGAAACGCTTGAGGCGCGAAGTACATCGGGGGTTGAACCGCGCGGTGATCAGATCAGGGGGCGTACCCCCTACTTCGAAAGATGAATAAATAAAATAGCGGAGTGAATGTATAGCCCTTAAGCATCCTAAATTCGTTATAAAAATGTACATGAGTTCGCGTTCTAGACAATCAAACCTTAATTGGTCTGAGTAACGTGAATGGAACTTAACTTCCGATGACAGCCTGTGTAAAGCTCAAAATTCGAGAAATCTAAGTCTAAGCATCACCTGCGGGTCAATTGTTGAATCGTTATCGAATTAGTTTGATCGATAACTCCCTATATTCAAAATGCTGTATATCGATCAAGGTCTTTCGATAACTATTCAATAATCAACGCGTTGCACACGTCGCTACCTTTCGTCGAAATCTCGACTTAAGTGTGCAGTAAGCTTTTTGATTGACTGCTCGAGCTCGGAAGCTAAGCCCCTTTCTCACCAAGAATGCGACCACTGACATCCAGCAAAATTCACTTGCTTCGACGAATAGTGCACTGTCTCACGGAAAACAGTTCAATACCTACTCCGTCGATTGTTATGAATTGAATTTTTTTCGCGGTCGTTTCTCGAATGGTCTGACGAAATGTACCATATTTGTCATCACAATGATACAGTAAGTAGTGCGGTACGAAAACAATGGCTTACGAACAAGTACGTAAATTCGACGCCTACCTGACACAAGGGCGTAACTACACTCTGCAATGAACCCTGTCTTCCATACATTTCAATGCTTTTCCGGGCTCATCTCAGTGTGTAGTTACGCCCTCATGTCAGCCAAGAGACTAATTGGTCGGGTTGGAGCTATTCCTACTATTGAATGGCACGTACATCGTGAGTTGCCATACGAGTTGAAGAAATTCAAAACAAACATAAGTGCCATTAGGTGTTGCCAAGATAGTGCATATCTTTCTCCCTTTCAACGAGAATCTCGTGGCTCCAGAAAAGTTATTGTCCCTTCCAAAATTAAATCCTATTTTTTTTTTTTTGAAAAAAAAGTCCATGTCTATAAAACCTCATGGTGCGAACGGGTATTTAGGTTCTTCTACTGGGTGGAAAAATTTTAGCAACACCTTGGTCCCGGGCGGTGCTTAGGATGTTTTGAATTTCAGATCTGCACGCAACGATGGGGATATGTCATCGCGCGATTTGAAACCTCTCATTCAATGTAACTCAATAACAACACCGAACAATGTCTCGACTTACCGCGAGTATATACGTGCCCGTATCACTATGGCTGCTTATTTGTCACAGTTCCTTGCCTCTCGGTGCCAGACACCGTTCGAAAATACGTTTGTTTCTAGGAATGTCTGTACTCTCATACTTGATATCAAGTGCCGTTGTATGATTAGGGGCCGCCCATCAATGACATCAGGGTCCTTAAAGTGGAGGGGGGGGGGGGGGGGGGGTGGTCCAGTCAACCTGACTTCGATCTAAAATTGGCGCGATGCTCCCAATGCTAAGGAAATGCCAATCAGAAAAGGCGAAGTTTTTGTGGGTAAAGTAGGAGAGCGGGGGGGGGGGGGGGGGTGTGACTCGAATTTATCGTAATTTTTTAGGAGGGTTCAACGAAAAGGGGGTGTCAAGCATTGAAAGGAAAACCTGACGTCACTCATGGACGGTCCTGCAGTCAAAGTTGCACCGACAGTCCTCCCGGAAGACCAGTGCTTTGAGTTCATGACAAGCTCTAGAAAAATATTTTGCATTTTTTTTTTTAAAAAAAAAAAAAACGCATACAAAACATGAAATAATTGGATGAATTCTGAAAGGTGACCATTCTAAAAATACTTTTTCTCATTACCGACTTCATGTTGAACCGTTGCCTACGGTTGAACCTCAGATTTGCCGGCTGTTTTTGCTACTCGGGCAACTCAGCTGGTAAATTTCGGCCTAAATACGGCTATTTTTTATTTTATTTTTTATTTTAATCTGTACCTACGCGCAAAGAAAGCCTCCATTCGCCCCCACCCACTCTCCTACCATCAATCCTCACCCCTGAACGCGCCGCACTTTCCAAAAATGCTAGACCGTTTTTTGAGAAGAAATACCGTCAAACTTTGACCTCAATGATACCGCAAAGCCAAGCAAGAGACGCGTATTTCCAAGTAAAATCGAATTTGCGTCTGCGATTCTTTTGTAGCAATATGAAGCGCCTTAAATATCCAGAAGCAAACTATTACAGCTCCGTGGATGTCCGTGTTGCATACCGAGAAAGATGAAGGCGCTCGAGCCCATAGCTGTCACAACGCAGTTACACAGAGATACAGTGAGAGCAGGGCGGCCAAAGTCAGAGAAAACTGGGAAAAATCAGGCAACAGTGCAAGGTGTCGACAAGTCCGGAAATAGTACTGATTTTTTCAGGGCGGTCCGGAAGTACCTACTGAAAAAATGAGGATATTCCGCAAGGAGGTCCGGACTTTTTTTTATTTCTGAGCGAGAAATTCAAATTTTTGAAAATTTTCGAATTTCGTCAAATGGAGGTACTTAAAAAGTACTGAATTTTTCTAATGGGGAGGTACTGAATTTCTTGGGATAGTACTGAAAAAGTACTGTATAGGTACTGATTTTTGGCCTGCCTGTTTTAGTAGACACCCTGCAGTGTCGCGTGCACGAAAATGGCGAATTTTCACGTGTGTCCTAACTGTGTTAATGCTGCTCTTACCCTAATCGGAAATTCTTTAAATTATTAATTTTTACCCCGCAGTGTCCGAAAATTCAGTATTATTTTTCAAAATTGGCTAGGAACAACTTAAAAAAACGAGAGGTCTAAATTTCTGTCCGATGATACACATTCAGATCAAATGGTGTTTCTCTGTCGTTTCAAAGCATATTAAAACTTTCACCGTCTCTTAGTGAAGTATTGTTTGATGATCAAAGTAAAAAAAAAAATGATATCGTCGCAAAATCATATTTCTCAGCTCTTCGGTAACCGGTGAAGGTCGTCTCTGGACGGCTGACAGTTCTCGCCAATCCCCGCAGTAAAATAAATCGAAAACGTAGAAATATTTATAAGGTGGACATTTTCAAACTTGATTCTCATTAATTATCTAAGGGCATTGATGAGTCTAATATGTTTTTATCGCATCAAGAGATTATTTTTTCGAAACTCTAGAAAATGACGGACAGATTCGAAAAGCAAATTAGTCGCTTCCCCGCCAACTGTCTACCATTTTGAGAAGTAAAAAAAAAAAAAAAAAAAAAAAAACTTACCGAAGCTGTAATAAAAGTGGATCATATCAGGTATTCACTAATCTCCTCATTCAGAAAATACCCGAGAGACGATCTTAAATACAGGGTGTCTGCAGGTCTGGAAAACCGGGAAAAATCAGGGAATTTGATCACTGTCTGGAAAACCGGGAAAAGTCAGGGAATTCGATCGAAAACCGGTGAAAGTCAGGGAATTTTCGCAATTCGAACATTTCGCGGCTATTTTTGCTCGTCACTGCCGAATTGGCCGAGTAGCGCGCTCGCGTGGCTGATAAGGTAAACTGCTCTGTTCAACCAGTTTGCAACACGGCCGCTCGGTTCACTAATGTGTGTTCGCTAACTTTAAAGATCGAATCGATCTGCCCTATTTAATTTATCTACTTAATTCATGCCAAATGGCAAGATAGACTAAATAGATTTGAATGAAGTTAACTTGCTAACAGCAGAAAATTACAGTAAATAATGATAGGAAACTAAGTTTTGAGCAGATGGTTAATCAATTTTTTCAATAAGTTAGGAAATTTAATGAAAGTGCTAGAATTTTAGTTTTTCTTTAACTGAGTAAAGAAATATTTAATGTCAACTGCATTTTGCGTGAAATTTTTCTGGTTCTTAAATCATCATGTTCACAACTGGTGCATCCACCTTGTAGAAATATTATTGGTGGATTATATTCTAACGAGCCAACGCTTGTTGAGTATAAGACAAATTCAATACCAACAATAGGTTCTGGAATCCACTGAATTAATTGACCTTACAAAAAAAAAAAAAAAAAAAAAAAAAAAAAAAAAAAAAACCCGAATCAAGGAAATTTATCTAAAATCGAGAAGAGACTCATATTTCCTCTTGATTATAGCAAAATCTACCTGAGTTAGGCACATTTACAACTCTTGTTTTATATTTTAAGAAAAAGAGACTTGTTTTTTCAGGACACTAAGTAATATGCCAATATATGAAACCACCAGGGTGAACTAGGTATAGTTTGAATTTTCAAAAGTATACGAGGCAATATGTCACAAAGAGAGCGTAATAGAGCTTAAAAATTAAATTTTGAAGGTGAATTTCAGTCTGAGTATACCATTTTGGAATTAGCTTTATTTTGAGTATTTAGGATCTCGTTCCTTTCAAAAGTATTACTCAACTTCTTCCAACGCCATGGTAATTCAGAATATGACTTTACGGGGTCATTCCTAAGGATAGTTTTTTTTTATATTTTCTAACTAGTTCATCGTATGGCTAAACCCAAAAAGTCAGGGAATTTTGTCATTTTTTGTCATGGAAAACCTGGAATTGTCAGGGAATTTCTTTTTGAAAATCTTGTAGACACCCTGAAATATCATTGACGTATTGAATTTATCTACACTCTCGAGTAATTTCACCGCAAAATGAACCCCATCTTCCTCCCCATTAAGACAAAAAAAAATCTCACAATAGCTGATGACGGAATTCAGCAGGATCCGGCAGCCAATCAGAGGCGACTTCTGCCTTGCCACTGAAAGTAGAGGAGCCATCCGGCCATGCCACGCAGCCCGTCGTGTGTCGCTCAGCTCAGTTTTAGGCCGGGTCCATCAGACGCTCGAACTTTCGTGAAATCAGTTCGACGAGCCAGATTTAACTCAAAACTAGTCCGATTAAACGGCGCAGTTTTACGAACCACATGTTCGACCGTCTGAACCGGGCCTTGAAAGGCTGAAGTTTCCTCTTTAAATGTTTGGAAACTCATGTTCACACCGAGGATATGACACACCCTTCTTCAGCACCTTCCGGTTTTTTATTTACTTCACTGTCGTACCGGAAGACAACTAGAATACATTTTGAATTATGGAACTACTATTTCTGACTCACTTTAGTAGCAGCATATATGCCATTCGTCTCCCTATGCAGATAGGTGCTTTCATGTATGAATCAAAAATGGCAGTTCCTCTATCCTCGATCAGAGGGTTATAGCATCACAAAATATTTTTTCAAAATCTTTTATCTGTACCCTGATGATAGTGTAAAGTTGATTTTCTTCTTCTTCTGTCTATCATTGACGACGCACAGTGGACCGAGTCTACCAGAGAGGTCGGACATGAAATTTTTGACTAATACTGCAAACTTCGACATTTATTTTGTCACATTATAAATTTTAAGGGGTGGTTTCAGAGGAAAATTTCAAGAATAAACCAATGAAACCACTTTCAAAACCTCCCAGTTTCGTATGAAGGGAGTTATAAGCGTTCTAAGTTTCCAAATTTTGTCCGACCTCACCTATTGACTCGATCCACTGTGCGACGGCCGTTTCGGGTAGATCCCATCGTCAGGTCTTGCGTGTTTCCCTCGCGATTTACAGCGATATCGCGCGTCTGAACTGCTGCAACGTGTTTCTTCCTAAAATCAAGACTCTTAAAAACTTAAAAATTTTTTTTAAAAAAAAAATCACACTCGAAACCGTTTAAATTTTTGTGTTTCGGTGGTTTTTTGGGTTCATTTTGGGTTTCAGTGTCACTAATTATCATATTTCCTTATGTTTAGGGTCTACGCTGTCGCTGTTTTTGATCGATCCACTTCTAGCTGTCTTCCTTTCACTATAAAAAAGTGAGTTACACAGAAAAATACTTCCTTTACAAGTACCTTAAGCACCTTATCGTAAGCAACAATTCTGCATGATGCTGCATGGTGAATCATGATTATTTCTGTCTCTTATTAAACCTTATGCCGGACCAGTGTTCGAAACTCACCTTTGAGTTTTAGGAGCTATGTGGCGCATCAAGCCCGATTTTTAGGCACCATTGAAGATTTCTTAGGGGCCAAATTGACTTTTTGCCTATATATTACGGCGTATTTAATGAAAAGTTAGACGCTAGATGTTTTAGTAAGTAGATGTAACTTGGGGAAGACAAAAACACTTAGAATGAAATCGTGAAGAATAGAAAAAGCAAGCTTGCCGAAAATCCTGAGTTTTTTCAATTCAAATTGATTTGTTTTTCTTTCTTCGTGTGACTTCCTGTGGAAATCCAGATTTTTAGGGGCCACGTTGGCTCAGAGCCTTCATTTTTTAGGCGCATTTGGCGCTTTGGCGCCTGTGAGTTTCAAACACTGTCGGACAACCTCTGAATATTGTTCTGAAAGTTTTTGAGAAACGACCACTTACTTTTATCTCTCGTAGCACGGAGCCTAGGGGAGCTTAAAATTTCCAAAATTTCAAAAACGAGGGATACCCTAGCCAACGCTATCACGTCAAAATCGCAGTCAATATCGTGTGTTTTTCGTAAAATCGCGAAGAAATTCACGTGCTCCTCGCAAAATTGCAGGAGTTTGTGAATAAAAGACAAAAAAAAAGGTGATAGCTATGAAAATTTTGGGAAATAGGGATTTTTAAAATGGGAAAATTCGTTCGAAAAATGGAAAGGCCAAGAACTTTTCCCGTTCCTGGCTTCAACGCACAGTAGAGCAGAGTCTTTTTTTTACAGCAGAGTAGAGCAGTCGTCAGGACGTAAGAGCCTCTAGTATAAAGTTTCATGTTATGCTGCCTTAAAAACCACCCTTGTGATTCTGACTACCAGTCATGTTACCGATATCAAATCTGTTATTTTAGTCAAGATGCAACTAGAATCAATCATTCAATAAAGCATTTGAAGTACACTATCATTTGAAATGAACCGTTTTTATCGGATGATCATTGAAAAAAGAAAAGTGTCTTGGCTTCTCATTAGTCAGATCTACTTGTGCAGTTTCAGCCTCTTTCTACTCTGTACAAGTACTTATTTACCTCTTTACATTCACAGATAAGAGGTACGTCACTAATGATTCTCAGTAAAAGTGTATCTTTCAATTGCAGTCATCTCAAAATCTGAATTGGTGAAAGGAATCAGTGTTGGAATTCTTAGGTTTCAGATTTCTAGACGTCTGCACGCTTACTTGCTGAAATTGTATTGCATTGACACGGGGCCCCTACTTTGATAAAAATTTTGAAAATCCAGGGCAAAAATGTAGCTCAATTAGACTTTTAAATAAACTCTGTCGTTGATATATCTACATAGTGTTCAAGTCTCGCAATATAGGTAGTAAGTCCATAGTTGTGTTCTTTTCCCAAGAAAGGATGATTTTGATACTAAATTTTTGCAATAAAAGGTGAATTTGAAGAAGAATTAAATCAAAATGTTGCTCCTTTTTTGCGCCACCTGTATGATGCTCTATTGGAAATTCTGGGACGCACAAATCAATAAAATTGGAACTTTCCTGGAAACAATTTCCTTTTTTTATGCGGATGTATTAAGAATTATTTTTAAGAGCTTAGGCTACAGAGAAGTACGCACTTTAATGGGGGGGGGGGGGGGGGTTGTTGTTAAGAGACATACGTAATGGGTAAGAGATCCCTAGTAAAAATGATTGAGTTCGCTTATGGAGGACGAACAAGGTCCACGAACAGACCCATATTTCCACCAGAGACAAGGTACCTATAGATTTCTAGAATAAAAAAAAATCGCATCTTATGCAATATCAGAAAACCATTTTTGCGAAACGCATTAGAAGCCACGAGTTATGATTTTTGTATATGATATTTCAGATGGATCATAGTATGCATGGACATGGCCACGGTGATCATGGAGGAATGGAAGGACACGCAGGCCACATGGGTCACTCGATGGACCACCAGCCTTTAATGGGAGCCAACCCCTCTACCGTTATCGATGCTCATGCTTCTGTGGGCCATGACATGAATGACATGGGTCATATGGATCACATGGTAGGTTTTTTTTGTTTTTCTCTGTGCTTCTTTGTCTTCTGCAGTACTCTTCAGTTTTTATCTACAAACCATCCTCCCCTCCCCCTCCCCCGGGCAAGCAGCTCGCTACAGCATTTTTAGTGAGCCATTTGGCATGCAACTATAATTTTTAGGAGCCATCTACAATTTTATGGAGTTGTGAAGGTTTTTGGAAATGCATAATGACATTTAGTGAAGAGCAAGGAGGCCATACTTATCAGGGCTACGCACGTGAATATTACATATCAAATTTGGCTGATCTGCCGTGCTAAAGAAGAACGCCGTATGAACATATTCGAGAGTTGCCGAATCTTCCTTGATAAAATATGTTTTTTGACGATATTTATGCGCACTTTTCGTTTAAATTTTCAGATATTTTAGATTAAATTTTGCACGAAATAGTCTGAAAATTTTGGGGGGAAATATTCACAATTTTCCCAGTAAATTCGGTTTTTATCGAAGGAAACTTGGCAACGCCTGAAGGCTTGTACGGCGTTTTTCCTTAGCACGGCAGTGATGCCCTACAGTTTTAATTTATTTTCTCAAGTATATCAAATGCATGATAAAAGCTGATTATTTTCCAACCATTGTATCACCTATAAAATATCCAGTGCATATTGTCCGAAAGTACAAACCTAACTAAGAATTTATTCTATCTTTGTGCAGATGAGTATGAGCTTTCACTTTGGCAACAATGAAACAGTATTATTTGATTTCTGGAAATTCACCACGACCAGTGGTCTGATCGGATCAATGCTTGGAATCTTCATCATGGCTGCTCTATATGAGGGTCTCAAATATTACAGGTAACTGTGCATTGAGTGCATAATTCTTTTTCATCTCTCAATTAGATACCTTTCAATTGATACGAAAGCACCAAAAAAGTACAAAAAGTAAAAAATAGTCACGTGTTTCAAGTATTAAGCAGATTGGTTGACGAGGGTAACCCTAAGAGAAATGCGAAAAGAAACTTTGCAGACAAGCAAAAATAATGGGTGTGATATCTGTGAGGGCAGCAATTTTATGAGTATTACACCAAGAGGTCCAGATTATTGCAAAAAAATAGTATTTCATTCTTGATTAAATTATGGTACTTAATTTGTTTCAATGGTCAGGAATAACAGCTTACCTAAATAGCACTTACAAAAATTTCAATAAATAAGATTTTTCTCTAGGATTACAGTATACATCTTGCTTGTAGTGTGATGTATGTAAATGATAAGTTTTGCTTTTAAATAATTTTTCCCAAATAGCAGTCTTTCTAGTCGAAAAATATGATAAAGTCTCCTGGGTGGCGAATGCCACCTTCTGCCTCAAGTCATTTTACACTGCATTCTGATAAAATATAGTCAAGAAATTTGTATATTACATTGCATTGCATGCTGTTCTTAATGAATAATTTCTTCTCATTTTAGAGAATACCTGTTTTGGCGGACATACAATGCTCTTCACTACAAATCAGTACAAACCCCTGGTGATAAGAGCCCTGTTGCTTCAGATGACAACCGAGTAATACAGTAAGTCAGCTTTGAACTGTTAAACTTTTTTTATAATTAAAAAAAAGATTCAGGGAGTTGAGTGATAGTCAGCTAAAAAGAGATGGACTGAAATAAACGATATGAACTTTAAAAGGCAGAAAACAAGGGAGATCTGGGACTACAAGGATAAACGAATTGAAGATGTGAGACTGAAATAGTTTAGTATTTGAACTTTTGAAGATTATGGATTGGGAATAAAGCGTGAGATGAAGAAAAAATTATGTTGCAAATGCGTACTGATCGAAGATGTAGGCAGGAAGACCCTGAGTTCAGGCTCATGCGTCCTCATAAACAGGTCATGACATCACTTTGAGCCAGTGCTTTTTATTGGTTGTTGGGAAGTCAGTTTAAGTCATCACTATAATATGATTTACAGAAGATGTCAAGAAATAAAATTGACTTAGACCAAAGAGTGATTTTCAGCTTGAACAAAGAAAATAGCTGAATGTATAGAATTTTGAATAGAGAAAAGTAAAAGTTCGAAAAATTGAAAAATGGGCTATTAAAATAGTAGAAAGTCTCGACAATGATGGAAAGTAAGGGGACTTACAATGCTTGCTTTCAGTTAGCGAATTTGATTCACATATGTTTCTTGAATGCTTAATTCAGCAATTAAGCAGGCATTTATCAATGATTGCTTTGACTCCACAATGAACCTTGCGCCTTTTTTTGAGAGCTTTATGTAGGATTCTACCTTAACAAGCACTTATTTCAGAGGGCTCCTACAGGTCTCTAATTATTGACCTGTGGACTGGTTATTGAAATTGATGGACAAAGCTACAGACAAAGAATACTTTGGAATTAAAGAGCGATCCTATTGGTTGCAACTGATGATTCTGGCAGACTTAGGGGGAAAATGATGGACCGTTGGATCTCTTGTCGGTTGCCGTTAGTCAGCCCTTCACTTACTTCCTTTGTCCATTGCAACCACCCACTTCCACCAATAGGATTCAACCTATTCCTTTTTGTCTTCATTGTCTATAGCTTTGCCTATCAACTTCCATAATTGGCTTGCTGGTCAAACAAAACAATATGCCTAAACGTATATCTTGTGGGCCATAAGACAATGTCGTTGACATTGGAGAGCCAAGGGTTAATTTACAGCATAGTAAATAAACACTTTTACTTAGTTCCAGTCTTTCATATGCAAATACTCTATCATAATAATACCTTATCACCAGTATGTTTAATTTTTTCCCAAGAGTATGACACAGTCCTTCTTAGAATTATAAATATTTGTTAGCTTTCCTGCAATAAAGTACTATGCTGCAGGAAAAATAAAACATGTAGTATGAATTCACGGCGTCAATGCGTTGGGTGGCAACAGCACCTTATCTTTTTCGAGAAATTAAATAAAAAATTATTGAAAAATTAAAACGATTTCTCCTTTTCCCTTACTTTGGTGCTTACTAAATAAATAGAAAGTTAATATATATGTACTAATTCTTTACTGTAACCATGGCAATTCTTATCAAGGATTCGTCTATGATTATTAAAGTTCTGGGGCTAATGATTATGGTTTTTTTCCAGGCCATCAATGCTGAGTGGAAATCACTTCCTTCAAACAATTTTACATATCATCCAAATAGTTGTTAGTTACCTTCTTATGTTGATTTTTATGACTTATAACGTTTGGCTGTGTATAGCCGTAGTTTTGGGTGCAGCAACTGGTTACTTCCTATTTGGCTGGAAAAAGTCTGTTATTGTCGATGTAACTGAGCATTGCCACTGACACATGTCAAAGAAAGGAACGCTACGTTAGGAACCTCTGCTCTCTGGAAGTGTAAGGCTTACTCATTGACTGAGCCCAAACTTTAAGAATGTTCTAATTGAAGCAGTATGTTGACTACTTTTCAAAGCCAATATTTTACAGTTGTTTTAAGATTTAATCAATCACAATGAAAAAAAAATAGTAGTCAGTCAATCCAGTCCCTGAATCCTGCATTTTTTGGCAAAGCGAGACTGTTAGCATGTCATGGATGGACTTCCTCAAATCATCCTGCAGCGTATCTCTTCTTTTCTTGCTTTTAATTGTCAGTCATGTACCTGGGAGAATACTCTTCCAGTTTCAATTGCTTTGTTAAAAAATATACTCGAACTCTTTCCTATAAAATCTTTAAACAAACAAAGAAAAATTCAGGTTTTTACTGAAAGACTTAATTTAAACTCATAGTGAATCAATGTTTTAACTTTTCTCTTTTCTAATAAATATGAAATTTCTCCAGTATCAATTAGGGTTAATGTCCCATTCATAGTTCCTGGGAATACATTGCAATGGTGAACTACTTATAAAAGGACATTCTGCAAATATTTTTTACTGAGCTGTTTTGAAGAGCTAGGAAAATCACACCATTGTGCTTAAATCTAATTTCATCTCTCCATTTGATGATGTCAAAATTTTACACCTCCAATCCTGCTAGTACATATTGTCTAATCACTTTTCTAAAGATAAGTTTACTAAAACTCTATCGTTGCGCTCTGGTATCAAATCAGAGTATACTGTAGTCTTTTCGAAACATGATGATGGGCCTTCTTCGATTTTAACAAAGGAACTAGTATGTCAGAAAACAAATTTTCTGTCAATGTAATATTTTTTTGAGCTAGTTGGAGGTTGGTAAGAGCTGGAGAGCCGTTATTGTTCACTTTAAAGTCTATCGCTTGAAATTCAATTTTACCTGAAAATAATCTTTTTTAAGTCCCTATAAATGTTGAAAATCACAGGTTAAAAAAAAAAAAAAAAAAAATTGGGCCAGCGCACTAAAACTTCATGGTGGATTTCAAAATCGTGGTACCAATAAATTGAAGAAAGATAATAATTAGTATTTTTTAAGTCCCTCCCGAGAGAAACTCAAAAGAAGACTGAAAAGCACTACTTGTTTAAATCTCAAATATTTTAGGTAACTTTTAAAGTATTAGCAAAATTTAACCTCATAAGCACTGTGTTCTGTTCGTTTTTCTAGTATATTTAGTTGATCTGTTGGTTTTTCAAGAAAATTGGTTTTAAGCCCTCTTACACTCCTGAAAATCATTTACTATCCCACACAAATATGCTGCGATAAAATTTTCCTCAGATGAACCCTTTATTTATCAATTAAATTGAGAATTTAACTTCTCAAGTTGTCTCCACAACTTCTTCCTGCCCGGTGTTCTTTTTGTGATGGACCTCAGGAATATGGTGAAAATTTCTAAGAATTATTGTTTAATGCTTTATCAAGTGATAGCTCCCTAGGATATTGAGCCTTCTTGGAGGAGGCAATAAATTCACAATCAGAACTGTTCGGCAGCAGCAAGATTTCCAATTTGAAACTTCAGACTAGGGGCGGTCTCCACTTTGGAAAGTCCAACTGCTCATAGGGGCTTTTATATAACTTTTTCTCATTTGCATTTTTTATCGTCGTTTTGACAACTTCCTTCTCTCTTACATAAAACTGTACAAATTTAAATAAGAAGTCATTGATAGTGGAACGTTGACTAGAAAAAGCTAGAAATAATGATATTTCATCAATGGCCAGTTAGAGCTAAAAAAAAATAAACAAATAAATAAATAAATAAACGAAAATTATGGAAACTTAAAGGATCGCTAAAGTAGATAATGAGGCTGACCAATTTATGCCTCCATCTTTTAAGGTATATGCTAGCATCGTAAGCTTACTTAACATAAAAATTGAGATCACCTAATAAGCTGTAATGAATTTTAAAAATAGAAAGACAGAGGTAGCAAACAAAAGAGTTGAATGACCGTAGCTTTCTTAAATTAGTTTAAGTTCTTTGGTGTATAAATTTTTTCAATTCTTATTTTATGGTACATTGATTTTATTTTTATGCATACAAAAGATTGGAAAGATGGGACTCTCTCAGTCTAAGGTTAGCCAGCAAATAATTTAAAAAATAAATCATTAATTCTGTAGAGCACTTTAAGCCTCCTGCAAATTCGATCCTCCATATGATTAATTAAAAAATGTTGGAGAAACAACCTTGTCTCTGATATAAGCCGGTAGTTGGAACTACACATATGTAGAATCAATGTCAAGGCACTGAACAGTATTACTGCGGTGCTAAGGAAGAGCTGCGTGTGAACCTTCTTGCGTTCCCAATTTTCCTTTGATAAAACATGAATTTTCAGGAAATCTTGAGAATATCTTCCGCCCAACTTTTCAGATAATTTGGATCACAATTTGAGCTCAAGTATATGAAAATTCGAAGAAGAAATGAGCATGATTTTTCACAAAAATTAATTTTTAAAGAGGGGAAATCTGGCAACGTTTTAATGATCATACGGCACTTTTTCCTTAGCTCATTAGAATAGTAGTACCAATCAGTTCATATTGAGTTGTTAATGTGAAAGAAAAAAAAAAGTTATTTGCCCAAGGTAGATCATCTACTCAGCAGCATCAATGCTCATCATCACATCAGTTTTATCGGGAATTTTGGTTTTAGAATCTTTTTAAGTAGGTATATATATTGTGACATTTGTATTTAAGAAGACATTAGTAATTGATCAGCATCAGAAAAATTTAGTCTGTTGTTCACCTGTTATCAAGTGTCTTTGTTACGATTTTACTGTTTTTTATAAAATTTTGTTGATGTCTGTTAAAGAAACTATTATAGTTTTTTCAAGTTCCAACCATTGCTCAGGTGCTGTCACTAGAGTAATTATCCTTTTTACTTGTCCTAATTTTCATTTTAACTGAGAGAGTCAAGCTCTAAGATTACAGGTACAAATTATAGTGGAGAAAAGGAAAAATGGTGTCTAAGAATTTACATAATACATTTGTTAAGTTTCCTATCAAATCATTCCTTAATTATTTGTAATTATTTATGAGGCATAGACAAAACAATGCCTTTATTTTTGCAAGGCTGTTTCTATGAAGTTTCTGCGATGACACGCCCTTTATAATGGGTTGTTTGTGAAATGAGAATCCTCTTTCTTTTTCTTAAAAAATATAGAAGCATGACTACGCCTGAATATTTTGTTAACGTTTTTATACTTACATCTTTCCAACAGTATTTGGTTTTTCCTATTCGTTTTTTTCTTACCTAATGGTTGCTCAGAAATCGCAATCTCTTATATGCACCTCTAAAAATGTCTTGCCATCTTTTAGGTAAGATGAAAATTGATTTGTTTTATATTCTTTTCGCAGCAACTACTCAAGCTGTAAATGAGAATTAATCGTATCTTCCTTGCTTTTCTGCTTGAATCATACAGCAAAATCGATTTATTTATAAAGGGCTGAGATAAAAGAGTTTTAGCGATTGAATGCACTTCTTTTAACTTCAATTTTACCGAGGAAGTATGTGAAAAATTACTCTATGGCAACCCTTATTGAAGCTTAGTTGCTAGCACTAAAGCAGCATTGGAAATTTTATTTAAGGTCGAACTCACAATCCTCCCTTCAACAACTGCCTTTCATAGGAGGTCCCATTTGCTTTATACTGTGACTAAGGCAGTTTTAAGGACTCCCTCAAAATGGCATCATGAAAAGGAAATTTCTCACCAACATCGAGTAAAATTCAGCATTGTAACTTTAGAAAGGGTCCTTGAAAGAGATTACAATGATTTATCACTATAAAAAGTAAAAAATACAAAAAAAAATAAATCATGAGATTCTTAACTTTGGTTTGCACCTATCTGCAAGTTAGTCAAAATCATAAACTTTTTCCTTCCGTATTTTGTACTTACTGCAGTGGCTCGTCATTGTAATCCCTCGCAAGGATCCATTTCTGAAGTTATATTGCTGAATTTTACTCGAGGTTGGCAGAAATAATCCTTTTTATGACGCTATTTAGCGGAATTCCATTAACCTCTCTTAATGACAATGTAAACCAAGTGGGGCCCCCGAAGGAAAGGAGCTGTATGAATACAAGCCTAAATCTCTAAAGAGAGAAAATGAATACAACTAACGCAGGGGCATCGTAATTCTCTGAGATATTCGCGATTTGATGCAAAAAGGCAAGGAATATTAAAATTGAATCAATAAAATTGTAATACGATTCTCAAATAACTGCGACTTTATCTGCTGACAATAAAGCAGTAAAAAATATTATTTTGTTGTTAATTTTTTTTAAAAAATGATAAGAAAAATTGTATTAAATTTAATCACGTCTTTCATTTTTTAACCAAAGAAGACGTTGTTTATTTGAATAAAGCTCACTGCTCCAGTTACTCTGCCTTAGTTTATGCCTTACCTTAAGAGTCCCTAGACTTTAGCTCAATTGAATCAGTGAGAACGAAAACACACCAACTCAAAAAATGAAAATTATCAAGACACCAACACAAAACTGCACAGTAGATGCAGGTGTTAGTCTAGGACAAAGATTTTTGGTGCCAAAAGAAAAGTATTTAAGGACATTTTTGAAGGGTCAAGTTGGAACAGGTAAGCTATTCTTGATGACCATTATAAATTGAGCATTTTTGAGTAACCGAGTTGGTGTGTTTTCTTTCTCACTCATTCAATCATTAAAACAACCTAAAAAGATCTGTAAAAAAGTAAGTTACATCCTGTGAAGCAATTAAACAGCAATGTTGCTGTAATACTGCTGAGGATAGCAGCAATGATATTTTGGCAATCTGGGCATGAAATCATCTTTGAGCTACTTTTGTCATTTTAAAGTTGATATTGCCAGCTGGGAAGGAAAGAAAAAAAACTGGGAAAATCCTAAGAGCTTTTTGAGGACATATGCCAAAAAAGAATTAGCGAAGACTAAAACACACAGTTTTTTTTTTCACAAAGTTTATTAACAAATGACAGTAAAAATAAGATAATTGGAGGAAATATATACATTGAAAATGAGATGAGATTTTTATTTATAACTGTACGGTTTTTTTTTCCAATTTCACTGAGATCCCTAAAAGTATCTTTATCTATGTGACTCTTTGACACAGCCTGCTAAGAGTTAAGCTTAAATAGTTATTTTACAAAGGTTTGACTGAAGATCAAGGCATTATTGGCTCAGCAGCCTGATTGTTGAAATTGTTTGTTTGTCGGGACAACATAGATGATACAGGTTAAAAGGCGGAGCGTGATGGGTTAGCTATGTCTTATCGCTGCTTTGTCATGCCTTTGTCGGGTTGAACACACGACAAGCTAACGGCACCTCTTAAGTTCCCGAAAGTATGTCGTTCATTTCACCTGACAAAGGCACGACAAAGTAGCGATAAGACATAGCCGACCAATCACGCTCCGTCTTTTAACCTATGTCATCTATGTCGTCCCGACAAACAAACAATTTCAACAATCAGGCTGCAAGATACATGAAATTTCTTTTTGCAAATTGAACAAATACCATTGCATGAAATGAGATTTAGGTTCGGAGTTGAGTCAAGTTAGTGAAACTGGAATGAAAATCGATAAAAATGCCATTTTATTCTTTTTGTACTATCACACTGATACATTTTGCAAGTAAAAAAATTAGAGAAGGAACTGGGATGCACTTACAATTAGTTCATGATTTGATGTTGCAATTAACATCAAGAAAAGAAAATAGAGGATTTGTTCAGTCTTCGAGGATCAAAAACAAAAATGAAGTGGCAAAGGTGTGTGCCACCTTTACTCTTCCCTCTTCATTTTCTAAGGTCTCTAGAAACAGAAAAAAAATAATCCAATTAAAAATAATCTTTCAACAAAAAAGAACTCTCACAAAGAGTGACGAAAGAGCCTCGCCAAAAAGTGGTGTTTTTTCGCCCCTTTTTTTATACCCGAGTTGGTCAACCGGACAGTGCTCAAACGAAAGCCTATGGTAAGGCAAACTTCCATGCAAAGTTTCAACTTGAAGTGACCCCTGGTTTAGGCTGTACAGCGTTGCCAATTTTCCAGTTTCATGTGCTAAAAGCAAGGATATTGGACTATTAGTCCGGTGCATAAGTAGACTAGTACACCCAAGTTGGTCAACGGGACAGGGCTCAAACGAAAGCTCATGGTAAGGCAAACTTCCAGGAAAAGTTTCAACTTGAAGTGAAACCACGTTTAGGCTGTACAGCGTTGCCAATTTTCCATTTTTATGCGCTAAACTCACGAAATACTGAATCGTCATGGTTCAACAGACTATTATACCCGAGTTGGTCAACGAGACAAGGCTCAAACGAAAGCTTATGGTAAGGCAAACTTCTGGGAAAAGTTTGAACTTGAAGTGAAACCTCGTTTAGGCTGTACAGCGTCGCCAATTTTTCATTTTTATGCGCTGTACTCACGAAATACTGAATCATCATGGTTCAACAGACTATTATACCCGAGTTGGTCAACGAGACAAGGCTCAAACGAAAGCTTATGGTAAGGCAAACTTCCGGGAAAAGTTTCAACTTGAAGTGAAACCTCGTTTAGGCTGTACAGCAATGCCAATTTTCCATTTTTATGCACTATACTCACGAAATACTGAATCATCATGGTTCAACAGACTAGTATACCCGAGTTGGTCAACGAGACAAGGCTCAAACGAAAGCTTATGGTAAGGCAAACTTCCGGGAAAAGTTTCAACTTGAAGTGAAACCTCGTTTAGGCTGCACAGCGTTGCCAATTTTCCATTTTTATGTGCCAAAATGAAGGAATTCGGGACTAATAGTCCAATGCATCATAATTAAACAGACTAGTGCATCGGTCTACGAGCTGAATACTACCCTGAGATCGAATAGAAGCGCAACTAAAGGCCATCGTGAACTTTTCGAAGCAGTGTTGAAAATAAATGTACACAATTTGGCAACGTTATACTCTGTTATACGTATAACTTTCCATTTTTGCCTTGAACAGAAATCATGTACTATGCCATGGTGATATTCAGTCATCAGAATGACATGAATGCCATTAAAATTACGTTATCGAAGCATTCACGTGAGAAAATATTTAATTTTTGTAAGAAATTAAAATATACTTGGCAACATTGCGTTCGGAATTCAATTTTCTCCGTCAGTAGCGTTCATTTACTATCGAGTCGTAATGTTTAGCCCATACTCATCAAAGTTATAGCCCATGAAGGTACGTTTTCCGCCAAAAATCTCGGAAAAACCCTAATTTTATGTTAAAAAAATTAATAATAAATTGGCAACACTGCTTCGAAAAGTTCAGGATGGCCTTTAGTTGCGCTGCTATTCAATCTCTAGGTAGTATTCAGCTCGTAGACCGATGCATTAGCCTGTTTAATTATGATGCATTGGACTATTAGTCCCGAATTCCTTCATTTTGGCACATAAAAATGGAAAATTGGCAACGCTGTGCAGCCTAAACGAGGTTTCACTTCAAGTTGAAACTTTTCCCGGAAGTTTGCCTTACCATAAGCTTTCGTTTGAGCCTTGTCTCGTTGACCAACTCGGGTATACTAGTCTGTTGAACCATGATGATTCAGTATTTCGTGAGTATAGTGCATAAAAATGGAAAATTGGCATTGCTGTACAGCCTAAACGAGGTTTCACTTCAAGTTGAAACTTTTCCCGGAAGTTTGCCTTACCATAAGCTTTCGTTTGAGCCTTGTCTCGTTGACCAACTCGGGTATAATAGTCTGTTGAACCATGATGATTCAGTATTTCGTGAGTACAGCGCATAAAAATGAAAAATTGGCGACGCTGTACAGCCTAAACGAGGTTTCACTTCAAGTTCAAACTTTTCCCAGAAGTTTGCCTTACCATAAGCTTTCGTTTGACCCTTGTCTCGTTGACCAACTCGGGTATAATAGTCTGTTGAACCATGACGATTCAGTATTTCGTGAGTTTAGCGCATAAAAATGGAAAATTGGCAACGCTGTACAGCCTAAACGTGGTTTCACTTCAAGTTGAAACTTTTCCTGGAAGTTTGCCTTACCATGAGCTTTCGTTTGAGCCCTGTCCCGTTGACCAACTTGGGTGTACTAGTCTACTTATGCACCGGACTAATAGTCCAATATCCTTGCTTTTAGCACATGAAACTGGAAAATTGGCAACGCTGTACAGCCTAAACCAGGGGTCACTTCAAGTTGAAACTTTGCATGGAAGTTTGCCTTACCATAGGCTTTCGTTTGAGCACTGTCCGGTTGACCAACTCGGGTATAAAAAAAAGGGGCGAAACTTGGCGAGGCTCTTTATGGCATTCCAATTATGGATTCTCAGTTACCCCAAATGGGATTGAAACAAAAACAATCCTCAATTTATTAGTACCTTCATAATTGGTAGTAAAAGAAGAGTAATTCTTTGTCAATCTGAAAACAAAGGGTTTGCAACAATAATCAAATCAATCTAGAATCGATTGAATGTTGTTATTTTTTGCATAAATGCTCTTCCAGACCTTTTTGAGTATTTGGACTCTTCAGCTCTTAAAACATTCATAAATAAAACAACACACTTAGCTGTTCAGCGCCAAATTTATGTGCCTAAGAGCTTCTGTCCCATTGACTACAGTGGTGAAGAGTATTTTCTTTACAATAGCTAATGCATCGTTGAAAATTTCATGCACATAAAATGGTCAATAGCACATTTAGTAGTTTTCTTCCCATAGAACACAATACAGTGTTTAGCAGAAAGATAGTAAGTTAAAATAAAAAATGCATTGGAAACTGCTCTCTACTGGATTGTATCCAGACTGGTAAAATCCCCCAATACATGTGATTCCTAACAGAATTTACCAATTCTCCCCATCCTAAGTAGGAGGTAAGTCTATTTGATGCTACCAAATGTTAATCATCAATGCGGTTCCCATAGAACACAATACAGTGTTTAGCAGAGAGATAGTAGGTTAAAATAAAAAATGCATTGGAAACTGCTCTCTACTGGATTGTATCCAGACTGGTAAAATCCCCCAATACATGTGATTCCTAACAGAATTTACCAATTCTCCCCATCCTAAGTAGGAGGTAAGTCTATTTGATGCTACCAAATGTTAATCATCAATGCGGTTCCCATAGAACACAATACAGTGTTTAGCAGAGAGATAGTAGGTTAAAATAAAAAATGCATTGGAAACTGCTCTCTACTGGATTGTATCCAGACTGGTAAAATCCCCCAATACATGTGATTCCTAACAGAATTTACCAATTCTCCCCATCCTAAGTAGGAGGTAAGTCTATTTGATGCTACCAAATGTTAATCATCAATGCGGTTCCCATAGAACACAATACAGTGTTTAGCAGAGAGATAGTAGGTTAAAATAAAAAATGCATTGGAAACTGCTCTCTACTGGATTGTATCCAGACTGGTAAAATCCCCCAATACATGTGATTCCTAACAGAATTCACCAATTCTCCCCATCCTAAGTAGGAGGTAAGTCTATTTGATGCTACCAAATGTTAATCATCAATGCCGTGCACGCTACAGTAATGGGTCAACATTCATAAGCTCGATTTTTCTTCTGCATTTACCACAATTTTACTTTGCGAGAAAAAGAAACAAGAAAACACTATCTCATTGATTTCAAATTTCGAACACCCCTTTTCAAGGCTGTCATATATTTACCAGACCGGCCAGTTGGTGGGTCAAAGAAGTTCCACACCCTCTGCCCAAACATAGTATCAATCAGTGGCTTACCATCATGTGTTGTAAATCCAATTTCACCAGCACTCCAGAAGCCGAAAATGGGGATCCCCGGCAAGAACCGATTGAGTGTTCTGCTCTCCAGGTTGCAAACTAAATCCATATTATCAGAAACATACAGACTTTGCCGATCAATGCACTCCGTCATGAAACACAATTTCCTTCCTGGCATGGATTTAATTTTCTCACTTACCTGAAACAAACATTTCCGATCAAATTAATAAACAGATAAGGACAAAAAACACAAGCTAGAAACAAGGATGGACCAAGTTCGACCGAAATAATTCTTCGTCTTCCACTAATTAGATAGACTGTTTTCAAAAAAGTCCAATGTAGATACGCCAGATTTGCATTACGCTATCTAATTTTCAAGACCACAAAGCTTTACTTCAACTTACGATCTAACTTACATTTTTTATAGTGGTGGCAATCTCTGATGCCTCCTTTTCTTTAATAACAGTAGAGTAGGCAGATACTTTTGCGCCGCGGAAGATGAACATGGCGGCTTGATAAGAAACATTGGGCTTCATTGTGTCTCTGATCTTTTTCACAACTCCTCCTCCCATAGATACAGCTGGAGTCTTTTGCCTGGAAGAAGGTAAAAAATATCAAAATTAAAATACTTGAGTAATCACAGCAAGAGAGGAAGTGTCATCGTGAGAAAAGTAACAATGTGACTGAGGGGTTGAACATTTAGTTGTTGGTCCAATCTAGATGGACGCTTTCACTTGACTTGGGGGTGGAAAAAATGATCCAGAGGACGCAAAGTTTGAGGGCCTAAACTTCAAAATAAGCTTCAAATTGGCGAAAACTGCCCTAAAAACTGACAACATTTCTAATACATGGGAGGGAAGAGTGGACGTTGATTCTTTCTCCCTTCCTCGATTGGCTATCCCAGTTCAACCAATCTCAGATGGAGAAATTTTCTTGGTTTTCATTAAAGAAAAAAAGGGAATACAATAAAATAACAGTAGCTCCGCAAACGAACTCAGTTAAAATTAAGCTGTTAAGAACTTCACTCATGTGCACGTCAATTACTAACAGCAGTTTCTGACATTTCTAGGGGCATGTAGGGGTAAAAAAATTTTATATTGATTCAAAACTAATTAGCACCTCTTAATTTCCTACTAAATGTGAATTTAGACTCCAAAAATGAGGGCTCTAGCCAATTTCTACCATACTTAAAAAGTATGCTCAAAATCAGCAGAAAACGCATGAATTAAAAATTACTTTTCACAAAACCAAAGGGCGCAACCGTGGAAAATTTGTTCACAAAAAACCCTTCAGTAGGTTTCAAAGTGATGCCAGTATACAACTTTTCAGAATTATTGTGCTTTGACTTTTAAAAAAAGCTGATTTTGGCCCACTCCAGGTTACAAGTCACAGGTTAGTAGAATGAAACAGAGATTATTTTCGAACACAGCAACCCAAAATTAATAAAGTTAAGTCATCAGAACGCCAGGGCACTTTAGTACGTGCAACAGTTACCAGCCCACTAGAAGCACCAAGCCTTAGCCAGAGGGCACAGTATAGGTGACTGTTCTCAGCCAATTTTTCTCTGTTTTGTTTAGTACTAGTTTCATTCGTGAGAAATTTATGATCTTTAAAGCTAATCTAGTGAGAAATGACAATGCCAATCTCAGACAAAATGTGTTATGGACAGGGGAAAACCTAAAAATGGTTTTTTGAGAGGCAAAAGTTTTAGAAATCCTGGACGAAAGAAGTTAAGAAAAAAATTAGGAGAAAGCTGATGGAGAGTGCCGAGTTTGATAAACTGTATGAAGGATGAACTTACTTTTGTCGAAGAATTGAGGCTGTGTGTTTAGCTAGCGAATAACCATTATTCATCAGTGAGTAGTTAGATAGTGATGAATCCGTAACATAAATTAGCACAGCTTTGACTGCATGGTCATGCCCTGTGAGGATTTTCGTGAGCTAAAAATTTAACACACACCATCATTCAATTATTATGAATTATGAACACAATCTGCGGATTAAAATTTCCTGCTTCACAACTTAGAGAAAAATGGTAACTGTCAAAGTTGTAGATGAAGCAAAGTTAGAAATCACTTTTATGAAAACATCTTCTTTGAGTCGAAAAACATTTGTTGTACAGATATCTGATGTGCAAATAGAAAAAAAATAGAGTTTAGGGTTTACTTTTCTGGTCAAGAATTGCTCCAAAGACCTTGGCCTTAGAAACTGAGATTGATACGGCCAATAGTAAAATAAACGACCATCTCCATCATTCATCATTTGTCATTTGATCATTTTGTCTTTTCCTTATGCAAGTTGTTGCAATGGCAACTGCCTGGCTATCATCTTTTGGGATGCAACCACACACAGCAAACTCCCGCAAATGTTCAAAAGGAAAAAAAAATATACATGAGTAACAATGCTGTGGTGGACCTAGAAAAAGGTTTATAATCACACGATAATGTGATTAATACATACTGCACAACAGCACCAGTCAAAATAGTCATTATTTAGGTCCCGATGGGGGGAGGGGGGGACAGTCACCAAAAACAACTTGGAATTGACTGTATTACTAAGAAGATTACATAAACTCTTACCGCATGTTTTGTTAGATTGTTAAGTTCAACCTGTCGAAAAAGATGGGAGGAAATTTCTAGTCCTTCACAGTTCGGAAATAAAAGCGTTGTTTGGTTGAAGTCTGTAATATGAAAATGAAAATAAAGACTTTAAAATAAATAAAAAAAACCACTAACAAAAATCCATAGTGATAATGGAGAATTTGCAAGGGTCTGAAATTTGATGAATTTCCTGTTTAAGTGGAATCCTCTGAGTGAACTGAACACGAAGATACCCTTGATTCATAAATTGAGCAATTATTAGAGGAGATATGACAAAATAACCGATTCCGCTAAAATACATGTGTTTAAATGGGAAATGCCGCCAGATGACGTCACAAGGCGGCACATTTTCTCACTTTTAAATCAATTTTTCTCCAATTTCCCATGTCAGAAAAAAATTATGAAAAATATTGCGAACTCAGCTCATTAGGCACTTTCAGATGAAGCAATAAAAAAATTGCGTGCAAATTCTCCATTGAACGATTGAAATAGCAGTGTTACAGAAACTTTCTGATCATGCCATAATGATTGTATAGCTGCTTGCATGGGAAAATGGGAAGGCTGTAAAAATTAGAAAGGCCAGTTTAAAGTGTCAACAAAATTGCGCATTCCTGCAAAAATTGAGCTGTTGCTTGCAAACAGAGAGTAAGCAGTTGCCAACTTGTCTAATGTTAGTTCTAGTTCTGAGGATTTTGAGAAAAAAGGAGTTTATAGAATGAGAGGACCAGTTTAAAAAGAGGAAGGCTAAGAAATTTCTGCACTCTTGGAGAAATAGTTCTCAAATCAGTCGAAGTTTTTAATCCAAAGAAATTTGATCAACAACTTTAGCTGATCAAATAAAAGGATGAAGAGCACAAAAAATTGGAGACATTTTTCTTAGGCCTGAAACTTATTATTATGAGGAACCGATAAGAAACAAGAGAGTGGTGATAAAGGAAATCCATGTTTCACTCACCATTGTCTTCAGTCGTATAAAGCGTGTGAAATTGGCCCAGATATGAAGATATTACACCATATGAAGTGATCCTAAAACTGCCTGCAGGTGTTTTGGGAAAAGCACTCTGATAAATTTTTTCAAAATCTGTTGGAAGGAATATAACATGATCAGCAAAAGATAACAAACTACTACAAGAAATTGAGAGGGAAAAGGGTCTCTTGAATTAAAATCAGAGTTCAAGACAGCTTCTCAGAACCAAAATCAAGGATTTTTCAAGAAACTCGAGTGTTAGTAAAATCAAGATCTTTTGAGGACTACCAAAAAACTGTGCTTCCTACGGATTTATTTTTCTAAAAATAACCTGAGTGTTACTAAAAAATATTACATTGTGAGACAAGTCCAAAAATTGCCTTCAATCTTAAAAAAATGTAAGTACAAATTCACACTGAAATTGATTAAATCAATGGACAACACAAAATTGATTGCACCATTACACCTCAAGCATTCACAGCATCTCGATGTGATACGTTGTGGGATGGAACATAAGAGAAAAAAAGAAGAAAAAATTTAGCATGCCTTCCTTTCATGCCAAAAACCACTCACAGCGAGGACAAATTTTTTATGTGTACTAACCAGTGTTCGAAACTCACCTTTGAGTTTTAGGAGCCATGCGGCGCATCAAGCCCGATTTTTAAGCCTCATTGAAGATTTTTTAGGGGCCAATTTGACTTTTCGCCAATATATTACGGCGCATTTAGTGAAAAGTTAGACTCAAGATGTTTTAGTGACACAACTAGTAAGCAGCTGTAACTTGGGGAAGACAAAAGCACAAATGATGAAGAATAAAAAAAGCTTTCACTTGTGATGCTGAAAATTGAATAATCACCTAATATGAAAATTCAGATTTTTATAGGGCAATTTTTAGGGGCCATGTTGGCGCAGAGCCTTCATTTTT
Source organism: Bemisia tabaci (assembly GCF_918797505.1). Taxonomy (NCBI): domain Eukaryota; kingdom Metazoa; phylum Arthropoda; class Insecta; order Hemiptera; family Aleyrodidae; genus Bemisia; species Bemisia tabaci. The sequence goes on from NC_092794.1 coordinate 56,085,960, forward strand.
TAGGCGCTTTTGGCGCGTTGGCGCCTGTGAGTTTCGAACACTGGTACTAACTTATGCTTACCATTTTTAATGCATCTACATCTTTCTTGTTTCTGACCCTTCTGTTTCTCTGCATCAGGGCGATTTAAGGCCAAGCATGTACTGCAGGTGGGGAATTTAGCTTCTGTTGGCTCAAATCCTAGAATAAGTTGAGGGGCAATTTTGATTTCTTGTGAAAATTTGGCAAACCGTTCTGGTAGGCACTTTAAGTCTGTGGCACTGCTACCAGCATAAAACCACTCATAGGAGAATCTTTTTTCCAGAATAGTTGGAACCAAAGATTGCCAGTTCCTGTGAAAATTATGTTGAAAATAAAAAGAATACATGAGAGGAATAGCAACAAAACTGAAAACATATATGTAAAAAACCTTTGAGACAATCAAAATAATTTAATGAGCAATGCTGAGAAGTTAAGAATTATCGAGGTACCTTATGAGAGAGAGAGAGAGGGTTTTAGGAACAGAGATTTTACTGTTAAAGGAATTCAGAAAACTCTTCACAAATTAAAATTTGTCAAATGTTAGTAGATCTTTAGTTTTTAAAGAGTTCTTTAACAGTAGAGCAGAGGACCCAGCGCATAAAACCAATGGATTTAATGCCAGCTATGCTTCGTTATTATTTGACATGATGTTCTTTACAACCTCCTGCCCATGACAGGCTTCAAAACTTTAACTATTCATGCGCCATTTTCAAGAGAAGCGAGGTTGAAAAGTGAAATTTATGGCATTATTACACAAGTTTTCCTAGAATGACTTGGCAATGCTGCTGGGTCAGATCAGCAGGACCTCTGTTCAGAGGCAGTTGATGCAACAGACACTGCTATCATTTGGAAGACTTAAGCTCTTTATGTCGATCTCATCTTCAAGGCTGGGAATCTCTCCTTGCTCACCAATCAGGTGTTGCTACATTAATATGATATAATGCATTCAAACATGCTAAAAATTCGAATTTCAGTCCCTTTTTTCTAACAATAGCACAGAAAAAATTCAATTTTTTAAAACTTATCAGGATCAGGAGGTTGTAAAGAACATAATAATAATAACAAAATTTACCTGTGTAAAACCAGAATCTTTTGAAACTGTGAATTTTGATTACATTCTTGGCGCTCACAATGTTTTACATTCATAGTGTCCGATAAGAAAAGAAAAACAAGGGTCTTTTAAACATACCTAAAAAAAAGGTAAAACTATTTTTACTGACCTGCATACTCTGGCACAGTTTTGTAAATCTCCATGAGGTAGATAAGATAATATTTTGAATATTATCGGTGTTGGTTGTGACAGGAATTCACCAAAGGTCTGAAAAATAATAATTAGGAATAAATGAAAGAAAATGTGGCTATCTGCCCAGCGGGCAACTTTGTCGGAGTTTCAAGTGGTTTTATTAATTTTTTTTGGCAACTAAAGAAGTCAAGTCAAGCAAAACTTTTGAACACTCAACCTTAAATGTATGTTTATTTCAATTTTCACTGCAAAAATCAAGACGACTGTTCAAGAATATTTTCCCTCTCTTTACTGCTGTTTTAGACGGTGACGCCCTAGTTCAAAATAACGAGTCTCACCTAAAGGACTTAAAACTAAAACATACTGAATTGATAGATTTCACACCAAATAAGTCTAAACTCTGAAACAGTGAGACAGGTGGTCAGCCATCTTTGTTCATTTGTAAACTTAAAATGCTAAAAAGACAATGACAATTCTTCCAACGCTTTTTGGCAGTGTAGAGGGTGCTCATGACCACCTAATCACTATCCCAACTCCATCCCATAATCTCTGAATAATTGCCCAACACGCTCAATGCTTAAAACAAAATCTTCAAAATTTGTAGCATAAGAAGGTAAAAATAGTACAACTCGCTTACCCTGTGGTCAACATGGGTAATAACATAAGCCAAATTTCGACTTTCTGCACTGTCAGACAAGTCTGCCACACTTGCTCCATCACCTACAGCTTCATCATTCTTTTTGTTGGTTTTCTGTTTTTTGGAATTCTTCTTGCCTTTACTCGCATTGTTTTTTTCTTTTGGGCCACTGTTTGACTGCTTAGAGTTCTTCGACTTGCCTTTCTTATCCATATTTTTCTCAAAGAGACTTCAAGAAGAGAAAACTTTCAAGACAGTAGGTGAGCTGAACTGCCAAAGAGAATGAAAAGGTTGCTGGAAAACACAAAAAAATAGGTCCTTAAGAAAAAGTTAGACGATGGAAATTGAGGTTTTTAAAAAATTGAATTACCTCGTAACGACATATATAAACTCACTTGCATAGAAAATTATCAATATTGCGTACTTGTTTCACAGGCGCCATATTCCAGCATGCTTAGCGTAAAAACCAAGTAACACTGAGGATACCGGAGTGTAAGGTTGGCACGATGCATGCTCAATATTGACAATTCTCTACAGTAATACCTAAGAGTACTTATTACAAAGTTTTGAACTTCTCCTTGCGCAGTTCTCTGTGTATATTTTAAGGAAGAATTACCTCTTTCCTGATCTTCCTCCACAATCACAAAATGACATTTAAGGGGCTTGGAGAACAAGGCACATAAATGCAGTTTTTCTAAAAAAAAAATGAGATATTCATGACTTTTACTAAAGATATTCTTGAAATGTGTTCTGTGAAAAATTTACAACTAAAATCCAATTTTTAAGCATCAGAAAGTGAATTTGAACTTTCATTCTACCATAAGGTTCCATGTAAGTAATTTTGAAACTTAGAACACATAAGTATTACCTGAAATAATAAAAATTGCGCTTATGCACCTTGTCCGCCAAGCCCCTCAGTTGTCTTTGTATGGATTGGTCCACCAAAGGCAGGTGCAGCTACTTTCAAAAGCATTAAAACTTGGTGGGTACAAGCAGAAGCAACTGTTTACGTATGAGAAAAGGCGGTAAAATGCTCCAACTTAAGACTCAATGTACAGCTAGTAGACGGATTTGGTACCTATGTTATTCTATATATTTATCCTCTTCAGTAATTCCCAAGTAGGTAAACAGAATCATAACTTCTCTTTTTCCGCTTATAGGTGAGTAGATACATTATCAGAGAAAACTTCTTAATACCCTATAGTTGGTCAGTTGGTTAAATGCTAATGAACGCTCCCGACAGCCTCTGAAGATCATTCAGCTTTGAGAAAAGACGTTGGACTTGCATGTATTGACACGCAAGTCATCCGGTAATTCAATCGGAGTCAAGCAATGCTAATAATCTAACACTGATCAATGCTGTTTCCTGATGCTCCCGGACAGTTTTAACTACGTGCACACTTGTTAAATCCATCCATGTGTTTATTGCATTTAAAATTTTACGAGTCTTGGGATTCATGGATGACAAATTTAAAAAACTGTCACCCTTACATAGAATTTGGGCTCGAGGTTATGGTTTTTGTTTATGATAAAACTATTGAAGAAAAAATCGTATCTCCCAAGAATGCTGAGGCTCTTGAATCAGCTGATGCAGAGATTATTCAAATTATTCAGGTTTCAAAATGGATAAAATTTAGGTAAATTAAATAATTAAATAGCAGGATAAAAATGAGAAGAAAGAGATACATTAGTTAACTGACAGACTTGTACATGTGTTGGCATGTTGTTGTGCTCCGATTCCCTCAAGTGAGGAACATTGCTACGTAGCAATCAAGCTGATAGCAAATTTTCTGAAATTTTCCATAACTTGATGAATTCTTTGATATACAGAGGAGTTGTAATGCTTACAATATCAATTTTCAATTCGAGTTGGATGATGTTTTGAGCAGCGTCATGAGATTTTCACCTGAATGGAAGTGAATGGAACCAATGACTGTAGATTGAAGACTCCGACACTGGCTGTTCCCTTAAACTGATTTTTCTCGAGGATATTTCAAAAACTGGAAAAGTACAACGTCGGAGTTACCTTTCACAAAATTCTGTATGTAATAACGTCGTAATAGTTGTCAAATCAATACACAACACCAACACGGCTGAGGCTGAGGAAGGGTTCAGTGAGGTTAGGTTCCTGATTTATAGGCAAACCGGCGAGCATGGCAAGAAAGGAAAACATTCAAAAACCGGAAACGGTCAACAACCGGAAGCTGCCTGAAACCGGAAACAGTCGCAGCCGTGAAGCGCCAAGCAAGAGCCTCCTTGAAGAGTTACGAGAGTACAAAAGAGTACTGGTTCCCGCTTTATTATTTTAGAACAGGCATGTCGCTTATTTGAGAAATTCTTGGGGAAAAAAGGAAATGCTTCCACCAATTTCTGGTGTTAGTTTAAGTACATATACATGGGGACAAAAAATTAAGTCGGTGAGAGGGCACACTGATGAATATGAATAATAGGAGGATGAACCCCTGCTCCCTCTCTTTAGCACAAAATGGAATTTCATAAGTCTGTACTTTTTCTTGTTTGCTAATTATTTTCATCTTGGCCAACTGCTTTAAAAGGCAGACGGTTTTGATCAATTAATCTCCGATCAGAGGAAATTTTGCTTCCGTTCATTCACGCATTGATTTTGGTTCTCGCAAGCACCAATAAGAATTTCGGAACTCGAAATTACAATTTGTGTTGATGGTGCTATCCTCATGATAAGCAACGTAAAAGAGTTAAACTTTTTAAAATTTATTCAGATATCCCCCCCCCCTTCCCGAGATGTCATCCTGCAGTCCCTTAGACTTAAAAAATGAATTTAAAAACAGGATACTGCCTAACAGATCCATTTGAGATGGGAAACGAAACCTATAAGCCAAGAATTCGCTCACTTGCATAAAAGTTACTTACTTGCAACAGTAGAATACAAAAAAATATAACAGAAGTTTAAAAAAGAAAATAACTGCAACTTCACTTAACTTTTACTCTCTTCTTTATGGAACAATTTGCTTTTTAACTAACTTGCCATTTCTGTTCCTTTTATGATTCCAGTTCCATAAAAACAAGATTAGTTTACTGATAAATAGCTAAGGCTGATTTGGGAGATGTTTATTGATAAGCAGTCCAAAACCAAATACTTATAAGTGGGGTTAGAAGTTGTGAAATAAGAAGTTCCCATGGTATGTTACTCTGAAAAATGAGTAATTTTATTCAGTTCCATTTCATTGTCAACGGGATAGCCACTTAAAATAGAACAGTTGTACATTGTAAGGTGACAACTGACAATGGCCAAGACGATTGCATAAAACGAAAAAGTAACCTTAAAAATATAAAAATAAACGGAAAAAGAGAGGAAATAATAGAAATCAGGCGGACATTGCAAAGTGAACTTCACTAACAATTGAAATTTGTAAGCAGACATCATAAAACAGGAAAAGAAACATCGAACTACCAAAACCAATCCAGACAACATTACCACTAAATGTAGGCTCTGCCATCTGGCATTTGCGGCCTAGAAAATCTGCTAGCTTTCTAATAATTTACGGTTTTGCCTTTTTTCAAGACAAATTTTATAGAGGGTCTCAACTTTACAATTTTATTTTGTTTTACTCAACCACTTGGGTGAAATAATTAGTAAGTTACCCTTCACAATGCTTTAGTTAATTTTTAAACAATTTAGAAACTTTTCATGCGGAAGAAAAAAGAAATCTGTGAAATAATTTTGAAATAAGTAACTGCGATTATCATCAGACTGATATAGGTGATGTGTTTTGGACATTTACATCCGACGGGAAAAACAGATTCTCGAGATGTTCCTCAGTATTTTTATTCACTTCTGATGACACAAGACTGAAAGGAAGATTTTTCATCCCTTAAACTTTGATCAATATCCACAGTAAAATTCCCAAACCACGTATCTTGTTTGTGGTATTGAAAAATCTCCACTCCGATTTTATATTTTTGAAGCAGAAATAATCGACATCTTTCCTTGGAGTTCCAAGAATTTATGTACTTCGCATAAAAAAGAAAAATCACAGAAGCTTTTAAGAACTACAATTTAATTCTTCATTTAAAAAATATAAATAAAGTATGACAGGAAGTCTGCAACGTCGCAAACCGAGATATACGGTTTAGGAGTTTCACTTCAGAAATGCTTTTCTAGTTGATGATTACAAAGCATGCAAGAGTGACTTAGTCTACACACTTGTTCCTTAGGAGATCCTGTTTAACTTCACAATTTCTCTGACAGCATATTTTATTTCCTCAGTCAAGTTAGAAGGGACTACTGAAAAAACAAATCTATGGGCTAAGTCATCCCCTGGAATCAGTGGCAGATCAACAAAACATGATAATGGATAAAGTTTGCAGCACAAAAATCCTTTCTTCTTCGCGGCTTGTTGAAAAAATCCAATTCAGGCCCTGAGGAACATTTTAACCTTCCTTTTCTAAGAAGGATAGAAATTTCCAGAACACATCATTGAGAAAGCTCAGCCAAATTTGGTCCAAGACAAATCACTGTTGTACCAAAATTACGAGGGTCATCCAAAAAGTAAGTTTCCCTACCTTGTATCCTCCGAACGAAAAGAGATAAATCAAATCGGTAAAAAGGCACATATTAGGCATACTCTAAGCTTTAAGACAAGCTCAAGTTTTTGAAAATTGGTCAAGGGGTTCGCGAGTAAACTTAATTTTACTGAGACAACCTCCTGTCGCCGCGTGCCCACCTCCGGGATCAGGATGCGCGGAGAGTCAATAATAGAAGACTCGGGTTGTCGCCTCTATACATCACATCAACAAGAAATTTTAAAGTTTTCATTGAGTAGGCCTTACCTTACTTTTTGACATAGTCTCCACATCTTTTTTGATATTTCTGGTATCATCATAAAAGCTGTTTGATGCCTTCCGCGTAGAAGCTTTCGCCTTGATTCTGAAACCAGTCATTGACAGCGATCTGCACCTCTGAATCGGTTGAAAATCGCTTCCATCGTGGAAGTTTTTCCGCTCGGGAACAATAATGAAAGTCACATGAAGCTAAAGTACGAAAATTTGAAGGATTGGGGGAAAATTTCTCTACCCAAAGCAACTGATTTGGGATTGCAGATCGCTGTCAATGACTAGTTTCGGAGCCAAGACGGGATCTCTACGCGGAGGCGTCAAGAAGCTGCTGTAAGGATACCAAAAAAGTCAAAGAAGATGTGGAGACTACGTTAAAAAGTAAGGTAACTAATACTAACTACTACTAAGGTAGTTACTCAAAGGAAACTTTAAAATTTCTTATTGACGTGATGTATAGAGGCGATAACCCGAGTCTTCTATAATCGACTCTCCGCGCATCCTGACCCCGGAGGTGGGCACGCGGCGACAGGAGGTTGTCTCAGTAAAATTAAGTTTACTCGCGAACCCCTTGACCAATTTTCAAAAACTTGAGCTTGTCTTAAAGCTTAGAGTATGCCTAATATGTGCCTTTTTACCGATTTGATTTATCTCTTTTCGTCCGGAAGATACAAGGTAGGGAAACTTACTTTTTGGATGACCCTCGTATAAGGAGAATCTCTACTTAAAGGTACAAAATCAGTTACACACCAAGTTAACCATAGGATGGGAAAACTTCTTTCTTAATACTCTTGACTAGAATTTGCTGAGAATTCAGTACTTTTTGAAATTTCTAATTCTTAAACCATTGCTCTAATGCCTCTTTTTGCTACGTGAGTTTTCTTTTCCGCTCTAATTTTCAGTCCTCTTCACATTATAATACTTTTGTTTTGTTCTCACATATGGTCATATTTTAAGTTAATGGCAGTATTATTTGCTAATAAGCTGTTATTGTTGTGATCGTCTTTTTTGGTCTGCTCTACATATTATACAAATAAATAATAATTTAATAAATAAATACTAAATAAACTATAAAAATTACAATTTAAAAAAAATTTAAGTAATTCTAAATTCAATTTAAGAAATTACATTTTTAACGACTATTAACACAATTGTATAATTCAATGAAATTCGGCCACTGAGGGCACTGCAAGAATAGGGGCCTGTATCTAGAAACTGCATGATGAGAAAAACGCTCTCAAAGTTTTGTTTATGATGTACGTGGACTGAGCTTTGCAGGTTCCCCGTTTTTCTGTGACCTAATCCTTCTATTGAAGGATGTCCTGTGGATGTTGCGATACATTAATGGTTTTTGCTATAGTATATTTAATTTAAAAAGTCATTTTATAGGCCTTTCTTCCACCCTATAATCATTTTGGTTAAAATATGTGAAGTATAAATCATAATGATTGATCACAAATGATTAACGCAAAATGAGAGAATACCGATTCTGACTAAACTAAATTATGCCACAGGAATTTAGCACCTTTCTCCTCCCTCGTTACTGACATTGAATCATTGTAATGACTAAAATTTGGTTGATTTATGTTTGAAAATGGTATGATGGTATGAAAAATATAGCAAGTTGATGAAAAATTTGCACAGTCGCATGATAGCAGTCAGGTTGAAAAATCAAGCTTCCACACAAACCAAAAATAATTTTGCCACGTTGGTGGATGCAAGAACGGCCTTCATATGTATGGGCTGCTCCTATACCCATTAATCCACCCAGGTCCAAAGGCCTGACTCAGCATGGAAAAAGAAAGATTTTTCAACCTCTGACCCTTACCGATCAATATTCTATCGATCCTACAGAGTAATCCAGGGTATGGAGTATCCAAAAAGCTGATAGGAGCTATTAGAGCCTTAGCTTGTATGCAAGTGGTGTTCTCAATTATGCTGATGAAACGACTCAATAAGTACACCCCTAATTGAACATTGATTAGGAGGCACCATAATAAACTAAAAGTATTCTTGTACATTTCCTCTTCAAAATCAGGTCAGTTATGACATTGAAACGCTCTGAATTACATTGATGAGAATTTGTAATTTTCCTCTTTCAAACAACTTTGATCTATTGAAAGTACCATCATGTCAAAGATAGCCATTCTTGGTTCCAATACTTTTTTTTAACAACCAGGCAGTAATCTGTAAAAAGAAAAACACTTTTTTTAAAGTCATTATTCTTAACCAGAAGGAACAAGAGGAGAATGAGAGACCTATTGTTTCCGGCAACTTAATCATTCCTCAAAATATTGTATTATAAAATAAAGTATGACAGGAAGCCTACAATGCAAGTTAAGTTTCGCACTCTGGCCATTGAAATGCCTGTAAAAATGCCAGTGTATTCCTCCTCGTGTAAAACAAGTGGCTTTCGTACTACAGGGCCTTTTTTGTTTTATAGGCCTTAGTCTGAGAGAGTTTTAGAACCTAATGGCAAAGGCCGGTTTCACACTATGCGGTTTTTCGTCCGGCAGCCCGAATCGGTGAGCAGGTAGAAAACCGGGTGGAGGAGATCCGAATGTCCAGCGACCTTTTCACACTTATTCGGCGCGCTATCCGATTTTCATACATTTCACGGAAAATATGATTTTCGCCACATGCAGTCCATGCCGTTTTGACCATGGGTCCACTTGCAGCTATCGCGAAATAGTGTTTGTACCGCAGATTGAAGAGACGTCGCCCTTATGAGGTGTGGATACATATTTTAAATGAATCGCATTTAGCAAAAAGGAACCAGCGCAAATACAGTGTTGTTAAAATGTTGCTTCTTTATACTTATCTAAAAAAGCTCCCAAAATGCAAGTAGTTTTTACATCCCACTAAATAATTGTTAATTTCAAAGGGAAATAATTGTGTAAGTTGTAATACCGTACAAACATTTATTATTTTCAAAAGAAAAAAATAATTTTACGGTTTCGAAAACACTGTAATCGAGGCGGCTCCTTTTTGCTAAATGCAATCCAAATGTTCAAAGGAATTTAATGGTGCTTTTGTCACATTATACCGCGAACTCCAGAAGGACGGAAAAAAGTTGTTTAGATAATTACTTATTTTTTCTTTATTAATTATTTATTAATTTCTTTCTGTTTAAATTAATTTAATCTTTCGAAATTATTAATTTCTTTCTTTTTTGATTATTTATTTATTATTTCGATTGCCACCAGACTTTTTAAGCACCGAAAATAAAAATTGAAGGTTCAATTTTTTACTTGGAATGAAAGCCGCGAAAAGATTTGCAGCTGCACGTGCAATAACGGTCAGTGCCAAACTAAAATACCTGGCTACCAGGTGAAGTCGAGAAGCCTTTGCGAAATTGCAGAATTTGGAATGTCTTGGAATGAGTTTGGAATGGAGCTTCAATTAGCATAGATGCATGGTGTAACCGCAGCTCACGCCAAAATATTAAAATGCCCCATTCCTTGAAGCCTCATTCTCTGGGCTCTTGCAGACGTGATATTGACTGTGTGCATTGCTCGATAATTTCGGCGGAATCCGGACGGGCCGCCGGGTTGAGTGTGAAAGGTTCCATTGGCCGCAATGCTCTTTCAACCCATCAGGCAACCGATTCGGGTCAAGGAGTGAGCCACTGACACACGGCACGCCGGCGTATGAAAAACCGGACCGGGAAAGTGTGAAAGGCTCCATTCGCGCTAATGCTCCGCGACCCGGGTCACGATTTTCTACCTGCTCACCGATTCGGGCTGCCGGACGACAAACCGAATAGTGTGAAAGCGGCCAAAATTGTAGTAGAGTTTGTAGAGTTTTAGTAATGGCAAAATGACAAAAGAGCAATTCTCGATTTCATAATAGGTAACTAAAATTCGGTACTATTGTCAGCTTAATTGAACATGAATACTGAACAACTTCTTTATTACAGAGGATAACCTGCAAAAAAAAAATATTAGGATAGAAACAGCACACTAATTTTGAATTTTCTTTCATTTCTGCAGATTTTAAAATATCATCATCTGTGAAATTATGTGCCAATAAAGACATCTTCTTATAACGTACTTACTTGATAAACTTAGAGGTGGGTTCAGCAAATTTGTTACGGACTAGAAAATTGGCAATCACACCTGCCACTTTATCAGGGTCATCTTCATGGACTGCATGTCCACACCTGGGTAGTACATGCATTCCGAATTTACCTGGAATAAAAAAGGATCATTATTCGGGGCCAAAATGGTTCCTTGAAAGTATATAACTGCAGTCTTTTGTAGGGAACCCCAAATCCTCTTTATTAGGAGTCGGAGTTGGCGGTTTTGGATTATGTACTTTTCAAAGTTCCTGGATCAAAACAGATTTTCTCAAAACTTACAAATCGGAATGGGAGAGTTATCAGAAGTTGAGTATTGAACCATTGGAGTCAAACATAGGAGGTCGTAAAATATTTTTTTCTGAATTATATTTTATTTTTTTCTATTGAGGAGGGAGAAGTTTGGGTTGACATCTTCCATATTTAAGATAAAGCCTATCTAAGTAAATACAATAAATACAAAAATTGATCAACAAGTGGATTTCTTTCGTAAAGCTGTGGGTAGCTAAACTCACACATCTAGCAGTCAATGAAGACATAAATACTGTTATTTATGGATTAAAATTACTAAAGTTGGATGAAAATATCAAACATTATGAGAATGACGATCAAATACAGTCATTTTTGCAATTTATAAAACCATTTAGAAAGTAGGCACAGACCTCTTTCTGAGCTTCTAAGTTTATTGATTCATAGCAATAAATGAAAACATGACAATGGATCACTAATCACAGTTAGAAATCAAGCACTTACGTCATATTTTCTCATCAAAACTTCACTTGATACATGCACAAATCATAATTTCATGGACATATTGAAATCAGGATTTAGCTCAAACAATATTGACAATGTTGCATTATAAACAAGTGGGTAATGAGTGCTTTATGGTTTTTTTTTTTTTTACTTTTGACGAATCTTATATTTATTGGTGATAGATTTATATGTGCTCCTTCCTTAAGAGCTTGACAAACAGGACCGTTGCCCTGCTCATCATTAGCAGAAGTAGAAAAAGATTATAGACAAGCATTTGCTAAGTTTATCAATCCAAAATTTTTGATCATTAAAATACCATACATTAGTCTACTAGAATCAAATTGGGCACTGATATATTTCCATTGTGCTTTGCAATAATATAATTTTCTGGGTGTATGAATTTTTCTGGAAGATTTGGAAAGACTGTGTACCACAGGAGAGGAAAAGATTTTTGTGCACTGGTCTTCCGTCATTTGCAGAAAATTCATGTTTTATTTTGATGGTTAAATAGACCTACACTGATTTCTCCCTTAGCCAGTGAAACACTTGCCATGACTACACATGCCACTTTCTCCCTTATGAATTGAATTTGAACATTTCCAATGAGTTCAACACGTTTGGCGGAGAATTCTGATGAGGAAACATGTTTTGTGATCCTACCATGTCTATAGATCCAATAATCTTTCAAAGATGGGGATTTGATCCCCAGCAAACTCATAAAAATAATGCAATCAGAATTTCAATCACACAGTTGCTCACCTTGCATCTGACCAACGGTTAAATCTCTATCTAATCGGTCTACATTCGCTAGTATTAGGAGTTTCTGCTCAGGACACTTAAGAAAACTTTTTGAAAGTCCTTGAAACCAGCCAGACCAGTATTTTTCTGTGGCACAAAGGTCAATCCTCCATGTATACGGTCCTATTGCAGCTGGCTCCTGTGGTGTAATACAGTAAATATTATTAATTTACACATTCTTATACTTTAAAATGCAAAATTAAGTTCCTACATTAATGGAGTCAGCCCTAAATTACAGATGTAATAGTCTAGAAGGTGAATGTGAATCTTTGCTACCACTACATAGCAGTAGAATGAAGCAAGAGGTGTTAAGCGAAATGATACAAAAATAATTAGGGTGGTTTTCCTTCAGTTTTAAAAAATTTCGTCTCCGTGGGTGTAATTGAATCAGTGCAGAAAAAATAGAGGGCTATAAATAACTGTAATGAGAGTTGAGTTTAGACCCCTTTGAAAGCAGAAGTTGAGTTGTCCTTCGGTCATGCGAAACGAAAATTGCACGATGCCTTGGTATAATATATGAAAGGAGCACACATGCTATATACACCACACATCGAGCTAGGATTTTTCTAGAATTCTCAGTCAATGCACTTAATTTTTGGGAAGAGGTGGCGGAGGGTAAAGCATTATGATGAGTTACAGTCAAGTAACATAGCTGAAGTAATCGGATCGAGAGTCACAGATAACATAAGTTAGAGGTGACCACAAGACCGCAGCAATGTCATCATGAAGACTAAAATTAGAATGAATCCGACACCAGGTTTTGAACTCTGCCTGTGAGAAGCTAGGGGTACCAGAGAATGATAGGGATACATTGCTTAAACTGAATTGGTGATTGGATAGGTCATATTTTTAACATAAAATATTGGAAAGCTGATTAAGAGAAATTGGAATTGACGGATAAAGATATCATTAGAATCTGACAGCCAAATTCTAGCTCAAGTTTTTACCTAACCACAAATAATTTCATGGCTATATTCTTGGACTTTATAAGGTGGTCGAAACGCAAAATTCTAGAATTCAAAGGCATGGGGCGTCTGTCTTTTTTCCCCGCTGGGCGACACAGAGCTTCCAGTAATCACCAATCTAGTGGTGTTGCGATGTTGGGAATCAGAGTTCACGCCAAATAAGTTTACATACTTTAAGACTAACAATAAGACATAAAATCCATATACGTTACAGATATTTGGTAGGTTGTCACTCACCGGTGCTTTGAAGTCAACCTCATCTTCCTTCGATTTCTCTGATCCAGACGATTCTATGATTCTTGATGACTTCACTTCTCCAGCTGCACTGAGATTTACCCCGGTTGCAGCACTGTAAAAAGTAAATAAATCCCTGATGTATGACTAATTTCAAGGTTAGAAGTTATTCTGCCTTTTTCAAAAAATTGGAGTGTGTTGAGACTGCTTTTCAACACAGCAACTGCCGAATCATGGCCCATCATCGAGGTGTTCCAAGGTGTTCGAGGTGCTGGGTTTGAGTACAAACCAAATTTTTATCAACAAATGGTTGTTCCATGCTGTTTGGTCTCACATCAATGCATGTTGCACTTAAGTTGGGACCAGTATTGTATTTTACATGCAAAATTTGGGCAAACAATATTTTCACCTTAATTTTAAAGTTTCCCTGATTGTTCACCACAGTTTACAATTTTTTTGTTTATTTTCCTGGCGTGACAGGAACACACACACGTGTAAAAACACATTAATAGTTGATGTATTGAGTGAAGATAGCTAAATATTATAATAAAGTTCCTCATTATAAAAAAAAATTACTAAAAATAATTTACAAAGTATTTTGTAAATAATGGAGGGGGAGGGTAGTAAAATAGGTGAAATCAAGTATGATTGTTTGTATTTTGCCTTTAGATAACATGCATAAGCAGTTCTGGATGATCAACACATTCGAGGTATATAATACTTTTGAATATTAGAATTCTTTCTGACTAATTCCTTCCTCTTTTTTCTGCTTTTTCCACAGAAAGTTAGAGAAAAGTAATTTAATTTATTCTTCCTAATTGGATTTGCCAAAAAGTCTTTTCCATCTCACTGTCACTTTCCTTTTACGCTAGCTCTGAAAAATTAAATAAGATGAAACAAAGTCCAAATGGGGGAAATATTTGTCTTAACATAAGTGTAATGTCAATACTTACTTCTTGATTTGTCCTGGAACTGAAACTTTTGCTGATTCAATATTCCTTACTTGATGATTGCGCACACTGAAAATCAAGCAAACAAAATTAGGAGAGAGGAAAAAAATGTAACTTGGTTAATACAACGACAGAGAATGATGGAAAACCAATGAGAAATATGAGTGTATTCTTCTTCTGTGTATTCAGGAGTTCTTTCTTTTCAGTGGGAAACAAAGCAAAACTATGAGGAAGAAAGGTTGCTAATTATAGTTCAAGAGCCTGATGACATTGCGTGACAAACTCGGGACACATGTTTTGACTACTTAAATCAATAGCCTTAAATGCACTGATAACGAAAATGGTCATTGGCCATGTTGTAGCATGTGCCATTATGGCAGACAACCATTCTCTGAGTAAGTGTAGATTTAAGTGGTTAAAGCTTGTGTCCAGAGTTTGTCATAAAATGTTGTCGGGCTCTTGGACTGTTATTCTAAAAGTTGACACTTTTCACAATCAAAATCAGAGAGCCTTTCATACAAAAATACAGAATCAAAGAGGCTGATTGTCCTGCTAATTTTTGAGAATTGTTATTCATACTTCAATGAACCTACGATTCGGTTTTCAACATGAAAAATCTAAATGGGAATTGTTAATATCAAAATTTCCTTATTGATCCTCATTACGAGCTGATTATCTCCTGATCTAGATTTTAAGACAAGCACTGAAAGAACACCCACAAGGAAGAAGTGATGGATTTTGATTGAAAATTTTAGCCCTGGATCATTCACATCCACAGAGCAGAGGGATTAATCCACCGTCCACATTCATCCTTAATTTATCTCTGATCTATTCATGCCCTCTTGTTTCCATGCGCTGAAAAAGTGAACAAACCTCCACGAGATAGCCTCTTCAATAGAGCTGAAACTCTTAGGCCGGTTCCGAAGGAAAGACTGCATGCTCGACAGTGCGTCCATCGCTGTGCCTTCAACAACATCAATCACAACTAAGCCAATTATATCTAGGGTATGTGACAAGTCTGCAACGTGTACTGCAACTGCTCCTCCCATACTGTGTCCTACGAGAATAATTGGTGGCGAGTCTGATGGGTAGATCGTATTGATGACATCCGCAACATCTCTAGAAAAAACCAAATTCTTTGTGATTCACACGATCAAAATTTGAGTTGGTGATTGTTAACAAGAAAATGGCTTTTGATCCCAAAATATTAAACTTTCATAAGCAAGTACTACTATTGTTTCGTCTAAACTTTGGCAAAAAAAATTCCCAAACCTAACCAGAGATATAAAAATGGGAAGTTTCACTTCAAAAATTGTTTAATCTGCTGTCTTCAGGGCTCAAAATGGTTAAAGGAGGTTTTTCTTGGTAGGGAAGCATGTTGTTCACTGGTTCTTTCTGGTAAATTTTGTGTTTATGTTTAAAGCCAGTTACCCATTTTACAACCTATCGGAGATTAAAAGAAAGAACCAGTCAATCAAAATTGATAGATTAAAATATACCTTTTTTCACTGTCTATGCCACAATTATATTAATCTAAAAATTAACTACACACCCATCAAACTATTCTGTGGAGTTCTAGAGAGACTTGCCTGCTGAAAACACAAATACAGATTTTGCACTCATATTCATAAAAATTGCTCTCCTAGAAAAATATGCCTCCATATAATAGGGTTCCTTCCCTATGGATGTGTATGCTCATGGAAAAAAAATCACTTTAACTCCTCACAATGCCCCATTCAATGTTTTCATTACTGAGGAGTTTTGATGCATACCTTTAGAAAGTCCAAAACTGTCAGCCACATCCAAAATAATTTAATGATGCCTGAGATTAGACTTCATCATCAACTTTGTTAAAGGCTATCGTATTTTAGAAAAAGTGAGGATAGTTACATTCTCAGAGTTAATTTAATTTGATAGTCGATATGAAATTTTTACAATACCTGCTCAAATATTTTCAATGAGCAGAATATTGATGGTAAAATTTTTGTTTACCTGTCGGTATTGGGAGATCAAAAACTCCTTCACACTACCTTAAATTTTAAGCAAGTGGGGAATACAAAGCAAGACTTACTTGGAGAGAGTTTCAATTGTAAGGTCATTATCTGCTGTTGTTTCTGTGTCTCCATGACCCCGCAGGTCAATTGCCAGTACTTGGCATTCAACAGCTTCAACTATGTCAACCTGAAAAAGAGAAAAAATCCATCAAGGAATTCTGATTGTAAACTTCACACTTCTTTTTACAGTAACTCCTTGCTGTTTACTATTTGCAGAATTGATGAAATCAACAAGTCAATAGTTATCCGAAGTTTGATGAGATCAATGACTCTTCACCAATATGTAAACGCATTCATACCAGAGAAGTTTATCCTCATTAGAAAAGTACAATATAACCCATTTGTTAAACAGATGACTCAAGTTTTAAGATAAGTTTGAAAAGTGATTCAGAGATAATTTTCTGCCTAAAGGCTAGCATAAATGGAGGTCAGTGCAGGGAAAACAACATGACTCAGCCTGGAGCAGACCGAAGTTGGGAAAAAATAATTCAGAAATTATTTGGTCAATCAGCAATGTCCAATCAATCGTCAATCGGAAGAATAATTTGATGATTGATCCATCTTATAAGGTAGAGAAATCTGAGGACCGAGCATCTAGTCAGAGTTGCCACACCAATTTCAGAATTGCCGAATTATTCGCGCCCAACTCTGGGGCAGACACGGGATTTTTCCTAAAATTTGCCATGAATTAACTCATTTTAAGCAATGCTGCTCCAAGTGGAAATCATATTACGTAAAGAAATTTAACCGCAGAACATTAATTGCCCGACTGCTTCTAGCTTTAAATGGAGTCTTAGGCGATTTCTTGGACTGCTCCCAATTTCTGATAGGCTCCTCTTCACACCTGTTGTTCCCTCTTAATTTTGTACGCATTTGAACATTTTAGCAGTCTTGAACTATTTCACACAACTATTCCTGCAAATTTCTTGATGCAGAAGCACATGGACTTCATTTGCACCCAAATAGAAGAAACACTTACTGAAAACAGAGCCCATGTAAGCGCACTGAATCCGCCACCATGCAGAAGAACCAAAAGAGGACCTGAATCACCATTTGAATAGGTGCAGAATTTGTTACCACCCACTGTAACAACATTTCGACCACGAAAATATTTGTCCCAATGTACTGGTGCATAGTCGTACTTCTGCTGTCTCCGGCCAATTCGACTGAAAGTGGAAAAAAGGATTTACTTTTGGTGAGAAGGATTTAGGATTTCATTGACAGTTAGTTTTAAGAACCATTCCTCATTTGGCATCTGGCGGTTTGGTTCACCCGAGATCCAACAGCCTTTGATTAGGAAATAGTCACAATTTATTCCGCATTATCCGGAATCGTATTCATGCTAAAAGATCAACAACACACTTACTAAAGTTTGCTACATTGTAAAGATGCTTTGGAAGATTTTTCTTCCTGGTATGGACAGAATACCCAGTCAGGTCTTATAACTTGTGAGGAAAAAACGCATGACCACTTACTGCCATTGCCATACTTTCTCAATGTATAGAGTGCGATGAAAAGTCTATAAAATAGCTATTTGTATAATTACTAGAGTGTACGCCAGCTAAGTTTACGCAATTTTAGGTTGCAACAGAAGATCTGCCATCTTTAGTTCAGCATAAAAAGTAAATAAAATAATCAATTATTTACCTTGTCCCTGTCGGTGGGAGGGTGCCAGAGGACCCCTCCATCAGAGGTGGCAATTTTGATTGCATGAAAGACTTGTGAAACGCTGACATGTTGAAAAAGTGGCTGAAAATCTCAAAATTTGTAAATCAGTGATGCTTCTTCGATCATACCATGCAAAGGTAACGATTATAATCGAAACTTTTTTTCTAAGTGCATAAACATACTCACATAGATAAAAAAATTCACTCCTGAGAGCACGGAGAGTTGAAGAGTGAAACAAGAAAGAAAACTGAAAGAAAACAAAACAGCTAAAGCCACTAGAATTTGACAATTAGAGAATTTAGCAATGAATCAGAAGCAGGCTGGAGGAAATTTTAACCTAAAAAGAAAACAACTGATAGTTGTCAACAAACTTCTAGGATGATGTTTTTGGAATAAATAGTAGTGGCTCCTTGCAGCAGTACACAGAAAAAATGGGTCAAATAAAGTGGTCATACATTTTTCAAGTAAAATCCAATAAAAGAAATTGATTGAGAGGAGAGGAACCATAAATCGGCATATTTTTTATCACGCTTTCTTCACTGACTGTCACTTTTTAACGATTCATCACATAAAATAGTGTATATTCTTCGGAAAATGCATATGACTGCGAGGGTAAAACCGGGTGCGTTTTGACCTTTTTGACTGTTTGTGAAGATTCCGGTGCGGGATTCCGGTTGACCTTTTTGACTGTTTATGAAGATTCCGGAGCTGAAAGTGCGTATTTTTATACTAACTGTCCTAGAAATATCGCGTCACAAACAAAAAGTAACGTAAATAAACTAGAGTCCCTTAAATAAACGTAATCGTATTCATTGAAAACCGTAACGCACTTTCTCTATTTTCTCCGTGTATCATTTTCATATTTTACTAAAATTCAAATGTAATGAAAATAACGTAAAGGAGTTGTTCGTAGAACGAAGAAAACGGAGCCATCGTTGTCCATCCTAACCACGAGGTGTCAAGAATTCTCTTATCAGTAATCAGTTGTCAACGGTTCTCCAGAGTGCATGGTGCATGTGACTCTTATCATGAAGAAGCGTCCAGTGTGATATCTGATAAAAGATATCTCATTTTTTTGCTAACAACCATCGTATCATTCTGCAAGTTGGAAGCTCCTCAAATTGTTTTCATATTAGTGTACTCTCATCTTCTTTTGGTCCACATCATCATTGCTTCCTTTTCCTGCGATGCATCCCAGAAATATCTATCGTACTCCACCAAATTTCAAAGAACTAGCGCTGCAATTTCCAGAGCTGCGTCCCTATGCCAAACCTGTGAGTAGTTTTTATTAAGTAAGGATGTAATCTAATTGCAGAAAACTAGGGCCCATAGATTTTTATATCGTATTTAAAGGCATTCCCTATTGCCGCAGCCCTTCACTTTTTTGTTCCAAGTTTTAGATATATGCACTTGTAGGTTGACAGTCAGTCTCAGAGTTGTATGTTTGTCTATCATAATGTTTCAGTATTTTGAACTGTATTAATTTTTCTTACCAACCATCTTGTCTTACTGACTCTTATGAAAAACTTCTGATATTTCTATGCAGCGGGGCGATTATTGAAATGATATCGACTGTATGTCAGCGCTTTGTCGTGTCGCGCCATCGACTAGGCAATTGCTTAGTCGATGGCGCGACACGACAAAGCGCTGACATACAGTCGATATCATTTCAATAATCGCCCCGCAGGTGCCTGGACGAGTGCGGAAAATGCTTCATATGTTGTCTTACGTGGTGTTGTGAGTGAAGGAGTAGGTACTCCAAATTTTAACAGAGTCTATGCCACTTAAGTTCAATTCAGACAATCAAACTTTTCATTTTTCTTCTGCTTTTGTTGTATGAGAAGTTGGATCATTTGACTCTGCCACAAGGACACTGTAATGAGATAGAAAGTTGAATGAAAACATGAATCTAAAGCCCAACTCACAGTATCAAACTTTTCATCTAACTTTTGGATGCAACTTGTCAAATAAAAAGTTGGATAATGTGATGCTGGCGAGAGAAAACGACAATTTGATGAAAACTTGAATGTGACGTTACATTCAACTCTTCGTTCAACTTCCCATCCAATTGGCGGCGCCAAAGTTGAAACGAAATCTTCCAATCATAATGAGCCAAAGCTGTATCTCCATGAACTGCAGGCTGATAACGATATCACACTGCATCGGTAATTGAATCAATTTTCTTTTCGTCCAACTTTCCATCGAACTTTTTGTTCAATCATGTTGGATGCAAAGTTTGATAGTGTGAATTGGGCTTTCATTCCAACTGTCCATCCAACTTTCCATCAAATTTACAAAGCCAATTGAATGGAAAATTGGATGAGGCTGCGTATCTTCCAGAACTGGAAGCTGATCGGAACACCTGAATGTCCATATTTGGCTCATGACAATATCGCGTGGCAACGGCAGCAGAATCAAATTTTTTGCATCCAACTTTCCATCTACCTTTGTCAATTGAAAAGTTTGATCATCTCGATTTGGCCATAAATTTCAACAATTTTCAACCATACTTACGAACTGTACCTGAATGATGGTCAGTATAATTGACGTCTTCAAATATAAGCTCTCTCTTACCTAATTGGTGCTTTGTTTCAGGATTTGAATGGAAAGGTACAAATTGACTTCAAGAATCAAGATGCCCTTCGGGTCTTACTGAAGGTACTTCTCATCAAAGATTTTCAACTGAATATTGAGTTACCTCCTGAAAAACTGGTTCCAACATTACCTCTAAGGTTGAACTATATCCTATGGATTGAAGACTTACTGGAACATGCCGGCCTTTCAAATCCAGTTGGCATTGACATAGGTAACTTAAAAAGTATTTTTTAAATTCTCATTTATATCCCCCAATCCCTCTTTACTTCTCATTAAAATCGACCTTAATACTTACTTAGTAAAATTTTAGATTTATCGATTGACTCATTACTGTGATCAATACTTCTCTGCTCAAATGAACTAAGTTTTACTTTGCATTGTATACCACGTATTCAATATCTTCCAATTCATTCAGAACTGCAAAAAGCACAACAGAAGCAAAATAATTTTCTTTTGATTTTGTAGTAGGTCAGCAAAACATGATTTTAAATTGTTTTTATCAATTGGTAAATGTATGATGCACCATTTGAAGTTCAGGGTTCTAGATGCCTATATATTTTGTCCTTGCGACTCCTGATCAATTGTCATCTGCAAATGGACCCTCTATGTTTTGGACTGCATCACCGTTGTTATTCACACACTTAATATGCATATATTCTGGCAAAGAAAAACACCTGAAATCAACATTGTTCTGCCATATCAGAAGATGATTTTGGTTCTGAGTGAAACAATAAAAAAATTCTGCTCAGGAATGGTAACAGAAAGATATGCTGTAATTTTTCTGTAAGATTTTTTAGTTAAGTAACTCTCATAGACACAAATCCTCCAAGGGTACAGAATGTTCCAAAATGCCGACTGTACGTAGTTCTGTGATCTGGAGTTTTTGCCCCACAATCATATATCCGATATTTTGGGCAAATGCCTGGTTTTCCTGTCAAATTTACAATTTGTCCCAATGTTTTAAAGTACTGAACAAAAAGGGGGAAACAAGAGTTTTTATTTTAATTGTTTCATGATCCAACATCATGCTACATGCTTGGCACAATCCTTGGATTGCGAAATCGGGCATTTTCTGCACTCCTTAAGTTCATGCGAAGACATTGCACATTCTATTGAATTTACATTAAATTGGCAGAGTTTAACAGAAATCCAAAAAGTCGCATCAAGTTTGAAGCAAGATTAAAAAATATGAAATTTTATTCTCTCATAATACTCAATGTCAACAACAAAGGTGACAGACTGTTTGCACTTCAAAATATTTTTTCTTGACCTTAAATTTTTGACAGGAGAAAAATTAACTACTAGTTAAATTTAAATGTACTTCCAACCAATATTTTTCCGAAATGCAACGCGGTGCATTTCTGTGAAACATGATTCAAATGAAGGATCTAAAAATTACTGGCTCCTTTTCATCTCAAACTTTTTTATTCGTCTACTCTGACAAGGCTATGAAAACCTCTTCTAATGGAGCTAAGGCCACTTTTTTTGTTCCACGATTTTCTATAACAGTTGTTTTCATAAACAATTGCTTTTTTGCCTAGGAGTCGGAGCATCCTGTATTTATTCTTTGCTAGCCGCAAAGAAGAATAATTGGCGAATGTTTGGCACAGAAACGGATCAAGCAAGTTATCAAGCTGCTCTCAAAAATGTGGAAATCAATAGTTTGCAAAGTTTAGTAAAAGGTAAGTACTTTTTTGAAAATAGAGACTCAGGTTCATAGTGGGATAAACAGACCCTTTTAAATTCACTCAAACATCTCAGAAAAAGCACAAAGAAGTGTTTGATTTAAAGTCAACGTCAAGTTTAAGTTATTTTTACCATTATAAAATTGTATTATGAAACTGCTTGCCTTGATGAAGGCCTATTTCCTCTTTCGAAAAAGTTTTCATGTTCAAGAAATCTTCGGAAGAAAACAAAAGTTTGTCTTGCTGAGAAAATTGTATCTACATTTTCAATTCGTTTATGTGCTTCAGTATTTTTTTTTCTGTGCGGAATGCTTAAAGAGTTGTTTGGGGGGGAGGGGGGTCAGCAGGTCTCTTGAGTTTGGTTTTAATGTGCTGCTCCTTCGTGAAGCATTTCTGGTGATTGTCTAGTGAGATAGAGATAAAACTGTGGTTTTTCCCCTCATATTTATGTGATCTACAGGCTGATTACTGAATGTGATCTAGATGAAGGAGACAAAGAGAAAACTGAGCGGTATTGGTGAAAGTGGGTTGTTGGGATGGACGAAGGAGCAGGGGTGCAAAAACTTCTCGACCACACGACCGGGTGGGTCGCCATCTGTCGCTTGTGAAAATGAGAAAGCCCCAAAAATGGTGTTTGGAAATGAGAAAGCTGGCCAAATCGCGATTATTTTTGCAAAACTGTGATAAAAATCATGTGTTCTTCGTAAAATTGCTGTAGAAATTGCTTGCTTTGCTCAAAGTAGCGCCAGTTTATGCGTTCGAGCCATAAAAAAGTCATATTTTCGAATATTTTGGAGAAAAAGGAGGTTTTTAAAATGAGGAGGCCAATTTAAAGAATGGGAAGGCCTAGAACTTTCTGCACCCCCGCAAAACAGTCGAGTTACATTCTTAGATCAACCAATGGAAACTTCGAGAAACCACATAGTTAGCCTATCATTATTCTATACCAACCATTTGTTTCAACCAATAAGATCGCTCCATTTTCCCTTTGTCTTTTTTGTCTATCAATTTCAACCATCAGCCCACAGGTATTAAATTCTTATAAGTTTGTTTTCTCTGTTTAGTGGTGCTTGTGAACGAGGAAACCATTCTAGATGGAGCAATTGATGAAGCAGAAGATTATACCTTTTGCATGTGCAACCCTCCATTTTTCGGCAGTCTGAAGGAAGTTACCGGGAAATCAAGATCGCCTAACTCCAGAGCTCCTCCAAGGAATGCCCACACTGGCATTGAAAACGAGCTCGTGACTGAAGGTGGAGAAGTTGCTTTTGTTGGTAGAATCATTCATGATAGCAAGAAACTGCAAAATAAAGTGAAGTAAGTTTGCAAACTTTTTCTGATTTCTTAACTATCGTAGAATCCCAATCATTTGCGTTGTTTGGTATAATTCTTGGTACCTATGGGTAACTGGACTGTAAGTAATGAGGAGTCCACTGTATCATTCAATTTTTGTGAATTTTAGACTCAGTTACATGAGGCTTATGCGAGAATGTAGGCTAGTAGGTCTAAACTTTTGCACATTGTTTTTTCAAGTGATTCTGTTTGATAGTTTTTCTGCAATAAATTGGACAAGTTTGCAACGTATGGTAGATAACATAGTGCCTGGGCGCAATTGGCGCTTGTGACACCTGTTTTGGCCAGCAGGTGACAAAGTATATTTTGCCCCTAAATTATTAAAATGCTTTCTAAGGATTATTTGAAACCTTGGAAGTAATTAATGTGCCATAAGTTTTTTGTTCCAGTAATGCATCATGTACATTTAATTACTTACCCACACCGCTCTCTTTATTTACAATATCTATAACATAAGCACAGTTTCTCAGCTAGCATTTAATTGATTTCTCCTTGCCATAACCTTTCAGAAATTATTCTTCAAATCATAATCGATTTTAATTGTAATTGATTCCTTACTCATTTCATTATATTTCTTTTTTAATAGGATCTACACAAGCATGGTGGGCATAAAAAGCAACCTAAAAAAACTAGTCAGCCTCCTGAAATCTACCTCAGTTGAATCAGTCACGCAGACCACTTTTTCTCAAGGCCGGACAATGAGGTGGGGAGTTGCCTGGACTTATGATAAAAGTGTCCGTTTACTCCCTGCTCCCGTGTCTAAGAAGTCAAAAGACAAACCACTACAGCAGGAGTTTCACCCACCTCATACTCCAGAATCAGTGGAAAAAGATGTTCTAGCACTTCTGGACAAACTTGAAGTAAGACCCCATAAGCTTAACCAATCATTGTCAAAAGCTTAATGAAGTTCTCGTATGTGTTGGAAATTTGCAATTTTAGTGCCTTTTCTTTTGAAAATTTCGCAAGGAACACAATGATGCCGCTGGTTTTCTCTGAAATCAACTCTCAAGCTGAAGAAAAGCTCTGAAAATTCAGGCCATCATGGAGAGGATATCCCATGCTACATTGAAAGTCCACCTCCACATTTAGTCCAATTCTCCATGCACAGATGGGGAGTAATGTATTTACTTCCTATCTGTGCATGGAGAGTTTGACTAGGTATACAGAGGTGGACTTTCAACGTAGCGTGAGGTATCTCCTCCATTATGGCTTAAAATTTGAGAGCTTTCTTTGAGACTGGGGGTTGATTTCAGAGAAAACCAGTGGCGCCATCAAGTCCCTCCTGAAATTTTACTCAAGGAAAAATAAGTAAATCGCAAAGGTCTCACACATGCAAGAACTCCATTCTGTCAAGTTTTTATTTTCTCTTAAGTTTTAATGTGGCATTTTACTGACCTTCCGTCAGTATTCGAGACAGATTTTGTCTTCCCCGTATTCCAAAAGGAATAACCTCCCACAGGGTCACAATGTCGTCACAGAGTTGTCACAGTGTTAATTTAATTTGGAAAATAACGTTGTAACCAAGTTTTTGCATTCGTTCTGCTAGGCGAGTTTTAGATTCTGTATGATGTTCCTTGGTCACCGCCTTGGTCAAAAGCCAAGTGGTAAGCTGTATCTTTTTATGTCTGCTGCCTTGTGTCTGTGATTTGTCCACCCCGGCAAATTGCTGCCCGGAGCTCCAGCCCCCAAAGCTTCCTTTTAAATCCAGTCCCAGATGGAGTCAGGTAATGCAGAGCTCCAGGTGGGGGAGTTAAATTTAATTAGGCCATATTTTAGTACCCGTAGAAATGTATATAGCATAGTTTTCTGAAAAGAGAACTTTAAAAATTAACTTTTTTTTGAACTTTTAGATGTTTGTTCCAGCAAACTATACAGAGCCAATCTCAGTAGATATCGGACGATTCGATCAAATTTTACTCCCTTACCTAAAGTCTTCTTTTCCCTGACTGGGTCACTAAGTTTCAAATCAAAAAAGTACCACTAAACCTTTTAATACATTTTCCTGGACAAATCTACGGATGAATAGGCATGGCACCTGGTATTTGTTATTTTCAGTAGCCTTTTTAAAGTTAAATATTTAATCAGTCGACACTGTCTGCTATCAATGCAAGATGATGGCAAGGGTGAAATTAACTGAAACAGGACCAAAAAATGAAAAGTATATTCCTGTTCTGTTTCTTAATTATTGTAGTGTGAATGAATGTATGAATCAAGCAAAATATGAATATGTATAGGCAGAATCAATATCATGTTTTTTGCAAGAAATTTGTCCGGAGTCCCTTCATCCTCACAATTTTTTCTCTTACTTGTGTCCAATATTTGGCATGAAACTTATGGTTTTGTCTTTTTCTATTTCTCTCTGACAGATCAAACATACTGAAGTGAAGAAAAAAAATTCCCTGAAAGTGTTTGAGCTAACTGCCTATAAAAATACCTGGTCACATCAACGCAAATTAAGGCGAATGGCGAAAAGGAAGCAGCTTGTTGAGGAAAATTCAACCAGCATGGACATTGACGAATCCAATGATCCTGCAGTTAACAGCGGATCCAGTTCACCAATAATGGTGGACACAGAATCCCTCTCACCAGAATCAGGAATGGAGAGAAAACCCACTGACAAATTAGCTGATAATTATCTCAAAACTTCTGAACAAGATTATAGTTCCTCTTTGTGTAGTTCGCCAAATAAACGCAAAATGAGCCCAGCCCTTCTTGAGGAACAAGATTCTGGTTTAGACCTAGATCATGAGAATCTTAAAAAATTGCGATTGGACGATGGCAAGAGTTGGTTCGATTATGCTGGAAATGATCCTTTGCTAAGCTGTACTTTAGGAATAAGAGATCTGAAAACGAAGGTTCTTGTGGATATGCTTTTCAGTGATGGAACTGGTGGTAAGGAAGCCATGAACCAAGTTTTACTGTACATCAGAAATAATATGAAACAAAATACAATCTAAACTCGCTGAATGTTCACTTTGATTCTTCAGTTTTTTCCCTCAACTTGTTTAGTTCCAAAAGGCCTTGTCTCCATGGGACGTTTCGTGGGGTTTGTCCCGAGGAGAAATCTCATTTGCAAAGTTGGGAAACATATTGAGTCAGTCAATACTAATCACAGCACCAGGAAAAATCCTTGTGGTGTCCTAAGAGCTTTTCAGAGAAAAGAATAAGAAATTGTGTTGTTTTGTTTAACAGAGAAATAGCCCAGAAGTTTCATTCCTGAAGGTTCGATTCGAACTTGCGACAGATCCCACAAAACACATCCTATGGAGACAAGGCCAAAGGCAATCGCCCAGCAAAAGTTACAAGAACGTAAGCACAACGTTAGGGTCAAAAGTAAGGTTTTGGCTTCGTTTTCGCCATGTCACTGTCAGTGGACGTCGGGTGAGAGGGCTGAGGGCTGCCCAAATGGGGGGAGGGGGGCTGGGGGTTCAAGAACAGGCCATAAGAAAAATCTACACCTACAAAGCCTGAGCTCTCAACTTTCAAACCTAAATTGCAATTTTGATGCATTCAATTTCATGATTATCCGAGTGTCAAAATCCTTGCTGGTCATAGAAGATGCCTTTTTTAACAACCTCATGGGATTGTTATCAAAATTTGTTCCTTTAGCTTGGTTGAAAACGGGTGGCTCTACGTCAAGGTATTGGGAGAGCAAAATAACAGTCTTCATTCCTTTTCTTTAGAGGTGGGAAGGTGAGAGATACCAAGGATGGCAATGATGAGATGCTCGTTGGCGCTGCACGCATTGTTGAACATATTGTCAATGGTTGAAAATGATGAGAAAAAAACTACGGTTTACGTTTTTGGCACGGTAGCATCAAAACAAGGAGCTAGAATTACGTTCTTGTGTAACTTAAAGATTTTTTTAATGACTACAACATTTTTTTGGCATATAAAAGACATGTGCTACAGCTTGTCTGTGCGGCTTACTCAACACCGACAAAAATTGAGATACTAGCCTTGGAAGTTACACCATAGGTATACCAATTCCAACAAAGCTTACTAATTTGCACAGACCTTCTCTTGACCACAATATTCTTCACTTTAAACTGTTCATTTCAGGTCAACAGAAGAACACTGGAAATTAGTAGGTTTTAAACCAAAATAATTCAGTGAGGAGATAGTAGGTAGATCTGCAAATTACACCTCCCATATAGATGGCTTTGAAATTTTATAAGAGAAGAGACTTCTATACAAATTTTCAGCAGCAACCTCCTCAGGAGAAATCTTGGATTTTTCGTAGCACTGTCATGAAGGTTCCCAGTGCTAGAATATTTCACATCATTTTCAAGCTAAAGGAAGAGCATAATAGAGGTCTTAATATTCATAAAATTTATTTTTCAAAATATAGGTTCACAAATCTTTTGAGCAAATACAAACAACTCTGCTTTATAATCGAAGAACGGTTTCTGAAAGCAATAACATATAAGTGCTCTTAAACAGAGATTTCAAAATGGAAATGAAATTTCAGCCTGGAACTTTGTGTGATGATTTTTCAGATAATTTGGACACATTCATACCTAAAGCTATCCGAACAAGAGATATATCTTGGATATGTATAAGCTTGCATTCCTGCCATCAAAAAGATCTTGCATAACATTTAAGATATGAATTGATATTTTGAAGATTGTTCAAATCTGCTCTCGAGACTTAGTAACTTATCTGAGTGATTATTTTTTATTCACTACTATTAGTAGAACACATCTGTCATTTGTTATTATCAAAGTATTAGTGCTGCTTTTTCGATCTGAATATGTCTGGATCTTGACCCGAACACAGAAATGCATGTACATATCCAAAACAGTCTGAAACATCATCACACGAAGTTCCATTCTAAATCTTGATTTACATTTGACTTGAAAAGCATCTCAGGTTAGTGGGCAGCATTTTTCTCAGCTCTATAATGATAACAAATAAAAAAAAATTTGATGATTTCAAGGTAAGTAATACTAATACTGAGGGAAGTTAAAGCTTGTTCAAAATTTTCAATACAGGTAAGGTAATCGATTTTTTCTAATAATAATAATAAAAAAAAAAAACAAGGGTCAAAATAGAATTAAAATGATTAAATGAGACTCCTGACATATTTTCATAGATAATAAACAAGGTTTGCTCAAAAAATAAGTTCCGTTCTTTTCTCTCTTATTTATGTACAGATTGAGAGAAGTGAAAAAATTGATCAATGGATGGCAAGAACAACGAATTTCGAACTTTCCGATCGATGCAATCAATACTAGCACTTTCATAAAAATATTGTTATAGTACAATTCTCATAATTTGATACTTTGCGATATAAGAATCTCCTCTAATTTTTAAATTTATAGTTCTGTTGGTAATTGAACTGAAAGGAGGAAAGAGAAACAAAGGTACTACCATCAATTTTTTTCTTTTTTTTTTTTGCCAAGGAGGGAGGGGATTTACTTAACATGGTTTTTCGGCACTTCGTAGAGCAATTCGGTGGTCAGTTCATCTATTGATGATTTCCATATTTTGGGACATTCCTAAAGAATTTTGGAGTATCACTTCATGATGAAAAGCGTCAGATATTTGTGTACTCAATTTTACCAAGAAGCACTTCAAAATAACTCCGAAAATGAGTCCTGATTTAATATATGCTAACATTTTTACCATTCGATTTGCAATATTCACTCGGGTACTTTTGAAGCTGTTTTAAATTGATCATTGGTCAAATTTTGTGTGAAAATACCTGACACATTAGAGCGTGATGGGATGTGTTGCATAGAAATTCTTCAGAAATGCTCAAAAATCCAAGGATTATCAATTGATCGATCAACAACTGAATCGTTCTCCAAAGTGCAAAAGATCCACCTTAGCGACAAAAAGAGGAGGAGGAGTCTAATAATTGGAAAAGAAGCCATACAAATGACAACATTTATGGATAGCTTCAAAAACATTCAGTTGGAAGTATAAAAATTTCAGTTGAATATCTTAACTAATTCCCACCAAGTAGTTTCCGTCGTTAAAGTAGAGTTGGGACACTGGATGCTACTTGGGTAGTTGAACAACTTTTCTCATACTGGTTCAAGGGATTCTAGACCTGGCTATTCAACTAAATCTATCACAATAGCTGCTTTTATCCCTAGTCTGAAAAAAATGAAGAAATTCAAGGTCAACATGAAGATTACTTAATATGCGAGTACGATTATGTTGGATAATGCCTCATACAGATTCATACGAGAACAATGATCCTGCTTTTTCTTAGAGTCTAATAAATCCGTTTTCACGAGTAGAAAAAATACTAAAAATAAATTGCAATGCACCATAGAACCTACTTCATTCCTGAGCATGGTATTTCAAACTCGGGAGCTGGTAATCTTTTTGAATCGAATAAAATACCTTCATTTGAACAAAAATACTAACTGGATTTACAATATCAGGCAAATTAATTTTTTGACTAATGAGACAAAAGGGCACAATGCAATCACAAAACTAACTCTATCGCATTAATTCTAATGAGAGTTATGCCTCGACTGCCTCGGAATTTGAAACAGTTCTAACGCTACGTTAATGCAAGTTTAAATCTAAATTAATATTAAAAATAATAAATAAATAA
The DNA here is from genome assembly GCF_918797505.1 of Bemisia tabaci. NCBI lineage: Eukaryota > Metazoa > Arthropoda > Insecta > Hemiptera > Aleyrodidae > Bemisia > Bemisia tabaci. The sequence goes on from NC_092794.1 coordinate 56,116,378, forward strand.
TTTACATGGGAAGAATAATTTACAAGAAATTAAAAATTAAAAGTGGAATAAATATACAAAAATACTTTTCTGATATATCAACAAGTCTTGATTGCTCAGAATTATTGAAACAAATTCTTGTTTGGATGATCCAGCTGAACTCTGGCTAGTCTTTGCTGGATTGCTTCGAATGTCAACTCGGCCGATGAGTCCTGAAACAAAAATCAGAAGTATTACCGATCCAGCAAAAGAAACAGAGAGGAATCCAAGCCTTCATTTTAAAGTATTGCATGTTATGTCAGTCATAATGACAAAGGAGTTTTTGCTGACAGTGCGCCTCACAACAAAACCGTCTGACAGCGCGCAGTTAACAAGACCTGTTTAGAGCTTTTTCCAATTGTTGGTAAAAATTTGTCCCTTTTTAGCCTATTTCCCTGGCACAGTAAGAATGGGTATGATGATGATGCACTGATGATGCTGAGCGTATGAAAGAAAGAAGCAATCCTTCTATGTACTACCAAATTGACTTGTAACTTATTTCAATTCCAGTGACCTTCAGATAAATAAATATATAAAAATACCAAAACATGATACAACTTACAGTCTGTTTGTTAGAGTTGATATTTTTGGAGGCAAAAAGAGAATTGGAATCATTATTTTGGGAGATTTTCGGATTCGGACTTAGGGCAGAGAGTTTGGGCGTAGAGCTGAATTGAGCTTGGAGACCTTCGAGTCGTTTCTTGTACCTTAAGAATTCATCCCCGTCATCATTTTTTCCTTCAAAATTCCCATTATTCTCATAAAATGTCTTACTCTCGCCTTCTTTTCCTGAAAATAAAAAACAAGAACAAATAGAAATCCTAGTGCTTACTGATTACCATGAGGTAATAGACAATGTTGATCACAACATTGTCTATTACCTCATGGCAAAAAAAACCTTTACCTTTTATTGATCAAAATAAAGAAAACACCAGCTAACATTCGAGTGATTAATGGCCGAGCGATTTTGCTTCTTAAGTGAAATAAAAGAGAATATTTGTAATTTTAGCAACACATCACATGAATGAAGGTATTCCTTTTTAGGACAGAATAAATTATGTGCTTATGATGACGTATGACTAGAGCTTGGTACTTGGTGAAGTTGTGATAGTTGCGCAATATTTTTGTGTGCAAGGATTTAAATTTTTTACTCAATGCAACTTTTTATTTTTGGTGCTTGCACGTTTTCCTTAATCTTCTATTAGACCAGCAAAATTTAGAATTCATGAACAGGGATTAGAAGGAGATTAGTGAGGTCAAAGAAATTAAGAAAAAAATCATTTAGGCCCATCTCACCTGATAAGTCCAGCCTGTTTGTTTTTTTGCGTTCTTCTTTGATAGTTTGAAGTCCTTGGTGAATGTAGTCTTGGAAGAACTTACTTGACTTGGATAAGTGTGGTTCAATGCTGATGTCCGGGTTTTCACACATAAGGTCATACAATAGATTTAAGCCCTGTGAAAAAAATCAAACTCAATTATAAAGCTAGCCACCGAATTCATGCTGCCAAGAAAAAACTAAAGTACACGACCCCCATCAAGTTTTTTCAGATGTTCGAGCTAAAAATAATAGAACTTTTCCCGCTTTTAAACAGCTTTTCAATATTCGAAATTACTTTCTTAAAGGAAAAGCTTACTGTTTCACTGAAATGAGAGAATTACAATTCTGGAAAATTAGACCCAAAATTCAAGGTGAGTGCTTCCGATTATTTTCATAGCTTTGAAAATCAAATCATAGTACATAAATATCAAGGAAATTCGAAGGCTCAGGAAAGTTCTGTCTGATATGAAGAACATATTCATTCCATCGTTAGATGATATTAGGTGGTTTCAAGGTTTGAGAGGGGTGATAAATAATGTTGCTACTAACCACTTTGGTTTCTTCTTGTGATCCTATTTTCTGGAAGATATTTGTCAGCTGATCTTGGACTTGTTTCGATAAGTGTGTTTTAGGAAGTCCATTTGATGTTTTACCATCTTCGTTTTCACTTTTCTTGCTTCCGTTTTCATTTGATGCGTGCTCCTCAACTTTCAAATGCTTTAAAATAAAATACAAATGATGAGAAAAATTTCAGTTTCAGAATTATGCTAGAATTATTCAAGTTAAAATGAAAGATTGATTCTGCTATAGTCCAGGGTATTTCAAAGATTTTTGAACGTCAGAGGCGAATTTTCATGTTAGAACATGTTACGATCTTTTGTCATATTCAATAGAGGTTCATCTTTTCTTTCCAACAAATTCGACTTTTTCGAGAAGCTGTTGTCTCTCTTTTTTCTTTCATCGTAGCAGAACATGTCGGTATTGAAAAATAGAGTAGAAATTAATATCATCAATTCTCTGCTGCGCAGCTTGAAAAAATCATATTTAAATTTAATCTTAGTGTGCAATTATTACCTCTAGTGATGTTAAATTTGTTAAAAATTACGAGTAAAGTGCAAATTTAAAAATAAATATAAATTTAAAAAAATTCAGTAACAGATAAGATGGATGCCATGTTTTTTCTCGACCTATTCTGGGCAAAAGGAAATGACCCCTTATTTACTACGTTTTGAATTTTGTTGATTCATCCATTTTTGATTTTGATTAGTTGAAAAATTCACTGGACATCAGCATCACATGGCACTCACTAATTCAAAATGCACCTCATTTCCAACGCAAAAAGAACCCCGCACAGAGCATGGGGTCAGCGGCTCTCGATGAAAGTCGATGAAACTTTAATAGATTGATAAAAAGTTCATAATTAAGGGAAAGCCAAAAAATTAGCTCATTTTTGCGAGTAGAAACCGAGATATTCGAAATTGAATCCGGACTATTTTCTATCATGCCGCAGCATGGCGGAAGAATTCCGAGTCCCCTCTCCTCTCGTTGTTCGGCGTTCTCGATCAGACCTCACGTCACTCACGTGAAGATAGGTGCTTATGCGCTCGGCCGGTGCGAATGCCGTACTCCCTCCCTCTCCCCGAATCTGTCAATTCTGTTTCAGCAACTACATTTCAGATTAAACTGGCCGGCGGCGCCGGCACGGGAGAGGTGCGAGAAGCAGGGAACTCCATATCGCACAGCCCGAACGGAGCGTCCTAATGAAAGGAGTGAGTGTAAACAATGCGACATCGTAGTTACCTGGTGAGGAGAGGGGGTTTCCTGGCCGAAGTGCTCAAGCAAGGTAAGGCGACATGGAGAATTTACCTCCGCCGCACAGAAAATAGTCCGGGTTCAATCGCGAATATCTCGGCTTCTACTCGCAAAAAAGAGCTAATTTTTTGGCTTTCCCTTAAATTATGAGCTTCGTATCAATCTATTGAAGTTTCATCGACTTTCATCGAGAGCCGCTGACCCCAAGCTCTGTGCGGGGTTCTTTGCGAAAGGCCTTCGATGACACTAACCTACACATAAAAATGCCCTCAAGTTCTGACAGACAGACTTCATTAATTTTGAATCCATTGATCTAAACATGACCTCCATGTTTTGGGTTTCTGTTTTGAGGTACAACCTTTAATTTATAGCCTCTAAAAAATCCATTTAACTCCCCGTATAAAACTAATACCATTATTTTTCAGCTGATAGGAGGGGTGCACATTTTCATCCAGGTGTCTGATGAGCACTTTCACTTGGTTTTCTTCACGGAAACCAACAAAAAATGACCTCAGTTTTTTCCCATTGACCACTAACCTTTTGAAAAATCAAATTTTCTGTGTTGGTCCGAGACTGAGAAATGCACTTCTGGGAAAATTCAATTTTTCAATATGAGAGTTTCATGATGTTAAATGGGTTTATGGGGGTTATGTGATTGAGTTTGCAAGTAAAAAGACCCCCCTCCCCCCCCCCCCCCCCCACCAAAAAACCAAGGTCATTTTAGGACTCTGCAAATCAAAATTAGCAATGTTCCGTTATCAAAACTTACACCATTTTTTCTTTCTCTGTCACTTTGTGTAATGCCTCCGATTACCAAGTCACCTTTTTTTCATGAAAATAACCAATGAAGGTGGAAGCAACTATCACTATTGACTCTAATTCTCCTAATAAGTTCAACATGATTTTTGAGCATTTTTCTACAGATAGCAACTCATATGAGCTCTAGCAGAAGTTTGCAACAGTCATATTTATTGTAGACTAACAAAACCTGGGAAAATTTCTGCAGTTATGGTGATGAAGCATCTACTCCGTTACTATCTGGCAAAAAGTACTTCATGGCTGATCAACATCCTTGAAGCAAAGAAAAATTCCTATTAGCAGCTATACTTACTTTGAATAGTTTATTAGCATAACAAACAAGCTCTGAATTTTCACCGGGATGATTTGCCACTTTCCTGATATGTACATATAAGTCTGTGCCTTTACATTTTACCATAGTATGCAGCACTGTTTTAAAAGTTCTTAGAGGAGTATCAGAATCTTGCTGCTTCCAAAATGATGATGGATATTCCTGAAAATCATGAATAACAAATATTCAGTACTTCTTGAGTAAAGCATTTTCCATTTTTTAAAGCAGATATTATAAAAGAAGATCTAAAACACAACCAAGAATTTATTTATCAGCCCCGAATTTTTCCTCTCCGTTGACTTAAATTTGCACAAGAGGTCCGACCTAAAAATCGGGTTTATTATAAGTAAAATTTATGTAAGTTTGGCAAACTATCAACTTGAGAAATTCTGTGGATAGAGGTGAAGAGCCATTCATAAACATTTTCGTGTTTTTCCCCCTCATCCCCCGTCTTTTTTTGTCCTTTTTCTTTACAGGTAGATAAGGTTTTAAGTTTTTACATGGGTAGTAAAATTGTTCAAGTTTTCCAATCCTCATTCTCTTGCTTATTGAAATTAATTGCTCTGATAACACGACCTATGAAGCCCCTTTTCTCTTCCAAAATAATTTTTTTCTATTTTCTTTTTTGTTAGTAATATTGCTCAAAAACAAACACAAAGTTGTCTATTTGTTTTACATTTGCAACTTGAATTCACCAATCTTTTACTTTCATAACAAAGCTTAGAGCAGATGTAGACTCTTCCTCAACTTTAAGTGCCTTTGCTGTTTGTGCTTTATGAACACGGTTGCAATAACTATCACCATCCACAGAGGCAGAAAATGCCAATCCTGCATCGACGCTCACCAGGAGTCATGAAAATGTAGCGTGACGTGAACAATTTGGAAGACTGGAGAGTCAAAAGTCTAAATTCAAAGAAAAAAAGATGGAAAGGGTAAACATTTTTGAAATTTATGGGAACTCTTGTGGGAAGCCAATGAAAGAAAGGAAACCTGATAGGCAGGCACATGAAAATGGCAGATTCTGCATCCCCGTAATTATCAGGGTAGAAAAAAAAAATTACCTTCATAAACGCGTTTATCACAAATAGTATTCTATCATAATCTATTTCATCAGACCATTCCGGCAGTTTTTTCAATAACTTCCAGACACACTTCATGACCAGTTCTTGAAAATGCGCTGAGTATTTATCAGATGCGATGCTTAGATGCAGTAATTTAAGTAGTGCACTGAAATCAACATCAGGAAAAAAATTAGGACAAAATAAGAAAGGAGAAATAATAAACCGAAATTATTCTTGTTTATTATGTAGCATGGGCAGTACATATCGCAAAATAAATGGAAGTAACAGCTCCAGCACTATTAGGTGTAAAAAAATTATGTCAGAACTTTTTGGATTCCAGCCCCAATTTTTTTCCTGGCCAGCCATTTTTTTTCATTTCAACCCCTCCCCCCCTTCTATAATAAACCTCATTTTCAAATCAATTTTTCCAAAAGAAAAGGGAAAATCAGTTTCATCAATAAAATGTAAATTTATAAATTGGTCAATAAAAGCAATAAGAGTAGCTGACCTCACACCATATAGTGCAACTCCAAAGCCTCTCGGTAAACCTGGTAATTATAATTTTCCTATTCAAAATGAATTTACAAGATTCAAAGGAATTAAATTACACCATTTATAGAAATTCATGTAACAGAACAGAATCACAATTGCTCTTAAAATTTTATCTTCTAGCAAAGATGAAGAATGGTTGAGTTTTACTGACCAGATTACGTTTGAGTGATCTGATCGGTCGATGACTCGAAAAACTAGAGAATTCACAGCACGAACAAACATTCCTGTTGAGTTATCGCTTCCCTTCTTCTCTATCAACAGTGATATAAGCTGGATCAAGAGTTGCTGCAATGACCCTTCTGAAGCTTTAGTACACAGCTGAGGATGGTTATAAAGCTGAAAAATGAGAAATATTTTATAATAAATATAATTAGGGGAGTGAACTGGTTTAGACTCATTAAAATCTCTGAGAGAGATCCTCCAGATCTCTTCTGAAATTACAATAATTATTTGGTGAAATAATAAATCATTGCCTTTTCATCTTCCTGTCAGAATTTCTTAGTCAAAACAAAGCCCATTTGGGCACCGAAAAGAAAGTCTTAATAGGACTGAATATTTGATTATTCTTTGGCCATAAATAAGATACTTGATGTTCGGCTAAAACTGGTTAGGTAAAATTGGTCAAGGTAGCTACAATGTCCCCAACTCCTAAAAATGCACAATTTAATAAGTCAGAAAATAAGGAGCTTATTGAAATTATCAGTTCCACACTGGTTGATACAAAAAGCATTAATGAGTTTTGTGTCCGGCCAAACATCCAAAGCTTGAGAAACCAGTTTCCCTCTGTTGGTAGGACAATCTATAGGAATCTTTCGTAGACTAAAAGAGAACCCAAACTGAACGTTTGTCAGAAAATATTTTCAGAACTAGAAAAAACAATTTTGCAGTGCTTTTAATACTGAAATCATGGGTAAATTTACCTTTAAAAGGAATGATAAAATAGCGTTATAATTTTGTACAAGCTCTGAATGATTCGATTCACTAAGAAGATCTAACTGTTTTGCTAATTGAAAGACTATTTGCTCTACATAATTTCCTAGTGCCTCCTGAAACAAACAAAAGATGAGGAATTAGTTTCTCTATATTGAGAATCTGAAAACTGAGCACATCGTGCGTGGCACTACCCCTGAGTTAGCAACCCCTGGACTAAATTCGCTAAAGAGCATAATGAAAGCTGTCTATAATTGCTAGAACTGAGCACCATTATTCAAACTCTATTTTAAGAGAATATTCGCACAGAAAACAGGCGTTATGAAGCGCCCACACTATGATACTGATACTGGTATGCGACCGCTAGTTTAATCCACCAGCAAGCGAATAGTGCTTGCAGCTTGTGAAATGTCTCACTAGTTCAATATGCTTTGATTTTGAATACATTAAAAAAAGAACTTTGAATGTATTAATTATTATGCATTTATTAAATAGTTATTACTTATTTAATTATTTTATATTTATGAAATTAATGAATATATTGGCTACGAGTGAATTGAATTAATAATCTCTCACTATAAGGCTGCAACACTTTAGAGGGTTCATAAACCAATTTTTGGACTTCAAGTCCCAAAGAAATGATCTTAATCAATAAAAAAAAAAAAAAAAAAAAAAAAAAAAAAAAAAAAAAAAAAAAAAAAAAAAAAACACTAATAAAGTAACAAACCTGATCAGAATTGAAAACAGCGTCCAGCTCCTTGATTGCATTTACAGAAGTATCCACGTTAGCATTGTATAAATTACTGATGATTTTTTCTACTTTGGAATTCTCATTTTTAATCGGGCTAGTGTAGAAGCCTGCCGACATTGGCCGCAATGGTGACACTACTGGTTCAGGCTTCCTCTTAGAGGGCGACCTTCATGTCCATAAAAATAGAAAAGAAAAGATAGGAAGTAAATTAGAAAAGGTTCAAGCTGTTGAAACAAACTATGTTCCATCCCTTTGAGAAGACCCTTGAGGTTACGAAAATTGAAGATAATGGAGGCTTCAACTCAAAGAGGGCTACTGGCTCATACATAAAAAAATTAATTTGACACAACGGTAATAACAATCAAAAAAAGAGAGCATCTCAGAAATTTAAATTGGTCCGGGTACTTCTAAGGTCTATTTGGGTGCACTTTTACAAGACTAACAAAATTTCACTTCTGGGAAAAATTATTCAACATTTCAAGAATTCTGTCTTCAAGATACTTTTCTATCTAATGATCCTTTTTTCCTTCAGCAAAAGAAACAAATGTGGGTCAAAGGAATAAATGAGGACAAATTAACAGGGAATATACTCACATCACATGAGGTTCCGACAGGAAATTCAAGTCTAGCTCAGCTAATTTAGGAATGTGATACCGGACAGGCGTGGCTTCAATCTGCTCTAAAATTGCTGAATCAAGGCTAAAATGAGGTTCTACTAATGGTTTCGGTGATGTCCTGTAAAGAGAAATATTGCAAGTTAGCAGGGTCAATCAGATGACCAGACAGAAAGAGAAGCGCACCTAAGTTACAGGTCTTGGGATGTGCTGATGGCAGTATTTTTAGTATGCTTTTGAGATGAGGATGTGCTGAGCTAGAAAGCACCCAGCTGTTGCTGCCTGATGTGCTTTAACAAGATAAAAACGGGTAGCATTTCTGTCAATGGAACTCCGGTAAAAAATCTGGTGTTACTGAGCACAGTATCACAGGGACAGTAAAGTGAAGGCAAAGTAGTTTTGAATGAACAACAATAAGAGGGTAACCTTAGAAGCTTAGGGGCAAAGAACTTCTTGCACTCTTAGCACTTCAACTTGGTGCGGAATAACTATATTTAAGATCCCTGCATGAAGAATGTTCCTACAAAAATGGTGAGTCTTGAATGTGCCTCATGTCCTGCAAAGTCAAAATCTAAAAAAAGAGGGGGAGGGGAAAAGAGTGAAGTAACTTGCTAAAGAACAAACCTCCTTTCTAATGGAGGCGTAGTTTCAGCGTAGTTTTGCTCTTCATCACTCTCCGAATCTGCATTGTTGAAAGTCTGCTTCATTGGGGTTGGCTGCATTTGCGGTTCTGGCTGTACAGGGACTCTTGAAGCTTGCGGCGTTTGCTGGATTGGACGAACGCTGGCTACTGGCCGATTCCGGCTCATCCGTTTAATCCTCTCCTCCAGCAGAGACATATCTTTGTCGGAGATCTGGAAGGGAACGAAAATAAACTCACAAAATTATAAACTAACACAACGATTGATTGATGTCACTAAACCATTGGACCCTGATACCACTTCCAAGGACCCTTTCTTTATAGTCCTAAAAATAAGAGTTCCGGAGATTCCCAAAGTCCTGCTTTCAAAGCGTATATGTAATATACGCAATCATTTCAGCCCCCTCCTCAATACTATGTATTGAGTACCTTGGTTTCTTGCCGTAGAGTGACTGGCAAGCTGGCTTCAAATTTTTCGAAGCTTGTCAAAAATTAACTAATTCGTCAACAATTAATACAATTAAGGCAAATACACTAAGTTAGAGTTCACTGCTTGTTTTCATTACCTTTCCCTCACTTTTTCTTCACCTTAAATGCATTTTTGCGGACTTGCAAGAAACAGGATCAAATTACCATAGCTTCACGTTTCAAGAAAAACTAGGTGAGCAGTGAAAAAGAAATTCTTGTACACCCAACTGGATAAAATATGAAAATGAAACTTACCTGACCAACCATTTTAAGAACTTTTTCTCCTTCTAAGAAATATGCAGCCACTACACAATTCAGGGCGGCGCTTCTGACTCCATTATCTCTGTCAGAGATCTGACGAGCAACTTCTTTTAGTGCCGCTGCTGGTGTTGGTTGACAAACGCTGATACCAAAGTTTTCAATTAACCAGCTTAGCTGTTCAAGGCATTCTGAAAACAGGGATTGTTCATTAAATTATAAGTTGGAAACAATTTTTGTTTTAATTTGAAAAAAAATTCGTTGCTGGAGATTTTTAAAGAATTGTGTGAGATGGTAGCACATAAAGAATGCTCTCATTCCAAAAAATACCACTAAGATAAATTTTTTAGGTGTTAAACTTATGAAATTGTTCTGCACAATAAGTGAAAAGAGTAGGGCATACAATTAATATCAAAATCAGCGAACATTGTAATGCAATGTCTGAAGGTAGTAGCACTGAATATATTGGAGTTTGGATTGTAGCCGAGTGCTAGAAATAATGTAAAATTTCTTTAAAAAACTTACATTTTATTAACAAAATACTGAAGCTTTTTGAAGCGAACACTTCCGTATAAATTTGCTAATAAAATGTAAGTTCTTTAAAGAAATTTTACATTATTTCTAGCACTCGGCTACAATCCAAACTCCAATACAATTAATACCTACATAAATTATTAATTACGTAAACTCATCAAAAGTTTTTAAAGTTTTGTTGCATGAGCGGATAAATTTTTTCAATCATTAAAGAGTGAGATGTGTGAGAATGCTCATTCCAGATTCAATTTTTCTGAGAGATTAATGTCATTTTTTGTGCTGTCTTTAGATTAACCGAGTTAGACTGACAGTTTTTATCAATTATTTGCGTTAAGTATTTAATAGGAAACTTTTAATTTGCAAGATATAATCTTCACAATAGCATATTCCGCACGAATTTACCCCTGTTCACAATTGATAATACAATTATGAATTCCCAGAAAATCAATACCTACTCAAACTTAAGCCATTTTTGTTCATTTCGAATGAATTTATCATGCAGCTCTCCAAAACCATTAACTTACCTGTTCGCTGGCGAGCATTTTTAGACTTCAGACCATCCATAATGTAGGTAAAGAGTTTGCTGACAGGATATATAGAACCAATAAGTTTGAAGATTGCCTTTACACTGTTTCTGACTGCATCTTTCGGATCTCCAACCTGGAAGACGGTCAAACAGGACAAATTTTTATACACAATATATGATAACACAACAACTGGTGCAAAACACAACGAATTGGACACAACATTACAAATTGGAGTAATGAATCAGACAAAAGTATTAAAAAAAAAAAAAAAATTCTTTCCCAAGTGAAGGCTGATGGAATAACAATGAAAATGGGAAACAATCATCAATAATCAAACATTCACAACTACAGAGAATTAGCTTCAGAAAACTATTGAAAAAGTAGGATGTGCCTTGACAGACTTATGATTTTGAAAAAGCAAAGAAAGTATGCTGCTAAGTGAGTACGGCAGGGAATGCAATCTCTTGATGGCTAAAGGGCTGGACACGCGTTTGAAGTGAAGTTCCCAAGTAGTGGCTGTTGAGTCAAGGGTTGTGCATCAATGCATCAAAATAAGTAGAGTAGGCCGCTCTCCTTTAAAGGTAATCAATGGCAACACTTGGCTAAACAGCCACCACTTTGAAGCTTCACTTTGAATGTGTGTCCAGCCCTTAAGCAATATTTTAATCAATTCAAAACTGTGTAAAGAAAAGCTCACGTGCACGCAACTTTTCAAAATTGTTTATGCATTTCACCAGCTCCACACTCCTGCATCCTCAGCACAACACCATTCTCTATCCAGTCTTGCTGAAGAATCTGGAAAGTGGAGCCAACAAAACTCGTGCACAATTTGGACAATTTACAGGCAAGTGAGCACTTCTGTACACGGTTCTAAAATTTCTTTCTTGCGGTTCTCCATATTTAAGTTATTTTCTAATCTACTGTTTCAGAGGGTACAAATTGTGGAAGTTGCTGATTTGGCCTTTTTTTTTTTTTTTTTTTATTTTTTATTTTTTTTTTTGTACTGATTTTTAAACACTTATGAACAGCTATTGCATCAAGTCTAAATATTTACAGAAGTACAAGGAGATAAAATGCTTCATTGGGTCAACTAGATGATAGAATACGAAAATTTTTAAGTACTTCGACTTTGACTGGAACGCTCAGAGATTAGTGGATTTTCACTCTTGGTTGAGAAAAGACTAAATTCATGGCAATAATGCCGCTTAAACCTTCTTCTAGAATAAAAATAAAATATTATAAGAGAAGCAAATAAAGAGCAAAAAGATAGTACAAAGCAATGTAAAATTGGTAAAAACATATACGATTGATTATTAATCTTACCTTCAGTACTAAATATGGGATGAATGCTGAAGCTTCAAACTCGAGCATCTGATACTGTTCTTCGATCAAAACAGAGAAGACAGTCTGCAAGTACTCCAATCCTTTCAGCAGAACTGATGGGTTTGTGTCAAAAAATCGGAGCGTCATCCATTTTAAAATCAAATCTAAATTAGCTTTGAGGGCAGGAATGTTGTTCATTAGATCCTGAAAAAATGAATGATACTTACAATTTTTGTGAATTAGCTGTAATTTAAGAATGACTGTGATTTGTTCTGAGAAGGCAGAGCTTTTCTAGAATTTTTCAGAAAAAAATTTCCCGCATACATACATGATTTACAGAGGACATTTTTTAATGAGAAATTTTAGCTTTTCTACTGATTGAAAGTTTTTCAGTGAGGGTAGTTTGATCGTTTTTGGGCCCACCTTAGCTGAATTCTTCAACTCAACAATGTTTTGATCATTGCTGGTATCTTTTTGGGTCTAATAATGGCCTAAACATGAGTCTGAGGACCAATTTCAGCAGAAAATGCCGATTCTTTGGCATTCGACCACAATCCTATATTATTCGCCAAATTCGGCCTTCAGACCCGCGTTTAGGCCAGTATTAGACCCAAAGAGGAATTTAAAATAACCAAATCATGCAACATTCTGTAAAACATAGACCCTCAATGAAAAAAAAATCGTAGAGTCCAGGCAATTCGGAGTGAGCCCAAAAACCGCCCTTAATGATACCCATACTTTCATTAAAAAAACCTGCTAAAACTTGGGAATGAATAACATCTCCAAGTGTTTGAAAAATTACATTTGATGAAAGTAGTGAAGAGTCATGAAATTAAACATCCTGAAAGTTTATTGAGAGAAAAAGAAGCCACATTAAGAAACTGAAAAATCCTTCTTCAGTATGATTGTCAAGTTGCTACATTCACGCTATTTCTGGTATTGGCTTTGAAAATTTAATGAAAATTTGAGGACCTGGTGCCTGTCATTTCATGACTGAATACCAATAGCTCCAATAAAAAAATAATTTAGCATCCTAATTCCCAAGTCTTCAAATGTCATATGAGTTTTGAAATGGTTTTGCAGAGCCATTGGTGATAGAATTCGAATTCAACATCAGACTCTTCAAGTAGCAACTTGTTTCATGATGCCCCTATTTACCAAAATTACATGATCGTCAGAAGAATACCCTTGGCAAAGAGAAATAATAAAAGTGAGTTACGGCTTTTTAATGACAAGTTTTTGAGTGTTTATCTTGAGTCCTTACATCGTTAAGAAGATCTATTGCCTTCAAATGATACTTGAAATCAGCATGGAACATGTTTGCGATGAGAGTTTTGTTGACATTGGCAGTTGTCATTTGTTCCTTCAGAAGCTCAAAAAATTCTTCTCTTGGCGTAGTAAAGTTCCACTTGATGACCTGGAAAAGAAATGAAAGTGGTGATAATTTGAAAAATAAAATTCTCTGTTTTATTCTTCAAAAAGTAGTATAGCCGAACACTTGCACTAAATCCAAAGATGCAAAGAGCTACAAACAAGGGTCAGTGCTGCACATGTATGTGTCTTGTACTTTTACCCTATCTGGTTTGTTATTTATCAAGAAGAGTAAAAGCAATGAAGTTTTACTGCCCAAAAATTTCAAGGCTCCGGATTCTGGATCCAGGTAGATGAATCCTACAAGAAGAATGTATATTACAACCTAAAAGAATATCTAGATTAAGAAAATTCTGTATACCTAGATGTAGAATTGTTTGACTTTGTTCTCTTTTGTATAACTCGAAGGAACCAATAAATTATTATTATTAGCATACTTTCTCACAAAAAAAAAAATCGTTTTTGGTGTGTGTTTCAAACCTAGAAGAGCCTCAATTATTATTATTCCTTCAAAAATTAATAAATGCTGATGTGACAAGGGAGTCTCAATCGACCTTTCAGGTATATTTGCAGGCAGGAGAGAAGTTGACTATTACATCATAATAAAAAATGAATTATCATTATCATAAATATTGGTATGAAGCTCTTTTTTAAAGAAACAATGGGTGAAAAGGTGTCGAAGTTCAACTAAAAATTTCTTGCAAACCTTACTTATTTAAAGTGAAATGGGGGGGGGGGGGGAATGACTTAATCAACTGATATGCATATCTTTTAAATCATGAGCTAGCTATAATGGCCCGTACGCAAGAAATTTCAATCGAAATTCGACAGTAAGTAACAATGATTTTGGCTCTCAATACCTTCATTTTGTGTTCATCAATGCTGCGTTGATTCTTCTGGCTATTAACCTGTAGAAGCGGTGATGAGTCAATGTCTTCATCCTTTTTCCTGGAGACTGGTTTCAGAGTTGCAGCCTACAATGAAATAATAAGAAAGCTGTATTATGATGTTACAATTTGCAATTACAAGGAACACTCAAAAGTAAAATATGTACCTGTATTCTGCGTATTGTCAAAGTTTACAAGGTAAGCAATTAATTCATTAGAAAAAAACTTGAATATTCTGCGCAGAGGATTTTTTTTTTTTTATTTGCTGTTCTATCATGGTGCATTCAAATTTTCTGAATTGCATTTCATTTGAAATCAGGTGTGACCCTCATTCAATAAAAATACAAAGTAGCAATGTAAAAGCATAAATTTCAGTGTTTCTTCTATAGATTACAAAAAAATAATGGAAAGAAATCACAATGATTAATTTATTTACTTTGGCCTTCAGCGCTCCTCCAGACTTGACACTAGGAGCAGCCCCTTGTTTTGAGGCTGCATTTTGTGGTTTCGATGCTGTGGCTGGAGCAGCATTACTTTTCGCTGTTTTAGCACTCGAGGGCTTCTCAGGAATAGGAACATAGGCACGATTTTTGTCCAGAATACCTTTGATGGTTGTTACAGAGGCTGGCTGAAATTAAAAAAAAAAAAAAAAACAAAGAAACAAAATTAATTTTAAATTAGAACGACACACATATACGACAATGTTTTTCATTTTAGATGATAGAGAGAAAAATATAATTCATTTGACGTGCATCTTTTGTGTAAATCTAGCAAACAGTGGCTTCTGGCCTTCCCTTCCTCCTCCCAGCCACCATGCGTCTAATGCTCCTAAAAATAGGGGGGGGGGGGGGCTGGGCCATTGTGGCGCCTAAAAAGGTTGACACACCTGCCAAATTTTTCAAACTTGCAATTGCAGAGCAGCAGTAGTTTATATGCTTATGCAAAAAGTCAATTGGGCTCCTAAGGAATTTTAGATAACTTCTAAAAATTTGGCTTTCTGGCCTAGGTGGCTACTAAAATTTTAGGGGTAAGGCAGATCACTGCTCGCAGAACTGTAGTCAAATTTTCCACCCTTGAAAGTAAGCCAATTGAAGAATTGGGGTGCCCAAATTTGGCTAGGAAAAAAAAGGCCTAATTAAACATGTTTCAGGAAGGTTACAGCTCCTTTGAAGGTTCATCCTAGAATTCATGGGCGCTGGCTTAAAAGACCAAGCCAGTTTATCTCACTGAAATTCTGAACATGATATTCCAGGGTGTCTACTAAAACAGGCTGGCCAGAAATCAGTACTTTTACGGTACTTTTTCAATGCATTCCTACGGAATTTGGTACCTTAACGGCAAAATTCAGTACGTGTTTAGTGCCTCCACTGGACAAAATTAAAAAATGTTAAGAATTTGAAACTCACACTCGAATTTTGACAAATATGATGCAGATACAAAATTTCATTAATGCACACTAAAAAAAAGACATACCGTCCGTTTCGGACTCGAAGACCGAAAGTTCCGGGTGCTGGAGCCGTAGCTTTGATTGCTCCAAGTGCTACACCAGGAACTTTCCGCCTCTGAGCCCCAAATGCTGTAGGTATGTCTATATAGCCTCTAAGTACGGCTTCCAAGACCAGAGTTTTTTTTCCAGGGATGGCTTGAAGATTAACTTACTGCACAGATGCAACCTTGCAGGCGAATACTATCCTAAGAATCAACACGCAGGGGATTGCATACTTTCCAGGCTTAATTAAAAATCACAAGTGGTATAAGGGAAAAAATAATTCCGCACCTTTTTATAGAATTTCTACACTTTTTCAGTACTTCCAGACCGCCCTTAAAAAATCAATACTATCCTCGGACTTTCCAGAGATTCCAGACTAGTAGACACCCTGTATTGACAAAGAAAGGCAAATACATACCTTTAATTTCTCAACCTGGGCTGCCATAGCCTGGTAACCAATGTGCGTCATAATGGGAACGATCACTTCGTTTGAATTCTTTCGTACATCCGCATTTCGATCTTCAAGGTTTGCATACAAAGTTGGTAAACAGGCTGTCAGCTCCTCTTTCGGCACACTTTTTAGGGTAGGTAGCTTTTCTGTTAACCAAGCCCATAACTCACTTCGCAAGGCTGGCGAACCTGATTTCAAAGCATCAGCTATCATTTCTCCGTCAAAAAGTTCTCGAAAACCGCATGTTTCTCCCCATGTGTTCAGGCATTTAAGTGCAGGATCGTGAATGAAACTCTGGAAAAAGAACAAATAAAGTTATTATTGGCCCTTAAGAGCTAATGTTGACCCTTCACTTTGTTGCCAAATTAACTCGAACATGGGAAGAAAGTTATGTATACTTTATCTTCGTCTCTTCTGGTGATTCTGGAAACAGTAAAATAGATTAGATGGTTCTCAAGGGCTATATAAAATATTCCACATTAAATCCCAACAATTTGAGAGATATGTTTGCGCCCTAAACTGAGGGACATCTTGTTGCTCCTCTGACGTAAGGGCGTATCTCAAGTTCCTCATAAGCCCCAGAAAGCATGGCATTATACGGAGTGCAGGGGTCATGTTGAAATCGAGATACGCCTTTACGTTAGAGGAGCAACGATCTGTTCTGAGTTTGATGAGAAAGTGTCAAAATGTGATAATTTTGCTGGGCACAGCGCCTCAAAATTGGCTGCACCATGAGCCCCCACACTTCATGACCACACTAACATGACCAGAATAAGCCGCACCCTAATGCAATTACCTCAAAACTTACATAATGATTACCTACTTTTTTCTCCTACAAGTATTTTAAAAGAAAAAAAAAGAACCTGACAAGAACGTTAACCAAGCCCACTTACCTTGGGATCTCCAAGTCCTTTCAAGACTCCTGGTATGAAAATTGAGGTGTACATTTTACAGGAAGAGCCCATAGCAGAAGCAATTTGAATCACAAGATTTAGTGCAGATGCAGTGATTTTAGCATTCGAGTCAGATAGTCTCTGCTGAATCAATGCTGCAGCTTCACCGACACCGTTCGAAATGAATCGTGCTTCTGTGATGATAACTTTCAACTTGTCGAGTGCTTCATCACGAACCTACGAGCAGGAATCATTACATGGTTAATTATGCGGATAAAATTCCTAAATTAGTTTGATAATCCAACTGCGGGTGTCTTTTTTACATCTATATTCACTGGTTTTCCTACACGATTAAAATTCTATCTTAGCGCCCACAATACTACTTTTATGAATTATGAAAGAATTTTAAGCATTAAACATTTTTGGCTATGCCATTTTACTTCATTTTTGGCATATTTAATTGAGCTAGGACTGTATCTTATTGTATCCTGACTGTTCAAAGTTCTCTGAACTCCTTCGGTTAAACCACTTGTATGACCTTTTGGGGACTTATTTGACTTTAATCTGAACAAATTTGAAAATGGACGGTTGATTTCTGACATGTTGTCACAGAGAAGGCAAAAATTTCACTATTAATATATTTCCCCAAATTTATCTGACGAACACTTGTTTCACACTCCTCTCGGGACAGATGGTTCTCTCATGCACAGAAAATCAAAATTTTTGCTGTACCTTCTCTTTTATTTCTAGAAAACCTTTCCCACTTTATCCAGACTTTTTGGATTTGTAATGACTGTAGGAACCCTGTACCGGCAATCATACTATGAGAATCAAAATTCCTTAACCAAAATTTTATCTTACCTTCCAATTTTTATCGCCCAATTCATTTATCAGTGAATCTGTTATCTGCGGTCGTATGTCAACACGTGGAACAATGTCCTGGATCTTCACTTTAGGTACCTCTACTTCCTCTTCAACATCATCATCTGCATCTTTTCTACTTTCAGCTTGTTTTGCTCCTTTGCCACGGATTGGCACTGGGGGTGTTTCACCAGCTCTCTGTATCGATGAAAAGGCAAAAAAAGGAGATTACATTGGCAGAGCATTTGAAACAAAGAGTTTGCCTCTGTCTCTTTCTCACAAAATTATCAATACTGCAAAAACAGCTTCCACAGGAAAATCTTTGGACAAGCTGATATCTTGATGAAAATGGATTCTGTCAAAATGCTGATGGACCACTGGTCAAGGTCTGAGTTGAAGCATTCTGATAGGTTAACCTTTCAAAATTTCATGCAGAACACAATGTGCGCAGCAAAAATTAACACCTAACCAAGAAATAAACGCACTGGTTGTGAAAAATTTGATTTTCCTGCTCACAAGAAATGAAAGGGTCTACATGGATCAAATCAAGGGTTAAAACGGTCTTGGAGGGCTCGTTGATAAACACACAACATACCATAGGAGAAGAACATCAACTTACCCGACTGAACTCTGTATTGATTTGTTGGACCAGTGCAGCTTTATCATTTTCAAAGAACATGCTCAGCTGTTGCCCCATGTAGAGATACATGGTGCCTAGCAAGGAAATGCCTGCACTTCTGACTCCGACGTTGGTTGCATTAACAGCTTTTTTCACATTATCCATCAGAGACTTCGGTTCCATGCTAATGTTACAAAGAAAAACAGAAACCAAATTTAATTAGGAATAAAACGTTGTATCATATTTGTGCTTTCTAATTCTTTTAATCATTCATTTTTGAAACAACATTTCCTCAATCCTCTCTCTTTTTTTTAATTGTTTGAAAACTCTCCTCCTACTGGTACTATACAAATTCCAACATTTTATTACTTAGGGTGATTTGACTGAAATGTATGGAAATCTAGACATTATTTGGACCCAAAGCAGCAAAGAGAAACTATGAAAATTGTAATATTGTGAAGATACCAATTTTTCTTAATTTCCTCACTATTAAAAAGAGCTGTGACATATAAATAAGTATATTGGCTGGGTCTGTTTCCTTCCTTGTCTCTGTCTAGTGTCTGTGTTTCTATTGGAGGATCCGGTCAGTTGCTTGTTTTGCTCTTATTTTCAAGGGAGGTTTGCAGTGTAAATGATTTTTCATTTGTTTTTTTTTAAGAGCAATTGTTTTAGAACATCTCACCCTGAAGATCCCTTTAAGACTGAGTGATACATTTCCTTGAATTTCAAAATTCTCAGACTTTTAAAGGATTTCAAGCTTAAAAAAGCACCTCATGAGACAAAACAAGTTCAAAATTCTGGCTCTTTTGATAAGCAAAAGCAACTGAAAAGCTTCAAAAGAATAATATTTAAAAATGTTCAAAAATAGAATATCCTGATTTTTCAGGATCTTGCCACTTTGTAAGATTTTGCTGGACAATGCAATATACCCTTGAAATGCTAAAATGAGTAAGTTGCGCTAGTCACAGAATCAAGTTTTGATGATTTTAGATCATAGATCCGCAAAAAGTCATAGAATCCGTCCTGACACCAAGTTTCTACATTCATTATGAAAGGAGATATTGCCCTTCGAAAAGCATGGTGGTCATCCATTGCAGTAGTGCATATCAAGGTTCCTTCCACTTCAGTTCAATTCGTGTTCTAAACAGAACGACTAGTGAAAACGTGTGCATCACTAATTGATAAGCATGGTTGGTACTACCGCGGTGGAGGACATCATGAGCCGTATTTTTTCGGAGGGCAAGGTCTTCATTAATTTTGAACATAGAAACTTGGCGTTTAGACAAGCCTCATTATTTTTGGCTGATCTATAAGCACAAAACATCAACACACAATTTTTGAATGAAGTAAATGACCCATCAAAGCAACTAGATTATGTTTTTCCTAACTCATTTCCTTCAATGCTGCTTCCACATTCTAATTTCTAGACAGCACTGGAGAGACTGAAAAAAATTGACATATCCATGCTGAAATGAGTTATATGCCAAAGAATTAACAAAAGGAACTGAGGACATAAGATTGGTATATATCATAGTTCACTTTGATTTAATTCATCAGCACAGGGTTCCTTTCATCAGAAATACAGTCAAATGAATGAAATTTTATGATGATCATGCCGGAACTTTATGAGGCCCAGAATTGAGGTTGACTTTGCATTATGAAAATTACATACACAAATCCGAACTCGAGAATAGCGTTGGACATCCAGTTCAATGTCTCCTGCTGTACTTTTGGATTTTTCTGGGTGTTGAAAGCATAATTTAAAACCTCCGTTGAAACAAGGTCTAAACGTGAGGCTTCTGCCAGAAGGGTCAGTGCCTCTGCAGCTGCCGAACCATTCTTGGGATCTCCCAGTAGGGATGCAGTGTCCGTCAAGACAATATTTAATGCCGTACTGAAAATTGAAAAGCATTAACAACTGGGTTAGTAGAAGGACTTAAGGGGGACAGAGGTAATCCAAACAATAGGTGAGAACAAAATTAAATCAGATGCATTGAAAATAAAATAAATTAATTATCAAACTATAAACTGAGTCTAAAAACAATGCGTTAACATAATCTGTATTCAGTTTGGTTGGTGTTCCTCTGTTAAAAAATTTCCATAAATTTGTACCATTCAAAAACTTTTTTCTCTCAAATGTTTAACTTTTTGAAACTTGGGCAGGAGAAATAAGGCGTTCGCAGCACCTTCAGGTATTTTGTAAACATATTTTTGCCATTTCACTCACGAACTTTTAGAATATAACTGGTTGTCTACATTTTGAAGTTTGCTGATTTTCCAACAGTAAAATCAGTTTTAGACTTGGAAGTGTATCAGTAACATTGCTGTTGCAACAAAACAAGACATGACTAGGCGAAAACTTCTGTGCAAACATGTGTTCCGTTTCCTGTAGCTCAGCAAGAATTTCTTAAATATAAAAAATATTTATGCCATTTTCAGTTTTTGACAGAAAGTTGCTACCTGTAAAGATCTTAAACTAACAAGAAAATAAAAGTGTAATAAGTACCCAGATACGTTTGACAAAAAAGAGGTTATCATAGTTTGCATTTCAAAAACTACAATGTGTAGAAAGAGTTTTTTTTTTTTTTCAGTTATAATTTGCCTTTGAAAGAAAACAAATAAATCGCCATGGTGGCCAGACAATAATGTGACATTATGTGCTAGAAAATCATTTAAAAATTACTTACTTGCACATATTAATTTTGACAGCGCCATCAAAATCAATATATTCAAGTTAGTAGGTTCTAAATGATCTTCAAAATTGCCAGATTTAAGTAAAACGTCACTCTTTTTATTGGTAAAAAAAATGAACAATATTGCTTGCAAAGGTTTCTTTCCACAAGCCATTATCTACCATCAAAAATCCAAATTTTGATTCTTCGAACCACCTAGCTAGACAAATACTGCTCCTTAAAAGAATTTTCTCCTGTAGAGTAAAACTTTTATTTAACGGACATTAGTTCAACAAATTTTTCAGATTAGCAAATTTCTCCTCAGTCCCGAAAAAAATCCCTATCTTTTTAATGTAAATATAATTACATTGAGTGGATTTTGGTTTAACGCATGTTCAATTCGATGAAGAAAATCTACTCCGAGTGCAGTCTTCACCATGTAAAACAAACTAGATTTGACAAATGGACCAAAATCTTCCAGAGCCTAGCATTTACACTGGGAAAAAGGCACACATGTCTATGCCTGCATGTTTCTTCGCTTGTCTTCAGAAACTCATTAAAGTAAAGTTTAACTGTACTAAGATCCATTTTTCCAAGAAGGGTCACATAAAAGATCTCTGAATCAAAATATTTTAGCCTTCAAAAAGAAGCATGTAAAAGAGTCGTGGAGTCTCCACACTGAGCAATATCTGATGGTAGAATGTAATTTTGCATTATAAATTTTCCTGTTTGTCTTATTGGGATGGGTTGGATAGAAATTATCTACAAAGTGGGTTGAAAAAATACTAATCCAGAGCTGCAAGTCTACAGTTTACGATAGCTGCTCCAATGATTGCAAAGACAGCACCATTATCATTATACTACCATCAAAAGAAAAATGTACAAACATGGAGAGAGGCGAATCATACCTGGAAATGGGAAATTTCTCTGCAATCCTTTTCAGAGTGTCCAGACGAAACTTGAGGACTTGAAAGTTATTATCTTTTAAACCGGGCTTTTTCGTTAAAACTTTAAAAAGTACTTGGCTTGGTGCTTCGCCAGCACCGATGGATTCAACAAGCTGTAAATTATGATTATTTTTTATTAGAATTAAAGCAACATAAGGATAAATTTAGTCTTTGTAAAGAGACCGTGCTCCTTCTCCCAAACTTTTTGGAACATGCTATCCTCAGTTTTTTTTTACCTGAAGCATATTGATGAGAGCAGCAGAACTGAAATTACAAGGATTGCAATCATTTTTCTGCTTGTTGGCAAAGTTTCTTCATGTCGCAACATAAAAGTTTTCCAGAGGATGTGCCTTCTTGGAGGTTAATCATGAGGTTTTCCCTTTTTTCTTATTGAGCCTTCTAGGACCTTGCTGCTATGAATATTAAAACTGGCAGTGTTTTATGAGTGGATTGGCAAAGCAGTTGATCATATTCTATGCTTGTTGTTAAGATAGCTTTATGCCTATGGAACATACAGCTCCCTTTGCTTAGTATTTAGTTTATTTCTTTTCAATTTCCTTAAAATTTAGGCTTTCATAAATCTGCTCAAAAATGGCCATCTTCACACCTGATATTTTACTAGTAGGTAACATATTTCACACAGAGGATACTTTATCAGATAGAGAAACAATTTGATGCAATATTTAAATAAACATACAAGCCACTTTTCTGTATGAAAAATTAATTGTGGTAGAAGACACAGAAATACTGAGATTGATTTCATATGTATTGCTCCTATCATGTGCATTTACAAAGAAAACATTGTATGTAGGGTTTCTACAATCCTTGCACTCGACTAAATGAATAAACTTTTGATAGCTTAAATGGTTTGAAAGGTGCTGAGGACCTATTCTTTGAACCATAAAGGACAAGACACACTAAAAACTTAATTTAGAAATATTATCCAAAAAATGAGTGGATTTATTCGACAAATAGAATAATGGTCGCGAACTCACCTGTAGAAACTGCTCTGCCGCAGCCAATCGGGTCTTCCAGGAGCTATCTGTCAAGTGGTTCAATAAATTAGGTGGCAGCAGGGATTCACATTTTTCTTCAAACTCTTCATCTGTTATTTCACGCTCAGGAGGCGTTTTTGCTGCAGTGCTTTTGACAGATTTACTCGCCACTGAAAAATAACAAGAAAAAAAATTAGAGCATTCTAAAAATCATTAACAGAGCGACTAAAAGAAGACAATCATTGTATCAAGCTTAAAAACTTGTATATTAGGCAATATATTTTACACTTACCCAACTTCCCCGGAAATGTTCAGTGGCACTTCAATCTATCTCACATCCTCCTTTCTTATATAAAAAAGTCGAGAGTTCTAAATATTTCTAGGTATTATTTCATCGTTTTTTAGCCTAGGATTGCAGCAAATTGGTACTTCATCCTTCTGGCGTCCTGGCTCATGGGGTGCGACCCAAGAAACCCTCCTCCCGAGTGTGTTTTGCAATGTGAAAGCAACCCTAAGTATCGAAAAGACATCCACCCACTTAGGGACTCCAGCTCTCCTCTGCATAAATGCATCCAAACTGATAAGTTAAGATAACTCATAAGAAACCATTGTCATTTAAGACATGTTACACCATAAGTAAAAGAGTGGAAATACTTAAAAAGACACATCAAACATTGCAGAGAAAGTTATTTTTGCGATTAATTAGTTACTCCTACAGTATAAGGGCCCAGCAAACGGAGTAAAACCATTAACATATATTGAAGTAAAATAAAGAGCACTTAATACACTGCTTACGGTTGCTTGTGGATCCAGTGATGGTCTTCTTGGCAAGAGAACTTTTGGATTTGGTTATTGTGCCTGAGGCAATTGGACGCTTAACAGGCTTCGGGGCAACGCTTCCGGCTTTGGGTTTTTCCTCTACTTTCGGAGCAGCAGAGGCCGGCCGTTCATCTCTCGTTTTAGTAACTTTAGCTGTGATGACAGCTTTTTCACAGCCTTCTTTAATCTGAAAACAAAAGATGTATCAGCTAAACAATAAATTAACATGACATAAGTCAACTGAGGAGATGGACTCTGCCCTTAAATTGTTAACATTTCCTCTGAGCACTTTTTTTTGTTCCTTTTCTATAAAATCTTTCATTGATAAAAATTAATATTATTAACACAAAATAAAAATGATTAAAATCTATGATAGAATAGTACAATATAACTCTTAGAAGTAGGCAGGGATGTTCCATCTTGCCTTAAAAAATGCTGAAAACGAGAAGGTTTCTTTGTGGCATGAACATTTATTTTACTGAGGTAAAAGCAAACTAAAACTATGACGAAATCAAAATTTTCAACTTAATCTCACAAAATATTGAGTGCATTCCTTAATCGTTTTTGTTGCTTTTACCTTGCCTGTATTTCTCAGTTTATTATCTTTTTTTTGGTTCCGTTGTTGCGTGTTTTGCTGCTTGTACTATCCATGATCAAGAGGTTTCTGTTCACTTAATTAAGAAGATAATGTATTCTGTGACGTTTTCTTCTCTCCGATTCCATGCTTTTATTCTGTTTTCCAGATTATAGGGGCCCAAAAATGGGCATAATTGAACTATTTTGGTGCAGCGATCTTTAGCCACGTCTTTGTGAAGAAGGAATACTGGATTACGAGAAACACCATATTAGAAATTTTTGCACCCCTCATGGTAAAAATTAGAGTCTGAAGAGGTTATAAGTTTGAAAACAAAGAATAGAGTGTTGCTTACTTTTCCTAGTTTCAAGGCATCTACATCAGGCAAAAATGGCATCATAACTTTTTCTCCTACAACTTTCATGGCTACTCCTAACGCATCTGCTGAGCTATCTCTCACCAGAGGGTCTGCGAACACAAAGAAAAAATTGGTAAGTGGAAAGCTAGAAAAAAAATTCCAAATACTCTATAACAGAAAATGAAATCACTTTTGAGACACAAGGAATACATTCACAGAGAGAGAAAAGTGAAAATTTCACATTTAAAAGAAATAAAAAAAAAAGAAGAAGACTCAAAGCAGAAAATATTGGTGATGTAAAATGGTAGCCTTCTTTAATTTGTAACAAATACATTATGAGACCATTGAATGATAGTGCTAGTTGATGGTATTAGTTTTTACACATGCTGGAGGAATTAAAGAATATGTCACTCAAACAGTTGGCATTTATGGCAGTATATTTCAGGTCACTTTGTTCGTCAGAGATTGAACATACAAAGTTTTCCAGACTACCCGTATCAGACTTTTTTCTCCGTTATTTAAGTGGGGCTGAGTCAGGAACCGCAGGGTTGAGTGAAGAATGGAGATGTTGCATGTGTGAGGGATTTGCGATTTGACTGCTGTCTTTTATGTAAAAGTTTGCGAGAAACACGATGGTGCCACAGGTTTTCTCTGAAATCAACTCCCAAGCTCAAAAAAAAGCTCGCTAGCAAGCTAGCAGGGTTGCCGTGTTTTCAGTTTTGGAGTCCCCAAAGAAAGTTGCAGCCCTGTCAATGTATTTGCTCCCTATCTTTGCATGGAGAGTTTGTTTTAATGTAGAGGTGGACTCTCAGGATAGCATGGGATATCTCCTCCATTTTGGCCTCACTTTGAGAGCTTTTTTTTGGCCTACATGGCACCATCGTATTTCTCGCAAACTTTTACATAAGAATCTACAGTCAAATCGCAAATCCCTCACACATACAACATCTCCATTGTAATCAAAGAGACCGCATTTTACCATCTTCAAGCCTCATCTCCCACTCAGTCCTTTGTGGCCATTAAGAGAGGGGCCCTCTCATTGATAAGCCAGCTCCATCACAATTTTGAAATTATTTTACAAAATCAGAAATTATAGAAAATTTTAACCAGAACTGATATCAAGGAGTTCAAAATCGGCCCCACCCTGTCCAAATTAGAATTACTGACATCAAAGTTGAGGGACAGAGCACCCTGAAATGAATACTAGGTCACTGACTTGGTTTAAAGGCCAAGGAAAAAGGGATATCCAAAGTAATCAACCCTGAGAAATCCGAATATGATGGTCCCAAAGCCACCTGAGGGCTTTAATGATGGGGAGGAAGAGGTCCCTGAACTTATAAATTCAAAAAATCTGGGTTTTTTTTACAATGCTTCATTGGGGAGAACCCAAGGCACCTCAGGACTGTCAAATCCATTCTATTTGGGGTTAGTTACTTATGAGAACATCTTTTACCAAGGCCTCTACATCAATTTACTTATTCTGCAAATATTTGTTGAAGGGACTCTGTTGCCCAACTTCAAAGGTCAGTATTTTGGACAAGGATGGGCCAATTTCGAACATATTGTTATCAATTGGATTACATGTTGCAATAAAGAACCACTATCTTTTGCTCTTTTGTAAAAGCACCTGTCTGCATAAGGAAACCAAGGGCATTTATATTGTTTCTAAAATGAGCCAGAAATAGTGGTTCTTTATTGCAAAATGTGGTCCAATTAAGGTTAAAATTTGTAATACTTTCAAATTTTGATTATGTAATTTTAAACTTGTGCCAGGAACCCTGCTTTTCAAAATCAGGACTGCCTAAGTAGCTCTTGAGGGAGATCAGAGGGCTTCAGAGAAGTGAAAGCCGAATTTTTTGGGGTCTACTCCTGATTCGACCTTGTGGTTCTCGACTTCATCCAACCTAATATAGCTAAGAAAAAAGACTGGTACGGGAGGTTTGGGACACTTTACAAAAATATATTCCTCAGATATTTCTCAAGAGCTTTCAATTTGAAACTAAACCAACCGGATTCATTGAGGGTCTTCAGAAGTGCAGCAGAGTAAACTTTCAACAGCTTTTTGTTTAAAATGGTAGGAGTGCATTTACAGAAACATCGTCCTAGAAACGCTGCTACTTCTGCTTTTACTGAGGGATTCTTATTATCTAATGCAGCAATGACGTCTTCCTGGATTGCTTCTAAAGTTGTCTGTGAAAAGAAGAATGAAAAATTAATAGTATGTTACTTATGTTGAAATTTTAAAACATAGATTTACGCCACAGAACTAAATCTTCATTCTTGTGGAAGGAGGCTCTACTTGGCATTTTTGCGACTTTTTATCTAACACCAAGACTTTAATTCATCAGATTTTTATCATCAACTAATGTTAAAGAAACCGTCAGTGAGGTCATTTACTACACCACTGTTCCACTCATTGCTGACATTATCTGTATATCATCAGTGAGGCCATCAAAATAATTATCAAAGAAATAATAATGTAAAGATAAACAAACTATCTATGCGTAATTCAAACATTCAATTTTGCGTAACAATACAAAAATAATTCAATTAAAACTGTAGTTTAGCCAAACTAGCTTCCTTTTTTTAAAAAGTCAATTTCCTTCTGAAATGTGTTACTCTTGCTCTATTTTTGTTGTTTTCAGAGCTGATGTAATTTTTAATAAAATAAGTAAAATTTATGAATGATATGAAATAATATTGTACATACGCTGTTATAAATAGCATCTACAGCATCTCGCAGGGGAAGAACGACCGACTGTTTCTTTTCACGAAACTTCTCCAGGAATGATGGCAAACATGCAGCTGAGTAGGGCTGAAACCTCTTTTTTAGACCACTGGCAAGCATGGCGGCACACTTAGCTGCTAGTGAAACTACAACTATATTACTGTCCTTTGTTAAAATCTGTAAAGGCAAGCAAAAATATGTGGATTCAGCGAGGAGGACAAATCAACATGTTAACTATCATTTAGTCCATAAGACGACTTGAGAGAATCTAGAGATTGAGCAAGATTTAGAAGCTGTAAAAATCATACTAAAGCAGAAATATACCTGCCACTTGTGTGATTACATATTGTGATGTCTCCGAACTGTGTGTGGATAGGTATTACATGATAAATCAGAGTGGGGCCTCAGGACAGCATTACCCTGCTCTGCCAAGACACCTATACTGCCAGGCTATGCAAGAACGCCGGAATTCTATCAAGATTCTCCCTTGTTTTTAGGAACTTAACACTTTATAAATGAAAAACTGTTTTACCTATGCACCTCAAATTTTCAGATGAAGTTTTTGAAAGCATTTGTAAAAGAATTCTGTAAAAACATTGCCCCAAGGCACCAAAGTTTTTCTGCTATG
Source organism: Bemisia tabaci (assembly GCF_918797505.1). NCBI lineage: Eukaryota > Metazoa > Arthropoda > Insecta > Hemiptera > Aleyrodidae > Bemisia > Bemisia tabaci. The sequence goes on from NC_092794.1 coordinate 56,144,605, forward strand.
ATACATTGTTTCCAAAAAATAAAAAATGGCATTTACAGCATTTTAGCTTTGCATGGCAGTATAGCAGACTGCAAATGAAGAGCAGGCTCTAAGAAAATGAGCAACTTTCATCTTCACTCAATTATATGACATCTTACAGACCAGTCTTACGTCAAGCATAATTTTTCACATTTTTAAATTACAATTTTTGTTTTAATTTTAGCATGAAGTTGTGAATTTCTATCAGACACAACTTAATGTCAAAGTACATGCCGCTCACTGTGGCATGTATGAATGAGATTCGTATTGTGCCTCTCATCATGTTGGTCAAAGGAATTGTGCAAGGGAGCCTCTGTAAATATTTAAAACCCTCAAACTTCCTGATCACCTCCTCCATACCATGCAGAGGTCCCTGATTCTCAGCTTGTGCAGTATAGTTAGGGGTTTCCTTAACTTGGAATAACTATTTTCTTTTCATTTTCCTGTTTTTTGGTATTCCTTTTTCGTTTTCAAATTCAAATAGTATGCACAGGTAAAGTTCACTAAGACTTTGGTCTCTGATCCATGCTGGGTTCTGACATCAAGAGAAATGCAGTGAAAAAGAAAAAAGGAGCTCTGGCAAGGACTGAGGCCTGAAACTCGCGTGATAATATTTAAAGATGCTACCCTACCCCAAAGATTTCTGCTGAGATGAGGTGTCCAAGCTCATAGTCAGTCGCAAAACTAGAGAAGATCTCATCAGTGAAATGATGAAAATCCATGAGAACTATCTGAGAAGCCTTCTTGTAAAGTCCTGTTCCAAAATGAGATTGGCGTTGAACTCCAAAAACATGTAAAAATGTTCATGGCATAAAATTTTACCTTTTTGAGGGCACGCACGAGGTCCCCATAATCCCCATTTTCTAGCTTGGGCGCATCTGTAAGAATCTGCTCAAGAGTAGTCAATGCATCCTTCCGCTCCTGCCACTTTTTCTCCTCCAGTTTGGAGTAGAAATCTTTTGGAAGTTTTGATAAAATGTCGACTGGATCCATCAGGTCATAGGGGTCAATCTCTACTTTTTCGTCACCATCGCATCCTTCACCAGGAAAGTCTAGACAAAACATGAACATTAATTTACAGCAAAACATAAAAATGTAATGAACTGACTGTAACAAAAACCTATAGTGTCCATTATTCATGATTTTGAATTTTCAGCTCACTGAAGTTGGAGCATATTTAGCTTCTCGGTAGTTGATGATTGGGAAATCTTTTTTATTTGGGGATAAACTAGTGTCATTTAGAGTCAGGAGGAATAAATAATGGTAAATTCACACTGGAATTGGCCAAAATTATAGAAAATTATAAAAAATAAAAGAGGACCAGAACACAATAGATTTAAGTGAAATATGAACAATATATTTACCTCCACCAGCTCCAGATTCAGTTTCTACTGCATTATAAGCTTGCTTTTCTTGTTGTGATCGTAAGTAGCGCGTTGACACAGCCGGTTCATTTTTCATTTTTTCTAATTCTGGTTCCAGCTCCGCAATCTGACAATGAGAGAAGGAAAAAGCAACGTTATTAGTTAAAGGTAAACAATATTTCTTGTGCAGTTAAATAAATTGGATAATGATGTACCTGCAAGTGCCCTGACATTACTGTTAGAGGTGTAGAAAAAACTTTTTTGACAAAGTAACAGTTATACCAGCAACCAGATTGCTTAGTGCATGGTACTTCCACATCTTAAAAATTTGCTTATGAACAAAGAAAAATGAAATTTTTAAAGTAAATACATTCCCTTTCAATCATGGGCACCATCACTTTAAATTAATGAAAAAAAAAAATTATACAACACATAAACTTCAGTGCTTACCTGTACTGGTTTTAAATTAGATAGCTGAGGTTTGAGTGCCATTCCTATCCACCGGTACATTTCAATTACCATGGCTTTCCCTTCCTCTCTAACATTCTTATCACGATCCTCCAACAGAGCAGGAATTTTCTTCACTAATGTCTTAACATTGAAGATTTTAATACCGAATTCTCTGCAAAAAAACATAAAAAAATATTAACTACATAATCATGAAAACTTAAAGGGCTCAAATTTTTTGAAGACAAATAACTCAAGTCTTATTTTCTTACTCATCAAATGCAGTTTTGAGCCTCATATGAGTTGTGTCTAACAGAAAAAGGCAAAAAAAAATTTCCAAATGTTATGAGCGCTTGATACATAATTAACGGTTGGCCACTTTTACACCTAAAGTGTTTGCCAATTTGGGCTGAGAACATCTAAAACCACATACATCAGAGGATTTGACCGGTCCAGACGTGTTGGAACAAGAGTGAATTTCACTGTGTTTGCCTTCCATGAGGCAAAATTGATACGTACAATCTTACTTGAAACCAAGTGGCAAAAATAGATGTCTCATTCCAAGTCGATCTCCCCTTCATGATTCAGAACCGTGAAAAAATGATTTAGGTATTAAGGAAAAATTCATTGATAACGTATCTACACAATAACACTTCTTTTTTCTGATAGTGATCACTGTTATATCCCCTCATTTTTGCCGACTTGGTAACATGGCCTGCTAGGCAGCCAAGGATACAAGATGTCATTGGTCCTGTGAAAGTTTGCGGTTCTTTTCATGTTTATGTCTTGTCGAAAGCTTTCCGGTAATGAATAAATGTCTCTCCCTAGCTTCAGTTAGTCTTCATCTGTTTCTGAAACCTCCCAGTCTCCTGATACAACAATCACCCTTTTCCTTCAAAATAAAATACGTACATAATGATTTTACAAACTGCCAAATCATGGAATTCACCCAAAATTTATCTCCGTTTGTAAAGGGTTTGAAATTTTAAAAGCAGATCCTTTTGTTGAAGAATAACTTTGACAGTTGCTGGGTTAAAAGAATAGTTAGCAGCATAAACATACCTCACAGCCTGTGTCATAACACTAACACAAGCAGCGACAGTCTTCGGGTTTTTGTGCTCGAAACCTTTCATGAGTTCTTCTTGAACTTGTTCTTGTTTCTCGATTTCAATATACATCAGCGTAACTTGAGCTGCTAAATCTTTAGTTTTAGTCTTAGGGGCGGCAATACATTTGTTGACAATTCCAGCCATGGTGTCACCGACAGTTCTAAAAAAAAAAAAGATTGATTAAAAAATTTTGATACCAGCATTGATTGATGATTTGTCCTTGAGATTACAGGTAATGGGGTAGTAGACAAGCTGTAAATTTAGGCATTATGATACATGTGTTCTCATCAAAACTTCACATAGAATAAGATTTGTGCAACAAAAATTAAGAAATAACTTTTGACCAAGACTGAATGAGCAGTAACCAATGACTGATGGAAATTAAAAGACCAGGCATGGTCAAAATTGGAGCTCTTTTGTTTAAGAAGGAATCTAACATGTCAGCTTATTGCCAATTGTAAATGGATGAAGACTTACTTTCCAGCCGGTCCTGCATTTTCAACAAAGGCTAAGGTTGCTTCCAGACCCTTTTCTTGTGCCACAGCATTGCTGTCCGTGACAAATTTTTTTATCAGTCCTAAATACTTGTTCCATTCTGGCGATTTTTCATCGAGTGTACTGAAAAGCTTCTTTGCTTCTTCATAACCATGGACTCGAGCCTTCCAAAGCTGTAATTTGTGAAGATTAAAAATAGATATTTGGTAGAAAATCAATTCATGAAAAAAAAAAAAAAAAACTTATATCCACAAAATATTACCTAGTTTAATACAGATGGCAGAACTTTTTCCTTGTGAGAATGAAACTTCACTTATACAGGGTGTCTCAACGTTAAACCAACGGGTTGTAAAAGAGTGTTCTAAAGGTCAATTTTTTTTTCTCTCCAAAAAAGCTATCAGTTGGAGCTCCCGCTCCCCTTCCCTTAAACCATACTTTTCATTGATAAGGATGCTACTAACATTCTGAGTAACTTGTTTTTAAAAGTTGGCAACAGTGCCGGCAAAATTTCACCAAGTTTGTCTCAAATTCTTGGTTTATTGCTCTCCAGCTTTGAATGTTCACACAGGGGAAAATTTTAGGGGGCCTTCTCTGCCAAATGACACAAAATTAGCTCCTCTAAGATACAGTACAGCTATTTCATTTATATTTCTTTTGGCGTTAAAAACCATTTAGCCTGATTTCATCCCATACTGTGTAGAAAAATTACAAAGATTGTGGAGCTGGTACTTAAATGATTCCTGTCGCTTGCATACCTTGTGGACACACTGATCTTCGATTGGTAGCTTCAAATATTCTGTATCCTCTTCCATCTTTCTTTGCACTTACAACTACCCTGAAACATGGGAGAACATTAAAATAAATTGACTGATATGAGCGTAGTATTCATTTTACTTACAAAATCACACGATTAAAATCTTCACTTTGTGACAACTAAAAATACGCATAGCAGTTTTGGGAGTTGGAAATGGATTTGTCAGATGAAGGCAACACAAAGTTCTGACCTCAAAAACATGACAAAAAAGGACAAGTTATCGGAAACAGGCTGCAGTGAGTATCCTACGCAAATGTTCCTTGAACATAACCTATCATAGGTGTTAGGCACTTTAGAGTTGAAGGAACAGTAGAGGTTCTTCTTGACGGAAGCATTAAGCTGTTTCCTGCCAACACATCATAACTCAAATATTTGTAACTAACCTTCATTACTTTCAATGTTCTGTTACTTGAGCATGTATTTCTCTTCCTGCTGAAATCCAAGGTGCTACGACAGGAAGGATTCAAATGAAGCATGGCTTGGATCTACATAGCTCTAGACTGATGAGAGAATGTGAAATAAAGCCTAAGATCAAAAGCTGAGCGTGTTACTTTGATTTTACAAGAAACAGGGCAGATTAATCTCTACAAGAGCTATAAATGTGGGCTAATCACAGTGAAAGGAAATCCATGGTTGCAATTATCTGCATCCCCCGACTTTGAACAATCTTTAGCAAGAATGAATGCTTAAAGGATGCACGATAAGAATATGTATCAGGCAAACAATATTGTGGAAGTAGCAATACATCTTTCCTGGATCTGTATTACATAGCAGTGTGAGAGAAAGAGCGAAGGCAGAACCTTGCAATTCAAGCATCCATTCACAGCACAAGGTAGTAAATTAGCCTATGGTACACGGATACGATATAATTTAATAAGATTTTCAAGCCCACAAAAGTAAGCAAGCCTGACTTCATAACTTCAAGAGGAGCAGGAAACATGTTTCAATGGACGGAATGGCTTCAGATACTTGCGAGTAGAAAAATTGCTCATTGTAGGGTTTGTTTAGAGAAGCTTACGCATCCAGATGACATTCATACACATAGTGACAAATTAAGCTAGTCAGTAGTGCTTATGACTTGCAAGGAGGTGTAAAATATTGATGTATGAGAGCAGGTGCTGAGAATGGTGCTTACCTGTTTACAAGTCACAACTGGCTTACAGTTTCCTGACACTGCAGTCGATTTAGATTGAAACAAAGGCTTTTACCTATCAAGATTTGATGAATCATGAAATTTAGGCTATGATGTGCACTTGGAGGAAAACTCGATCAAGAAAGATATAATCACGACGTGAAAGAACTTATTTCAAATTAACTGCTCAAATGCTAACTGCTAACATCGATTTCGTGATAAAGAACAGCGGATTTGCGAATAAAGAGAGGGTGGTCATTTTCAGTTAGGCGGTCATTTTTTGCGTCATATGGCAGGCATGACGTCACTAGGAAGGGCCAGTTTTCTGTATTTTCTGGTAATCTTACGGAACCAGGAGTTAGTGTCCTCCGAAAAACTTTTCAGAATGATAAAATATTTGTTTTTCAGACCAAAATGTACCATCAATTGTGTTTAATAAAACGATTAGAAATTGGACAACACATGTGTAAGGACTAGGATGATTTGCATTCCTACATTCAATCAGTAAATTTTGAATTGAGAAAACAGTGTTGGCGCACGAGCGTACCCCTTTTTCTGATTGGTCAGCACGGCACCCCTCCACCTTACCACTACCCCAAAATGGCACCGCATTGTTTTGATCTTGCTTTTGTTTTTGTTTTGTTTCCTTTCCTCGAGCTTATTTGACGTTATTTTAAAATTTATCAATTTATCATTGAATCTATTTTTTCCATCATCTTTACTCAAACTTTCTTTTAGTGAAACATTATTTTCTCTTTCCTTTTAGCTTTCTGTCATTTCCATATACCACACCACAAACTACAAGCATTCAGATATCTTGTGGCGCCACATACTTTCATCATCTCACCGGTCTGCATGCTCTGATTTTATACTAGTACACCTATTGGAACTGTAAATAAGTCCTGTCAAATGGCTGGTGAAGTAGTTGTAGATGCCCTCCCATACATTGATCAGGGATACAATGAGCCTGGAGTTCGAGAAGCGGTAAGTTCCAGAAACTTCTCTCCTACGCTTGTGATTCAAAGTTTTTGTTCATCTGCCTGTGTTTTTTGCAAGTACAGAATTATCTTGCGGAAGTTTTTAAGTCTCTACGAAGCTAATGACGTTTTCTTACTGACGGTAATAAAACCTGGAAGCATGCACTTACCTAAATACCTCACCAATTTTCTGACCTGTCATCACTAAGAATGAAAGAAGGTACCATTATTCCTCTCAGTCCGAGAATATAATCCAGACTGAGTAGATGGCTCTTATGATGAGATGATCAAATAACAAAATGTGCCTGCATAAGTAATCCCAAAGAAACATACCAAGCTTCGTTTTGAAAAAGAAAAAAAAATGGATTTGGATTAGTTATGAATCCAACAAGTCCTAAAGGACCCTGCACACTCCTTATGAAGAAGTGCACCATGATCGATTTTAATTTTTTTACTGCATTCAATTCATCTCAAGTTGCTGATCCCAAGTGATCATTGCGCCAACTATCTACATTGCACCGTTTTTGCACAATACATCCAGAATGCTTTAATTATTCAGCAATAAGGCCTTCAAGAACAGGTCTGATGTGAATAGAGGAAAACGTAGCGAGTGTCTGTCTTCTTATCTATTCCTGCCTACTCTAGGGCTGTCTCTCTCCCGCTCTCCTCTGTTTTACGTTTCCTGTTTTTCTCCGACTTTCCTGTTTTTATGCTCCTCACGATTCTGATTTGGATGGTTGAGCAAGTGCAGAATCCAAAATAAGACTGCTGTTCGGTGCTGGAGTTCCCCTGATTTCCTTGTCGACACACAGCCGACCGTTCACTTGAGTGCTGAAATGAGGAATCTTTCGGACTCTTTTTCGCCCAATAATTAAAGTGTTTTGGGCGTACTGTGCGAAAACGGTGCATCATAGAAAGTTGGCGCAATGATGACTTTTGATCAGCATCTTGAGATGAATTGAATGCAATAAAAAAATTCAAAATCGATTATGGTGCACTTTTCCATAATGAGTGTGCGGGGTCGTTTTTTCCTGTCAAGAATTCTATGTCGAGAAAAAATATTTTGAATGTGAAAACAATTGTCTTTAACATTGAGTCTTGCAGAGGTATGAAACTTCAAACCTCTTTTTCTTCGTTCAAACTCATTGCGAATAGGTATGTTTCTAAGTGTTTTGTAAGTTTTCTCTCTCTAAACCCTTGAATCATCATTTTTTTAAAGTAATGAAAATTCTCAAAACTTTTTCTAGGCTTTATCGATGGTAAAAGAAGAAACGAGTCGTTACAGGCCCACAAAAAATTATTTGGAGCATCTGCCTCCTCTGAATATTAATGCATTTGAGGTAATCTCCTTATTCTATCGCTAAGTAATCAGCATTTCATGCCATCACACATCAATGGTTAAAGTACGAAACCACATATCTCCTTTCGCAACATTGCACTTTTTCTGTTATACTTTATTTCTTTGGAAAACTAGTCAACATAATTTTTTTAAAATTTCCTTCATTTTCCTTTTCTGTTAACAGAACATTCTGTAAACATTTCAAGCTATAAAGTTGGCTTGTTACTTTTTGAAAAAAAAAAAAAAGGAGTGAAAATTTTGAAACATTGTAGTGGAGGTATGCGGTTCCACTTTGGCCATTGATATGTTCTTTCTTTACAAAGATTCTTTGGTGCCAAATAGAAATGTTTGCCTATGACAGCAGTTCAAGTTTCATTTAAATTTTTCTAACTTTGTCAATTCTTGAACCAATTAGATCATGGTCTCCATTGATCTAGCTTAAAATCTAATATTTCAAATGAAACTAAAATTATGCCTTCAGTATCATTACTCTTGTAATGAAATGATATCACCACACTTACTTTTGGGACAACCAATGTAATTATAAAAAATGAATGTAACAGCAATAAAAAACTATTGAGACTTATATGTACTTGATTTGTCAAATCAGCTGCTGTACTCATAAGAAAACAGATGTTACATTCCACAGTCTGTAGGTTCAAATCCACAAATAAAAAAGCACGCACTAGCACATTAATTTTCAATCTTGCGGACTCGTTCCACCAGCCCCACACTCCAGCATCTTCAGTAGACTCAGAGGATGTTGTTCCGTTGATCCCAAAATGTGGAGCTGCCAAATGAGTCTGCAGAATTGACAATTTATGCACAAGTGAGTTCTTTTCTACACGGATTTCTAACATTGTCTTGTGCGGTTCTTCGTAAGTATTTTACTGAGTCCGTAGATTGACAACACTTTTCTATCCTTGCGCTTTTTCAATCATCATATTTTTTATTTTAGACGGGAATAATGAAGGCAGAGTTTGAAAGAATGCAGCAAAGATTACCAATGGACACTCTAAGCATGAAACGGTACGAACTTCCACCCCCACCGGCAGGAAAGCTTACTGATATAAGTGCTTGGAATGAATGTGTAGAAAACTCATTAGCCCAACTTGAACATCAAGCTGTCAGGTAAGAAAAATTATTGTCACTTGATTTTCTCCTTAGTGGTGTATGATCATTCCATAAGAACCATGCTATTAAGTGCTGGGTGTAATCAGATGAACCGACAAATTTCTTTTCACAATTATGTTCTGCTCTATGTTATGTTACTGCTTAAGTTCTCTGGAACTACAGCTAAGTCTACAAGCTGAAAATGGAAGGTATCGATGCATTTGTTGAATGCCTCCCTGAAATTTGCAGAATATCACATAATTTTCAAGAACTGATGAGGTCTTTTCGATGATCATCAACAATATTACATAAACTGGAAAACTTGTTCAATAAATTTGCGCCCACAATTACTTGGTCCTTTTTCTCAAAACTTCATGTTTGAAGTAACTACTCTCATTGGCATCAAGGGTACGGAAACTTCCGGACCATGCGACCAGCCCGGTTCTTTGAAATGAGGGAACCCCTTCGAGAACAGGGAAACTTCCATGAAAATGGTACAAAACAGGGGAATCCTGTACCAATTACTGTGTTACATGCGTGAAAAATGTCAGATTTTCTAGACATTAAAGTTTGTTTCGTTCTTTAAGTCTTCACAGGGAAAAAATAATGAATTTTAATTACACAGGAGAAAGGTTGATTGAATTTAAGGGGAGGCTTGGAACTTTCTGCATGTTTAGATGTTACCTTTCTGTTTTATTCTCATCTTCTAAAAGATCACTTTATCTTTGAATCTATTTGTTAACCTACCTTGTTTCAGAGTTACAAATTTAGAATTGATGTTAGAATATGGAATGGAAGTATGGAAATCTTATCTTCAGTTGTTAGTCAAATGTGTAATGGAGCTTCAGAAGCAGGTGCAGGATCTTAGGTAAGACTTAGATATTGCTTTCATTTATCCAGGGACGAGTTCTATAGGACCCTGGACTCCTGTAAGAGTCATAAAAATTCGTGAGCAGTCACTAATGCTGCGACCTTGTGTAGGATCCTTGATACGGACTGCTATCATCAGTCGTTGGATTTCACAAAAACTCCATAGGATCACATTTATCTGCCAGAAATCGAAATTTTTACCTTACTTATCTGAGCGGCAGGCACTTCCTTGTCGAAAGGAGTTGGAAAACGTCAAAAATGTACTAATTTTTCAAGAAATCAGCCACCTTATGGGTTATTTTTCAATTATCGACTTTACCTAACTTTTGGATCGGGCAATGGATGGGTAAAAGTTCGAGGGTAGGATCCTCTAAGTTTACGAGGATCGTACGCAAGGTTGTGCTGTACGCAGTGCTCCTGAGCATACAATGTCTTCTAGAACTTGACCCTGATTCATCTCTGAATAAAGTTGTGCTGTATATTTTGAAACAATTCTTCCTATAGTAAATTATTAAAGGAAAAACAAATATCAAAATAAATTGTATCACAAATGAAAAGTGTTTACCCATAAGGCTAGAGTGTTCCGGAAATCAAGAGGTCTGCTTGTTAATTGGCAAAATTGCAGCCCCTAGCTGTTTCCAGGAAAATTATTAATCAGGTAAGATTTTAATGGTTCTTCTAGAATTGAAATGAGGGAGTCCTTTCTTTTAATTGGATTTGCATCCATCACCCTCATTTTCCAGTTCATAAGCTGTTGCTCAATATTTGCTGTGTAAAATTTCAGGAAAGAAATTCAAGAAATTAACTGGGAAAGGAAGACAATGCAGATGGAAGGTGGTGAGAAGTTGCGACAACTAGAGGCCAACTGGGTAGGACTGGTCAGTAAAAACTATGAAATTGAGCAGGCGTGTGCTCATCTAGAAAGAGAAATCATTGATGCAGGCTACGAATCTCTCCTAGAAAAATTGTACTACAGGAATAAAGAAGAAACCGATTAGAATTGCATGTCTTCATTTTATCTTTGCTGGACAGAGTGTACCTCAGAAAATTCTCATCGTTCAGAACTGAGAAAGTAAACTTTTACATATTTCAATCCGAATTGGGGGAAACTGTGGAAATGGGGGATGTTATGCTTCGGTGTTAATTCTACTTCTGTTTTTTCCAATTTTGCTGTAATTTTACTTGAAGTACAGGATTATTTTTGTAGCTCTTCCTGGCAAGAAATCATGAAGTCATTTTCAGTATGATTTTTCAACCCAAGTATAAAATATAATACCGGGAATTTGAGTTAATTGTCTTGTCTCTCAAGACAAATTCATTGTAGACATCATAAAAATTTCGAGTGAAGCGGCAATATGCTTGTCAGTATTCAACATCTAGAATCTTTGCTGGTTTTTAGGATTCTCAGTCTTCAAAAGGAATTATAAAGAAACAATTCCTTAAAGTGAAATCGCAATTTTTTTTCAATTTTTCAAAAAAATGTAAGCTGCTTTTCACCTAAATTCTGATTTTTTGTATAAGCTCATGGACTGTTTTTCAATGATTGTCACAAGGGATGCCCCTTCTCTGCTCCTTCTGTGTTTGAAGGTAATAAACACTGAATCCATTCTTAGCACTGCTTATCTTTTTCATGCTTTCTCACAAAACCCGAATATTTTCTTCGACATAAGGGTATTTTTTTAACATTGTTTCTTATGATAGTGTGTAGAAACCACAAAAAATTCGACTTTCTCGAATTTTTGTCATGAGCATCGTTCAATTTATCAAACTTTTACTTTAAAAAAATGTTTTCAATGGACAATTTCCTTGCTGATTTCCTGATGCCATGTGCAAGCCCTGGCGCCCTTAAGCGCTTCTTGCAGGGGGAAACAAAAAAAAATTCAATATTAGGTACCACATCCTGTACTTCCTGCTAATGATTTAGGATGGTTGGTCTTAAGTACGTCCATCTGGTCTGGCGTGTAACCTGCTACCTAGAATAATTTTTTACATTCATGTAGTTGAGTCAATGAATGAATAAATTTTTTTCACAGTATTCAACTCTAGGTATGTTCTTTAAATATCCTTCTTAGAGCACGGAATGACCCATCAATTCTTATTAGCAATGTAAGGAATGAAAAATTAAAGAAAGTATTTGGAGGATCAGTAATTTTATTCATCAAATTTAGGCGCTGGAATTTACATGAGCAGATTAAGAACATCAATATGACAAAAATTTAACCCTTAGTTCCTTGGTTTAGGTGTCATGCAGTATCGAGTCTTTCGAACTGCATTTTTTTGGGTGTTCCAAGAACCCAGACATTAGATAGCAGATCAAATATTACACAACAAACTCATGGCACATTCTTATCCTGCCCCTTTACTTCCAAAGCAAAAATGCAACCCGAAAGGATCTCAAATGAATTAAGAGAATTTCGTCTCAATTGAATCTCAATCTGAGAGTCAATTACTTATTGTAGATAGCTTTTTCAATTAGAGAGAAATTTGAAGTTCAAGGATACATAAATTTTCATTAGTCAAGTGAAGAACGCTGCAAATTGCAAAAACACACTGTTGTTTCAGCATATAAATGAAGATAATCCTTACTCATTCCCACTCTTTTTAATAGAATGAAGCCTGAGATCGTACTGTCCTCCTTAAGATAGAGCAAGCTTTATTTTCAAGTAAAAAAATTAAAAAATATACAAACGAAGATGCAGTAACAGAGTTGCTTATTTAGAATGATTTATTCCTACTTTCCGTCCAAGCCTTGGCGATGGTCTGCTTCATAGTATCATCTCCATCTTCGTAGATTGACTGTAGCATTTTCATCATTCCACTCGAAGGATCCTCGTCATCTTTGTCAATCTTGGGTAGTCGGGCTTCTTTTGCAGCCTTGTCAATCGATGTTAAGTGAGACCAGTTGATTCCTTTTTGGTTCTTCTCTAAGAAAACCACCACAGTATCTGTCAAAATAATTTGCAAAGTGTTAAACATAGATGAGGTCACCATATTTGATCTTACCGCCAGAGGCCAGGGTGCCTGTCAATTTTTTTTAAAAAAAAAAAAATTCCTTGACATTTCCCAGACAAAAACGGCCAAAAAACCAGGGAAAAATTCAAAATTCCCTGACAATATGGAAAAAATTCTTAATTTTTCGACACATTTGAACTGATAGATGTAAGTAAGAATTTTTTTCATGTTTTTGGAATATAATGTAATAAATAGAGCAAACCAATTTGGAAATTATTTCATCAAAATCAGAAAGGAAGGACAGTTTTGACCTAAATTGATACCATAGGGATCAAATTCGGCCAACCTTTGTCCGAAATATTGAACTTCAAGGTTGGGGGATCAGTCCCCCCTCCATAAAATGCTAGGTCACAAAATGGACATAGGGATCTGAAAAAAGGTTTTTTTATAAATGATCAATTCCAAGAAATTCAAATTTGACGGTCCTGAAGCCCCCTGGGGTTTCTATAATGAGGCGGAAGGGGATCCTGAAATTAAAAATTTGACAAGTCGATGGCTTATCCAGTTCTCCATCAGCAAGCAGAGCGTCAGCGGGAACAAACTGTGTATGCTTGTCGTTCAATGTGCACCTTGGACACACGTGGGCAAACCTTTCTGACATTCTGCCACTCAGATCAAGATAATGATTGGACCCTCAGGTCTGCTATGGCATCCCTATCTTCTTTCTCATTTTGTCTCAAATCCGTAGGAATTAATTAATGAGGGATTAGTAGGATCAATGAGGGTTGTCTGGTTCAATATTGGTGCGGTCACATCTGTTGCCAAGGTTTCAGAAGCACGAGAAAGCAGAGTAAAGTAGGATCTGATTGAAATAAAAATTTGGCAAATTCGTTATGTGCATGCCCCTGCTGCCTGTCATTTGGAAGGCCCATTGATATTGAATTCACAGAGTGCTCTTACAGGACCACATTTTGATAGACAATAAGCAATCATATTAATCTTTTTCACCACATCTTTCCCTCAAACTTGTAAAATTGATGTTGTTCTACACAAAAGCAACAGTATGTGCAGCCAAAATACCCTTCTGCTAGAGGGAAATTTATAAAATAGAATTTTCTTTTGACTGAAAAACTACTTCGTTTTTTTTGTATTGTTTTTTTGAGACCAAAAACAAAATTTGTTGATTTAAAAAATTCACATGCATCTAAGTTGTATTGTATCTGAATCAATTAATCAACTCTAACAAACTTACCTTTCTTTATTTTGATGTAGCTTTTCTGTGCATCAATAGTTTCGAGTAGATTTGCTACTTTAAAACAGTAGTTTTTGTTCTCAAGTTCCCGTACATGTAAAGCCACTGATCTGTGAAAAAAGAAAAAGGTATATTTCAGAAGAGAATATTCCGTATAATACATTCAAAGAAAATGAAAGGAGACTTGAACAAAAAAGTTAGCATGGGGCGATGCAAGATGAAGAGTGATAGACGGATAGTAGGTGGGGAGGGGGAGCGACTTGCATCAGCAGTAGGAGAGGAGTAAAATTGTAGGAGTGAGAGAAGAAGCAGAGGATGAATAAGATTTAAAAGTAAGGTGGAGATAAAGTTCGCAAATAGAATCAACGGATTGGCAGAGAACAAAAATGTGACAGCTTGGGGATGCTTTAACAAAGCAAATCCCATTTGAACGGTCACTCTGGGAACAGTTTGTATGAACTTGCATTGATTATAAAAGTGCATCCCTTCACTAAGCAGCCCTAAAAAAGGAGGAGAATGTGAAAATGGGAAGGTTGAGAGCTTCCTACAACCCTCACACATACCTTTCAAACCTTAAGACATAGTGAATTTTGATCATATAATACTTCAAAAAAAAATTTTTACCTTTCAGTGAATTCATGAGTTACATTTGTTTCTGGAATTTGATGAACATTGGGTAAAGTCACAAAAAGTTTGACAAATTTATCTGACTGATCCCAACCTGAAACAAAAAACATTTGAAGTAGAGAGCTAATGAGAAAAACAATATTGCTACATTCTCTGGAGCGCTATGTATTTTGTAAATGCGGATGGATGAATAAGCATACGGGGAGTGGAAATAGAGCCTCTAAAATAATAAAAAATTAATGCTTTGGAGGCAAAAATAAATAAAATTGGTAAGCATTAGAAACTCTCTGAATTCCTGGGGGAAAATTGTGAAAGTTTATCAAAAATCACCGAAAAATGCAACTTTAGCCATATCGTTATTGTCATACAGAACAATAACGCATCAGAACCCGAACTGCCCAACAATGGTTGAATAATGTCCTAAAGAAAAAAATAGAGTGTGGCCTTGCCAAAAAGAGTTACACAATATTAGCATATAACTAGTTAAATACTCTTGAGGACCGGTACATACCGAACATGCTGATACCAATGTAATGGTTTTAAGTCTTCAAACATAATATTACCTGGCATTAAGAAGCGTATTTATGGGCATTCCTTGAACCATACATATTACAAGGGTTAAAAATTTAAGAAGCCTTGAGGTTCAAGGCACGACTATGAAAGCAGCCATAAGTTATAGTTATAAATATACAAAACTTTGGTTAGAATATGTGGGCATCAAATTGGTGCATATTGAATTTGAAGGATATTATGCATATCAATTATGCCATGGCGTTGAGTAGCCCAGTGTAAAGGTATTTTGCTGATACCAGAGGGAATTCTCTGCTGAAGGTGATGACTATAACATCATATTTTTCATCTTAATTGAAAGTCCAATGAATAATACTTTGGAGTTTAAGATCAGCATGTGAAAGGCCCAATATTCTGTCCGAAATTAGACCCTACTGAAAAGTTAGTTTCGCTAACACTAGTCTGCCTTCATTTCTCTGCATTTTGCCGATTTTTGGGTTTAGAATGATTCTTTGGGCTTAGCCACAGGGGCCATCGTCCTTTTTTTCGCTAAAAATTCAAAATCTGCCTAGATTTTTTACCTAATTAATACGACACATCCCATGCCAGTTCGACCATGTCACTCGAACTTGACGAATCACCTGAATGATATTTTCCATTGTTTCTGTCTTTAAATAATGTGCACCTATTGCATTTACCGGTTTTTTTTGGAAGGGGGGACTTTTCAGCTGATGGCAAGGGGGGGGGGGGCTACACAAAAATTTCTGTGCTTGGCGCAAAAAACTTAAATCCTACTCTGGTTAACATACCATAGTTTGTTAGCTGGATCTCATAACTTCTGGGTGTGTTTGATACTACAGGTGTTTTCCCCGTCTGGTTCGTAGCAGTTACTGGAATGGAAGACTGTTCTGTTTTTTGAACCAAGAGTGTTTCAAGTTTCCTAACTTCGAGCGATAGGATTTCTTGGACTTTTGGCCTTGATGCTTGTGCCTCTAGAGCCTTGAGTTCGGCAATGTCTAATCGTAACTGAAACAAACATTTAAATCTATTAAGAAAATCATTTTAGAAAACCCTTCAGTTTGACTAGCTTCTATTTTTCAACCAAAAATATTACTTAAATAACGCAAAGGATTCAGTAAATTAAGTTATCTTTCCTTCATTTTACCTACTTTTGGGGGAAAGTAAACTTTGAACAGTCTTAGTAGCATTGCAATGTACTTGGTTCCTTCCTGAAGAACTCGATCCATTTCATTTCTGGTCAAAGCAAAATTAAAAGCACTATTTCTAGGGCTTGTAAGATAAATGAGGGCTATTTCTCACCCGAACCACAGAGGAAGATGATAAAATGTACTACTTTTTGATCTTGGTCCACTGCCACAGTCCAACCTGATCCATGCATTCCTGTAGAATGCTTGGATCGCTCTGTAAGGATGGTCAAGAAGCAGTCGAACCGCGTTCCATAGATATAGAATAGCCCTAAAAGTGAATCCAGATGACATTTAAATGCTGAAACTCCAAAACCACATATCTCATTAACAATGTTTGAAAACCTTCTCTCTCCTATTCTGTTTTTAGAGAGAACAGTTCAACATCATTCCTTAAAGTTTTCACAAAATTTTTTTTCACAAAGAAAAAATCAGGGTAAAGTTCAAGAATTGACGGTCAAGTAGTTTACCATTTAGAAAATAAAAGTAAGAAGCCTTTAACACCAACATCCGAGGTTTAGGAGTTTCACCATTGATTTACGTATAGTTCTGGTACATAGGGCATTCTAGAACCAAGGGTCTAACCTTTAATGAAATTTTAACAAGTTCCCAAATTGTCTGTTCACTTTTGACCAGAGGATAAATCTATCAAGATAATGTAAGATAAGTTGGCAGTTGTTCACTATTTACTGACGAGCGTGATGGACCGGTTCACGCATAAGTAACGGCAGCTTTGCCTGCAGTTGTTCCCCAGTGGCTATGGGGCAACTGCAATGCAGTCACTCATAAACAGAGAGTAAACAGCTGCCAATTGATTTGAAGACACCTCTAACAAGAGTTAACTGAAGCAAGTCTAAGACAGCCATTGATAATTCTTTGACTAGATGCCACGCTCCGAGGGAGAAGAAAGTTTGAAAGGAAAGGCATGGCGTTGAAATCATAAACAGAATGGGAGACTAACATATGCAGAGATGGTCGAAAGATTTAAAAAAGGTACAACCAAGTTACCTCGGCCAGTTTCTTTTCCATATCGCCTATTACAAAGTAACCTGGATCACCAACAAGCACCGGGGGAAAATCTGTGAGCGCAACTGAACAAGTGCGATGAAAACGTTCGGGCTGGATAAGGTGTAAATTTTAGATGGACCAGTCAGAAATAAAGCCACTTTCTGCAGTTCCTGTCTGTGGAAAGCAAAATTCAACTGATTATTAACCAAACTTTGTGACTAATCACGAGACATGCAGGTAAACGTTGATAACAGTGATGATGAGCACAGAGCTTTGAGTGAGGCTTCAGCATGGATGAAATGAATCACAACAGGTTAGGGGGGAGGGCAACATTGAGCCGCCATTTTAGATTTTAGTGACGCCATCAAATGAACTTCTAGAGGGTCTACGAGATGCGGATGCGACCACCGTTATTTTATTTGCTTCTCACTAAGTACTCACTTGTTGTTTCTCTTTCTTCATTCTTCATGTTATTATCATAGAAGAATAATAGAATAGTTATCAAATTAGTTCGGATTTGTTTTTTACGGTTGCAGTATGAAGATAAAAGATTCTGTGAATCAGGTAAATATTTTGTCTTTAAGGAACTGTGTGTGGCTTGTCCTGCATTTTAAGGTAATATATTCCAAGGTCCACCAAGTATCCATTGCAAATCCCTCGTATTGAAAGAATCCCTATAAGTTCTTGCAGACACTAATTTCATTATGTACTCTATGTTCTTGTTATATTTGATGGTATTTCTGCACGAAACATTGGACGTGTTTATCCTGAAAGGAACAATGTGCAAAGGACTTAAATCCAAAGGAATCATGTTGCACTCAAACCCACCGTAGAAAGTTCCTTTTGATTTAAGTAATTTTTATATCGTTCCTATCAGCATTAATGAGGTCAAAATTTAGTAGTGATGCCTTTCTAATTTACCCTTCAAGCACGTTCCATTCCTTCAAAATTTCAAGGCTTACACCAGTGACGGAAATCCAACAAAAAATAGGGCATTTAGCGGTTGGCTTTCACCGTAAATTATTTAGTAATTTCACAATTCCATAATTTTTCCGCTCACAATGAAACTGACAAAGTCATATATTATCACTAACAATCCTCAGTAGATGAAGCTGGGTGTCAATGGCTCATTTGTTCAAACGTCAATTTGAGCAGCTGGGCCTGAACTATATTGGCTGAGTTGACTGTAAAGCTGCGTTATCGAAGTAAACTGTTTAGGACCGTTGGGCAACGGAATTACCCAATTCCAAATGCTTGGCGTTGTTCGTCTCCGTTTGTATTGCCCGATGTCCTGGACTATTTACCTAACGGATGTCAACAAGTCATCCGTCTCAGGAGGTAGTTGAGAGCATTGAGTTAACCTCTAAATGTAATGTGCACTCAAAACACAACAGTTTTTAGTCAACAGAGAAAACCGACAATGCGTTTGCCGACGGGTAAGTCAATGGTCATGTGATACCCGTTAGCGTTGAGCACCCAACGCAAACGGAAGGTTTACTTCGATAACGCACCTTAAGTTGAAATAAGGATGTTGACTGTGTTATTGGGTTACTGATTAATGATTTGCACTGTTGAGGAACTACAGATGGCTCAACCCTGCTGTGTTGAAAAAAGCTCAACTTGCATACAGCTTGAGTTTAGAATATAATATTTGTTGCTTTAAGTCGAATTTAGAGGTTAGGTTTCTCAACTTGCAGTCGACTGTAAACCAACAAGATTTGGGCCCATAATTGAAATTTTGTGTTTCTCAACGGTATATAGATAACAAAGGTGAAATGGAGTGGTATTCTTGGTCCACCATGTCCTATCGCTGCTTTGTCATGCCGATGTTGGGTGGAATTGACAATGAACTGAAGTCTAGAGCTCGGGCATCGCATGTTGAGACTAACGTCAAAGTATTGTATATGTCACCATTCACCAGTGGTGCCACCTGACTGCATGTATTAACCTGTCGAGTGGTGTGAATTCAGAGCTAATCGTAGATTGACATTTGTCTCAACGTATGATGAGCAAACTCTAATTCAGATGGTCCAAATTTTCGTCTAGCTTTTCTTCTGTTTTTGTCAAATGAAAAATTGGATCATGTGATACTGATTCAAAAACACATCCATGAGATGAAAAGTCAAACCGAAATTTGAAAGTGCCATCACGGTTAACTTACCGTTTAACTTTTCATTCAATCGGCACTGCCAATTAGATAGAAAGGCTGAAGGAAGTCTTCCAATCGACATTAGCGGAAGCTGTACCTTCGCTAACCGGAAGTTGCAGAAGTTTAGCAGAATTCCGTTCAACAATATTGGATGTACTTGGACCAAATGTTGTTAAGGTCAACTTTCCATCTAACTTTTTGTCAGATGAAAAGTTTGACTGTCTGAATTGGGCTTAAAGACTTCTATCGATTTTTCCATAATGTATCAGCAATTTTATTGGCTGTAAGACATTAGCCTGTATCACACTATCAAAATACTCCATCAAAATATCAAGGTCAAGTGTTGTGATTGATCCGAGTCATCGAATAAGCCAATCACGACACCTGACCTTGATATTTTGATGGCTAGCTTTGATAGTGTGACACAGGCTATAGTCTAGTGAAATGTTTCACTATTGCCATCTATGTCCAGTCAACATACACAATATTTCAATAATCTGCCCACAGAATTGAAGAGGTCACACCAAAAGTATTATCAAGGAGCTTAAGTTAACAACTTCGAGTATGATTCAACTCAAGAAAAAAAATTAATGTCATTGGAGGTACTTCAAGTTCAGAATATACCTGTTTAGCCTCTATAAGAAAGCATCTTTCCTAAAAACTAAGAGGGACCTAGAGGAACTTTTGGACCCTCTCTCAACAAGAGTTTTCTTCTGTGATCCTCTCCCCCTCTGCGCAGAACTATGTGTGGTTTTAGACTTCTTTTTCAGATGTCACATTTTGGCCCTTTGTTTTAATTACATTAATTAATTAAAGTATTGACAACGCAAGTTCACTTACCAGACTATGGAGTAGTAACTGACTCAATTAGACTTCAGCGTCAGTATTTCAGTTCGTGATTTTTTCATGTATCAAAAACGAATAACAGTATCTAATATAACAAATCTATTTAAAATGTATTTAATTGGCTTGAAAAGCTCCCGGCCTCCTAGCGCACAAAAAAAATTTGACCCTTTAAGAGAATTACTTGTTAATTTTTTTGGTTATTATTTCAGTCGAACATCTCCCCCATCCACTTGTAATTATTCACACGTATTGATGATTGTTCTACTTCTTTCTTATCCCACAGGATGTGCAAGCACAGAGCCAATGGTAACAGGTCATCGTAACCCAAAAAAAAATCCTGAGCAAAATCAAGAAGTCTAGAAATCTTGTTTCTCCTTATCCAGAAAGTTAGTGAGTCATGTCTAGCATTAATGAAGTAACACCAGAGGAACTTCCTCATTCAATGGCTACAGCAGCCAATGAATTTGTTGCCTCTAACCCATCTGTATTCTACCAAGATGAACCTGATGTAATTGATGTGGAGGAGCAGCTGGAGGAGGCTCCAAGTGAACCTGTCCCACATGTTCTCAATCCGTTTTCTTGTAATTTTGAGGAGTAAGTACCATTATGTGTTTTAAACCGAAAGTAACGAAAAAACGAAACAAACAGGAAATCGAGATAACAAACTGTGAGCTAAATAATGACCCCAAGAAAGCCGGAACTGAAAAACTCAAAATCACACAAATAAAATCGCCGACTCGTTTCGGTGGCGACTTCGGTGCCACTTCGTGGCCGACAGGAAGCCCCTGTTGGCCATTTTATTTGTATCAGTTTGAGTTTTTTACTTCAGGCTCTCTTCAGGTCACCATTATGTATGTTCGAGAGCTCCAGAGACATATTCATATTGCTTTTTTGATCAGCCCCTTTCCTTAGGAGGCCGCATATAGTTTACATTTTGATTGAGGGGCAGTAAAGAAGCTTTTAACAAAGTGTCGTCAAAAGCATAATTTTGAAGAGCCTTTGAAATAGATCCTTACAATGAGGCATCACAACCATTTATCTCTACATCAAGCAAAAAACACCGAAGAAAAACATGTGTTGGTTTTGCACATTTTAAGGTTGGTTAGTATACACCTTAAATCCCGTAAGAATTATAGATTTTTTCAATTATTTTATATAAGTACACTGATCTTTGAAAAAAAAAATTTAATTTCTTTGTTAATGAATTGATCACAAATTTTGAATAAATGTACAAAATTGAAGCTGAAAATTTAGGGATCAAAATAAAGTCAACTCTTTTAGTTTCAGCACTTTTTTATTTTAAGTATAAAATTGGAAAATTTCTGTTCGGTCTGAAGACTGAGAGGTAGGCCTGTAATGACAGAAAATTGTCTCTCGATCAATAAAATTGAGCTTTCTTACAAACCCATGACTGATTTCCAAAATCTTAAGCTTCTTTTAAAGTCGAGAGTATACCTGATGCGTCTCTCTTTACTGATGTCATTTATCTTAGTTGCTTCAGGAGGTATGAAGTAGTGGAACACACTCTCTGGATAATCCTCGTAAATACACCTGACACTCTTTGTTTCCAATTCTAAAGAAAACCGTGTGCATTACAAAGCTGCCCCAAGACATTTGACTCCATGATAGAACATGCATGTGCAAGCCTGTTGTATTGGAGCTTTCTCTATTAATGTTTTTTCCTTCTTCTAATATAGGCTCATTGCTCTCCATCAAGAAGCACCAACTGACACAACCCCGATGAGCAAACCAAGTTTCAACAATCTTCAACATGAAACATCAACAGACCAAGCTCCAGATAACAATGCACTATGCAAACGTCAATACCAAAAGCGTGAGCATTTATTTCCTTGGAAGTTTTTTTCTTTTTAATCCATAGAACCTTATTAATACAAATGTATGTAATATTACAAGGCATATGACGGGTATCACGTACGAAGGGCTTAGGACATTATTGCGATTTTGAAAATTACGCATTTACTATTGAAAATTACTCTTTTTGAATAAATAAATTTTAATTCTACAAAAGAGCTCAATACATAATTGAACTTTGAACAAAAATATTGATGCAAAAAAATAAAGTCTACGGATCAGTTATTTTACAAAGTATACCCCAATTTCTCTCAAAATTACTCTTATCATTATTCAAACTGATTGTACTAGACGCACGGGTCGTAAGACAGTATGTTGTAGTTTTTTAGCCAACAAGTGTTGAAAATTCAGCATAAAGTCTCAGCATTAGTTGCCCAAGTCTTGGGCTGGTTTTCACAACCTCTCCGAGCTTGGTAGCAGGAAATTCAGGAGGCTGCGCTGCACTGAGGTTTGGCCCAACAAGCCCGAAACGCGTCTGCTGTTGCCTTCCTGAATGGTCGTAACTAGTGTTGCACCAAACAGCATATCCCTTTGAGGGAAAATTGTGCTCATATGAGCCCATTGAGATTGTCAGCTTAATGCTGAATTTTTAATGCACATTGGCTAAAAAAACTCCAACAAATTGTCTTATCATTATTGTTCTGAAAATTGCACTCAAGTCCTTTATTCAAGATACTTTTTGCAGATGATGACTTTATCCTTGATATTATATTGAAAGACGTTAGTCAGGAATTTTGAATGCAAACCTACTTGACTTTTCAGCTAATAGATTTTCTTCTGATGAATTACAAGCTGTGATCATATATGATGGAGTCATGCAGAAGGATACTTAGGGCCAAAATTCAAACTGTCCAATACAGTGGAAATCTGGTTTGATGTAAAAAATATGGACTTTCAGTTTTCAATGCTGCACACTTTCCAATACTGTCAAGATTATTTGATCCAAATTTTAAGCCATAATTAGCATTATTAATGATGCGTTGACTATAAAAGTGGGTTTTGATTGGTAGCACTAGGTCTGAGTGTTTCCTGCAAATTAAAAATGATATTTTTAACCGCTTAAATAAATGGTTTTGTAGGGTGCCAAGAGCGCTGGGAGACTTTAACAGCAGTGCCTTAGGCCCAATCCCCATTTTTTTGTTGCTCAATTTATAGAATTTATGAATGTCCTTTGCGCAAATCAATACAGAATTAACACCTTTAAGCTATGATATGGTTATAAGGGTACCGCAAAATAAGGTTTTCTGCAAATTTGTATCTAGGAGTTTGGCGAAAAAAATTATTTCCCTCCTAAATAAGAGCCAATTTTGGTTTTATTAGATGTTTTATTTTTACAAACGAGTAAACATTTTGACGTAACTATCAATGTTTAGTCAGAAAAAGGCAACAAATGGGGCGTATAATGAAATACAGGGGAAAATACCCAGGAATAATATCCTATTTTGCAGCGTGTCGCGCATTCCGCAATGCTCATATATCAACTCTTGACATGGCGGCTTTTCGCACCCTAAGCAGTCACTTTGTATGGTTAATCATATATTTAGAAATTTATTTTGAGCAACCTGGAATATTTGAGTCAGTCAGTCCGACGTTTTACATCTACTGCAATTGAATTCTGCCAATTCTTGGGAAATATTAGTTTTTAGTTGTTATTGCAAGAATATTTACCAACTTTGAAGGAGGGGGGGATCTGTTCGGAATTAAGTTAATGCCCAAAAAGTTTACCCTTTTTTAGACTCCGATAGAAGATCAGCATTTGTCAATTCAGCATTAAAAGTAAATGAAAGGCTTGAGATGGCCGATCTGCCATCGCAGTCCAAAAATGCGTAAACTTCTTTTGCGTTGACACTAATGGAACCTACACTGAGTAATTTTATCCTATTCCAATATTTTCTCTCTTTACCAAGGCAGAAATTACAAATAACAAATTCTCACTTAGACTGGAAATATCTAGAATACAGTGTTAGAGACTAAAATAGAAATCTAAGTTGGGTAAGACTGTGGTATTCATGGTGTTATGGTTTTTTGGTATTATGGTAATTAATCATTTGCATTAATATTGCCTCGCCTCTGCAGATTTTTCTGAGATGGTCAACAAAAATCCAGTGAACCACTCTGTGATGCATGTTGTGTATGAGAGGTTGCGTGTCAACTACTAGGATTAGGCCGCCCTTCAATTTGTATTATTTCCACAGCTGAAAATGAGACTGTGACGGCTGTAAATGGCTTGCCTTAAATGTATTAAAATTTTTGCCATGTTTCACTCATTTTATCTGCAATAAAGTGACTCATATATCCATTTGTCGTAATATGTAGCAAATGTAACAGCTAACAAAACGTGCCTTAGCATGAATTAGAGGAATAGATGGAAAAAGTACCTTTCAAACTTAAATTGCAGTAAAAACCATTGCTGTACTGAATTGCATGCTCCATGTAAGAGAACTCATAATTTGCTCATTTTGATGGTTTTCAGCAGATTAAATAAGACTTTTTCTCGTTTTTATCTTTGTCGGTTTGTAGAAGTGAATCTTCTGGAAAATGGAAAGTAACACATTCTCATTTTGTCTTTACGATGTATTCTCCTCTCTGTTCATAGCTTTAAATAGCTCCTACCTCACCTTATCTTAACTTATCTCTTTGTTTCAGCAATCTCTAAAAAGAAACAAAGAATTCAGCGGCTAATGTTGAACGCTGCTGCAGCAAAATTTCAGCTAGATTTACTTAAAAAGGAGGGTCCATCATTTCATCATCAAACATTCTTAAGGAGGGAAGCTGCCAATGAATCAAGGGAACTTACATTTGCAAATCTCTTGAAGACTGAGTTGATATGTTTGCATAACCCAAATATTTTCAATTGTAAAAAATTGTTGAATAGTGTAGTTCAGTTAGAGCCGCTGACTTTTGATGCAATGGTGAAAAATCGTGCTAGTGCGGATTCTCTTAATTATTTCTTGGTATGGAATAAACAATCAAGAATGTCGAAGCTAGGCACTCATAAACATAACAAACCAATCACAAAGGTGACCGTCCCTGTAGAAACACAAAATACCAACAAACCAATCACAAAGGTGACCGTCCCTGTAGAAACACAAATTACCGTAGCTAAGGACATGAAAACCCACATTCAAGCAAAATTAAGTCTACTTGTCCAAGGACAGCGGTATGTTGGTGCAAATTTACCATGTTATATCAATAGTAAAGAATTGAAAGAAGAAGGTAGAAGTGTTACCCCTGAAGAGAGAACTCAGGTCTCGGAAAATCTGAATAGTGTCTCAAAAGAGTCGAAGGTACTCTTGAAAGATCTCAAGTTTGAAAAAGTAGTAAAGGTCGGCAACCGAATCATTCCTACATCTGAAATACTTGCGCAGCTGCATATGAAGGAGCAAAACATTCAAAACGCACCTCTCAGCCCCTTTTCAGATTCGAATGACATTTCTTCATCGAACAATTCAGCTTCTTGTGGTCAAAGTGATGGGGGAAATTCAAACAATGAAGTGCCACGATTAAGAATCAGGAAAGATTTGTTTGCATCATTTTCGCCATCAAAGGGTAACCCACAATTTAGCTTTCCTCACGTCATTTATGACTCAAATAATGTTGCGGGACATGTGACTGGAACAAGGGAAAATTCCTCACCAGCAATGACTTTGAAACTTTGCCCCCTCATAAATCAGTTGAAAAGCAAGCTTTCAGGGCAGGCCTCATCACTTACAGCAAACAAAGTGATCAGCAACCATGATGCCGTATTGAATAGTAAGTTCCCAGCCTCTGTAAGTAATAATCTAAGTTCTTCTAAAGAAAATCAACCAAAACAATTTCAGAGTTCAAATATTCAGCCCAGCTCAAAGACTGGACCTTGGAGAATATCGGTAGATGCAGAGGATTCAGAGAGCACAGCATCTGAACCCATCGTTAACAACTCTGGGAAACGACCTGAGATTTTGAATAACAGGCGAAAATCCTCAAACAAAACGAGTCCACATGAACTTGCAGATGGAAAAAGTGCAGAAAAAGATAGCCCAGCATCAGCAAGTATCAGGAGTAGAAGTGGTTCTGTGGCTTCTGAAAAATCTAAATGTAATGAATCGAAGTCAGCAGAGGTTGAAGAAGTCAGTTTTTCAAAATCTTCTGATGTTCCAGATCTTGGCATATCCAATTCATCAGATGTTGGTAATGATGGTGAATCAGGAACAAAGAATGAAGAACGCAGCCCAGCATCACCGAAAAGAAGGAGTAGGAGTGGGAGTGGCTCTATGACTTCCAAAGACTGTGAAAATGGATCAAATTCGATGGAAGTTGAAGAAACTAGTATGTCAAGGTCTTCAGATACTCCAAACATTGTCAAATCAAAATCACCAGTTCTTCAAAACACTGACACATCAGAATCACATAATGAGAAAGAGTTGAAGGAATCAGGGCCTCAAACGACAAATGCCCAAAGGAGTATGTCTACGGAAAATCAAGTGATAAGCTCTAAAGTAAATCCATGTAAAAGATCTAAATCTTCAGATGATGTAGATAATGTTACTTCATGGAAAAGGTCAAAACCCTCTGAAGCAGAAAAAATCTCAACTGCAATTTTTGATATCACCAGCAGCAGTCTTCCCAAATCTGTCATGGAGGATGTTTTATCTGTTGATGGAACATTCGATTTAGAGATCAGTAAGGAAGGTGTTACACCGTGGAGGAATATCAGAACCTTATCAGGAAAAGAAGTGCAGAAACGGTGTGGTTCTCTAATACAACAAGTTTTTGGCCCTGAGAATGTAACTGATACTTTTGATATGAATGCAAATATGTTTTCCTCAGTTGTCACTTCCAATTTCAAATCCACCAGTGAAGGCCTTTCCAGTAGCCTAGACAGTGTTTCCACTGGAAAGCTTAATCAAAGGTATCAAAAGCTGGAAGCCTCATTTATTCGTCTCCAAGTGGAACTATTTGATGTTGTAAAAAATGTTCCTGTGTGCGAAATGTTCGGAGAATATCATTTAGATGGAAATCTCGATTCAGAGACATCAGATGATGAAATTGTAAAAAATAAATCAGCAGATCTCAAAGTTATCAATGTCTCCAAAAGGGCAGCAAAGAAAATTTCGTGCTCACCTAAGAAACGAAGAAAATCTAGCAAAATCCCTGCTGGAGCTTCAATTCAAGGAGATGACTGTAGTGTTGCTCTTCATAATTTGCAAGAAGAAAAAAATTACACACTGAAAAATTTAACCTTATCTTCAAGGAAAAGTTGGAATTCCACAAGTGCTGTTGAAACTAGCGGTAATTCTGGGATTGAACCACTTCCTGTTCTGAGGCACTTAGGAAAACCTGTGGTAGATGAAAAACTCAGTGTCAAAGAACCATTCATCAAAGTTTTACGACTAAACTATGAGGAAGTGAAGGATGGAATATCTGTTTTTGATCTTGGAAGAATTCCCTCTACTACAAGTTGTTCAATCTCAGGCAGTAAGTATCTTTTGCTTCCTAATATCCGCGTGCCAAGTTGTTAGGTTCAGGTATTATTGACTGCAAATGTCGAAAGTCAGTGCATATGAAGCAATTTTTTGGGCAGAGCTATTTTTGTTAAAGTGGGAAGTAGAGTTTTCGATGAAAATCCCTTCATAGAATCCCCTTGCCTCAAAGAACGAGGTGCAAGCTTGAGCTTTATTTTTGGGAAAATATGAGGCTTATCGTTCACCATAATTTGCCTATTTGGAGCTTAGAATAGCACATAAAAACTTCAAAACAATTCTCAAAACTATGTTCCTCACTGCCTTCTTCAAACTGTCATATCAGCAGTCAGGTTTGAAATTTTTGGAAAGAACTATACGCTCGATTTTATGTTAAACATTCTTCTTTACAGTTCTTTTGAAGTCTTAGTCTCTTGTTTTCAGCCATTGAGGTTACTTTTCCCCGAAAAAATTGCTGCTTCAGAAATTTTAAGATCTGCAGTCATTTCACTCTCATTACGATATTCCTTTCTTCCCTTTAAAGTAAGTTTCATTGCAACTATAAAGGAGGGAAGGCTCAAAATATTTTTTACAGTTTTCAGAAGCTGTTACAGAAAGCTGTATGGTGATTTGGAAAATATTTTAAAATCAGGACTCTGGTTCATTGATAAAAGCATATATTCGCTTAAGAAACTAATGACATTTATTTTGCTTGCGATATGATCCAGGATAAGTAGTTCTTAATTGCAAAATGTTGTCCAGTTTCAATATATCAGTACATAACAATACAACCTCTAATGGGAGGAGGTTAAGTAGCCTTGGCAATTGATGCATACCCAACTTTTGAATCAAACATGCGTAGTGAATGGTGATGCACTGGCCCTTTGTTTTCTATGAGCCTGAAAGCAAATTATGCATCATACATTATAGACAAAATGTGCACATTTTCTGTACTATCCAATATGTATTGTAAAAATATTTACCTACCACGCACCATATAATAATGATTGGTGCTTCTCCAGGAAAATGCAGTTCGCCAGGGACTATTGCCATTACAAATAAAGGTGCATATTTTGCAGATTCCACTCTTGGGGGATACCCATTCATTATTTATAACCAAAACCAAGCACAAGAGAATGTATGAGAATTCCTTATAAAAAATTTAAGGACAATTGAATCTTTGTCTGCCTTGATAATGGACCAGTTGCAGAATTGTGTTTTGATAGTCCAAGCACACAAATGAGCAAAAATATTAGCCCATTGATAAACATAGTGTTTGAAATCTTACAATTTGGTAGTGGATACCTTGGTTTCTTCTACCTTGGTTTCATTTTTGTTTAACATTGAGCAACCCGTGGAAATGTTTTCTATCACTGACGGATATAACCAAGGTGAAGGTGACTATAGTATGCACTACTGCGGTGGATGACGTTAGGGGTTGAAAATCTCTTAAGCTTCCCAAGAAATGCTAGTTCAGCACCTTCCAAGAAAAGTTATGACCCTTATCTTTTTTCAAAACATTCTAGAAACCCCCCAAAAATACCTGGATGTCCAAGCCCTTTTCCACGGTCGCAAAGAAACTTGGAATGACAAGACATCCTGGAACACTTTAGCATGGACACTGCAAAAAATTTTGAAAACCTCTCAAAAATATTGAAACACATCTTTCACCATCTGCCAAATTGCTAATTACCACTGAAGCTCGCCACCAAAGAACTCGATTTAATTCAATCGTTTCTGTAAAAAAATTCTGCACGATTTGACAAAATGGGCGAGGGACACACATCATGATTTTGCAAGAATATAATGACAATTTTTCTTTTTGGCGGCTCTCTAAAATCTTGCTCGATCTGAAAGATTGCAAACCCCTGGATGACGTGACGCCGTGTTTTTTCCGATTACCAATATCTCCCTTAATATTAGGCATAGAAACCAAGCATTTGCACAGATCTCATTATTAAATGCTAATCTATAGACATGAACCACCAAAACACGATTCCTTCTGTAATTCTTGCAACTGGCCCATTCTGCATAGTACATAATTAACGTAAAGAAAATTTTCATCTTTCTCAAATCGCTTCTGTTGGACATGGACAGACAGACCTTCATGTAGTATTTCGGTCAATATCAGGCTCTGTTAGCTCAGAAATTGACTGATTCTTTAGTACACACGAAGTTTTTTTTTTTTTTTCATGCGCATACTAACCTTGAACCCACCATTACTTTTTCGTTTCAGATAGGCGGAAACAAGGCAAACCTCGCAAATATGATTTCAACATAAACAAGTAAGTAATCCTTTTTGCTCTGAAGTTGTAATTAAAGACCAAGTACTTAATTTTGACTAGATCAGAGGTAAAGGGGCTTGAAGTTTTCATTTTATTCATCTGCCAATCGAGATTTAAAGCTGCGTTAAGAAGATTTTTTTTCTAGGCTGTGCTGTTTTGAGAGAAGAGAGTAAGTCAGTAAGTAGTCAGTTGAGGGAGAGTAAGCTGAAGTTCTCGCATATATCAGTTTTTTTGAAATAGTGAATGGACTATATGACAATGTATGAATTGAAACACCACACAACATATTTTCTCATCAACTTTTTATGAAGAAGACGAACCACACAATGGGAAGTTTGAGAATGAATATCTTCAGATGATTACAATATTAACTATATATTCTTTAAATATTAACATTGGTCTCATGGCAAAAATATGAACGACACTATTTGACCAATCCAACTTTCATTTGATATATTTTATTAAATACTTGTTAATGCCTCGTTCAGGAATTGGTTTCCCAACGTCCTGTTGTGGGGATTGTTTTCTATGTAAGATTTTTAAGAGAAAACGTGTGAATTTCTCTAATTTAAACCTTTTGTTCCTTAAATGTGATGCAGGCATTGGATAACGTGACCAGGTAAGAAATTCCAGCAGCTCATTGCCTGTTGCTTGTCAAAATTTCACATATAGTACGAAGGATGTGTACAAAATTTCCTAAGTCATCTTACAAGTGAGCGCTAAGTATTTTCGGAGTTTCGCGGTTTTAACACCCCACTCGATAAATAAGGAAAGTCAATATGAGTCAAGAGGGGCACTGAATCAAATTTTTGTGCTTTTTATGATGTCATAGTCTTCTCAGAGTGATGGACTGCAGCCAAGTTGAGAAGTAATGAGACTTTAAGGAGGGAAATAAAGTGAAACCTGATTTACCCAATGACCAATTATGCTACTGAACTGGTTAAAAGCATGACATTTTAAGAATGTGCAGCAATTTTTTTTTTTTTTTTTTTTTTCTCAATATGTTCAGTTTTAATGCCTCTTGGCTCCTGTAAGCTCAAATATGAAATTCATTCAAGAAGTGATCTTTGAGTAACTTCTGGCACATAAGGGACAAAAGTCGGAGGATACCTGACTAAGAAAAGAGATGAAATTTGACGCAATATAACCTACCCTCCTACTCCCAACCTACTCTCGTAATTATGAGGGGGGTGGGACGGGTAAATGAGAAATGTTTTGTTTGTTTTTCCTAAACAAAGTGGATGAGAGAGGGATTGTCAATGTGATGCGGTTTTAAGGAGGAAGGATCCAAAACCAAAATTTCAGGATAATCTCTTAAACTCTTTTGACTGAAAATCTTCTCAAGTGTCACCTCAGTACATTGAACTCCCTTTTAAGGTACTCTCGAGGAAACTTCCAAGTTAAGGAGAGTGTTTCAAGGAGCATCTTTAAATTCCAGCATGCCTCTTTGAAACAGGCCTTCAATATGTGCAAAGTTATCCATCCCAGACGCTCCTCAGCAGTCTTTTTGGCGGTGCAACAGCTATTATCCAAGATATTCCTTCATCTGTAAAAAATTGATAATCTGCATCTTTATCGTTTGTTTCAGAACTAAAGGAGTCAAAAGTACATCCCAGCTGGTGTCCGATCTGCATTTTATGGTGCGTAATCCAAAAAAAAGAATCAAGTGAGCTACATGATAAACATTTTTACAAAAGACTGTCACATTATTCTAATAAGTTCATCCGCGACCTCGTGATCAAGAAAAGCCTCTTTCTATTGCCCACAAGGTGCCTTTTTCATACCATTATACATTTTAAGCCCATAAAACATTCCATCATTTTGTTTAAGAACCAATCTGTCATCATAAATTTTCGCCTTCATGTAGGTTTCAAATGCAAATTCTGTTAAGTAATCCAGAGCTTTTAAATGGAGCTGTCTCCTCAGGATTTGACTAATTCTTCTGATGCTAGGACTCCTTTGAAGAGTTTTGATGCCTCAATAGGGACTAAGCTCTGCAGTTTTTGACATCACCAAAAACGTGTTTTAGCCCGTTCTTTGATTGGTTCCTGCAAGTTTTATTCTTAATTATCTCCTCAAACTTTTTCTGGGATGAGATGATCCTACAAAGCAGTACTTCTTTCAAGTTAGGTAATTTTTTAATCGGCAAATTTTTGAAAAATTATTTTTTAAAGTTCTCTCTAGTTTCAGTGTAGTTAGGGCTTATTTTTTAAGTTTGGCCGTTGGTTCTTGAATGACTTGCTGATAGTTTTGTGTATTGTTATACTTTTTTAAAAGATCCCTGTATGTATGAAGATAAATTTTCTATCATATTGAAGTTACCTTCCTTGAATGTAATCGGACTTGTGATTAGAGCTCCAATTTTCTGAGAGAAAATGTTTCTCATCTTTTTGTCAACACTTAAAACCACATCTTCCATAATCTAAAAATGTTTGTCTAGAAGCCTCCGAATGAATGCCTCCTTAAATTTTTGAGATTGAGATGCATTGGCAAAAAGTCATAGTAAATTTTCTCTAGAAAGATATGGTCCCTTTTCACAGATCCGGTCACAAGTCAAACTGAGACTTTCAGAGAGGAAGTGCAACATCTAAGTCCAGTTCAGACTGCAAGCTGATAAAGTTTCTCTTTAAAGTCCCTTTTCTTTTTGATGATGTGACAGTTGGACTACATTAAGCAGAAAGGAACCAAGCCACATCAGCTATTGTCAAATTAAATTGGGCATTTTAATTTCTTATATGAAAACGGTTTTGAGCGGATTTTTGAGCAAAATCATCTGCATAGTGCGAAGCAAATTCCTTGAAATTTTCAAAGGGATCTGCATAATCGTTCTCTTTTAAAAAATTAAAGTGCCCAGTTAACTTTGGCAATAGCTGATATGGCTTGGTTCCTCTCTGCTAAACGCGGTCCAGTCAGAGGCAGGGGCGCAAATTGTTCTCGACCAAATTGCAGACGTGCCCTAATATTGTGGAGGCTGAGTGGTCTTTTTTAAAGCAGGCTAAATTAGCGCGTTGTATTAACCTTATTTTTGCAAAAACCTTGCACATCACCGAAAATTGTGGAGATCTAGAACAATATGCACCCCTCGTTAGAAGGTAAAAATTTCAATCAGAGATCATTTAAGTTCTCACATACCTTAACTTTTAGGGCTGGGTATGTTCATATTGCCCTTTATAGTCTGTGCAAATCAATTAGACCGAGTAAAAATTTGGGCATTTTTGGGTGAGCCGAGAATTGCAATGTCGGATCCCGGCGAGGAGCCGCTGGGTCAGCGCTGAACTCACCGGGGTATTGTTCCCATTGTGTCCACGCCGGGCCTTTACCTGGCGGCCAGACCCTTGTCATTAAGGCCCTCTGGCTACTGGTGGACCAAAAATTGCACACCAATTTTTATATCATCTGTGAATTCTTCCTTCATTTCAAGGGATTCGGATTCATCTTGCAATCCTGATGAAAAATATATATAATTATAGGTAAATATAATGGTAAATTATTGTATTACAGAACTCGCGAATTCCTTCAGCGCTTTCCAAAAACTCCAAAAAAGTTCTGTAATACAGTAACTTACCATTAAACTTACCCACAATTGTATATATTTTTCATCAGGATTGCAAGCTGAATCCGAATCTGTTGAAATGAAGGAAAAATTCACAACTGATAAAAAAATTGGTGTGCAATTTTTGGTCCACCAGTAGCCAGAGGGCCTTAATGACAAGGGTCCGGCCGCCAGGTAAAGACCCGACGTGGACACAATAGGAACAATACCCCGGTGAGCTCTGCGCTGACCCAGCGGCTCCTCGCCGGGATCCGACGTTGTAATTCTCGGCTCGCCCGAAAATCCCCGAATTTTTACTCGGTCTAATCGGTTTGCACAGACTATAGAGTGGGTAGAACGATACATATGCATGTGCTGAAAATGTTAATTCTAAGTTTAATAAAATTTTCCAGTGCTGAAGAGAGGGTCGGAATGTGGAAAAAGGCAGCCTTTGCAAAACATGAAATTGTGCATCCTTAATTGACGCTAGGCTTTAAGGTCAATTAGTGTCTCAAAATGAAGCCCTGTGGGGTTAATTGGGACAGTGGATTGCCTAGAATGAATGGTTCAAATGCGCTGGTCACAAAATCGTGTTTTGATGCTTACTTCTTGTAGATCACCTAAAAATAATACATTCTATCCAAACAACAACTTTCTACGTTCAATATTAGTCGAGATATCACAGGTTGAAAAGTAGGGTTTTTGACGGCATCCACTATGGTAGTGACACCCTTGGTTTCTTCCACCTTGCTTTCGTTATTTAGTGTGTCGCCTATTTGCACTGGTTACTCAAAGTAAACTCGGATGAAAGCAAGGTGGAAGAAACCAAGGGTGTCCCTACCGTGGTGGATGACGAAACTGACTTTTTCAAAGCGCGATATTTCAGTTAATATTGGATGTAGAAAGTTGTTGTTCGGATGGATCGTAATATTTTTAGGTGATCTACCAGAAGCAAGCATTAAAACACGATTCCGTCACCAGCGCAACTGACCCAGTCATCCCCTTTATTATTGAGAGCTTGGCTGGAGCAAAAATATATATCTGCCAACACCAAAGGTATCCATTTTCAGTTAAGTTTAGTACAGGTATCATCTTTGCTCCTTCTAAGCGTATTTTTTCATACCTCTTAAGTGTGCTTTTCATTTGGCTTACTTTTTGTTTTCCAGCTAGGGGCGAGCTGCTAAATTCCTTTGTTCATTCTGCCTTGTTATCTAATGGAATCTGTTCATGGTCAAAACCTGAGGATTACTCAGGTTAAGTTTAAAGAAGATAATGAGCTCATAATTTGGAGCAATAATTCAAGACTTATTCTTAACAAACTGCTTTTGCACAATGGGCTGTCAGACAGGGTACGAATGAAACTTCTCTTAGGTATGTTTCCTGATAAAAAACCTCATGCAGAACTATTGAACACTTCCAAAATTCACTCATTAGTTAAAAATTAACGGTCATTTTTTACGTCAAGATCAATCAATTTAAAATTCCCACTTGCGAAAAAACCAAAATTCATGCAAGTAAATTGCCCATCAAATACAATCGAATCAATTGAGCAAATAATCAGTGTTTGACTCAACAGGACTTCTCCCTTCTCTCATTTGCAAAACTTTTGTATCACTTCAAAAAAATGCTGAGTTCAGGAAATATTATTCCAGATTACAGAGCATACAGAAGGTAGTGCTGTGCTTGATTTGACTGAAGTAGACTTCGGTTTTTTTGAGTAGGAGCTTCGAATTGATGAACAAAGAAAATGCTTTATTTTTATTTATTAGTTGAACCAGAAACTTTTATTTGTATCTACTGCATTTTATTTGAAATTTTGATCCTGAGCCATGTATTGTGGCGCTTAATTTTGTATCCTGTCTACCAGACCATTACAAAGAATTTTCTGTGTTGATACATTGTGCCTATGCACACATATAATTATCGTGATAAATCAATATGATGTAACACACTGTAAGTTTTCCAGGAGTATTGAATTCAACTTCTTTTAGTTTTAAGGCTTCCTCACTATTAGAATAGTGTTTCTTCCTCGTTGTCCCAGTTTGCAGAATCTTTTTAATACTATTACGTTTATAGCCACCTGACTCTACTTTTACTTTTTTGGATTTTTTTTTTTTTTTTTTTTTTTTTTTTTTTTTTTTTAATTTAAGAAAACATTGGAAATCATTTTAGGTAAAACTGATGTTAACGAGTTACTGTGAGTTTGAACTGTAATATTGTTTATAAAGTGATACAATTTTAATATGACTTGATGATATCAAATTTTTGTACCTCATTGTTGAGTTTTGACAACAATTTAAAGACTCTGCTGTGAGACAATGTGATATTTTCTATTTACATTGAGGATGTCAGTTGTGGTGACCAGCGGTTTTTGGGTTAATATTTTGCATTTTTGAACCATCATCCGCTATGCATTGGTAGAGATTGGAAAATTTTGCTGTTATTTTTGCTGATTTCGCCGTTATTTTTGTAGCACTTTTTGCGATTGACAGCTTAAAATGAAGCTTTTGATTTAACAAGCCATCAATGAAGCTTTTGATTTAACAAGCTATCGCTCAGTCTCTCTTTCTGGTCCTATTTTACAGAAGCGCTTTAAGACTTTTCATGTTTTCTTGATTAAAAAATATCTGTTGCTAACTTTTTAAAAGCACTGTCTATAAATGGACGTATTTCTGTCAAACGGAACTATGTGCATTACGACATGAGCCCTGAGACCCATAAGAATGTATGCATAACAGGGCTCACGTCAGAATGCACATAGTTCCGTTTGGTAGATATACGTCCAAATATGTGTCAGTCTACATTTTCACATGATCATATGATAAAATCATTTGGAGTTATGTTTATGCCCTGGTTGCCACCATTTCTTCCATCAGTATTTTGATGCCATTGGCAAACATTGATAGCTTATAGCCAATGACGACCAATGTTTTAAAAAAACTCTGCAATTTCTTTATTTTGAAAAAAAGCGCGGCAAATTTCAAGTTATATGCGTATATACGTATATGTATATTTCACGATAATGTACGGATTCCGTGTTAAATCCGGAAAATGGCTGATTTTGCGTTATTTTGCTTTATATTTTTGTGATCAGGGGGTTATGATCAGTGCTTCTGTCTGGTTTTTAGATTCGAAAGCACATTTTAAAAATTTTGCGGTGGATCACGGTGTCGGAATGTTCCAATCTCGATGCATTAGATTTGCAATAGAGGAGGTACTAAAATGAATTTTTCAGGATTACAATGTGATTAAAATCCGAACAATCCTGACTATGGCAAAAGGAACTCAAAAATTGATCCAGCAACGGTAACATCTGCTGCTCATGTGCATTGGGTGCCGTTAAATAAAGTACAGTTTTCACTTGGCCAGATTCACAGAATCGTTTTTATCAGTCTTCAAATGTTTTAAGAAATGTTTGACCCAAGTACATCAAGAATCCATCCACTTATGAATAGGAAGGTGTGCATTAATAGTTATTGAAAAATTGTATTTTTAAAGTCATCAAATGAAATACCTTTTCTATTTCTAATCACCTGATCAATTGGTAAAAATGAGAAATTATGATTCAGAAGAAATGAAGGAAAGAATATTAGACAAAAATTATGGACTGGTAAATTTTAAAAGAAAAAAGGTTGTTTTCCACAAATTTGTTCTCTTTATTTTTTTCAACTGTAACATTATTCAGTTATGTTTTTTACTAAACGATTTGTTTTATTGTAAATATGTTATATACCAAAAATGTATTTAATAGTGTAATTTATTTTTATATGAAGGTGTAAAATAAAAATGAAATTTCAGTTACAATAATGGAGAAAATTTCCTGTTATCCCGCAAGTAAGAAATTAAAGGGGAAGGATTGGAAGTTCCCCTACATTTTTAGCACTCTCTGTAAGACCTCAATGGGTAAGCTGCTGAGGAGCAGAACAGTGGAAATAGCAAGGAAACCCGTCAAGTTTAATTGCAAGCTTTGACCGTAGAATCCTCTGTTTAAGGGGCTACTTATAAGAGTGTCTAACTTATAAATTTACACTGTGAAAGAACTCCGATGGGAAAACCTAGGATGGATCTGTTGGGTTGGCGTATGCCCCCCCCCCCTCCCTCTAAGAGCACAGTATAAGATATGCTTTTTGCAAATTAGCGCCATGGTGCCCATTAAAAAATACATTTCCGGGTAATTTTCAAATTTTTTATAACCAAATTATGTCGATGGCAAATAAGGTACATGTGTTGGAGCTGATTTATATCAAAATCGTTTCACAAATCGAGATGCAGGATTTCGTGGTTCCATCATTGATACACCATGCAACAATACGTATATTGCAAAAGTTAATTGGGCGATGAACTGGGTACCTACAAAACACTTGCTCCAATTGACTTATCCAAGAAATTCACAGCCTTTAAAAAAGACAAAATTTTGGAGGTTTTCTTTTTTTTTTAATTTATTTTTTTTTTGTTTTTATTTCCTACTAACTTACATCTATTTGCTGAATCACAGGTAACAGTTTTCTAAGTTGGGAACAGTTGTTCAATATTTCTGACCTGACCTGACCGTATTTTCACACGGCCAAATGAAGCATGAATCACAACTCCTGTAGTTGGATTTTGCTCTTTTTCACCTTACATCTCAATTTTTTTATCCTCTTGACTGATAATTTACTTATGATAACATTAAATCACATGCAGTGCAACTGAAAAATTCAGCACACACCCTGGGTAGAAGAACTAGAATAAAATTTACAATGCCTGAGTTAGTCAGGGTATTTTTTGAGACAAATACAAAAATTATTACCGATTGGAATTGGAGAAAAAAGAAAAGGAAAAAAACCACTATCACAGTATTTACAATCAGGAAGCTAAGATGAGTTTTTTTACCTATGGACTGCAATAAAGTCCCTAGAGGGAGCTGCGGTTCCCTGAGTATGTCACTGGATAAAATGAACGACAGTAGATATTTTGGTAATTTTTGCACGAATTTTGCTTCTGGATCACAAATTTTGTTACCTCTGCATAAAAGAGTACAAGTGATAAAAAATTTATCAGATTTCATGAAAAACTTGTAGTTCTTAATGGTGCACAAGCAGACTCCCTAGAAGTGCTTCAATAAACTCAAGACATACTTGTGTCCAAAGGATAACCTCTTTTTTGACATTAGGGAACCAGTTTCAACTGGTCAAAAACAAATTTATTTGACTTGGTTTTGATGGGTTACTCCCCTAAAAATTTGAAACAAGTTAATCCATATAGAAGAAACAAAAAGGAGGAGAAGTATCGCTAACTTAACAACATCAGTTTTTACTCATTGTTGGTGAGTTACAATGTTATTAGAGTATGGGACCTGTTGTTACAACCCTTTCCAACCTTCATGGAATGGAGAAATAAGAACCACCGATCAAAAAACGCGAGGTACAAAGAAATACAACAGTCCTTAAAGTAGGTTTGCAGAGAGTGTCATTACTTGATTTTCTTAAGGGCTTCCAAGCGTTCAAGTAATGGAGGATGAGAAAGATGCCACATAGAGAAGAGCCAGTCATAAATTGGGAAACTTAAATTGTCCTTATTCAGTTTAATGAGAGCTGCTTGAAGATATTCTTCTTTGCCAAGTGCCAAGGCAAATGCGTCAGCTTGAAATTCGAATTTCCGGCACAAAATTGTCAAAAGGAAGGATAAAATCTGCAAAGCAAATAATCAGTTCTAATCAGTGATCAAATGATAAATAACTTCTAGTAATAGAAATTGATTTGATTTTTAGTACTTTACTATTGCTCAGGAGAGCTTTTTCACAAAAAAGCCAAAAATTGTCGGCCTCCTGAGGTGTAGTGGTTGTAGAGCTGGCTCTACAGTCAGGAGGTCCAGGGTTCGGTTCCTGGTTAGGCGACCCGAGTTTAATGGTCTCAAACAACGGTTGCCTTGGGCTGGTGCATGTTAGGGACGGAGGGGGAGGGGCTCTAACTGGAAGCGCAAGGATTACCACTTGTGTGTGTGGTATTTGAAGTAGTAGTAAAAAAAAAAAAAAAAAAAAAAAAAGTAGCAAACCAAACTAGAGCTATGATGCAATTTAAAAGAAACTCAATTTTGAGAGGAGTTATTTGGAGTTTTAGTCAACCAAGTTCAATGCTCAAAATTGTCAGAACTTTCTGTCGTCTATTGGCGCAAAAATGAACTTAGCCCCTCGCAACTTATTCTTTGGGATCCTGAGAATCATTGTCTATCAAAAACCTTAGTCAAAAATCACTCTCTTGAGAAACTTGCATCAATTCACTTCGATTCTTTCTTAAGAATAGTCAAATTTGTGGTCTCATATAAATTGACAAAAGATATTATATCTCTTATAATGAGATCTATGATACAATTGTTTTTTAGTATTAAATTCAACTGCAAATCAATGATCTCAAGGCTAAGTTAATCTGGCAATGCTATTGACTACAATGCTAATAACTCCCTTTACATGTTATATCTCTACACCTTTATTTAAAACGATTCTGAATAAGTTGAGATATTTGAGCATAGGTATTCATTTTTTTAGAGCTTGGTGATGGAGAAATGCACTTTTATAATCAATTCACATTAATGCAAATCTATCATGTACCAAGATTGCTGTGTTAAATGTCCGCCCTATTTTAACTCCGTCTACAGGAATGGGGGTCACATAGAAATATTTGCATATTTTTATGTGAAATGTTTCGAGAAAATTTTTAGAGTAACCTGCAAGTATAAAAACATCCCAAAATTTCACTAAGTAAAGCTGTTGGTAACTTGCATTAAAATGGAATGAAGTTGGGATTTTTTTGCGTAGAATTTTTCATTTTTCTATTATCATACTTGATGAGTTAATGACGAATAAAAAGTGTTACTTACAGCATTATATGGACTGAATACAAACTGTTGAACTATAACCAAGCCGATGAAAACTGGTTGTGAGTCAAAGAATCCAAATGCTCGATACAGCACAGAGTATTTGAACAGCAACCCAAAGGCAAGGAACATCAATAGCAGGTTGACCTGGAAAGGGAAAAAAATTGCGGTTAAGCCAATTCTGAATTTACCTAATTTATCTGGAGTCCTTGCCAAATAAGCTTATGCACTTCTTGACTGCAGCAGAAGATTGTCTGATGTCACTTTTACATGTAACGTAAATGCAAGAAGCAAGGAGTGACTGCGGATTTTCTGTTACAGTCTAAAAGTGTGCAAACTCATTTGACGTGGACTCTACAGAGAATTAAAGTGCACCAACTCTAATTTGCTGATCATTATTAAGAGGCA
The DNA here is from genome assembly GCF_918797505.1 of Bemisia tabaci. Classification (NCBI taxonomy): domain Eukaryota; kingdom Metazoa; phylum Arthropoda; class Insecta; order Hemiptera; family Aleyrodidae; genus Bemisia; species Bemisia tabaci. The sequence goes on from NC_092794.1 coordinate 56,185,222, forward strand.
ATTAAATTCTCGACAAGCTTTACAGGGTTCTTTGAAAAAGGTAACTGATTAAGTGTACATGAAAGATCAGGACCATCAGCAGATTAAAAAGTGGCCACGTACAGGCATCTTTCGAGTAATCTGGGTGTAATTGGCATGTTGCATTTCAACATACAAAAAATGTCTACAAATTTGGAGAACATATAGTCCTCCCTAGGCTTTTCAAATGTGATTACCCGAGGGAATGCTTGGCATTCAAGCAAACAACAGATTAATTGTAAAATAATTAGGATATAAAATAATAATTATAAGGATTGAAAATGCAACAATAATCAATTGATCTGCAGTCTACTTCACAAAACCTGAGGTGGTTAAATCAGAATTAAAATACATAAATGACAATGCATCAGTCCCTTCTGAGATAACCTTCCCTCTGACTTGACACTCTATTAAGCAGCTAAGAGTGGCCTGAAACCCATGTATTGTGAAGACGAACACAATCGTTACCTTTCATCACTCCTTGGAAACTAACAACACAGGTAGAATTTTTAAGCTATTGAAGAATTTACTATTTTGTTGTTAAAATTTAGTTCTGGTGAAAATTTTTCTGTTTTACTACGATTTCAGGCTGACGACAATATATAGAGTTTTCACGCAAGAATCATGCGCTTAAAATTCTTGTGTGTTCTTGCAGTTTCCAGAGTGTGATGAAACGTAACCATTATTCTTCCTTTCAAAATACACGCATTGCAGGCCTCTTATGGCTGCACACAATAGTAAGTGTAAAGTGAATGGCCCGGTCATCACCACCAGTATTGAAGCATTGTCTTTTACAGATTTGAATCTGGATTTTACAAGCTCATTAAGTGGACTTTAGACTATGTAGTATGCCCCATAAAAAACAGGAGGAACAATTTTCTCCACCAACGTAGAGGTAAATCCTTGTTCATTCTTATGAATCTCATTCTAACTACAGGTAGATGCTTGAACCATGTCCTAAAATAATCCATTGAGTACTTAGTGGCTTAAAAAATTCAAACCTGCATGATTATGATGTTCTTCAAAACATGATTCAACTTCCAATGTCCAAGTTCGTGGGCTAATACTGCGAGGACTTCATCATTATCACATCCCTTTTTGCTCTCTCCTTTTTTTTCTGCTTCGATTTCTTCCCTTTCGTTCTTATCATCGTCTTTCTTGTCTGACACAGGCTTATAGTCCTTCAAGAGAGTGTCATATAGTACAATCCGTTTGTTTTTGAAAAAACCATAGAAATAAGCATTACTATGGGCTGATCTCTTGGAGCCTAAAGGTAAATAATTAAACAAAGGATACAAAATATGATAACAGCGACAAGGAGGCAATGTTAATTTTACACTACTGAGTTAATTTTTCACATATTTGTCCTTCTCATCAACCTTGACATGTTCTCTACCTGGTCTGTCAAAATGACTGCTTCATTATTGGTTTTTGTGGCTCAAAACCACAATACAGACTAGTCTTTTGTGCAGAGTGTTTTTGTCTTCTGCCCAGCAATTAAAACATTATCTACAGATTGAATTAGTAAGGCTACATATTGACGGTGAAACTACCAAACCACGTATCTCGTTTGCTTGCGGTGTTTAAAAATCTACGCTCGCATTTTATTTTTTTGAAGTAGCCCAAATCAATATCATTCCTTGAAATTTTCACAGAATTTTCTCCGCACGAAGAGGAAAAATCACAGAAATTTTTAAGACTGGACGTTAAGTAGTTTTTCATTTAAAAAATGAAGTATGACAGGAAGTCTGCGACGTCGCAAACCGAGATACGAGGTTTGGTAGTTTCACCGTCGATATGCTTATTCGAACACAAACGAGAGAGGTGCCTCCTGAGAATTTTTAGCGATAGTAGTTCACAGCCATCAACTTTCATCATAGAATCGATCCATTATCAAGGAGGTTATAGTCATACACCTAAGAATTAACTTTTAGATTCTTTCCTTCAACTGATTGCATGGTTTACCACCTAGAGAACATGCACGCAAATAAGAGTAATGTCTTTTTTATTTTTAATTTTTTCTTTTCTTTTTGGGTGGAAAATTCAGTTAGACTCTGTTCCAAAGGTTACGCCAAAAAACCGAACTGGAAGAATCAAAAGAAAGGGAAACCAAACTTTCAGTTTGAAAAATCAGTGGTTTTCAAAGTCTTGTTCCTCGGGCATTTTTTCATATCTAAGAGTACAATTACAGTGCCCTATAAATTCTAAGTGAAGCCTAGACACATGCGCCAGCACCATCTTTTTTCCAATTGCTCAAATGGAGGGGAAAACTGGCCTTGTGCTTTAGATTTGATTTTGGTGTATGAAATGCAGTCAGAGGAGTACAGTCTTTCATTTTTTGAGGGGAAAAAATCAACCAAGTGACATTTTTAAACAAAAAACTCGCACTTTGGACCCAGGAGATGCAGGGTGGAGGGTAGGGTCGAGGACCTGCTGCACCGGTTTTGCCCAACTACGCTTAGCGGAATGATTCCCCTTTCAAAAGTCCTTGATCACCGGTCCAAGGCTTATCTCTTGGTTATTGTGGTCCATTCCTATTCATCCCTAAAGTCAGCAGTATTGTCAAATAAATAAAGATACCTTTATCCCGCTAGTCCAAAGTGCAAGTTTTTCGTATGTAAAAGTCTCTTTAGGTGGTTTTTTTTCAAAAAAATTCTAACCACATGTTATATGCCGAAATCAAATTTCAAGAGTTTGTTTTTCCTATCATTTAAACCAGAGTAATTTTTAATGGAAAACGTGTGCTAGTAAATCCATGCTTCACCTAGGAGACAGAAATTTTTAGGGCAATCTAGTGGGACCCTTAGACATGGGAAAATGCAGCGAGAGAATTAAAAATGTTGGCTCTTTTGAACAATCCTATTTACCATTTAAGAACGTGAATGCAGAGCATTTAGAAAGCCTCTACTCCCGAATTTTTCAACTTTTTACTGAGTTTTCCTACTAGTTTTTACGATAGTTCCTAGCATTTATGATAGGCTAATCTTCAGTATTTCAGCTGCACTAAAAACGCAGAGCAAAAATACTGGAACTACAGATCAGCTTCTTCACATTATTTAAAGACACTTTAATCAACTGCAGAAGAATTGCTTAGTACTATTTTGAAAAAAACTTTCTAGCTATAGAAAAATAAAAATCAATAAAGCATTGAGTTGTTCATGTGCAAAGGCACAAACCACAGAACAAAGATTTCAAGGAATTACATTCTGCCTGGGGGACATTTTATTTATCATATCATTGAAGTAAAAGTAAATTTCCTGATATTTTGTATTTTCCCGTGTTTTTATTGACACGTGTCACTCTGGAACCCCAAGCCGCACCAAAGAGAAAAAAAAGGAGTTGCTAATATTTCGGATTACTTGATTTTGTGGTTGGTGCAGGTGGATACAGACTATTTATTTGATCGATTTTCTTGAATATGATGTGGTTAACGGAAAAAAGGCATAAAAGTGTTCAAAAGCGTAATATGTGAGAAATTCAACCAAAATAACAGACGTTACAGTTCATTTTCCATACTTTGAATTACAAATTTTGTTAGGAAATATTGCTGTCATATATTGTATCCACCTACAACACAGTGTAAACAAATCGGAGCTGCCACCTCCGTTTTTATCTCAATAAAGCTGCACTGCTCTTGGCTTTGGCTGAAGTGAATTCTCAGGCATTCCAGTTTGATGCAGGGCAGGAAGACACCTTCCGCTGCAAAAGAATGGTAAAACTGGTAAAACTGACTTAGGCGGAAACCTTCTGCAGTCATTACAACCCACCTCCATACCCACTCCACAAAATCTCACACCAAAAAGAAGTAATATTTCAAAGATTTCTAGTCTCTTTTGATAAAATTCAGACAAAAAGAAAAAAAAACAATAAATTTTTGATTTACCTTCGACAACATAAAGCTTATACAGTGGGAAACCGATACTTGATGCAAGTTCTTCAATACTGGAGCGAAGTTCACCCTCTGGCAGAGGAGTATACTTGTCAAATAGGGGAGCAATATAATCGGGATAGATGGTCATCAAGAACAGTGACATTACTAAAGTAAACAACCACAGATAGAAGAAGAAATAATCACCGCCAATCTTGACAATGTAAACGACGGCCATTGTCAGTGGAATGGTTAGTACCTGGGTGATTCCGAAGGATTTGATATGGTCTTTAATGAAAAACGGCACAGTCTGTAAAAATAAAAGAGACCCACACTATATTTACTTCTTTGTGTATAACTTGTAGTTCTCCTCTTACCAGAATTAAACCAGTATCCCTAGGTTCACAAATGAAAAGGGACCATTAATTTAGTTACAATTTTAGTCTAATACATGTTTCCTCTTCAAAATTTCTTGTAGAACTTGATTCACGCAACAAAAATTGCTGAAATTGACTCCTAATCAAGATAATTAAGTTCTCTTCCATGACACTGAATACAAAAATACTGATTTCTCAAATCAAATCAAATCGCGCACCGGAAAGGTTTCAGAATGCTTCTTAGCCGAGCAGAGTTACTTACCTATCCCGTCTTGCTCGAAGTCCAAACAATATTCAACAGCAGAGTCAAAGTGCCAAAACTGAGGCTGCCATACTTTCATACTACAGAGACTGCTTTGGTAACGGTCAGTAAGCCATTTAACTTCAGTGGATGATAGTTTTTTATGACGGGGAAGTTTGAGTTCATGCATCGAAAGACGTTAATGTCTAGGTTGAGAGATACTTTCAATAACTTTTGTTGCACAAATCTTATTCTGCATAAAATTTTGATCAGCATGTGACCAACAACTGAAAATCATGCATGGAAAATTCTAACTATGTGATGCAGTATTATTTTTTTGAGATCCTATTGGTCAGAGAAGAAACACCTTTAGCAAAAATTAATTTGCATGAATACTGTCTAATAAATTAAATATTTCAGCCTTAAATCGCAATTTACTGAAATTTCTATTTTATTTTTTTCTTCCTCGATTTTCTTTCCGGCAGAGTCCTATTTTGATATTTGGTTACTTTCATTTGGTAAGCTTGTGTTACTCAGTTTATGACATCTGGTAATAAAATAAGTAAAATCCTCTGGAAGAGTAATGAAGCAGAAGATTTCTTAATTGAGTACAGAAAACTCTTGCTTATCCGGATTAATTGAGACCAGATCGATCTTGGTAAAAAAAAAAAAAAAAAAAAAAAAAAAAACAAATAATCAATAGAGAAAAGAACTTTCAGTTACATATAATAATTAGAACACATGGCGTGTTTGAAAGGATGATTTTTGCATATACAAATGCATTCCTCTATTTGTGAGCAACCGAAACTAGTATCCAATAATAAAAAATCCACTTGTCCTGGTCAATTATACATTCAGGCGCACTTGCAAAATCAATATCAGGGTGTCTACTAAAATAGGTTCACCAAAAATGAGTACTTTTACAGTACTCTCCCAAGAAATTCAGTACTTTTTCAGTACCTCCAATAGACTAAATTCGGCAAATTTGGAATTCCCGCTCAAACTGTGATAAAAATGACAAAAAAAGGAAAAAATTCCAGACCTCACAAAATTCCGCACTTTTTCAGCACTTCCAGACCGCCCATTAAAAATCAGTACTATTTCCAGACTTGTAGACACCCTGCATATGAATGACGCGCAAACCATATAAATATGTGCTTAAATAAGTGGGAGTTTTTTGTGTTGTTTTGTATACTTGAAGGCTGTTCTTTAGAACGCTTCTTTGATGCAATTCTTTCGAACGCTAATTGAATGCAGTTCTTTTGAACGCTCATGGAATGTAGACTCACTTGCTTATTGAAACCATGCTTCTCTTCCAATACGAATGTATTGTAAATACTGGTGGGCAGAGACGTTATAACATTGAAAATGTTCATCAACACCATGAAGCAAGCACTCACGACCAATTCATTTTCTTCCAAACCTACAACACCAGCCATAGATCGCCCAGAGTTCCAAAAATAGACTAGCCCATTGCAGAAAATAATAACCTATAAAAGAAAACATAAAGACCTTATAGCGTATGTACATAACATTACCACACATTACTTGGGGAAAAACAAATTTTTTTGAGTTAAGTTTTACAGGCAAATTATAATGATCTGACTACGTACAAATGGTAGGTATTGATGTAAACGACCAAACGTGGTTTAAGATCGAACTGGAGTACCCCAGGACTTTTCTTTTGAGAACTTAAAAAAACTTCACACATGCTCCAAAAAGAGTTATCATCTGATTGGTGATGTTCGCATATTCTGTTGGAGATATCTGCTGACATAATTTGGATTGCATTTCGCAGAGGGGAATCAATGCGATTACAGTGTATCCAATACGGTTTAATTTCTTCTTTGCTTGGAAAATTGCTTAACGTATGTTAAGCAATAAAATGTATACATTAGTGTTTCTTAAAAATTAACAATTTATTGAAGGTAAACAAAAACTGTTTGCTTTTCTACGCATTTTTTCAAGTAAAGATGTGGATGCAAGATTTTTACAACACTATAAACCCATTGGTTTCTTTCAGCTAAATATGATTCATTTCTATCTCACTATAACCTTCTGCCACATGAGCCGTCTGCAAAGTAGCAAATCCCTCTTCAGCTACCACAAAATACTTCGCTTCCTTCCTACATTTAGGTTTCCTGACTCCACCGACTTCCTAACATTGAATTTAAGTAATCTAAGTGATTGCAGAGGTGTGTCGTGTTTTGATTTCTCTGCAATAGCTACATCTTTCATTAATTTAGGAGCACAGTCCAACTCTGAGGTGCAGTAGGTACATGACAGCAGATCCCAGTTGTCTTAGCCCCTAGAGGATGCCTCAACCAGTTAGCCTGACCCTTAATTACTTACTTATTTACTTACATCTTCCATAAATTCAGAATATTTACCTTCGTTCACAATGGTAAAGTGATTTCCCTGAAAAATAGTTTGGCCTAGGCTATTCTAGTTTGGCGTTAAATCGGGTTTATCTGCTAACATTAACATTATGAGAATCTTCAACCTTGTCTTCCTGATTAAGTTAATATTTTCTAGGGCAAGGTGTGTTCGCTCTAAGATTTGAATATTTCGCTGTGCATAATTTCTTAACTTGGACCCTTTTAAACCATTAATTAATGCTACTTTAAAAGCATTGATCCCCATCTATTTTCCTCCAGTTGATCTTTCTTGACAGTGCAGTTTAGCCTAACAGCCCAGCTTGAAATTTTGAGCTCATGGCTTTATACACATCTGACCTCTGTTGAATTCTCATACTGGTTCTTTCGGCACAATAACTCACATCAAAATTCACATTAAAAATCACTCTCCTTGGTTTGTAAGGTGCTAACTGTGAAGAAGACTCTCATTTTCGTTACTTCTTGAAAAAGTCGAAGATTTAAAAATGTAATAAAAGGGGAAAATAAGAAAGGATTTGAAATATTCTTTGACATGAATTAGATTTTTAATCAGAAAGCAAACTGATGCATTACTACTATAGCATCAATAGTTTAGCATTCATTGTCACCACAACATGGGGTGCAGAAAATGCTGGTGCATGCAGGCCTCCATTCGCACATAGCTGAGGCAACCCCTGAGTGCAAGAGGAAATTTAACGATGAGGACTTTTTTCTTCTTTGTTTACAGCAAAAAAAAGAGAATAAACAGAAAAGGGCGCTGATTTTTGACATTATTTAATTCGATGCATACTTTTAACTTTTTTACAAAGAGAGGAAATTTTTCAAGAATAAGAAAGTTTTGAGGCTGATGTTACAACAAATTTTTGCCCCGTAGAACTTCCTGCACGCCTGTTCGCAATGAATTATACTTCTAAAAATTACTCAAACGAAGATGAATGTGCAAATTGCAGATCCAGTTATTGAAGTCAGAAAATTTTTTAATACTAGAGCAGTGCCTATTTCTTGGCAAGGAACATCTAATACATCTTATGCTGATGCATTCACATTTATAGAGCTTGCTAACTGAGTGATGTGACTGAAGTCAGAATTAACTAGTTAGTTGGTTTAAGTAAGAGATAATCCACTCTTGTTTCTGAGCAGTGGCATTCCTTTAATATTGAGTATCGTGCTTATGCTGGATATTATTAAATTAAAATAGACAAGAGACAATTGGCCATATGCCCTTTGTTATAAATCCAAGTTATGATGGTTTCAAATTATAGATTTCCAAAAAGTGGATGCATTTGATTGCCAACTTTCTACACCCCATACAAACTGAGATATTGCCAATCAAAAAAAACAGCTTATGACATAATCCACTATGGAGGTGCATACTTCCATTTCTTCCACCTTATTTTCATCCATATATTTTACGTCAAGCAACCAGTGCATACGTGTGTGTCACTGATGAATGAACCAAAGGTGGAAGAGACCATGGTATATCACCTAATGTGTGGAATGATGTCATGCACTGTGTTTTTCAATGAGTGATAGCTCCATCAATTTAGGCATAGAAACTGGGTATTTGATGGGTGTGGAAAAGGACATCGTGCACGATATCAGGTCCAAGCAGTTGGTCTGGTATGGACATGTGCGAAGGATGGCAGATGATCGGTTGCCCAAGCAGGTCTTCGATTGGGTTCCTCCCGGAAGGCGACGGCGTGGACGTCCTGTGAAAGGTTGGCGACAAGGGGTGGAGGAGGAGATCAGAAGGTGCCAATTGCCTGATGATCTCTGGGAGGATAGGGGGCAATGGCGATTGGGCGTCGCAGAGCGCGAGGCGGCGCTATAATCGCGACTTTATGTATGTGTATGTAAACTGGGTATTTGAACAAATCTCATTATATTTTGCTAATCTAAGAGCTTAGGCAACCAAAAGACCATTCTGGGACTGAGTAGTGCAACTCACCCGTAACCTCAAGCTAAGCAGTTTCAAAATAAAAGTATAAAAAACTTATTTACGACTTCACCAAGCTGAACTTACAGAATTTAGAACCAATCCATATCCGTCTTTGATGATACCAAAGTTACTTTTGTCCAAAGCATAGACTCGAGCTTTTTCGTAATCTTTACCATCCAAAATCCCTTCAAGAATTTCTGGCCTCTTCAGGTGGGTTAGATAAACATTGCGCTAGAAAGAACAAATTCATTCAAATTACAAAAAGATTCGCTTAATTGTTGTCAATGACTAAAATTGTTTTAACTGAACATGTAATTTACAAATTTGCAAAGAAGTTCTAGTTGTTTTCCAAAACTTTGCCTTCCACATTGAGACTACCTGATGTTTGTATCAGTTCAGATTTGCTCTACTATTTGCAGGATAGTAGTGTTTTGAGAGTCTAAATTTATGGTTTAAATGATGGTTGCTCAGATACATTAAGAATACCTAAAAACTTTATGAATCCCATTCCGTTCTGAATGGGGTTTTTCTATTCTGAGTTCTCGACTGTTCAGTTCTGCACTGAATGGTGTTTCAACTTAAGAGACATTATTGTACCGATTGTTCAGCAATCCATCTTTCTGACTTCAAGTTTGGGAAAATTTTGTTCAATAGTTAAGTATAATGTACAGTAAATTTGATTGATCATTAGCCAGTGAGAAAATGACATAATTGACTACAAAGAAGTACTGTAAACAGAAAAACTCATGGCTTCCACTTGCTATGAATTTTCGTCAGATCGGTTTCAAAGTTACCCTCTCCTCTTCACTGAGATCACCAACCTGACTTCAGTCAGAGATCACTGGTGCCCCTGAACCAGTCATGTAAAAATTGGACCAATGTGAAAGATTTTACAGAAAAAACCTGGCGTGATTTGGGAAAGATATGAGTGACCACTGAGTTTTCTGTAAGTACCACACGCAAGAAAATTCCCCTTTTTTCATTCATGTACGTAATTGACATACTAACTTTCTGACCAATTGAAAATCATAATATGTCCCAATCTACAGCATCTTAGTTTGTATTGATGAAAGGGCAAATAATAGCTCCCGAACATAGAACAAAGAGGGAAAAACAGTCCTGCCTAAAGTACCTGCATAGCAAGAGTACAGACAGGTATGAAACTTCAAAAATCCATCATGCCTTCACGGATGCTCCGCTAACAACATACGGGCCCAGAAGGGCAGCCAACCTATGAATTCAAATTATCAGGAAAGATTAATTCTCATAATTGTTACGACCCGTCGTTTGCAAAGCACGTGCTTCAATTATAGTTTTGGCATAAATTTGCTCATTTTAGCAGAAGAACCAATGTTCAAATCTCACAGGCACCAGCGCGCCCAAAAAATGAAGGCTTTGCGCCAGCATGGCCTCTAAAAATAGTCGTCCTTAAAAAAAATCATAATATTTCTGTTTGGTTATTTTCTGAAATTTCGATGCACAGCACCGGATTCTAACTTTCCCCTATATGCACAGTGGTCTATAGGCAAGAAGTCAATTTGGCCCCTAAAAATCAAGATTGATGGGCCACGTTGCTCCTGAAACTCAAATGTGAGTTTTTCGAACACTGGGAAGAACGCACATTTAAGTATGAACATTCTTGGCCGTCTTGGTTTAAGTTGAAGTCTGAAGATTGGCAGCGAAATTTTATGAGATGAGGGGCTGACTACCCTTTTCAGCCCTAAGCCCTCTATGAAGCGAGCTGTCTATTCTCTTGATATACTGATACTCTAGTCCTGGCAAGCCTGCGTTAAACCTTTCTCTTTGAGAACAGTGCCTCAAGTTTACATCCACAATATGTGAACCAATCTTGGCTGACCCTTCTCATGGAAGTGACGCTCCTTTGAACCTTCTTCCGGGCAGAAACTTACTCTGCAGATTCAAATCAAACAAACTGATCACCTTATATAGTGAGGAACAGGATGAAACTGTTTGCCTTACCTGTCTCAACGATAGATATAAATCCCAAAGGTACTCTATCCACATAAAGGACACTATCCCCCAAAATATGTAATCTTCCATCTTCATCATATCGTGTGGCCATATAACCTTAAAACGGTAGTAAAACCAACCAATAAGTTTTCCACTGAAAGCACGAATTTAAGTACTGAAAGTCTTATCAATGAATCAATTCTGCTGGTCGGCATTCGACATCAGAAGAATGTATACACAGAACACAGACAGCCAGGTCATGGACCAATAGAATAAATAAGGACTCCCAACTCCCTATGCTACCCTGTGTTAAAAACCGTTAACGCGCGCTCGCAGCGAACCTGGCAGAGGGTGCGGCGAACTAACGCCACAGCGGTCCACGATCGTACCTCTATAGTATGTTATTCCATGCAATGTTCTTTGTTTATCTATGATTTATTTATTTGTGTAGATACTTTAATACATTTTACTTTCGCAAACTAATGAAATTGTATAGATACATACCTTCGGCAGAGGTCAATGCGAAAGACTTTGATGTGAAGTATCTTATCAGAACACGAGCAAAGATGATTCAGTCAACTTCTGACGCAGAATCAAAGAGACTTGCTAATAATCAAATTAAAGATAATGCTTGAAGTCAAGTATCTTTGATTTTGTGACACTCAGTTGATTTTTATCAGTACAACACTATTTCTCACTAAAAAGATTTCACTTAACAGAGCGGCGCCTTCGGCTAAAAGTACAATCCTGATTCCTGCTGCACACTACATACACACTTCCTTTGGCTTTCTCAACAGCAGTTGCTGCTGAGTAAAACGGTTAGAAATAACACTTCACATTAATACCAGTTTATGTACACGAAGACTGACGAAGATTGAAATGAAAATGGGAAACTTTTCACACTAAACTCTTCAAAACTGCAGGGCGACCACGAGGATACGAGGATCTAGAAACTTCTATGAGCACTACTGAGTGATAAGCCTAAATAGGTGGTGCATGGAAATATAAACAGGAAGACCCAATCATCGGTTTAGTTCACTACACCCTCTGCCAGGGAGCGCTGATGTCAGCGCTAACCGGAGTTGGGGGTCCTTATTTATTCTCTTGGTCCATGGCCAGGTGCGCGGAGCGGACAGCAGCACAGCAGCACTGGGGGGAGGGGAGGAGACCGAGAGTTGGTTGATGGCGAAGGTTGATGGTTGGTGAGCAAACCTCACATGAAAAAATACCACTCTCGCGCGGGAGAATTTAAATTAAAAGATCTCGAAGCTCCTTGTCAGCTACGTCAGCCCTCCTCTTTTTCTGGAAAATCGCCGAGAGGGCGATTGGACACTTGTCTCTGGATTGGAACTATACCTACCCACTTACTTTACATCATAGAATAACAGCTATTATTCTATGTCTACATGTATTAGGCAATGAAGCGTTTCAACATAAAATCCATTGTTCATTGAAAATAAGTTTTTCAGAATATTCTGAGTACATTCATTGCGCAGCCTGGCACCAAAGGCGTCTGATAACTTTAGAAAAGCGACAGGAGATTTTCGACTTGACTCTCGAAAAATAAAATAAATGTAAAAGAGAAGCTAATTGTAGGAGTCTTTTGTTGTAAATTTTCTATGGATCAACCAACTTAGTACTAGCTGTAGAAATCAATAAATTGCTCAAATTTTTTTTTCTATTAATCAGTGTTTATGATGTTTATGATAGAAGAAGGAAAAAACATGTCACAGATTGCAAAGTTGCATATCCGCTTATATTTTATATTTAGATTGGAAATGAGGAATGACTAACCAACTGAAAAAAAAAAGGCATCTACCAACATTTCTTGCTCTCGCAAAAAGCGCTGAAAATTCCAGCACTGAATTTTCACTACTTTTTGTTAAATGCTTGAAATTGATTAAAATCTATGTTTCACAGCATTTCATTCGCGAATTAAAAATACAAAATCGTACCAAACCTCGATTGCTCCTGGAGAGATGATTTTTAAAAAATTTCTGATCACCGAAAACAGTAAACATCTGTTGTTTTGTTTCAAGCTAAGTGAACCTACATACAGAAGACGACTGTTCATGAATTTGAGAGGTACTTATTGTTAGATCTTAAAATGATTTGGTCTAGACATCAGATTTTGCAGCACAAGTCCTGCAAATGGCAGATCTGAAATGATAGTAGCTTAGAGCAGAGGGGTCTTAGATAATTTTTTTCAAAGTTAAAATGACTGTCTAGTGCCCTAATGTTACGAATGCAATCAGCAATTTCTTAAGTTTTGCATCTCATTTTAAAAACCGCAATTAAATTTTTTCAAGCATAAAGCAGGTTCTTCACAACATACTGAAAAATTACATGCCAGATTTTTCCAAAAACGTTGGTTACGGCCGTTTCACTCTGAGGCATCCAGTTTGAGGGAGTAAAAAATTTAAATAGCATACCTATTCTTCAAAGGCTAAATTTAATTCTGCTTTAAAGACTTTCGATATGAGGTCCTGCAAAAAATAAGTTTACTTAGCCAATATATTCTGAATTGAGATAGGTGGAGCATATTTCTAAAAAACATTGAGAAGTCACTATTTCATTAGGTACTCTCAGTATTTTCGAGCAATGTAGAAATTTAGATACTTAGATCTATTAATAAAACTAGAAAAACAACAGTTAACGGAATAGTTGGCATTCACTCAAGCTGCTGACTGGATTGTTCATAATATTCTACATTATCCTAACCGCTTGTGAGAAAATTCCACCAAAAATGTGATGGAAAAAATATGCAGCCTTTGAACATCTTTAAGTAGGGTAATGTGAAAGATCGGGAATTTGAGAGGCTGTAGTCACCTTTCTGAGTGAAAGAACCAATTACAGAGCGCAATTCGCACAATATACAAAATTTTGAGGTGTATAACTCGACAACTAGACCAAATGTGACTCTTCCTTTTCATATATGTACTGCAATTCAGATCCACAAATTATCAAAGTTAACAGGATCAATATTGCATTCTTCTAGCTGATAAATGTTTTACCTAATGTTTCAGATTAGATTCAACAACCATTAAGTCAATATCTCCCGATAAGCAATAGATGCAGCAGCTCACTTGCCAATGGCATTCCTTGAAATTTTAGACCTGTTGGGAGAGGATAGGGCTACGATCAGACAAACCCACTTTTATGGACTTCCATTGGAACAAGATTAAATTTGTATGATGTGCTTTGAGGCTGAAAGTAGTGCCTTAAAATGTTTAGTAGAGGTGCTTTTTGTCTTCCTTAGTTTAGAAGATATAAAAGAGGTAAAGTTATTTCCTGGAAGATCCGTGTGCAAACAGATCATCCACAAAATGCAAAGTAAAACTTATATGTCCTTACAATTAAATGAAACATCCCTCATTTTGATAACTCCAGCAAATGAAGTTTGCGACACTGTTAACTTGATTCGAATTGAATTCAAAGTGGTCACATTACAGTAGCTAATAGGGGACCTCCAGGATGCTTAGCCGCACAACCGGAGGCAAACTTATGGAACTATTAGAATGAAGAGTCTCAACTTTTTTTGCGGTAATATTTATTCATTTTCATTACATGAATTATTAAAATTTGTAATTCCTACTTGTAAAACCAACTTTTTTACTTAGTGATGAAAATGCACAAAACATGAGTGCAAGCCCAACCGCCCACCACACTTTTACTTGGTACGAAAGCATGGTTGAGAAATAGGCATAGCTAGATAAAGGCTTCCAGGATGTGGTCTTGCTCCCACTTGTGCAAAATTTATACCTGGAAAAATCTTTGCTGAAGAGCTTTGAAAGAATTTTCATGAAGAATGAAATGAAAATTTACAAATACACACTTTTGGAATGAGTAGGTATAAGATAGCTCAATTTTTCGGAAAATTTCCTGGCAAAGAGCCTTTCTTCAATCTGTGGGGAAAACTCCCTCTCACTTTATAGGAAAGACCAATAATTTGCATTCCATGATACTGATTAAAATTTGGAATTGGATACATAAAAACATTGACAAGAACAGTTTTTCTTCTTTTTACAAAATACTCCGTACAGACCTCAAATTTGTACCCCCACCCTTCCCTGAGAAAATTGTCTAGCTACGCCTTGGCGGATTTCAGAATGCTGATGGGTCTCTACCACAAATCCATCCCAGAGAATCTCCCATCTTGAATGCTTCCTCCTCACATCTTACACGAAATATTTACAGACTATCAACTTTTCTGCAAGACTGAGAACAAGCTTTATGTTCATAAAATTAAACAGGCCTGAATTTAGAAGAGAAACTAAATGGACTGCGTGGCCTAGGGGCAGCAAAATTTTGGAAGGCACATATTAATGGGTGGCAGATTTTTGTACGACCAAAACAAACAGAATAAGTTACTTACTCACTGGTTACAAAATCAGTGATCCATTTACTGCTGGTTTTATTTTGGAACAAAACCAGCAACAAATGAAAACCAGCAAATCATGTTTTCATCACCGTATTTTTAGAGGCTGTAAGGAAAATAAAAGAAGAGAAACAGTTATCCCTCCAAACATTGTCAGCCATTTTTTAATAAGATAAAGCCCCTAAGCGGCAGTTTGCTAAATCTAAGCCTGCTCATACGCTTATAAGTAAAACTTAAGAACAAAACTAAGTTTACACATTCAAAGATTAAATTCAAAGAAAGGTACATCACATCAATAAATGCAGATCTTCAGTTCTCATTATTTAATGAAACGCTTTCAAAAGAGAAAGTCTAACACCGCACCAACATCAGAAAAATTCAAGATATGAATGACAGATTCAACTTCCTTTTAGAAGATAGTAATCCATTACGTTTTAAAGTAATAGAACTTCGAACGACAGGGGGGAGCAAAATATTTATTTGCAACCACATCTTTGAAATGAGGCATAAAAGCTCAAAAGAGCACCACTTAACCACTACTCGTGTGTTTTTCCTGTTTCAGAATGAAATCCTGATAATTTGCAGGAACGTGGTGTGTAACTAGCAGCGGCTATACCTGTTCCACCAACATTGAATCTACTCAATTAGGTTTCCTTGTTGCTCAGTCTCTAATTAGGGTTTTGAGTCTCAGTTTGGACTAGATTACATAATTTAGATTGTATTTTGACCATTAGAAAATTTGTGTAGATGATGACGAACATTATGTGTGAATTACTTCTGACCATAAACTCAGAGGAATAATGACGGTCATGTGTTATAAAGTAAAAATATGTTTTTCAGTACTTAACACAATCCATTACTAAAAAATTGAGATTACTTGACATCATACTTTTAAGACTTTTGTATAATAATTCATTCTAGTCAAGTAATTCACAGTCGTTGGTAATTATTGTCATGTTAAAATAAGAAATATGCATGTGGGTGAGTTCAAATAAGCGTCTAATTTGGTGTCCCGAGCTGTTTTAATCGTCATAATCTGAGAATCATGGGCAGATCAAATTTTTTTCTCATTTTCCACACTATTGTTGACTATTACATGCTACTTCCCACTTTATTTGGACTGAAATAAAAATTTAGGAGAACTTTGAATGTGCAAATTGCCTACATTTGTCCCAAATTTGCGTGTCCCCCGTGCCTGGTTCTTGACTTTAAATCGATGTTGCAGCATAACTAGAGTGATTATTTGAGAAAACTTTATCGGAGATGATAGGTAATGCTTTTGAATTTGAGAAAAAAAATAAGTCAATTTATTTTTTGCTCCATCAATAACTTTTTCACGCGCTAGAATCATTGTCCCGAGCAACAGTCAGCAACAGTCAGGAGAGACATGGCAACGATGTAATAAGCTCTAAATGACTGCCGTAACGTTGAGGTTTTTCCAAAAACGACTTTTTTTGTTTTGATTGAATAGTTCACACGTCGTAGATGGCAAAAATTCTGAAATTCGCAAATTTTTGTGCAAGATTAACGCCATTAATGATGCCAAACAGAATGCTATACATGATAACTAACAGGGCGTCAAGCATACACACACACACTAATATCAGCTCGTAAAATACTTTCGAAGTGTGCGTTAGGGAAAATTTTCTCTTATTCCGATCCTCTAGGACGTGCTACTAAATATTCCGTGAAAAAAAACACCAAAATTGTCTTTACTGTTAGAGATAAGCTTAAAAAACAGCTTATTCCATCCTGTCCCGTTCCATCTTGTCCCGTTCCATCCTGTCCCATATGTTTCCATCCTGTCCCATGTCCCACTGTAGTGGGACAGAGTGGAAAACTGTTACAACTGAGACTTGCTTGTTTAAGCCCTGTAGGCGCTCTTTTCTACCGATTTAAGTGAAACTTGGTACCCGGGGGTATTTTTCAATGGGGAACTCGAATTTTTAGTCGAATTTTGAAAATTCGAAAATCCAAGATGGCGGACATGACCTAAAATGCTATCGCAGCGCCTAATCAACTGGGACTTGTTTGTTTAAGCCCTGTAGGCGCTCTTTTCGACCGATTTAAGTGAAACTTGGTACACGGAGGTATTTTTCAATGGGGAACTCGAATTTTTAGTCGAATTTTCAAAATTCGAAAATCCAAGATGGCGGACATGGCCTAAAATGCTATCTCAGCGCCTAATCAATCGATTTACGCAAAACTTGGTACCCGGGGGTATTTTTGAATGGGAAACTCGAATTTTTAGTCGAATTTTCAAAATTCGAAAATCCAAGATGGCGGACGTGGCCTAAAATGCTATCTCAGCACCTAATCAGTCGATTAAAGTGAAACTTGGTACCCGGGGGTACTTTTCAATGGGGAACTTGAATTTTTAGTCAAATTTTTAAAATTCGAAAATCCAAGATGGCGGACATGGCCTAAAATGCTATCTCAGAGCCTAATCAATCGATTTACGCGAAACTTGGTACCCGCGGGTATTTTTGAATGGGGAACTCGAATTTTAGTCAAATTTCCGAGATTCGAAAATCTAAGATGGTGGCCGTGGCTTAAAACACTATCTCGGTGACTAATTAATTGATTTTTATGAAACTGGACCGGAAAACCTTGGTATAAGGAAAAGAAAGGAAATTTTAATAGGGGTGCAATAGGGTTTCTTATGTATCTTAGGCTACGAAATCGAAAAATTCCTGTGTTTTTTCCATCGTGCACAGATTCTCCCGGAAAATTGACTCTTCTGGAAAAGCTAGACTTTTAAGGAAAATTCCGATTTCTCCGGAAAAATTCCGAACTTTCCCAGGATAAATCGCATTGATACAGGTAAATGGAGGTGTTCTTCAGAATCAGCGCCAAAAATCTACTCCGAAACCATTGGCAAATCTTCGGAAAATCAAAAATAAAAAAAAAAAAAAAAAAAAAAAAAAAAAAAAAAAGTTGACCGGTGTAATTGTTATGTTAATGTAAGTCCTCAAAATTTCCTGGCTTTATCACCACTTCAGCGGGTACACGCCCACTCGAAGTTTTAAAATTCGGTGTTTTTGATCCATTTTGTATTGCAATATTCCAAGAAATAAAAGCTTCTTCTCGTGTGAAACGAAATCAGTGCGCATTTTGATAAACAGACGGAACTGTCTAAAAGACAAGCAGAATAAGCTCCAGATATCTTTCATGACAGATGAATTTTTTCTTAATTTTTTTGGTTCTGCAAGATATGAAAGGGTTACATGTTTTCAATTATGCTTTAATTTAGTGATCGACGATGCTTTTATGACAATTGTGTTCAATTTTTAATTAAAAGTATTATATGTCACCTCTGAGATGAAAATTTAGGAAATCAGGCAAAATTACGGCAAATTTTGGGAAGTGATACACTTGACGGTGGAAATTCGGGTTTAAGCCCAACTATTAAGCTCGACGAGCTATATTTCCTAAGTCTACACCTAATGATAGTCAAAATAAAGTTTGGTTTGCCCAAAAATTCAGAAAAAAATTTTGGGAGGAAATAGAACCTGGAATTTGACCCTTATTTGAATTCACCCATGTACCACTGATATTTTCGACACTGGAAAAATTCTGCTGCTTGGTACCAAAAAATTAAAAGATGAAACCACTGCAATTTTCAATATCAAAATAAATGAGAAGACCTGTAGAGAGGCCACTTAAATATGTCTTTTTAACAACAGCTTGCAATGATTTTGTACAGTAATTTTGATTGTTTCATTTCAGGTATTTTTAAGTTAAGTCTGAGGTTTAGATCTTATCGTTAGTTAAAAATGAGAGAGAAAATAGTGCTCAAATGATGTCTCTAATCTTTGATCTACTACAGAATTCTAGCAGATAAAGCAAGTTCGAGGACTAGACTGGCTGTCTTTTTCTTAGAAAAATATAAACATGTTATTAACCAGCAAGAAAAAACTGCAGAACAAAAAAGATAACGATTCACAAAGAATGAATATACAATGTACAGAAAATCATTGGACTGCTTGGTGAGCAATGGGCTAGAAAGCTGAGTACAAAAAGTTTTGACACATGGCTGTGACTCAGTTTTTAACACCACACAATGTTAAAATACTTGATTAGTGCATCGCTCACAGGCATCAAACATCGCAACAAATAGAGAACGTGAAGTTCTAAAACAAGGTAAAAGTCTTTTAGTAACCAAGATCAACATTTTCCTGTGAGAGAAAGGTGAAATTAGAAGTGTCTGCTGTTTCAAAACTAACCTACGCCAAACCAGAAGAATTTTGAGCCTCAGCTCATAAACAAAGAGTGACATGCTTCTTGATTTACAGGAATACAAATTAAATGAGTGAATGTTGAAAAAAACAAGTATAAAATGTGAGCAAAAATATTGATAAAAATAGAAAATTAAAAAATTCAGTTAGGCGTGAAGAAAATGAATTAAAATACAAGTGTACAGATGAGTTCTTGCCTCCCCTTAGAGAGTGTGATAACTTTGATTTGTGCGAGCCATGTAAAATTTATAGGATACGAATCCTATGGCGAGCAGGCCAATCGTGAGAACAATACCACCTGAAACAAAATAAAATTATATAAAAATAGAATTCAAGCAGAATAGAATCAATAATGAAATAAAGGGAAACTTTGTACTTAAGGTATGTTGCCACCATTATTTGGGGCCGTCACAAATGGGGCTTTACAAGCTTCACAGAGAGGGCCCTGCAATAGAGCAACCAAGAAATTTCGGCACCTGCAAAATTTCACCATTATTTGACATGATGTTCTTTGCAATCATCTGAGTATGATGAACTTCTAAAGGAAAACTTAATGAGTGTCCATGTCAAGGAAAGCGAGGCTGAAAAATTAATTTTTTGGCCTTCCTACACACATTTTCGAAAGGAGATATCAGATGGATGCTATATGCGCATAGAAGCTGCGGCCCATGCTTTGATATTTCAGAGGAATTTGATTCTTTTTCTGTATCTTACCTTCCCCGACTGAAAAAGAGACAGAAACTCTCTTCAATCGTCAGTTAGAAGTTTGAACATTTCTACTAGATGTTGCATGTAAAAATACTGGAAAATCCTCTTTCCAGTCCTGATTTTTTTGAAATTGGTATCAAAAAATCCAACTTGTAAAGCTTATTTGGCCCAGGAAGTTGCACAGAGCATAATTAAAAATAATGCATATTTTTTCCAGCACAGAATCATTTCATTTTCCGTGCAGATTCCTTTGTATTCTGCGGCTTGCTACTAACACTTTAACAGTAGGAGCCACTGGCAGTTTTCGAATTCGACAGGCACCATGTGCAAAATGCTCCTGTATATATTTTTACAGCGCCTAAAATAAATAAAATCGTGACTAAAGTTGGTGCCTTAGTATTCAGTTAGTTAGCTATAAAAAACAATAGGGCCCAGACAAACTGTTTTAATGGACACTGACGTCTTTAAGAGAGCCCTTAAAAAAAGATTCAAGGGGGTAAAAGAAAACCATGAGAATAAGTGATCAGGTGGAAAAAGCCCAATTCCAAGGAACCAAAAGACGTTCATTCTCATCAGAAAGTAAAGAGGAAAAAAACCATTTTAGCCTTTGAAAAAGCCTAATAGTCAAGGTTGGGCCTTAATTCTCCCAGCCCAAAAACCCCGCCAGGTTTTTTTTGTGGAAAACCCACTTAAAAAAACCT
The DNA here is from genome assembly GCF_918797505.1 of Bemisia tabaci. NCBI lineage: Eukaryota > Metazoa > Arthropoda > Insecta > Hemiptera > Aleyrodidae > Bemisia > Bemisia tabaci. The sequence continues at coordinate 56,206,057 of NC_092794.1, forward strand.
GGTTGAAAACACTCACTAAAAAAAATCCCGTGGTAAAACCTGGAAAAACCCCTTAAAAAAACCTACATGGACGAAACAATGTTGATTAAGAACAATAAAAGGTATAGATTTGATTTAGGGGCTACGTCATTTGATATAACATCAAACCCTTGATTTCAAATGTAAACTAATTCAGAACCTTGTTTCTGATCGCGCCACAGTGTAAAATGCGTCCTGGTGTTTCTTCCAATCAAAATTTTCTCTTGTTTAAATTGATTTGTGATTGGTCAATGACTAAACTTGATGGTTCATTCAATTAACACAATAAACTCATGACGAATCCGTGACATGAGGTTATTTTAGTTTGAACCAAGAGTTCGATATTATATCCAATGACGTAGTCCACTAAATCAGTCTATTAGAGGTAGAAAATAAGAAATCCATTTCATTTGGTTTTTCCTTGTGTGGAATTGACCATAAATTATGTCATGCAAAATGTAGGCCCCCCTCTCCCAAAGAAGAAAATTCTTAAAAAGCCCCATGATCAATGGCTAATTTTTGGTAACACCCATCATACAGATCTGAGCAACCACCCCCCTTTTAAATGATTCGGTCACTTTTTTACCTGATAACACTCCCCCTTTTGTAAAACAGTTTACTTATTTTATCAATGTTTCAATTGAACCAAGACTGTGAAAAAATTTACAGACAGCCGGCACATTACGCACACTTTTGATTGATGTGTCCCTATTCTAGACCCATCTCCTACCTATAAGAAGTGTACCCATTTACTCCTTCTCAGTACATGTAATTTGTAACAGTCCTCAACAACCCCCCCCCCCCCCCCCCCCCCCCCCCGAGCATCAGTTTCATCATTTTAGTCTTTTTTAGTGTACTAGTTGGTTCACAGGTTTTCTACTCAAATTTCCAATATGCCTTAATTGCACAAAAAACCCATAAAACTCCCAAAAAACTCCATTTCACCCCCAGGTAGAGGCTTTCTTGAAAAAACCCCAGTTTTTTCCAACCCTGCTAATGGTCCCTAAATACTGATCAAGCTAAGATTGGCCCTGAAAATTCTCCAGAAGATTCCAAAACTTGCCACCAGTGACCACAGCAGTACTTGTTATCACAGAGATGTATAATTTAATTACCATGATTCTTCACAATACAAGTAACAATGAACTAAGAAAGGCTGTTGAAAGCAGGCTGAAGATCTCTTGTTGATTCTACCATTTCTGAATTAAGAAAAGAATTTTAGCATCCTCATGGATGATTGTCTTACTAAAGTAATTACAGAAAGTCCACAGAATATGATTAGCAGAGCATCAAAATCAGCTGGATCTTCTTCGTAGCCAAAGTGCATTTCTTGTCCCACCTTTCTCACCATTAATTACCCTTCCTTTCAAGGTATATCAAATCAACATTTCTGATGGAAAAAATTGGTTTAAAGGACAGTTCAATCTAAGGAAATTGGTCATAACAGATTATAGGCAGAGGATTTCTCCGCTGATGTAAGATTGTTATTAAACAGCTGAACAGAAAAGGTAAATTCTCAGAATCTACCTGCCATAAATCAGGTAAGTTTTAGTATTAGTCTCTTTGCACTTTGCAAAAATTTATTATAATTGTCATCCTATTACTGGACACTACTTACCAATGAAACTTGGACCATCAAATTTGCGGTTCTCCGGAGCTGGTGTGGGTTTAGGAGTTGTAGGTGCTGGCGATGGATGAGGAGTTGTAGGTGCTGGCGAGGGACGAGGAGTTGTAGGTGCTGGCGAGGGATGAGGAGTTGGAGTAGATGATGTTGTTGGAGCTACCGTTGTTGAGTTTGGAGCTGGTGTGCTTGTTGTTGTGGGCTTAGCGGTCGTTGTTGTCTTAGGGGAAGGTGTTGTTGTTGGTGGTGTTGCTGGTGTTGTAATCATTTTTTGTTGGCTCTGGTTGATTACGGACTGAAACAATGCAAAACACACTATGAATTACAGGAGCACAATAAATGAGAAATTGCACTTCTCTAGACATTTTTCTTTGAAGAAACAAAAATTTTCCAATAATTACATTTGCAACTGTTTACTTGCTTTGAGCTTCTTCGTAACCATACTAGTATCTGTACTCATCTTCCACTGATTGTATTCAGTGTCAGTAACAAAATACTTGGCTTGACTCATGCTCTGCATGTGGCATAAGATCAGAGAGGAGAGTACCTTTGAAAATTGATTGATATTTTTTCCTTTTCTGATAGACACCGCAACTTTGAAATTAAAAGTTTATTCCTCCTTCTTTCCCGACACATTTTCTATTCGTCTACCTTCCTTGTCTGCTGAAGATAGTGTCATCTTAAACATTCACTCCTCCTCATCACTATGAAGAATCTTTTCTCTACCCCTTGTCACTTCATTCTTATCTCGCGAGTCGTCTTGGTCGTCTTACATGCACAAACAGTGTGTATGGATAATCTGAACTAAACGGTTGTCCTCTAACAGTTTATATCCACATCATTACACTATCTTTTACTTCTCTGATTACACATATTTTTTCTGTACCTGCACTTTGTTTTGTCCCCTTTCCCTCACCTTACCTCCAATCACTTGATAAAGCATCAGTAAATTGATATTTCTGAACAAATATGGCATTGTTTTGATAATAATTTATCAAGAGCTAATTATCAACAATTCAATACTAATAACCAGTGACACTTTCTAACCTAATGCGCGCAGGGGTTGATAATAATGATCACGCATGAGCTGAGCTGCAAAACTTGTTGTAATCCCGCAAAAATTTGGAAAGGAATAAGCATCAATTAAGCCCGTTTTACTACCATTTTAGAATTTTCCTCCCACCACCTGACCGAAAAATCCTGACGACTGAAAAAAAAGCCCATCATCACTGTTTGTGCTAGCTCTATATCAGCTTGCGCGAAATTGTGGAAAGCAGGGAATTTTAATTACATTAATACTATAACATGGAATAAGGGCACTACATGAAGCAGCGCCTTTATTCATTGATGACAATTAAATTATGTAAATCTTCCCCGATGATCTCTTGCTGATGAATTGTTTGCATTTCTTGCATTATATGCTTCAACGAGTTGGAGGGCTGAAAATTCAGTCACGTTACTATGACTTTCTGGAGTAATTAGTAATTTTGGTGGGCTGTAAATCTATGAGATGTACTTTCAATGCAAAAAATTAATGATCCATTGGGCGATAAGAAAATAACTCACTATTTGAGTTAGATTATCAAAATCTATAAAAGGGAGCCATAGGGCGTGTCATAGAAGAAGAGACCTGACAATCTTACATGGGAATACAAAATAGTCTTTGAGAGTAGGTAAGAACAGATATCATTTATACAGAGTGCATAATCACATTTTTAAAATGAAATTAGGGATAGACGATTATCGTATTGGATTGTTCGAAACTTTTCGAAAGCGATTATTACGGTTATTGCAAGAATTCCAATCTTGTGATTTCAAATCCTTGGGAAGCGAATATTCAAATATTTTTAATTATTGCTTCCATTTTTTATTTTTTTTGGAATCGTGGAACGTGGTGCGGTTATTGATACAGATAAATGACACTTTTAACTAAGACGGTCAGTCATTCCCGTGAGGAGTTGTGGACGAGATTTAATTAATAACGAGATTGACGATAGGGATGGACGGTTATCGAATTCGAATGCGGTTATTCGAATCTAGCGATTTCGAATACTTCGGAAGCAAATATTCCAATGTTATGGGATTATCTTGGTGCCGATAATTCAAATATCGTATTTGATTATCTAAATATTCGACGATCCCTAAATGAAATCAGACATAAGAATTAATCATACGCAGCACAATGAGACATGTTCTAGAAATTTCTAGATTTCCTGAACCCTTTCCAGATAAATAAACGTGTTCCTCTCTGTAGACAAGAGAGATGCAATAATACGACATAAAATAATGATTGAATGTGAATTAAGGATAAGGATGCATGGGTACAAGAATAAGCGAGTATGCTGATAGAGAAATGCATTGCAGGCTGCAGGTGGTATAGGAGATCTTAGCACCGCAGCAATAGAGATTCGGACAAGAACACTATCTGCTTGAGGCTCCAAAATTGAGAACGAATATTGCATGCAAAAGGATTCTGTAGACAGCTTCTAGAAACGGCGGGTAAATGAAGCAATGAATTGAGGTTGAGGATGAGGTTTGAGGAGAGATGACATAATATCATGGACCTTACCTGAGTCTGCCACAGCACTGATAGATATCAGTAAGGCGAGGAGTAGGACAAATACACCGGATGGAAATTGTAGATTCATTTCGACGAGGAAATAAGATATAACACTAGAACAAAATTAGAATCTGCTAGTTCGCGAGCTTCACACTTCAATATAAATGCAAATTACAAATCGACTTTCAAGGTGATGAAAGAGTCAAAATCTCAAGTTGCATGTGTGTGCCCTGAGAACTCGATCACGATACGTGACGTGATACGTGCAGAAGCAGATTCAACTCGCCGATTTTTCCGAACAAGTCGGTGACGGTGACGGTAGCCGGTAGCCATTTTGATAATAGAATAGACCAATGAAAAATCGATGTTATCATTTTCTCAGAGCGGTAAATTTAAACAAGCCAATCAAACTATGACGCTGACTATGACCTCATCCAGGAGCTGGCGTAAAAAGGACCAAGTGACGTTGTGCCACTACTGAGTAGCTTCTTTCTAGTTGATGTTGAAGTTGAACTGTTGAAGTTCCTTTCTAGCTTCTCTCTCTCTCCACTCCAATCTTCTTCTTCTACTTCTTTAGTTGTTAGTTCTTCTTTCTTCTTTTCATCCTGCGCCGATGGCCGATCCGCCGATTAAGAATATAATTTTCCGAATTATTCGCAATCATTCAGGTCGTCCATCGTAGCTTGATAGTGTGTTTCTTTGTACTGTATCTATTTCTGTTATAAATTATTTTACGTGATTAACACACGTACGAATCGTTCAAATCTGCCCATCATGCAAATTTTGTCATAGGTGGAGGTTTGTTTACAGTCTGGAAAAGTGTATCTCTAATTGTTTACTCAAGTCATGACTTCTCACGAAAGAACCGTTCTTCTCAAGTTGGAGGCAGTGAAGGAAATCCGGTAATTACTGTTTTTATCATTACTTCATCCCTTTTTACTGAACATATTCTTATCAGTCCAGACGAGCATCCACTATCAGGTACCGAGACACCCTCTGGAGCTGTCTTTGTGTTTTCAATTGGTCTGCAATGCTGTCCTTTCACACTTTCAGTGTCGATTTGGCTTAGTGTTTGAAACTCGGCACGAAGTCTTAGCAGCGATTCTGCCTACAGCTTTTTTTCCTAGGGGCCATCTCAGATCTCTTACACCCAATTCACACTACCAAACTTTTCATCCGACATGATTGAATGTAAAGTTGGACGCCAAAAAATTTGATTCAATTACTGTTGCAGTGTGATACTGTCATCAGCCTGCGGGTCAGGAAGGGGCAGCTTCGGCTCATGCCGTTCAAAATATTTTGTCTCAACTTTTCATTCAACTTTCAATCCAATTGGCTGTACTAATTGGAAGGAAAGCTGAACGAAAAGTTGAATGTGACGTCACATTCAAGTCTCTGTCCATTTTGAGTTGAATGAAAAGTTTGATAGTGTGAATCGGCTTTAGGGGCCAAAATTAAAAATTGCCCTTTCGAAACATAGAGAAAAAAAAGGAGGTGTTTGCATCTTGAGGTTTGTTTACCCTGTGACGTAGGTCGTCACAACCTAGCCAGCGAAATCCGGAATTCGAAGCATGAAAAACGGACCTTAATGTCCCATTTTTTTGCTTAAACTAACTCATGATATAATTTCAAGCACTTTTTATAGAATGACTTTTTTCCATACATTACACCATTTCCAAGAAAATCGATGATAAAAGTCGCTGTACCGACCTACGTCATCAAAAAAATCCAAGATGCCCGAAAAATGAAAACGCCTCCTTTTTTTTCTCTATGCTTTTGAAATGCCTTGAATCAGAAATACGCCAAGAAATCCGATAATCGGAGTTTAACAATGATTTTCTCAGCGGCATTGGCTTGGCTGCTAGTTTCATTCTTAGCGGCCGAAGGCGATTTCTTACTGGCAAATTGCTGTTTGGCCAGCAAGTGTTTTAAACACTGATTTGGCTTCCAAAATACATAAGAAACGGGATAAAAGATTGGATAACTGGATAACTTCCTCAAAATCTGAAACTGTCATCCTTCCATTTTAGATTTTAAACTAGCCAGCATCATGTTTCATGCCAGGGATAGAATATCCTCAAAAGTATTTTACCATTATGGGTGTCCAGAATGCTCTCCTCACAAACAAAAGAATATAGATAGTGGAACTCTGCGGTTTCTGCATTTTCGCATAACTCTGACCATCTACGAGCCCAACTGATGTGTCTCAGGCCAACTTGTATACCTGTAGATTTGTTTCTTCTGGTCTATTGCAATATGGACAGTATAGAAGCACCTATTCGGTCTGATACATCGGATGTATGTATCTATTCCAAATGGAACCATTTGCAATTGAATTAAATTAAACGTAACTATTAGTGCAGGATTTGCAGGCCACATAGTTCCTTTTGATTCAATTATTTTGTATGTGTTAAATACTAGAAAGAACCTTCCAGTTTCTTTTAAGATACCACATTAAGAAATAGACCATTCTTTAAGGCCCATCATTAATAGAAAGCTTACGTGTGCACTTTAATTACTTTTAAAGTAACACGAAATGAGACTGGGCAGAAAGGAAGGCAAAGGAATCATATTTTATCATTCCCTCTGTTAGTAGGTCCAGAATCCTGCCAAAATAAATCTGTTTCACAAATTTCACCTAGATTAGATCACATGGCAGACTCTTGTGTAGATGATTAAGTAAAACCAATTTATAAATACTTACTCCAGACTTCAACCTCTCAAATCGTCTTTCAAGAATTAGTGCTGTACTTATCTCCAGAGTACTGATGTCAACCTCCCGAAGTAATTGTTATAATTATGTGTTCTAGAGCTAAAACACAACAGTTATTGAAACTGAAAGCCAAAATCATTGAAGATGTTGAAAACAGTGATCAAGAAGAAAAGTGCTTACAAGAGTACAAGCAGGAAATGGACTTACTTATGCAAGAAAAAATGGCTCATGTAGAAGAACTTCGGCAGATTCATGCAGACATCAATGCAGTGAGTTTCAAAACTCTCAGTACCATTATTACTTTTTACCTTTTTCTAGGCATTGTTGACGATGAAATTTCACCTAACAAAGTTGAGTTAACTATCCAATAATTACTTACTGAGCAAAGGTTAGAAACTAAGAGCAATGGATCAGCTGCACTAGTTGCGAAATTATGCTTTAATGATTTGAGACTGAATGAGCAGAAAATCTTAAGATCGATCTTCAGATAATACAAAGGTGGTATCTCCAACAAAGATACTGCTCTTTAAAAATATGGGGCTTTCATAATCCACAATAGTGTAGCCTACAGTGGTACCTTCCAGTCAGATTTTGTCAAGCAATTTTGCACAAATTTGTACTGATCCCTCTACTGTATTTTCAGGTAAAACTTAAGTAGGAGAAACTATGATGTGCACCATCACTGTGAGTGACACTCCCGTCTACAACCCGAAGAGTGACTGTGCCAGGCAGATTAAGTGAATAGCATAGAGAATTGTTAAAGAGTTGACGAAACTTCAGTAACTATATTAGCACATTCAGAGGACCTAAGCTCGCCAACACTAATAAACCCTTTCACACTAGATCGAGCCGCTCACCGACTCTACCCTCAGTGGCCTTGTTTCCGTGTTATCGATCGTGGCCACTGTTTCTTGAACAATAATCCCTTCATTAATATTGAATTTAGAAACTTAGAGTCAAAACAAAATTTACTATTTTTTGCCAACGAATGGATTTCAGCTAGATTAATACCATTGCAAGAGTATCATTGAAATATTATGCAGTAGTGCGCACTTGCATGTAGCAACACAAATGTTTTTGTGAGGAATGATATGTTTTTGCTGAATTGATCCTCTTATCTTGCTTTCAAAAGGAATCAATATATTCTCTATTAATTAAAAAAAGGAAATAAAGTAAGCTACTAGTTTTCCCTTTATTTTTTACTATGCTTTATTTTCAGATGGAAAACGTGATCAAAAAAGCAGAGGAGGCTCGAGGTCGAAATTTAGATCGTGCAAAACGAATTTACGAGGAATATCGACCGTTGAAAAATGATGTTGATCGATTGCGCAGGGATTATCTAGGGTTGGAACGACTTCCTGAACTGCATGAAGAGGAATCAGACATCATAAAGCCAGAGTGAGTTTGCCTGTATAAATATTTACTTTTTTACACCTTTATTAAAAAGTTATACTTGCAAACGCCCTTTTTCAGGAAACATATTTTCTGAAGCTTGACTCTTCCTAGTTTCAAGAAAGATACATGGTGTACCAAAAGTCCTGCTCTGGATTTTGGCACCTCCCCTAGGAGAGTAGGGGGCCCCAATTTTTTTTTCAAATTGTAACTCCTCTATCTTCTCCTTAGAAGGAACATTACAAACTAAGAATTTTGATGCAAATTGCAGATCAATACCTCAATTTTTTACCGAGTTTATGATATGTCAAGGATCAAATTTGACCTATTTTCAAGAAACATAAATCCGTTTCAAATTACGGTAGAAAAAGAATAGAAAGGTAATATTTACCAAATTGTAAGCACTTTTAAGTAAAAGTCACAAGAATCATTTCAAACTAATTTCAAGGGTAATTTCAGACCCTGAAATATGTCAGATCAAAAGTCCTACAATTTTCCTGTGAAATGAGCCGATTCTCCCCAACCCCATCCCCAGATTGTCTGAATAAGTTTAAAATTAGTGCAAAATTACATTCTCAAGTCCCCAAATTTTGAGTAAAGTTCCCAAAACCAAATCTAAACAGTAACTTTAATCACCTAAAATTTCGTTTTTTGAACTCTGCCCAAAATCTGGGCCTAAATTCATGTCTCTACAGAGTGAATTTCTCTGAACTTTTAGGGTAATTACCTCCATTATACTTTAAGTAAAGTCTTCATAGCTTCTTTTTCCACTTACTTCTTTGTTTCATAATCTTTTTCTGTAGAAGGTAAAATTTTTGTTCTATGCGCACTTGTTCCTCGGAACAAGGGTCATACAACAATCCACGTTATCTTGTGAGAATCATAGGGGAATGTAGTCACAATGTTCTTTTTTCGCAAGATACGCTCAAAGGCTTGTTCTTTTTAAACTAATCAAATTTTCTAAAAAAAAAAAAAAAAAAAAAAAAAAAAAATATTGGCTAGAACCTGAGTCACTGACTTTTGAACTTACAAATGCGATTTCCTCAAAACTACTTTTCTGTGCATACGCCCCTGTTTCAAAGAACTCCTCAATTATTGTATAATGTATCTTGATCCATCTAAATTTAGTTCCTTTTGTTTTTATTTTTCACAAATAAATCAGTCAGAGACATCAACATGTCCAAAGACTCAAATGTTTCAGGAGAAAAAGAGAATTTAAGTTACTTAGTGAACGAAGTATTGAGCGACTACTGAGTTAATCTTCTAGTGTCCTTATACGTGTATGGAGTGATTCATGACTAATTTTGACAATCCTGTTTAATATACATTGAAGTTATGAGCAAATTCCATTGTAGACATGGTATTGTCCATGGAACGACCTATAAAGGTGATTTTTGTCATTAAAAAAGGTATTCTAATGCTCCTTAAAGTGTTAGAAGTTACTCATAGTGATTATTCACTTCTATAAGTCCTGTTTATGGATCTGTAATTTGATCTACAGTGTCACTTAGGTTACTAATTTTGTCTTTCAGAACTGTGTTTTCAGCTGATGCTAGATCGGTAATACATGCGCAGCATGGGGCATAGTAGGCAAAATTTTGAAATCGAATAGCATACACTTTTTTGACACACTACTTTTTGCAAAAGAGGGTTTGAATCCTGTTTAAGTAGAAAAGTTTATAACAGATGTCTCTGCATCTTCTGCTTTAAAGCTGGGGAATTTGCATCTTTTAGCGGATCCTTATAACTATTTCTATTGAGACCAGTTCTGAATTGCTCTCTCATAGATATGCAGTTTGTATCTGATTAGGTCAGTAGCTGAGGGGATTAATAAAATAATCTTGTTACTTCGTTTGCATTGAAATTTTGAATTCGTTCATTTTTTTGGTATGGAATGACACTAGAACGAGATTTTCGCTCCAAATGCATTAGTCAGATGATAATAATGTGTTTTAATTTTTTTTTTTAGGTTGTTTGCTCAAAACTATTATGAAAAACCTTTCAAGCCTCCATCAGATTGGAGTCGTGGAACGACAAGTGCTGCTTTGGCAAGTTTCACCCATGCGCATCAAGCTGTAGCAGCAGCTGCATTTCTCACGCCGTCTCAATTGTCTCTGATTCCGGGTCCAAGTAAAACACCTGACAGCAGACCAATCCCTCCAATGCCAGCTCCAACATTCCGGTTGGTTCTTTGTCTATTAAATTGTGATGCAGGGTGTCTACAAATCCGGAAATAGTACTGATTTTTTAAGGGCGGTCCGGAAGTACTGAAAAAGTGAAGAAATTCCGCAAAAAGGTCCGGAATTTTTTTAAATTTTTGTCATTTTTGTTGCAATTTCAAATTTTTGAAATTTTTCAAATTTCGTCAAATGGAAGTACTGAAAAAGTCCGGAATTTTTCTGTTGGAGGAGGTACTGAATTTCTCGATAAGGTATTGAAAAAGTACTCCAAAAGTGATTATTTTATTGATCAGCCTGTTTCGGTAGACACCCTGGTGATGACCCTGTTTAAGTTTTAAAAGGCGCATTTCATGAGGAAGTAACAAAATGCTCCTGTCCTTGATATGATGTAGCTTTAATGATGCATGAGAAAGTAATTGAATGGGCCTGTTGCATGCAAGAGATACAGCCGTGCGAATAGACTTTTTAGAGGTTAAATGACACGAAAATTACGATGGTCACATTAAAAAAGTCTGAAATACACTCCTTACTGCGCAATTTGTGTTGTTAGGAACGCGCTTTTTCAAATTTCCCGCGTCTGGGGGCAGTTTTCTAACGGAAACAATTAACGGCAACTCGCGGCTATTTCCGGTCAACTAAAACTGACAACATAACCTAAAAATCGGAGCTCGTGACATCGTGAAATGAAATGTAGAAGGATTGCGTATGATATTTAAAAGTTGATCGATTTGATTACCGCATAAAGCGTATATAGACCACTGTAGGAGATCACGTTGGGTTTGTAAACAAACTGAAGGAAAAAATAACAACAACAACAACGACTCGGCATCTTCCGGAAATCACCGAGCCCGCCGTTAGCTCGTTTCCGGTGATTAGAAAACTGCCCCCAGACGCGGGAAATTTGAAAAAGCGCGTTCCTAACAACGCAAATTGCGCAGTAAGGAGTGTATTTCAGACTTTTTTAATGTGACCATCGTAATTTTCGTGTCATTTAACCTCTAAAAAGTCTATTTGCGCGGCTGTATCTCTTGCATGCAACAGGCCCATTCAAAATAATTTCTTGGGGTATATTTCTTTTAAGGTGATTCCTTTCATCATTTCATCTGATGGAAGTTGAAATTTCCCCCTCCCCTTTCCCCTTCACACCTGAAAGGTGGAGCGAATATGAATGTGATAGTACACTTAACCTTTACCACCCTGATGAATTGATTGCCCAACCGCTTTATCTACCAAGCTTTCTGCTTTGCAAGTTGTTTACCTACCCTAAAACTTTCAAAACTCAGTATATATTATTTCTGATAAAAAGTTTGCCCATCAACTGATCAAGTTGACTCCAGAAAATCTCTTGAAGTTTTCTCTCGATCCCTCTATGAGATTATATGTTTCCTTGAAGAAACTAATAATTACACCTTTCAAAAAATTAACAATTACCCAAAACATCTTCTGTTATTCAATTGATAAGTCTAGTCAAGTATTTAAAATAATGGAACGGTCCATTCAGTATCAAATACTGACTATTTCTTGGAAGAAGGGATTTCAAATGCACTTTTACAACAGCTTAGTTTTTTTTCAGGCAACTCTCGACTCAGTATCTCTGAAAAATTCTTGCAGGATTTCATATTAGTTTTTAGAGGTCCAGAAAATTTGTATCGCCCTCTCACATCAACCCTTAAGTTTTTTTAATACATAACCTAAAGCAACTTATAGGATCAGCATTATATTATGATCACTTTTATTTTTCATTCATCATGTTTTAATAACTATTTCAATTTAACCTTATTTTCTTTTTCCAGACAACAGCCTCCGCCAATGAAATCCTGCTTGTCATGTCATCAGCAAATTCATCGCAACGCACCCATCTGTCCCTTGTGCAAAGCAAAATCACGAAGTCGTAATCCGAAAAAACCAAAGAAAAAAGATTAAAGTTGACTCAGGTCAAGCAACTCCAGTATGGGCATTTCAATCATCGTTCCTTAATAATCATGACTTTTCTGGCATCTCCCGCAGATTCCTGTTTGGCCGGAACTTAGATTGTTATTCTTATTTTACATGTTTTTATTCAATACTTAAACAAGTATGTAAAGTTTTTGAGTTAGTAGTTTTCATGTCGTAATAAGTGTGTTGTAATATTGCCCTGTGGAATTTTTTGCGTTGATATACCTCTGTAATCAGTATATCTGAATGTAAGCAAAAAATTGCAAGTGATTGTCTGTCACTTGTCCACCTCCTTTTGGGTGATATTGTATGTATGAATCGTTTCTTTGGTTCTTGTTGCTTAGCTCAGTAAGAGCTCTTTTTTTTTTTGTACCTTTGTAAGGACTACGTCCAACCCTTCAGTCTGTCGGTTCCATGACAATTTATTCTGCTAATAAGTAGAAATACCTTATGCTTTCAACCAATTAGAGGTGAAGGTTTCTCCATCATCTTCTAATCGCTTGAAACAGGGAATAGATTCAACCAATCAAAAAACTGAGACTTCATCCAGCATAAATTCTTTTGAACTATGTGTGGGTTATTGAGCTTATGCTTGTGCATTGGACTCCTTAGCCAATTGTGTCACCAATGCCATATCCGATGTAACTGATTGTGTCATAAATTATGTATAGTGATAATTATTTTAATGAAAGTAACTAGTGAATTCAAATGAAGAAAAATCGAATCCGGTAGTCTTCAAGTCAAAACTATAATCAGACCAAAGTTTTCCTTTTCTTTTTCTTAATGCCTTCATTTTCTACCCTGTAAAGTAGATTTCATATCTCAAAAAAATGAAGAGAGAGAAAAAAAAGAATGGAATGCAAGGCAGCCCACCTATAATTTCAAGAAACGCCTTGAAAGAAAGTTGTAAAATAGAAACAGAAAAACCTTCGATCTACAGGGTGGTCCGGACCTACTGTACCAGAGCTTTTTTCGGTTAATTTAGGTTGTATACAGTCCAAGACTGTGGGGATGGATGGGAAATCGACCCCAAGGAATCCGAATTCCTTGCCCCCCCCCCCCCCCCCTTGGAAGTGAAGGAGAGTCCATACTTTGAAAGTCAGGGTTTATGTCAAAAAGTTGAAATTATTTCATCGGAATCAGACTATACGGACATTTTCAACTGAAATTAGCACCAAGAAATTTAAAATCGGCCCATCTGTGTCCAAAATACTGATCCCTAAGGTGGGGGATAGAGTTCCCTTTCAGAAAATTTAAGTTCGCTAAATTGACGAAGAGACTCGGAAAAAAGAAGTTTTCATGGGTTACAAACCTCAAGAAATCCGAATTTGAAGGTCCTCTTGTCCCCAGAATCTTCTCTGATGGGACATAGGGGGAACCCTCTCACTGGTTAAATTTACAAATATTTGTAAAAGGGACTCAGTCTCTCACCTGTAGGGGTCATTACTTTGAACACGGATGGGCTGATTTTGGATTTTTTGGCGTCGATTTCAGTTAAAAATTTCTGTACTTCCTGATTCGGATGAAATAATTTCAAAATTTTGGCATGAACCCTGATTTGTGAAGTACTGACCCCCCTAGGCTTCCAAGGGGGGCCGGGGGGGCTCTGGGACCAAGAAATTCGGATTCCTTGAGGTTCTTACCCGTCCCCGCTGTCCTGGACTCTGTATGACCTAAATTAAGTGAAAAAAAGCCCTGGTACGGTAGGCGTGGGCCACCCTCTGTAAATGCGTTAAGAAAGGTAAATGATTGAAAAACTGTGATTATGAATCAAAATTCATAAAATGAGCAATGAGGCAGGATCTAGTTTATTAGCTTTGTCTTCATATGTGTATCTATCATTGTCCATTTGGTTTTACTGTAACCATTAACTTTCACAGAACATACAATGTCCTTGTCAGATCAATTGATTTTACTCAACCTATCTCAAATAATGCAGGAACCAATTGTAATACCATGAAATTTTCTCTGAAGTAAAAAGTTTTCTAAGCTACTCCAAAAACTTGTCTCCTTTTCATTTGTTTCATTGAGATAAAAAAGTGATAGACTTGATGTGAAAGTGAAACTTCCCCGAATCAATTATCTCTAAAATTGAAAAGTCATAAAATAAAGGGATCAGAGTCACAGGTGCTTAATTGAATTGCAATGTTACAGCTAAAATATTATTTCTATTATTAAAAAGCATGCATGTTTTTTGTGGAAAATTTCAAGGAATCTTCATAGAATCACAAAGAAAATTTATTGCATAAGGTAAAGAGAATTTTCAAAGATTCGTGGGCAAGCGAAAAAATTTCTGCCTGAAGCTATGCATCCCTGCAATGGAATTAAATTCTCTCTATTACTTCAGATTTAAAAGGGAAGATGCTGTGTCCCCCTCTGTTTTGTATTGAAGGATACATATTAATCCCTGATCAACTCATCATTCTTTTGATTGTTTGAGCCTAGGAGTTCCTCTCTTTTCTCATGATTCCACTGCAACAGATAATATTTATCTTGCAGAAATGTTGAAACAGCAAGTCCGTTTAATGTACCCATTCGATGCATATGTAGTGTCGGATGTACCTATTTAGTTACTGTTGCTGCTTTATTATCAAAAATCATTAAAACAGAATTTTGTGACTAGAGCAACTGACTCATTCACCTGAGATTAAACCTGAGATTAGATATTTGACAGAAAAAAAAATCTTTGCAGATGAGTAACGAACGATCAGGCTATCAACATAGTACTGAGGAAAAACGACTGTAGGCCGATTTTTGCGAAAGGATTTGGTCAACTTTTTCAACCAGATTGGCAGAGTTGCAACTCAAAGGGGAAAAAACGCTCTGCTGAGGTCAAGAACTAAACTCAGTTGCTAGATAAATTTTGGCCAATATTTGCATCCATCCACTTTTCGACCCACCTGGGGAAGTGAGTCAAGAATTTCGGATGCGGTTGCTATTGCTGCCAGTGTGAAAACCAAATATTAAAGGCACACCGTTGGACGGAGGACATTTCGTTTTGTTTTAACAGAGGTCAGCAGTAGGTCAAAAACTTAACTAAATCCACTTGCGGCTATCCACAAATATGGATTTAGCCGCCAGTATGGGAGCAACGGATACCTAATCACTTTAATTGAAATTATTTGATTAGGGGTAGATAAAGGTAAAGAGAAGATTGAGAATTTTAGTATTATTTTTTTTTTTTAATTTATTAGCTCTAGAAACTCAACAAGAAGTAGATACACAAAGGTTGTTTTTGAGACTCTACAATTTTAATTTTTACAAATATATCAAGACAAATACTGCAAAATCACTGCCTTGGCTGTGACACCATTACCTTCTGAAAAAAAAACATAAGAACAGCCCAGACAACTAAACTTTCAAAAATTACAATGGATTAATTCATAGTTGGAAAATTGGAATTATCCATCTGAGTTTGATCAGTTAGAATGAGAAAAATTTGTTTAATTTCATCTGCTGATTGCTGGTACTGTTACTCCTTGCATTCATCTTTTGCTTTTTCAATTGACTGCTGCTTAATCCTGTAGTCAGAGAGAGCTGCTTTGATTGCATCCTCAGCCAGCACTGGAAAAAAAAATAAGCCTTCTTTAAAACAAAACTTTAATGTTGGGCGAAACTTGGGGTGCAGAAAATCCTCAATCACATGTCCACTTGGGCTCAAAAAACAATGAAAAGGCTCTTATAAATGTTGAAGGATGGAGTGTCTCAAAGGGTCAAAAGTTGAAAATTAAAGAGGTTCTTAATTTCGGAATTTGAGGAAAATTTTGTAGAAAGCTGGTGGGTGGGCGAGTGGAGACAAAAAAAACTTGTGATACCTATTCTGCATTCCTAAAGTGAAATTACAAATATGAACTGAGGCCAAATCTATGGTATCTAGAGAATATTGTAGAATCCTGGGTTTGGAAATGTTAATTATTTTCTGATTTCCTTCGATAAATTGAAGTATGTTCAATTTATATTTTTTAATAGTCTCCTTTTGATTTTATACTTACTACTATAATGTGACAAATCTAGGTATGGAGGTTCAGACAAGTAACAGTGAATAAAAACCACTCAATTTTCTCTTGTCACTTGCAATGATTCCTAAATGAGACAAAATGTACCTGATGTAATACCATGAGGTTAAAACCTGGTTGTCAAAAGGCACTACTCATTTGGTCCAGTCAGATCTATTACAACTGCGATTAGATAAAAAACCATGTTGATGATGAAAATGCACAACCAAGTATCCTGGCTTGGGATGCAGCGCATTCCCCATAATATTTTACTTTTTTGAAGGACGACCAATTATCTTTACTGCACTACATTTTGTACAATATTTCTTTACTTTCCAAAGATTTTCTCTGAAAAGTTCGTAAAAAATCCTTCAGTAATATTCTTAAAAAAAATACGGTACGAGCAGAGATTTTGAAAACAAGCAACATGATGCCATAGAATAACAAATAGCTTCGCTATAAGAAGCGCCACGGGGATGAATCCACAACGGGCCTTCGAATGACCTTGGAATGGTCAACAGACCGGGTGAACCGAGCTGAGCCGAGAGAATACTGAGAATACGAGCTGCGCCGAGGATGGTTAACTGAGATTCATAACTAACAACAATGACATGGTTAACTGAGATCGTTCAAGGTCATTGAAAACGCTGTTCTATTGAAAAGGTTGCCGTGGCCCTTCTTATAGCGTCAGCTAGTTATTATTCTATGATGATGCGTGGTTTCAGAGTCAATACGCAAATAGCTTTCAGTTCTATTTATAACTTTAAGCTTCCAAAATACGGATTTTACGAAGCTTTAATAGTTTACAAAGGCAATTGGTGGTTCACCAGGAGGGGCTGGCATACAGTGAAAATATTGTAAGGTAATGTTTACTGATACAGCCTTTTTTAGTACCAAAACCTTATTACACTATTTAGGTACACTACAAATCCTTTTCTCTGATTTTTCACAGTTTTGTTCTGCAAATCAAAGTATTGCCTCTTTTTCATGCCCTCCTCTCCTTTTAAATACAAACATCTTCATATTACGGTAGCAACTGCATACAAGCTATTTCATAATGTCAAAAAGACGGATGTCAAGCCTTGGAAAGTCAAAGTTCTTTGTCCTGGAGTTATCCTTGACTTACCTCTATGACCAAAGCAAAAAAGTCTGGTAAAGCTTTCGATATATTTGCGCCGTTTGTGTCAAAACTATTTTTGTCGGCGCGCCGCTTCAAATCTGTTCCGCGCGCGGAATTTTCGATGTATCGATTCCTGCTCGCAGTTTGTGTCAAAACTATTTTTTTCGGCGCGACGCTCCAAATCTGTTCCGCGCGCAGAATTTTCGATATATCGATTCCTGCTCGCCGATCGTGTCAAAACTGTTTTTTCCGGCGCTGCACCAGAAAATAATTCCGCGCGCCACATTTTCGATATATCGATTTTTCTGCGCGCGGAGAATACAGGGTGATCCAAAAGTCCCTTCCACCCCCTCTAACTTTTTACCTAATTGAGGTAAAGATTTGAAACTTGGGGGATATTCCTAGGTCAAGGGGAGCTACTTTTTGGCCCCCCCTAAAATTTTCAGGGGGCCCCCCTTAGTGGGGCAACGGCCCCCAACTTTTAATTTTCAAATGAGAAGACCCCCTTTGTGATAGCTCGTTTGAAAGAACATAAGAAAAGAAAACTTTTCACGCAAACCCGAAGTCAATATCTCAAACCGTTTCAAAATGGCGGCCGGTTAAAGTTCAAAATGGCCGAAAATTCACATCGGTTATTTGTCGATGGATTTGCGCGAAAATCGGTATGTAAGGGTATTTTGACACGAGAAAAACGAATTGGATGTTAGATTTTCAAAAAAACCAAAATTTCCAAAATGGCCGCTGTTTAAAGTTTAAAATGGCCGAAAATTGTCACCTCGGTTTTTCCTGATGGATTTGCCTAAAACTTGGAATTTGAGAGTATTTTGGCATAAGATAAACAAATTTGAACTTAGATTTCTAAAAAAATCAATTTTTGGTCATTTTGAACTTTAACCGGCGGCCATTTTGGAAATTTTGGTTTTTTTTTTTTAAATCTAACGTCAAATTCGTTTTTCTCGTGTCAAAATACCCATTCATACCGATTTTCGCGCAAATCCATCGACAAATAACCGATGTTAATTTTCGGCCATTTTGAACTTTAACCGGCCGCCATTTTGAAACGGTTTGAGATATTGACTTCGGGTTTGCGCGAAAAGTTTTCTTTTTTTATGTTCTTTCAAACGAGCTATCACAAAGGGGGTCTTCCCATTGGAAAATTAAAAGTTGGGGGCCCCCCTGAAAATTTTAGGGGGGCCAAAAAGTAGCTCCCCTTGACCTAGGAATATCCCCCAAGTTTCAAATCTTTACCTCAATTAGGTAAAAAGTTAGAGGGGGTGGAAGGGACTTTTGGATCATCCTGTATTCTCCGCGCGCAGAAAAATCGATATATCGAAAAAGTGGCGCGCGGAATTATTTTCTGGTGCAGCGCCGGAAAAAACAGTTTTGACACGATCGGCGAGCAGGAATCGATATATCGAAAATTCTGCGCGCGGAACAGATTTGGAGCGCCGCGCCGGAAAAAATAGTTTTGACACAAACGGCGAGCAGGAATCGATATATCGAAAATTCCGCGCGCGGAACAGATTTGAAGCGGCGCGCCGACAAAAATAGTTTTGACACAAACGTAATTTTATTCTATTACTGCAGTGTACTATGACTACAGCCTCAGTAAGAGAAGTTGTATTTACTGAAGAGCTAGGTTTTTCCTTTCAATATAATGAGTCAAGCAACTTAATCCTAACTGATACAGGGATGTGCTTGCAATGGCATAAAAAAAAATCTCAAAAAAGAAAGAAAGAAGAAAAAAAACAAACAAACAAGTAAAGTATTCTAATTGTATTTGATAAAATTGAAGAGTAAATCTTACTTGAACAATGCAGTTTCACTGGAGGTAATGCTAACTCTTTAGCAATGTCTGTGTTCTTCAATTTTAAGGCTTCATCCACCTGCAAAAAAAAGGGAGCAATTTGGATGTACGATGTGGTTAAACTAAGTTCCAATTGTACATGTATTCACCAAAGTACTTCAATTTTGTAGAAGATCAGATTATCTCACATCACGTAGGTAGTCAAAAACACATATTTTTCATAATTAATTTTGAAGGCAAATCCAATCAAAAATATTGAGGGACATTGAAAAAAGAAAGACAGTGTAACATGAAATAATAACGAAAGAAATTAAAAAAGAGTTCTTCTTTTGAGGACATCTCTCACACAAACCCAATTTTTGACATTTGACTTTTAAAACGCCCTATCTCTTGATTTGACTTCTCCCTGATACTATTTTTCCTTCCTTTTCCGACAAAAGTTTCTGAGATGGATTTTGTTCCCCACCTCTAATTATATTTTGGCAGGAGTGCACATTCTTCTATGCTTCCACAATTGCATGCAATAATTTTTACCCCTTCCACAAAAAAACTGAAGATGTACTTTCACAATTTCGCGACTCCTTCCACAAAAAGTGATGACCTTTTTTTTCTTCTTTTTTATTTTTTGGTTGTTGATTGAATTGGTTGGGAATTCGGAACAAGGAGGGTTGTCGCTCTTAAACTGAACGCAACTATTAGTGACACAGCATGGAAGAGTTTTGTATTTAGCCTAACGCATTTTTTTGGCATTTTTGACCTCTACTTCCTCCTGTAACGCTCTTATAATGTAGGTCTCTATCCTTTAACACCAAAAAAAACAAAATCTTTCCCCCTATGGCGTTATGTAATTTATCAACGGTCCATGAGGAAAAAATATAACATTCTCGCAAAAACATGGCAAGTGGATTATGTAATACGCACTTTTCTGCTACTCCCATGGCTGTAGACAAGAATCTACTTTGCAGAAATTAAGGCTTATCCGGAAATTAGCACAATCTGAAAATTGGGGAAACCCTTCCAAGATATTTTGGCAAAAAATATGAAAACTCTTCCACAATATTTTGGTCCACATTGTGGAAACCTCTCCACAACATATGGGTAAAAATTGTGGAAACCCTATCACACTTCAAGGGATATTGTGAAGTCTCTTCACAATATTTAGGTATGAAATGTGGAAATCATTCCACAATAATGCAGTAAAAATTGTGGAAACTGTTTCCTATTACTTTAGTGAAAATTGTGAAAACCCTTCCACAATATTTGGGTAAAAATTGTGGAGACTGTTCTCGATATCTCGAATATTTTGGTGAAAAACCCTTTCACAATGTTTCGGTCCATAATAAGGTATGTGATACAAAGTGAAAAAAGAAAAAATACAAGAAAGGGCTTCCACAAAATTGAGGAGGCTTCCACAAAGTCACGCAAGAATTTGATGTTGGAGGAAGATGTAATACTCACGGTTTTGCCTTTGACCCATTCAGTGGCAAGAGAGCTTGAAGCAATTGCTGAGCCACACCCAAAAGTCTTAAACTTTGCATCAATTATTTTTCCATCTTCATCCACCTAAGAAAAAATGAGAAAAGAAAATTAATACTTCTTTCAAGAAACAGATATTTACATTACTATTGTAATTATATCCTATTAAAAATGCAGAAAGGAATTAGAATTTCAACAGTAAACCTTCCAAACCACATATTAAGTTTGAGGTATTTTAAAACCTCTACTTTGTGTAGCTTTTAAAAATAAGATCAAATAAACATCAACACTTGAAGTTTTCATAGAATTTTCCTAGCACTGAGAGATAAAATCACGGAGATTTTTCGGAATTTTCATGGAGCAACTTTTTCTTGGAAAGATGAGGTATAACAAGACAAGACATCTAAGTACCACATCTCAAATCAAGATAGCCTGAGACCGGGCATTGGCTGACGCCTGGTATTAGACCACAAGATCGAGCTCCTTCGTTAATGGATGAAGAAACTCCAGCCCAATTGTGCCTGTACGCAGGCAGGGTAAATACGCTCTCGGGGCGCCCCCACCGCAGCCGGGGATTCCCATTTTCTGTCTTTCCAAAAAATCGTCCTCGCCATACACCACATGAATGTATATTGTCTTTCAGCCTGCCTGGGACCCGTGCAATCCTCGCAACACCCCCACTTCCGGGAAGTTACTGTGAGCGTGCAGCAGCATCCGGCAGCCACACGGTCCTTCCTTTGAAAGTTTGTGTTGTTGTTGAGACCTGACCCACCCTCTCTCCAGAGAGACTGCAGTTAAAGAGTCTGCCTTACGTTCTAGCTTAGAGGGTGAACTCAATGGAGAGACTCATGCTAAGGGTAGACTCTCTCCAGAGGGTGCGTAACCAGTCTCGCTAAAGAGAGATCGCTCCTACATCGAGTTTGCAGGCTTACTCGACCCCCAATCCCTGTTCATGAGACACTTGAAGTCAGATGAAGGAACTTACCTTAATTTGTAATTTCATGACATCACCACATGCTGGTGCACCCACTAACCCGGTGCCAACTTGTTGATCATTCTTGTCTAGGGAACCTACGTTCCTTGGATTTTCATAATGATCGATCACCTAAAGGAATAAATAGAGCAGATACCACTTTAAATGAACAGCTAGACAAAATAAGAGCTTAATTCTTTCTAATTCCCCTTAATTCACATAAAATATACAGGCTGCTTCTTGGTTTGAAATTGTAAGATTTTCTTTGAAAAAAGAGTCTAGGTATCAGCAAGATTTCAGTGCATTACTATTAAAGGTAAGTACTCAAAAATGATTTTAAAAAAGATTTAATAGTAAGTAGCTCTATTTTGAAGTGAATGGACCAATCTCTCTTAACTTCAAAATAGAAAAGGCAATCAAAAAGACAATAGATGATGACGATAACTTGAAATTGATGAAAGAGGAGAAACACATTGCGTTTTGATAGCTGCAGTAAAAAAGAGGTAAGAATGTTCAGACAAATCGTTGCTTGTTTCAAGATACAGATACACTCCAATAAGGCCACTCTTTTCAGAAATGGGGGGCATCATCAGAACTGCTGGAGTTCCAAGTCGAAGCGCTGTTGCCTCACATGTCTTTGTCCGCTGAGTTGCTTGGCTCATAAGACTGATATACATAGCATCATATAATTTTCTTCAGCTATGAATACTACGATGTTTAATATCTCGTGGCTCATGCAGACAAATACTAAACGATTTCATGATGAACTGCAAGAGATTGGGTGCTGTAAATAGACTGACCTTGGATCTACAATGCAAGGTTTTCTTGCAAGTTCTACTGGGAACTAAAACAGATAGGATTGAAAAGTGTCAACAGATAAAGTTTAGGAGAATGGAAATTCTTACATTCTTGTGATAAGCAAGCGCTGGAAGGCTTCTGCTCAGCGAGGACCTGAGTATTGTTCGACAATTCTTCGACAAAGCTGATAAGGTAGCCATAGATGTTGTAGGCAAAACAGAACACTAAACACAGTGTTGCATCAGTATTGCACCATTGCAGTTGCACGTACCACACAATAAATAAATTAGTAAGGAAAGTAATAAAATCGTGTTCAGACAGAGCAGACGCGAGTTGATAAACTACTGATAACAACACATTTACATTACATTTGATGATTACGCAACCTACCGGAGGAAAAGTGCACTTTTAACATAATACAGGGTGACTCCTCAATCAAAAATCCAGAGGATTGTTTGTTGATTGTTATGATTTGATTTGAGAGGTTATGTACACACATGTGCAGTAGTGCAGTTCCTTTGACAGTCATAGAAAAAGTCTCTCTTTTTTCATGTGTTCAATGCAGAGTTATCTAGTGTCATACAATCACGATATTCTTCAAGTCAACAAGGGAGTTTGGTGAAAATTATCACTGTATTGATCATGTTTTATTTAAACTTCATGTCCTCTCTTACTTTCTAACTCTTCATCGTGTAGAGACTCTATTGTAGACGTCTGTCTCTGTAAGTGAGACATGGACTACTAGTCTAGTTACTATTCTTTCGTGTCAGGGTGCAAGAATTTCAGCAACATGGTCGGAAAGGAAAAAGACCTAGCAGAAATTTCATCTGCACATTTATCTTCTGGTGTACGTGAAGATTGCGAGGAGCTGTTACGGCGATTTTCAAGTAAACCAACTGTTAGATTTCAAGACTTCATACAAGTATGGCACGAAATGGGTTTTAACCACATTTTTAGGTAATAACCATGTTTCTGGATAGCTACTCTAATTGAAAGTTTGCAGATTTTCATGTATTTTTCACAGAAATCTTAAAATCATTGGAAAGTTGAGTTGGAATCTCTGAATTGATCAGGTACTTGAAGGCAGGGATTTGAGGCGCCTCATGAGGTTATACCGTACAGCATCAGCTCGCAGCTTTAGCATTAATGCCGCATGCCCAGGTACCGGGCATGCGGCGTCGCGCCTAATGCGCGCAACCTGTCGGCTTCGGGCATCGAAGCCCAATGCCGGCCGGGCCGGCATTAAGCGCTGATGCTGAGGTATGATGCTGGCTTAGGGATCAACATGGGCTTCAACTTTTGATGCCGGACCCTCGGCTTGTGGCCCGATACAGCATCAATTTTCGGTCCTGGTCCTAGCTTCATTACCAACAAGGCTGACCCAGAAGACTGCCGGGGTATGTGACCCTTGGACTTGGCGATGAATTTGCAGAACACCCCTTTGTCTACGTTTCCCATCGGCGCGGCGGCCCACGCCTCGCCGGGAAGTTCTAAGAAGTGGACGCCGAGGAAGGGTTGAAAACAGCTCGGTGCGATTAGCTGCCTGGGGCGCTGGCATCCGACGTGTCTGCTAATTGAAGCCGCTTCAATTATGATGCTGGGTCCAGCATCAAAAAGTCATGCCGGGTGTCGGCTTCACCAGGTTAAGCTGCCTCACAGGCAAATGCGATCCCCCGGCGCACTGTTCGATATGGCTTGAAAGTCCGCGCCGTACCTTCGCCTTGCGCGCCAATGCCGCTCCGTTTATGATGCTGCCTCAATCCTCAGCTCTAAATCCCTGCTCGAAGGTTTTACTTCAAAAGAAGTTCTCCAAGTCAGTTCATGTGAGGCCCGGTCAAATTAGAGGCCATGCCGTACAACTGGATGTACTTTTAGATTGCAGCAGAAAATTGTCTGACATTGTTTTTACATGGATAGTTAATGCAAGAAATTAGATGGCGGATCTTCTGTCACAGTCTAAAAGTTCGTAAACTTAGTTGGCACGGACTCTTCTTTAGCTGTCAATGAGTAAGTAAAATCAAGTTGTCGGATTGGAGCTGGTTCCACAACAATTTGACCACAATTCCAGCATCTGGCCATTGCCTTATGCGCTGAAAATAATTGAATCTCAATTTGATTTCTTCTATCAAATTTCTCACTTACTGCTGATTATGTTGTTTATTATCTTGCCTGTCGTCTCAGTGGAAAGAGAATTTTATAGTAAATAATAACAGGGTGTTCTAGGTGGAGGAATGTTTTTAAAAACATTGAGAACAAGTAGTTTTTTTTTGTTTTTTTTTTAAGAAAATAATTTAAAATATATCAGTAATAACTTAGGTAATATATAAACCTCATTTTTTGTCTCTTTGTCAGAGTTTAACATTTACTTGTGTCAAAAGCTTTCACATAATTTTTTTAAATTTCAGCATGTCTCATGAGAAAAGGTACTTAAATTCCTCTGAACTGCTTCATCCATATACTCTGCTTTTGCATGTTTTTTTATTGATTTCTCTTGTTTTTTTATTGATGTCCATGAACTATTTGCAACCAAACGCAGAAGATGGTTGCTTCATTTGCTCTGTGCGGTCCCTAAGTCTTTGTAGTGTTACTTTTTAGACTATAATTGTTGTCAAACAGGAGTTTTGTATCTTACATCAATCAGTTAGGTCAAAACTTTAGCAAACCTTAAGTTTCATCTTCCCTAATAAATAGAGAGGAAGAAAGTTGGAGCTCCAGAGTATGAGTTTAAAGAATCATTTACCTGAACTAAAACTTTCAAAAAATTCAAAGAAATTAAGAGATGATTTAAAAATATTACATCCTATACAGGGATGGATAGATTGTGAACCACATTGTTTGCAGTAATTCTTTTGTCAAGAAATTTTGTTGTTATTTTTCTTAATTTTGTAATTTTGCTTTTTTTTGCAAATGATCTGATTCTCTGTTGCTTAATATTGGAAGTTTTTTCATTCAATTAATGCACAGGATCAAACGCTAATTCAATCACAGCGAATGACTACCTGAGACAAATTACCTCAGTGGCTCAGTGTTTCTTCAACAACGCAATTAATCCATGATGGTTTTTGTTTTCAGTGGTAGACCAAATTTCCGGGAGTTACTTGAATTCGTTGAAGAACTTTTTGCAGTTGCAAAAGCATTCATGTTTTCTCCATACCCATATCGCACACGCATTGGAGGAATCTACATCATGTATGGTCTATACTTTAAACAGCCATTCAAGTGAGTATTGTGTAGTAACTATTAATGGATATTTCTCAGTATAGAGTTGTAATATTTTTTTCTGAGAATGACTTTAAAGGCTGTATAGAGTAAGTAGGTAAGCTCAGTAATAGATGTTGAATGGGAGAAAATTAGAACGATTGACGTTGGACTAAGAAGTAAAAACTTGACTTATTTTTCTGTCATCAAAGGCACAGCGCCTTGAGAAATCAAACGCCTCAACAAGCAGCAAAAATCAAAGTTAGAATAACCCAGAAAAAATAGGCATTAAGTGTACCGACTGTACAATGAAGAATTGTATACCAACATATTTAAAATGTTATTATAGAGCATCACACATACTGACAACAGATTTAGGCGCCACTTTTTCAGTATACCATAAAAAATGAGACCCCTGCATCCAAGTTTTTATCAAAAATTTTTTCAATCAAATTCTGTGAAAGTGTATTTCAATTTTCTCTGTCTTTTAATTCTATCGGAGTTTTTTTTCCCCCTTTTTTTTCCTCCTTTTTTTTCTTTCTTTGTTTGCAAAACTAATAATTCTACAATTTTAGTGTACATACCGTAAGAGTTAAAGAATTGAGGGAAACAAGAGTAAGGGAAGTGAAATTAAACCCTTACTCTTGTTTCCCTCAATTCTTTTTTCAAAAACCAAAAACAGTTGAGCAGGCTGCAAGTATGGGAGACAATGTGCACCGAGGTCAAATTTAAACTAAGAATCAAACATAAATTGATCTAACCCAAGAGCTTGACAGAAAGTTTGGAATAGTAGAAGATCTGAAGATGTCTATTACACCCATAGACAGGGCATAAAAAAGTTGAACCAATGAGTATTTATTGCTGGCCTTAGATGTTACAAGGGTGATAGGCGCATTAAAAATTAAACCATGTTGAAAGCTAAAATATGCCTCAGGATTGTTTCTGCGGAAGATATAATTCCATTTTTTGCAGCATATTTTAAACATTCCAAGATTTAAAGTGAGGGATGTGAAATGAGTCATCAAGTCATAATTAACAGTAAATAAAATATATTTCCACAGTGGTATAATTTGCTCCACTGATTTTGTTGGTATGGATTCCTCTCCCTAATATCTGATTCTCTGCTGTGCCTAAAATGGCTTACCACTCATAGCTTTTCCAAACCTCAAAAAATAATGTATTTATTCATAAGGAACGGATCCTGCTTTTTCTCTGTTTTTCTTATTTTTCTAGGTACATGTTGAAGCTGGAAAAGCAGGGCAAAAGTAAAATAGTTATCAAAAATGAAATCTTCCACTGAATAGAATTTTCTGTGGACATTCAGACGGAAATTACTTAAAAAAAGTAATTCTTTGAGAAAATTCTTAGTAAAAGTAAACTTTTATTCTAACCACCAAGGGCTGTTGGTCTGTTTTGTCATCTCAAATTCCCATTATATTTGCTTCTCTTTTATCAAAGTAGCTTGACTGACTTATCTATAAAAACTGTTGAATCTTTTATGAGAAACAAACATCAAATTGTTGTGCATTGTAATGACTGTCTGGAGACCTTAAAAGACGCCTGTGTATCTTCAAGACATAGTATCTGAAGAGTTGGATTTTAATCTGACTGATTTTTATGTCTATTGAATTGCAGTGACAAGATGGTTTCAATCAAGCTAGATCTAAAAGAATGGAAAGAATTGGTATCCTTTGTAGAACTGCTAGTCAAAGATGAACACTTTGACACCTTCTATATAATGCGGACTTTGGTGGAGAAACATGCTTTCTCTTACGAAGCGAGCAGCATTCAGGTTTGTACCAATATGTCAAGATTATTCTATTCTACATCATTACCACAATTTTGCAAGGAAGGATCACTGTATGGAAGGCATGAGTTTAAACACAGACCACTACCTTAGTAACATCTTTCCAAGCAAAACATTTCTAGAATCATGTAAATGAAAAATGGTTTTCTAAAATAGTGTAATTTTGGAAGAATACTTTTGGAGGTGCAGAAAGCGGTAGTTTCCAAGCTTTCTCTCCAGCAAATCCATTCGATGAATATTAAAATATCACCCACATGTTTTTATATAAAAAATTTCAACTTACTGTAATACAAATAATCAGTTTACTAGTGTATCTATTTTTTAATGTAAAATTTTTAATCCCGAAAATCCACTTTCTTTTTAATCTTTAATCTTAATCATTTTTTGTTGAGATTGAGAAGCACTTTTATGAATATTATCAGATCAAATTCCAGTTCTCCAATAAATTTTGGCGAATGAGATTCTTGACCCCATGCCTATAAATTATATAAGAATACAATGTATCCGTATTATTTTTTAAACAGCTTATAGCTACTTGTAAGCTCTCTATTGTGGTCAGGCGATTCTGCAGAACTGGAAACAGGGATGAATTAGGTCTTTCAGTGTAATACAACTTTGTAATTAATTACTTGTCAGTTGAGAGCTTTCTGTTTTTTCTCTTTGCAGTATGGATTTGATAGGTTTACACGAGAAAAATTGGCCACCCAGACCAGAACTCAGCAGAAGTTTGATCCTATGAAGTATGGTTTCTCATTATTTGACGAGACCGACTTTGTTGACGAATGGTCGAAGTTTGAAACCATGTACCATAAGCTACGGAATGAATCTGGTGAACCTTATCTTAATACTGGTCTCATAAAATTAGTTTGTTCCTCTGTGTTTTATGTAAACCTGTTGATTTGCTGGTCTCATTACAAATCTTTGTCTTCATTTGAATGACTGATGGCACTCGCGGGAGGTTTTAATTTAACTTTGCATATGTTTTAATATGTTGCTCGCCCTTAGATTATTTTCTTTTTCATGCTTAGTGTAACCTTCTAATTTCTGCCATCTTCTTTGTCCTTTGTACCATGTATGTCAGAGGATAAAGCAAATTTATCATATTCATACCAGCAGCGGCTGTTAACATTTGTTTTTTAAAAAATCTTTTAAAAAAACTGGTAAAATCTTTGAAGAAGGAAACCCTTTTTGGAATTTTTTTTAATGTAAAATTTGTGAGAGGCAAAATTCAAGTAAAATAAAGTGTTGAATCAGTCTTTGAAAAAATGTGATTCTTTAAACAATTTTTGCAGTAAAATTAATGTAAAAAAGTGTTAAAAAACCGTTGAATTATTTTAAGAGGTTTTTTTAACAATTCTTGTACTTACAATTGACTTCTCATACATTTTACGTAAAAAAAATTACAAGAAGGGTTTCCCTCTTTGTAAATTTTAACAGTTTTATTTAGAGTTTTTTAATTGAAATTTATAAGTTTTTTAAAAGATCTTTTACAGAGAGACGCATTGGCCTATTATAAGATTGAAGACAGATAGGGGTTTGCTGATTTTCTTTTTACCATTCTTGCCCTGACTCACCTTCAACATAAAAGCGTCAGGAAATATTTAATTCTTCAGTGCTTCAAGTTCAAAGAATGGAAGACGGGCCAAATAATCCGCTCATTTCAAGTTTTTAAATAATAAATCTTGTCTCTCTAATGATTTTCGGTACCAGGTGCCATTCATGAATTATATAACACAAAATTTAAATACGCATCCACCCTGCCAAGTGATGTCCCTTTTAAAATCATCTAATGCTAGTTCTTACAATCCTCCTTATCTTCTAAAGTTCACAAAGAATTTATGTTAAATTAGTCAAATGAAGACTGTAAAAATTAATAAAATTAGATTACGAAAGCATTGACATTGAGAAACAAAAGAAAGATAAACAATTCAGAGTATCTCTGTAATGTATTTTTTTAAAAGTATGTAAAATTACTTTAAATTAAGTGTTACACTGCCTTTTGATAGCGGAGGTATCCTTTCACCCATACAATAATCCGAATAATTAACGGTTAGTTCTTGAATCAGTATCCAGATGAAAAGAGTTTTTATGTGTAGGTAGAAGGAAAAAAGATATCTCTTAATTTCAGAAAATAAACAGATTCTTTTGCTTTACTGATAGCGCCAGCTCGGAGGTTTGGAAGATTTGACTTGAATAAAATCATAATGGACAGTGTACTTTTGGTTTGCATTTTCAGAGATCTTATCAGCCAGTGAGTCACATATTCCAAAAAATTGGCCTGTAGAAGTACTACATTCTGTAGCATCGGCATCCATGTGTGTTGCTCCAACAGTTCCAAGGAGAATGGATACCCTGTCTGAAGATGAGGATGATAACTTTTTGTTGAACATTGGTATGTCCTCTTTCCCTGTATTCTCTTGCCAGACACAACTAGTGGATTTCTTGCATGCCAAAGGGATTTTTGACTTATGTATTTTTTCTTGTGTTTTTGTGAGAGACAAAACGCTATCACTTTTTTTCTGAGACAAACTCCCATGCCTAAAAATCTCAAAGTTTAGTGTGCAATGAAGAGAATCACCTACGTAATGGCAGTAGCAATTCCTGCCCATGAAATCAAGGGAAGCTAAATTGGTGCAAGGGGAGGGGGATGTCCCACATGGATTTTTAATTTTTTTTCTAGTCAGTTTTATTTTGTGTTCCATAGCTGTATCTGTTAAGTGGCTAAGTGATCAGAAAAAATAGTTCCTAGAATTTGTAATTTGACTAAAAAACGGAGAAAGCGATGGAAAATACAGTGCTGCAGGGGCAAAGGGAGGGAGGGAAGGAGAGAGAGATAACAGGAGATGAGAGAAATGAAGTCTGAATACGCACCTCAGTGCCCCGCGTGGCCCTGGTTGCGGGCCTACACTACTCAAGGCACAGCATACTAGTGCTGTTGCCTGATATACCACAATCAACACTCAGCAACACTATCTGTGGCTCCACATTCCACGTCCCGAGTTCGAGCCCGTACCCTGCAGTGACTACTGCGCACAAGCAGTGCTTTCGCATTCGTACATAACCGCCACCGTTTGGCTACACTTCCCGCTATTATGCGTACTGCGAAGCAATTTTCTAATTGCTGTCAGTATAATTTTTGAAAGATCATAAGCGTACTAGAAAAAAAATCATTTCCCATTGCTCAGAGGAAGCAGTGCTCCCCTAGCGTACATGCAGAAATCGCCACTGCGTGAAGGTGAGAGTCCACCTCTACAACTACTGTAACTTTTCATGCATAGATGGAGAGCGAATACATCAACAAGGTTGCTGTAACTGCAGCCTTGGAGTCAACTCAAAAAGAGGCAACTCTGCTGATGTATTTACTCCCCATCTGTGCATGAAAAGTTTGACTGGATGGAGAGGTTGACTCTTACCATAATGTAGGCGATTCCCTCCATTGTGGTCTGAGAGCTGTTTATGAGCTAGGGAGTCTATGTTAGAGAAACCCTATGGCACCATCATGTTTCTTGCAAAATCGTACGTAACCTAAAGCACTATTTAAATTCCATCTTTCTCATTCCTACGACTGAATTATTTCACTGGTGACATATTGAGAAGGAAATCAAATTCAACCTAAATTAATACCAGTTAGAAATCTGAGCTGAATGAAAGTATAACCTGTTTTGTGAAGCTGATTTTCGGCTAATTCAGATTTGATTTTTCCTTGAACAAGCGCTAAATTAAAGAGGGGTATTTTTGACCACAAAATGTAAATTATTATTGCATTGATATTGACTTTTCTTGATGTTGTCATCATAAGGTAACTCTTCCTGATCTGTATTTTCTCTTTTCTTTCCAGGTAAACGTCGGTCACTTCTTAAAAATAGATCATTTGCTGCAAATAAGAGCTCCGGCTCAACTGGAAAAATTAAGAAGATGCGTAGGGGTAAAGGCAATGTGCGCAGGTAAACAATTTCTTTATCATTGTGTTGTGTTCTATTTCCTTACTCTCCTATGAAGGTGCATGTATGTCGACTGCCAACAATTCTATAAATCATCGCTGACAACACATCCTATGGATTTTTTATTATATGATCTGCCTATTTTGCCTGTGGAACCCAGATTTTAATATTAGGAACTTATCAGCAAGCTGATGCAACGTTTGCTCAATCCATATATAACAAGTTCTGTGAGCAGGAGAGAATGTGCAAGAATACAATTATTTGAAGAAATTTAATTATTATTGGGGGAAAAGTCGAAAGAAATTTTTCAGGCAGTCTCACTTCAGGGTTATTTTACCGTTTTAAATTGATTTTTGGAAATGGCTTGAACAACATGGACACACCTTTTTTTCAATAAGATATGTTTCATAGCCAGGACTTGAAGTATATGTCACTTTTTCTCGATGAAGAGACGGTTTTTTCAAGCTTGAAAGCATAATTTCATGCTACATTTAACACTGTAAGAGCATAAAATCAAGGCAATCCAAGGATTATACCAAATTCTCATTATTGAGTCCTTTTATTTACCACATCATTAAATCTTCTTTGTATTGTTTTGTATTGCCAGGTGACAAGCTCATTTACAAGCAGACTATTGAGCAAGTGTTTTAACAAGTCCCTCATCACAGTGAAAATTTTCAAGCCATAAGCCGGCCATGAAGTCTTGAGGAAAATTAATGTGGTTTCGACTCCAATATTGATAGATTTATTGCAGTCAAAACAAGTGAAAATTATACTTTTTCCACGTGTTGGTCCTCTTCACCAGAGAGGTTTGATATTGGGAGTATATGATATTCAATCTCTTAGAGCATCACAAGTCTGAAGACTTCACAAAGTGTATGTTTATCTACGTACCCTCATGAGAAGCCTTGAACACCTCTCTTGAGAAACATCGATTTCCAATTTTTCTGTTACATTAAATTTGTCTATTGATCCTGATTGAAAGTCATATTTACACCAAGCTTCAACGAGCCAGCGTAGGCGTTAAAGTTTCAATAGTTTGCTTCGTAAATAAAGCTAAGTCAAGCCAGCTCTTTGAATCATTATAGCTTTGCTGGTTTCATTTGACAGACAAATTATCGAAACTTTAAAAGCAAATTATGCAAACACGCCTTTAAATCAGGACTAGTAGACAAGTTTAATGCAATAAGAAAATTAGAAATTGGTGAGGGTACACATTTCTGGAAGCGGTGTGCAGGGTTCCACAGTGCTCTGCGGTATTTAAACCGAAGATATTCAAATTTAAGATTAACTAATTTTTTATATTATTAAATATAGGGTGGCCAATAATAGGGGTGGCAGAAATTCATAAAATGGTGGTGTTTATGAACGAATTTTTATGACTTGTGATAACCTGAAGAGTTTTGACCTGAGATATTCGATTTATGCTTAAATTTTTTAGGAGTACTAAATCTGAGATGGCAAAAAATTTGTCCAAACTGCACTTCCAAAAACGGCTGATCACTGCATTTTTATGCAATTTACAGTGGAATTTAACACAAAAAATTTGAACTTCATGTAATTTTTGTACTCTTTTTAATCAAAGATACAAAAAAATTATGACATGGTTCTACTTTCTAAAATTGCTGTTTACTGACATATTTTTACAAATTTTGAATCTGAAAATCTTAGAAATTAAGTTACTTTAATTTGAGACTCAATTTTGAAAATTTTAAAATTTGAAAGAGAAAAAACCCTAAGAAATTGAGCTTTTTCTTTGAACAAGTTGAATTTATGTAGAAAGAACAAAATGATCAAACACTTATTTGCTATAAAAAAAAAAAAAAAAAAAAAAAAAAAAAAAAAAAAAAAAAAAAAAAAAAAAAGTCAGAAAAATAGTAGGTAACATCACAATCATAGAGCTTATTCAGTAATAATCAACAACTTTAAAGTGTTTCTCTCGCCAATTCGCCAATCATACAAAATGCTTATGCTTTCTTGCCTGTCTCGATTTTTTTGTTGTAACTTGTCAATTCATTGAAGTATACCATCTCATCTCCAATCATAGCATTTCATTTTTTTTACGTCTATTTATACTCTTCATACTCTTTACTCGTTTTAACTACTACGACTATGACTACGTTTCATACTCTTATTAAAGATAGTCCTCGATGAAGTGTTGCTTAACTGAATTCTGTGTAGACTGTCTCAAAAAATAACTGATACTCCAGATCATTGTATTTCTCTCAAGAATATTTGACTGCTCAAGGGAAAAGGGATCCTTGTGCCAAAGAGCTCAAAATTGGCTGACAAGTCATAGATTTAAAGGGGTGTCACTTTTTGTCCCAAAAAATCGACAAATGTCAAACCAGGTAGGCATTATGGCAGTTTGAAAATTGCAAGTTTAAAAGCGTAGGCTTGAGACAAAGGATTTTTAAGGTGGAGTCACGGTAGTATAATGATATTGAGCTGGTACATACAGTCATGATTTTTCTAGGGGGGACCCAACCCCTTCTATTGGACCCCCTTTCCCATCCCTATGAATAAAAGACTATTCAATAGAGTGATAGGAAAGGGAATAAAATTATTCTGAAAATTAATAAGATGTATTATTTTCAACAATTAAGGTATAAAGAACAATGATGGAAGCAGTGATGAGGCTGAAATAATGGGTCAGTGGCGTTGGTCACAGAATCGTGTTTTGATGCTTAATTTTTGTAGATTAGCGAAAAATAATGAGATCTGTCAAAATCACAACTTTCTGCGTTCAATATCAACCGAGATATCGCCCTTTGAAAAGTCAGGTTTTTGACGTCATCCACTGCGGCAGTGACACCCTTCGTTTCTTCCTCTTTTGTTCCATCAAAGATGCAGAGGGCGCAATGCGAAACTTCAACAACTTTAAACGTAAACCAACTCAAGAAACCGACGGATTTGCACTATAAAGATCTTCTTATCAGGAGATAACGCACTCGTCGCGAAGAAAAACCTGACTTTTCAAAGGGCGATATCTCGGTTAATATTGAACGTCGGAAGTTGCGGTTTTGACAGGTCTTATTATTTTTCGCTAATCTACAAGAAATAAGCATCAAAACACGATTCTGTGACCAGCGCAACTGACTCATCATCTAACATGGCAGTTTTCATCGAGTCAAGCTTAGGTTATGATTGTTAAAGACTGGCAAGAGCGGGGGAATTTTTGAAATCCTTGATAAGCTTGGGATAGACTTCTTCGTAGAGGAAAATAATCTGATGCAATCTATCCTCTATCTCATGTTCAGTAGTCACTTGCCCTGTTACGATAATTGGTGAGTTAAGGAGTACCATAGTCAAATTCTTCTTGATTTCTTTAATTAATTAATTTAATTCTTAATTACTAAAAAAAACCTTGAACCATATCTTGTAAAACTAGCGAGGTTCCATTTGAAATGCACTGCACTTGCGCCTTATTACAAAAAAAAGGCTTCAATCCTTCATTGGAGATGCACTATTAAAATAGTTAAGTCAGCAGTACATGACATCTGATTGTTGATTTTTTCTCCTTCTTGATTTTTCTGAACTCTTCTTTTGATTCTTCTTTGTAATTCATACTGACCTCTCTTTAAACATTATTCTACTGTTTTAGAATGGACTCTATTTTGCGATAAGGAACGACGATTTCTGGCTCATGTTATAGACAACATTTGCAAACTTTATAATTTCCCTACGAAGATAGGTGCTCATAATAGTCCAATATTAATACATAAAGGATTTTAAACAATGACCAGACACTCTTCAATTAAAGTGCATAATGCGTGTTTTGTGCTGTGTTGTTTTTCCCATGGGTATTGGGTAATGCGCAAAGTTTCCATGACGCATTGATTTTTTTCTCAATTTTTCCGCAGTCAAAATGATTGTAAATTTTGTTGGTTACTAATTGGTGAATTTTTAACACAACACAATTTTGTACTCGAGTTTGCTTGATAATCTTTAAAATGTTTACTATTCCTAGTCAAAAAAATCATGAGCACAGAATGGAAACAATTTTTATAACTAAAATCCTATTACTAGTAGCATAAAGACTTTTGTGATATTTTCTTCAATGGGAGAGACAATAAAAGGATACATATTTTATTCAGGTACATGTTTTTTTCAGCTCCATGATCATAAAGTACCCCAACTCCATGGACAGTATCACCAAGTTTCAAATTATTTATGTCCACTTCTGATTTCAAATTTCCTTTAAGAACTGATCTCATCTGGAAAAAAAAAGTAAACATTGATACAAATAATTGGTAACCTCATACCCTGGGTCATTCCATATAGAACCTACCAGCCATGCAACCGCCCGACTCGGATTTTGATGATAAATTTTTTTCTTGATCAGACCACCAAATAATGAACTTCTGCAAAATATTAGGTCTCAAATCAAAAAACTCACTGAGATATGAATTTTGGAAGTTTTAAGAATTTTCAAGAAAGAGACCTTTCGAACTTCCGAGAAAGAGAGGGTCATTTTCCCCAAAAAATTCATCCCGGGCCCATTTTTCGTCGGATTGAAGTGAAAATTTGACACAATGTCCATGAAAGTATGTAAATTTGAGAATAAAATGCATAAAATGTTCGACTTCACTCATTGATGTGCTGCGGTTGATAGTTCGTTGTGATTTTGTCTGATTTTAGCGACAAAACCTTCCCCTCTTCAAATGCTCATAACTTTTGAGCTGCAAGTTATTTTTTGCTCCAATTTTTTTTAAAATGCTCCTAAGAGTATTAGGAAGACTCCTAAATTCTGATGGCGTTTTGGGCTTTAGTATCTTTTTTTTTCACTTTTGTCCGAAAAAGGCCTAAAAAACTGGAAATAACACCAAAATTTTCATTAACCGACCATTACATTGAAAAAACAATTGATTGGGGGCCCAGATTTTTCGCCAAAGGACTCTTGTTGTATGGGAAGCACACTAACTTGAGGAGTGAATATAGCAAGGGATTCACTCTTAAAGGGAGGGAAAAAATATGTACAAAAATCATGTATTTAGATATTTTGCGATAAAAAAATAGAATGTTATCAATAAAGTAACTGTAAGGTTTGCCCTTGATTTACTCAATTCAGAACTTAGTTGCTTTTTCAACTCGAAGCATTAAATTTACTTCAAAAAACTTTTTAATTCACGGACGCGGATGGATACATAAATGAAATCTCAAAATCGTTTTCTTCCTCTGATTTGGATAGAACAAGCCCAAAGAACCAATGCCTATCACGCACACACGCAACAACGAATTTGTTGAGATTTCTAGCATAACTTTAACTTACTCTGGGTTAGAGTAATTATTCAGGGCAATCAAGATCGTGATTTATATCAGCAACAGTCTAATTTATAGATCTGAAAATTCAAAAGTTTTTTGAAGTAAATTTACTGCTTTGAGTTGAAAAAGCAACTAAGTTCTGAATTGAGTGAATCAAGGGCAAACCTTACAGTTAGGTACTTCATTGATAAAATTCTATTTTTTTAACGCAAAATATCCAAATACATGATTTTTGTACATATTTTTTCCCACCCTTTAAGAGTGAAACCCTTGCTTGAGTTGTTGAGGAAATAAATAGGTAACTCAATTTTTCAAAACTATAATTACAATACTTCAACTCTAGTCAGCATGAATAACCTCCCTCAATTTTTAACAATTTAATGTTCTGATAATTCCTATTAGAACTTTTTATCTTTTCCATTAATTTTTATTTCAGAATACATTTGAAAGTTATTAACCTCATTATGATGCCATCCAGGAGTCAGTAAATCACATTTAATGTGAATAGGGATGCTGTCAACACCTTCTCATCTTTTTGCCTTACATTTTCGAATATTTCTTATTAATTTTAGAACACTCATTAGTGATGGCTGGATTTCGTCCACTTTTGTCTTCTTCACCCCTATCTCCCAGCCATCACCAAGAATCACCCATAAATTTAATTACTAAACTTGCAGCTGATAACTACATAGATTATAGCCAACCAATCTTGTGTAGGCTTGTTGTCTCACCACCCGTGACCTCAGCTAGTCTACATAAGCGTGCGCTGCCCTAAAACCTAGGTCTGTCTGTCTTTTCTCATCTCTTAGACCCCAGGTTCTTTACCATCTAGACCCGTACAAGTACGTTTGTGCCCACTCTCGCCTTCTTGCACATTTTCTGAGTGACTATTTTCTTTACTGTTTAACTCTTGTGATTCTGTGCTATCTCTTTTGACTCAGTACAACTCTAAATTTCATCTCCAAAAATTCAGTATCTATAATTCTCAATCCTAGTAGTTTTTTGATTCTACCTTTTATTAAAAATCAACTGGTGCCGAACAGTCTCACAAACTTTCAACCCGAATTTGAGTCTATCACCCGTGACATACTCATATTCCATAACAGATGCCTATCAGTTAAGAGATACCTACAGTTTTATTTCCTTACTTTAAAGCCGATCGTAAAGATTGGAGTGAAGGGGAAAACTACTACAACCAAGAATACACTATATTCACTCCTCAAGTTAGTGTGCTTCCCATACAACAAGAGTCTTTTGGTGAAAAATCTGGGCCCCCAATCAATTGTTTTTTCAATGTAATGGTCGGTTAATGAGATTTTCCTAGCGCTTTTTTCAGTTGAGCGAGCCTCTCTTGAGTAAAAATGTTGGGAAAAGGGTTATGGAAACCCAACATACCATCACTTTTATTCCCCAGACGCATTTCACATGCAGTGAGAACCATTCAGTATAAATGTGAGCAATTTTTGAGTTGCTACTCCAACATTAGAGCCGATAATTGGTGTAATTTCCGTGTTTTTCAGTTTTGCTCGCCTTTTTTCGGAAAAAACTCGAAGTTAAAGATATATAAACCCGAAATACCATTGATTTTATTTTTTAAACATATTGTACACACAGTAAGGACCATTCAGGCAAAAATTGAGCGATTTTTGAGTTGACTTTTCAGGGTAATGGTCGATTATCGGAACAATTTTGGTGTTATTTCCAGTTTTTTAGGCCTTTTTCGGACAAAAGTGAAAAAAAAAGATACTAAAGCCCAAAACGCCATCAGAATTGTTTTTTAGGAGTCTTCCTAATACTCTTAGGAGCATTTTAAAAAAAAATTGGAGCAAAAAATAACTTGCAGCTCAAAAGTTATGAGCATTTGAAGAGGGGAAGGTTTTGTCGCTAAAATCAGACAAAATCACAATGAACTATCAACCGCAGCACATCAATGAGTGAAGTCGAACATTTTATGCATTTTATTCTCAAATTTACATACTTTCATGGACATTGTGTCAAATTTTCACTTCAATCCGACGAAAAATGGGCCCGGGATGAATTTTTTGGGGAAAATGACCCTCTCTTTCTCGGAAGTTCGAAAGGTCTCTTTCTTGAAAATTCTTAAAACTTCCAAAATTCATATCTCAGTGAGTTTTTTGATTTGAGACCTAATATTTTGCAGAAGTTCATTATTTGGTGGTCTGATCAAGAAAAAAATTTATCATCAAAATCCGAGTCGGGCGGTTGCATGGCTGGTAGGTTCTATATGGAATGACCCCCCTGTCAACTTGTTGTATCATTTCTTTTACATGAAAGTTAACAGTATTTCATGAAAATAAAGGGATCCTCAGCTTCAAGTTGAGATGGTTCGAAGATATAAAGTACTTGAAGGGCATGATGATTAAAAGGAATGGAGAGAGATTTCCGATTCAAACTAAAGAATGTTCATTGGCATATCAGTCAATAAAAATGAGGATACAGCATGTCAAAAACACTGCCTCACTGGACCCTCATCAGGCCTGTGATTGCTGATATTTATCAGCTTGCTATCACCCTCCGTATTTTCTCTATGGTAAATGGTACAGCTACCTTGGTTGTATTCTTTTATGTTCATTACCTATAGGATTTGAAAAAATCGGATAACTTTTGACCACTTAATAGCTGGCAGCCTGAGAATTTAAGAAAGGATTATAACTTACACCAGTAACAGCACTTAGTAGCCTAGACTTTGATTTATTCGCATGGCAGGATTGCTGTTTTGGAAGTGGTTCTGGAGCATTGCTGAGATCCAACTTGGCCGTGCATTCTCTTTTCTTTGCCAGATTCTCGGTACGATCAATTATACAGGATATGGAAGCAGTTCCGTCATCGACTGAACAGTGAAAAATAATCAACAGTCAAGATCTGAGGTATTAAATAATGAAGATATGAGGTGGGCAAAACTTTGACCACTTTTAACAACAGTGACTCACTAAAGTGGTTACCCTGAACTTTGAAGTACTTAAGTTAAGTAAAGTTCTTTTATTGGAAAAAAAATGATTGTATTTATATTGATCACAGGGAAACACAAAATATATTAATTTTGTATTATTTACTTACTTCTGTATTTATTTGGAAGAAATAGTCTAGTTTACCTCTCAAAAGTAGATGGCACTTACTCCCTTTAAGCACCTGCGGGCTGATTATTGAAATTGATAGACAAAGAGGACAAATGGGAATTTCAAAATGACGTACTGTACTGACAAGTACGATTTGACTGAGAATTTTCTGTAGTCTCTTTAAGATCTTGAAACAATTAGGAACATTCCTCAGGAGTCCTAACAGTGTTAAACCTAAAAATTTTCCTTCAGGATGTGGCTAGCTGGGAAAATCTCCCCACTCTGAAATTATTTTAAAAAAATAAGTAAAATTATTACAACCAAAGTGCTCCTAGGTTTTAGAAACAATGAAGATGCCTCTACACATGATTTACCTATTTTCTAGTAATTTTGCTCTGTTCCCCTCCCATCTTTCTCAGAGTATTTATGTACAGTTCCAAACGCTTGTCGGAAGTTAAACTGTAACCAAAGACCACTTGTGCCTATGCAATTCAAAAGACCACGATGCACTTAGTATAAGTACAGCGGGGTGTCTTATAAATTATAGAGTAAAGAAACCAGATTAAACTACATAAAAGTAGGGGAGGTGAGGAAACAAAATTGATTGATTACTCACTGTGGTAGACAATTCTACTTTCTTGCAATGGTAGAATCTTCGTAATAGTTCCAAATATATCCACTTTATGAACTATTTTACCATGAAAATCAAAGTAGTTCTTTCTGGGGGTCTTTTGCAATCTATAAAAATCACAGGCAAATAATTTGGTAACTGTTCCGAGACTGCTTGGGTGGGTTTCTGATCTTCCTTGTTTGATGGTTAAAAATGGGATTTCACATTGCTTGGAGAGAGATCCTGGCAAAGATTCTAAGGAGGCAGCACTTGGTGCAGAAGTTTCTGTGTCCTCTTTTGATCGAACAGAACTTCTTAAATTTAATAGAGCTGATTCCTGCTTGGAGAAAGATCCTGGCAAAGATTCTAAGGAGGCAGCACTTGGTGCAGAAGTTTCTGTGTCCTCTTTTGATCGAACAGAACTTCTTAAATTTAATAGAGCTGATTCCTGCTTGGAGAAAGATCCTGGCAAAGATTCTAAGGAGGCAGCACTAGGTGCAGAAGTTTCTGTGTCCGCTTTTGATCGAACAGAACTTCTTAAATTTAATAGAGCTGATTCCCGAGATCTGCAAAACAATAAAGAGGAAGAATTAGTTTGACAAGGACGGGAACAATTGAGGCACTTACTTCAGTAATTGCTCCGGCTTTTGAGTCCATAAAAATTAAAATGCCTTGATAATCCGCAAATCTTCAGTGTCACAGGAGTCGAGGAAATGCTGGAGGACACTCATGCACTTTTTAGTGAAAGTACTTAGTCAAGGATGAGAAACTTTTAATAAAAGCAGTCAAATTTCTTCCTTTGTTTTTCAAATTATTTTATAAATTATCTTTTCAGTTCTCTGAAAGTAAGGAGCAGCATCGATCTTAAAGGAACAGATGGACAAGAAAGTAGGTTTGAGTGTAGAAACTAGCCGAGCACGTTGGGTGCTTTTCTGTGAAGAAAAATGTAACGCACACTACTTTTTTTTAAAACAGGGTCTATCCGACGCACTGAGTTTTCCCACTAAACAGGTATTTTTGCGAAAGCTGATTTGATTCAAGTAGGTGAAAGCAATAAACTTTCTACATACCTGAAGTGTCACCTGATAATGAAATCTCTTACTTATATAAAAAAAAAAACCAAAGAATCATACTTACACACATCCTAAGTAAAATTTTGAAACTGCAATACATCTTCTGGCCACAGGCAGCTCAGAATTGTTTAAGTTTATGGAGGTATCAGAATCTGTCTCTTCTTCGGAGTTGGACTGAACCCTGGTTTTGATGACACCTTTGCCTGCACTTGTGTGGCCAGTTTTCGTAATTGTCATAAAAAATGTTGCCTTATTTCTGCAAAAATTAACGTCCACTTCTGTTTCTTCTGTGGTCTCATCTTCCGGTGAATTAGAACCAGGGAGAGACTCAGAAAGGCTATCGCTTTCCACTGAAGCGTCATTGCTCGAGTCCGCCGTCAAAGCAGTTAGGAAAGTGTCTTGCGAGCTGGTGATGAAAGATTTGAGACAAACAGGATGATCGTTGATCTGAATATTTCTTCGTGGGGTGAAATAAAAATCATACCTTCCATTTGAGTTAGAAGTAGAATCCTTCTGCACACCCAGTGAATTTTGGTTGAGATTCTTTAAGAGATGTAAAACCTTACCCTCTGGTGTCTTTAGAATTTTATTTTTATCGATGAGGAGTCTGATGATTTCTTTACAGCTTTTGCCCTCTAGATCTGATCCTGAGCACCCATTTCTCAATCTGAGTTCACCAGAATTTTTAGTGGAGGATGGACTCCTAAGAGACTGCCATAGCATAAATTCACAGCATTGATTATCACAGGACTTAAGTAGTGACCCATATCCAAAAGTATTAAGACACGTGCGCTTAGAGCAAACGTTGGGCGACGATGGCCCTGGCGGAGACCTTTGCCGCTTCCGCTCCGTTTTTCTATTAAAAAGAGACATTCGGCTCTTTCACATGGCCTGGCTTGTGGAATGAGATATCATTTAAAATACTGCCAAAACTGGACAAGGTATTCAGGAATAGGAGAATGGTCTCGCAAAATGTGCAGTATATTTCGAATCTTAATAACTGAGGATCACACATACATACATACGAAATTTCTTGGAGCTAGATGCAACGGGTAAATTAATCATGAGAAGATGTAAATTTTTGGTAGTAAAATGGAACAAGCACACAATCTGGGTGATGAAAAACAATTAAATAAGTCCACCTCCACTGTTCATTTCTTGTTTTGTTTACGTTGATGATAGATAAGATAATTGATAAGGTAGAAGGTTTCTTTTCGCCGGCGGGAATTAGGCAAGCATTGAAAGGTCAACGTTGTTATCGACGATGAATGTTTGTTGATGTATATTGACGTCATGCAGCACTAAACTTGATTTCTGCCCAATCTCGTGTAACCTAGAACGTCATCAAATATGACAACATTCAACCAGCAGGGAATGGTGTTGAACATAAAACACACTTTCCTTCTGAAAGCTGAGTCATGCAAAGTTCTGCCTCCTTCATTGTTAGGTTAGGGAATTAGGGATTGATAAGTTAAGTTACTAGGCATTGTGCTACAAACGAATACTTTCAGTATCTCTTGTCTTGGAAAGAGGTTCACCAATTTGCTTAATCTCTTTGAATTAGTGGCTTTTTCTTCAACTCCTACTTTTTGGCCTTGTCAAACAGGTAAATTATTCGCAGCAATCTTTTGATTTTATGCCTAGCTCGATCAGCCCGGTCGCACAGAAATTTTCTATATTCTAGTTTTGTTGGTTTTCATGCGCTTTGTGCAACATTTGACATAACTTCGTTGGGATAAACATCCCCAACCTTCAAGGAAGTGTGCTCTTGCCATCAGATCCTTGACAAGATTATCTAGGAACTTGGCACATATCATAAACACCTATAATCTTTGAATCACTGCACTACCGTAAAGAGTACAATTCTTCGACAATTTTAACCTTAGCAGTTCAGATTCTTACCCCTCTACCTAGTGGAGTCCAAGTTCTGTTGTACCCCTAAAGCAGCGATCCCAAGCGTACGGCTTTATCCGTACCGCGCGGACATTCCCTATATTGACACGGACCGCGTACGGACCAAAACCTCATGGGAAAACGCTTCCCTATCTTAAAATATCCGCACGCGTGACTTCACAGAATGATGCTCAGCCGATAGCAGCACAGAGAGCGGTAGAGCGTACGGATCTCGCACACGGAGCACCCTGGAACACTGCCCTAAAGTCAGTGTATTCACTTGCGGTAGAAGGGAGCTACATCCTCCACCTGTCATATTCTCCCATTTCAGTCCCAGTATTAGTTATCTGGAGTTAATGAAGTGCACCAAGCTCTGAAGCTGTTTGAATCAGCATTTCTTCCGTTTCATGTGTATAAAATGAAAATTTTCTCAGTAATTTATCTAATGTTGAAAGTGGTGATACACAAACCTACTTCCATTAGTGGAGCTGTGTTTTCGGGCAAACTGGCGACTCTTAATTGGAATATCACTTAGTTCCAGTATCCATCCCCTCAAATCCTTATCAATATTCAGGGTGTCTAGCGACCGGGAGATCTGTGAAATGTCAGGGAATATTTTTGGGTGTCAGGGAATCTGCGAAAATTCGGCATGTCAGGGAATTTTACTTTGTAAGCGATTTTCGTTTCAGGGAAATCGATAAACACAAATTTTCCAGAGAATGTTTTGTGAACTTAAGTCTTTCTACCCGAATTTCTGCTGATGTCTTTTAAGCTTTAAAAATGAGGCAATAATATCTTGCATGTATTTAGGCATCATATTTTTTGCTCTATTTATTACATTATATTCCTTAAACATGAAAAAAATTCTTACTCACATCTAATCGATTCCAACGTGTCAAAAAATTAGGAATTTTTTCTTTTTTGTCAGGGAATTATGTTTTCTGTCTTTCATGGAATTTTGAATTTCTTTCTGGTTTTTTGGCCGTTATTGTCAGGGAAATCAGGGAAATGCCAGCGAATTTCTTATTTGAAAATTGCTAGACGCCCTGAATATTACAACCACTTACACACTCATCAGCACCAATGATGATACTGCAACTTGTTTAAAATATATATTTACTGACCGCAGATCGTGGTGAGATTTATACACAGGCTATGTATTGAGGCTGCAGCCTAGGGTGCCACAAAATGTTCGAAGAGAATATCGAAGGTAAGGTGCCGCTGGGAGGGCGGCTCGGAAATATGGCAATTCAATCCAGAAGAATTAGGTGGAAGATGATGATCTACTGAATGAAAAATAGGTGATGAGAGAGTCTGAAAATGGGCTTTAATAAAGATAATGGGTAGGCATTTAATTTACGAATCGCATACAATTGGGTAAAATTAGGCAGGTGTGTTTCTCAATAGTAGAGAATATATCT
Source organism: Bemisia tabaci (assembly GCF_918797505.1). Lineage (NCBI taxonomy): Eukaryota > Metazoa > Arthropoda > Insecta > Hemiptera > Aleyrodidae > Bemisia > Bemisia tabaci. Next base: position 56,250,930 of record NC_092794.1, read on the forward strand.
TTTGATCAAAGTAGACATGTTTTTAACCTAGGCAATCGCATTTTTGAGAGGTCACAGTTTCTTAATTGAATGGCAGCGTTTTAACCAGAATACAACCGCATGTGTAGAAAAACTATACTTTGTTCCATAGAGGGATGGTTACTGCAGAAGCAGAGTTCTATATTTATGATCCAATGAAGCTCAGCATTCAATTTGTGTGATACATGTTGAAAGTCATTCTACATTTAGCTCTAATAAAACAAGCAAGTAATTTATCGTAACACAAGAATTGAATCCTTCATAAAATTACTCCAAACTTTGCTTGTATTAATTTTAACGTTTGTTGAATCAAAATTTGTTAATTGATTACCTACACTTAAAAAAACCGAAAGTCAAGTTGCGCCCTCCACAAATGGACTTTAAAACTTATCAGAAGACTTTCAGTTCAACAGCTCTCTTCTTGGGCTCAGGAATCACCTCTACAAATATTTGTAATTTTACCTTTTTTCTTCTTTTAAAATGAAGACTTGGAGTGGTAATAAAAAATCATACGATTCAATACTTTTCTCTTTGCTTCAGGCTCTGAAAGATGGCAGCCAAAGTCAATGGAACAGCAGAGGACAAAGTTGTCAAGATGGAGGTGGACTACATAAGCTCATTCGATGAAAAGTTAGAGGCAGCAAAGAAAACAGCAGCTGAAGGAAATTTGTATGAGGCTCTAGAGTCACTTTTATCCCTGGAGAAACAAACACGAACTAATGTTGACCTGACATCAACATCGCGCGTTCTTGTTACAGTAGTTGAGATCTGTTACAATGCTAAGAATTGGAATGCTCTCAACGAACACATAATTTTGCTGTCAAAGCGAAGAAGTCAGATCAAAGAAGCTGTCACCAAGATGGTGCAAGAGTGTTGCAAGTATGTCGATAAGACCCCATCAAAGGAAATCAAGACGAAACTTATCGACACGCTCCGTTCCGTCACAGAAGGAAAGGTAAATTTTATATTTTCTCGTAACTTTTTGACTCAGATTTGGACCGCATTTAACATAAAGGAACCAAGCCACATCGGCTATTGCCAAATTTAACAGGACAATTTAATTTTTTACGAGAGAACGTTTGTGTGGATTACTTTGAAAATTTTAAGGAACTTGCTTTGTACTATGGAGAAAAGCCACTGAAATTTGCACAAAAATCCGCACAACCGTTTTCATGTATAAAATTAAATTGCCCGATTAAATTTGGCAATAGCTGATGTGGCTTGGTTCCTTTCTGTTTAACGCGGTCCATTTAATACATCTACATTATAGCGAGGCTGAAAATACTCTGCATATACTGTAGTGAAAAAACTGAGAATATGTTGCCTCTTGCATTTCTAATTCTACCTTTTGTTTGATTTTAGATCTATGTAGAAGTTGAGCGGGCAAGGCTGACACATATCTTGGCAAAAATGAAAGAGGATGATGGTGACATACAGGGAGCAGCTACAATTATCCAAGAACTCCAAGTGGAAACATATGGGTCCATGGAAAAGAAAGAAAAGGTCATTAATTTATCACTATTCATTAAATCAATCTAGAAGGTACCTCCAGCCTAACCTGATAAATGCTTTTCAAGCTTGCAGAGCTCATCGTTGGCGCTAAGTTGCTGTTGACTTAACATGAATGGGTTTAAAATGATATGTTTCATGCTTTAACAATACCTATTTAAAATATCAGAGTAAAAATATTATCGCCAGTCTGAAGTTACTGATCGATAATAGCTTTAGACCAGAGGAAGATAAAAATTAAAGCATAGAATAATAGCTACCAGAAAGGTAACTGGCAGATCCTCCCGTAAGATTGCGTATAGTCACTTTTTCGAAGCGCATTTTGCTCTTTTTTCCCTGCGAAATTTGAAACGGCAGAGAGACGTAGGGTAAGAGCGGCCGGACTTCGCTCTTTTTCCTTGCAAGGTAGGCTGAGCGGGGGTCGCGGGGACTTCAAGAATCGGAGCATAAATGGCGGACTGCTGTCTTTCTGGTTGCTATTATTTGATTAAAGGGGACAGAGACAATATGCAAACTGAATAAATTGAATAACATAGGTGAAAAAATTTAAAGGTTTTAGGGAGATTCTTATGTTAAAATTAGGGTCAGCATAGTTACACCCCAATTCATTTATATGCAAGAGCCTATTAAAGTTTGCCTAAAGAAAAATCTCCTGATCTATTTAATTCTGTTGCATCGCGATGAGATCCTCAAGGGTCTGTTCCAATCCAAACTCATTTGGCTCATCCCTCTAAAATATTGCTCAGTATATTGTTGGCGACGCTGTTTCTAATTTGCTTTTAAAGAATGAATATATTTATTTATTTATGTATTTCATGCACTGTAATTATGTAAGTAAGTATCCTAATTTGCGGTTTCTAATGCAGGTTGAATTAATTTTGGAGCAAATGAGGCTATGCTTAGCCAAAAGAGACTACATTCGCACACAAATCATTTCCAAGAAAATAAACACTAAATTTTTCGAAGATGAATCAACCTCAGAGCTTAAACTAAAGTATTACAGGTGAGTCAAATCTGTTTCAAGTTTTTTAATTGATATATTTATTTTAAATCAAAGCTGAGGCATAGCCAGAATATTTTCAAGGGTGAAATGTAGGGGTCCAAGGTCAAGACTTTTTTGAAAGATTGTTTGCTGTGGGTTCAAGTGGAAAATAATTCTGGCATGAAAAACAATGCCAATAAGAGACAATGAAATTGTTTAGTAATGTTCGGTTCCTGCATTTCTGAAAACTAGAGAGTGCACAGAGTCCACAGGAATTTTTCCAGATTTTTTCGAACAATATTAACACATGAAAAACGAGCTCAAAGTTGCGTATTTTGAGCTCCCATTTTAATGCTCGTTGGTGGGTAACTAAAAATGGCTGCCGCCCATTAAAGAATGGCCACAATCGTTGACTCCGAAGCGTCTCATAGCTTGCTTATGGACTATGGGTCATCGCGTGCAGACCATAGGACGCTGCAGTGGGTAACTCAACGAGTGTGGTTATTCTCTGACAGGCGCTCGCAGCCATTATTAGTGACCTGTGGATATTTCTTTATAAAGGAGCTCAAAATACGCAACTTCAAGGTTTTTTTCATGGGTTAATAGCATTTAAAAAATCTGGAAAAATTCCTGTTATCTCTGAGCACTCTCTAGTTTTCAGAAATGCAGGAATTAAACATTACTAAACAAACTCGTTTTCTGGCTAAGACAACAGTCTCTAGGACAGTAGGAGTAACTTTTAGTTTGAATGATAGTCCAGAAATAGCTCATTGCAATGATCAAACGTTTCAAAATCTGTGGCCTGCTGTAAAGCTGAGCTCTAAAAATTGGCATGGCTGTGGATGCATCTAAAGATTTAAAATTACAAAAATCACTTTTGGAGCAAACATTTGGATCATTGTTGAAAAAGATCCAGCCCCAAGACTTGCCATTGGTATATCTCTCGCTAAAGTTAGAATCCAGTCAAGTATTCAGTCTGCTTTTGCAACTTTGCACCCCTCTAAAACTATTTTGGAAGAACTAAATTTCCTTTCCTGATTAAATTAAAATGAAAATAATGTTTTCTTTTTAATAATCATCCGACCAAAATGAAGTCTCATTTTTTTCTCCCATTTTTTGTTTTGAATGATGTATGGCCGGAAGACATTTGCCCTCTGGCTCTGTATGTTTAAGAAGTGACTTGTGTTTAAAACTTTAATTACTCAAATATGTCTATCTGCATAGATAAACACATCTGGACTTAGAATTTCTTTTTCGTGTGTGTGTGTGTCTAACACAAGGTTCTCTCAATGTTAACAATCTCTTTGAGAATTATTGATGATGTCTCTACTTTCAAACCTTCGGGATAGTGCCTTAGTTTAGAACAGTGTCTGCAATAAATTTATTCACTCAAGACACAACACCAAATCTAGGAAGAAGATTTCAATGGAATTGGGAATGATTTGCCCAACTGCTTTGCTGAGGAAAATTGCAGTGTGAACAATTTTCATTATATAAAACGCAGAGGACTACAAACATTGTAGCAGAATATTTGGCACAGGCTAAATTTAGAGATTTTTTGATATGATGTTCCCGGCAATCTCCTGAGTAAAATATGTTTTTAAAAGGAAACTTTCTATGTGTCAATCTCAAAAAAATGGGGCCTGAAAAGTGTGTTTTGGGGTAGTTTTACACACTGTATTAAAGGGGAAAATGTAGGTGATCAGGGGAGTGAGCTCCTTATTCCTTGTCTTGTGCCAGCCAGGAAATATGATGGACGCGCAGCATTTGGCGTATCAACTCAGTTCAAAATAAAAGGCTCTGCATATTCAACTTAGGCCAGTTCTCCATATGATAATTACAGTTCCGGCAACTAGGATATTGGTAAAATACTATGCCTAAGCTCAGTTAACCTAATACTGCTGTAAGAATAGCTTACCAGACTCATTCCGAACTGAAGAATTGTTTCATTTTTATTTTTCAGAAGAATTAATAAACTGTCACATTCATCAATCTTAAAAGTTGACCTTGCTGACTTCTCTTGTTTTTCATTCTGTTTTTTCTAGAATCATGATTCAGTTGGAGAGGCATGAAGGCTCATATTTAAACACGTGCAAACATTACCGTGCTATTTTAAATACAAAATGCATCCAAGACAATGCAGAAGAAAGTCAAGCAACCCTTCAAAACGTTGTTCTTTATCTCATCCTAGCGCCGTACAGCAATGAACAAGCTGATCTCACCCATCGTGTCATGGAAGAAAAGATTTTGGATCAAATTCCATTACACAAGTGAGTCATTATGATTGAATCCAGCAAAGTAATTCAGCATGGAATCGATTTTTTCATTCACACTTACCCCACTTATTGTTGTCAACTTTTTAAATTAATTTTTAGTATCTGGAATGTTGTGTGTAATAGGTCTAATGATGAGCTCTTTTCAATGTTTTATTTGCTTGTGCCCCCCCCCCCCCCCCCCCCATTCTGCTGTTGCATCGTAAATTTTCTTGCAGACTTAGAACTATGCACATTGTTGAAAAAAGGCAAACAAGAAGAAGTTTTCCTGAGTTTTAGATGCATTCTCTAAAGTGACCATTAATTCTACACTCTATGATTCTTCTCACTCCTAGAGTAAAGGTTAAATCATTGCAGCACTTAGGCTTAATGTATCATTTCAATATTTGGGTAAATTCCAGCAGGCTGATAATTGAATCAGTGAGTTCGAAAACACACCAACTCGGAAAAAACAAAATTGTTCAGGAAACACCTAAAACTGCACAGCGGGCGAAGAAGTCAGTCTAAGAAAAACCTTTTTGGTGCCAAAGGACAAGTACTTAAAGACTTTGTAAAGCACCAAGTTGAAAGGGATACACCATGTTTGATGACAGAGAATTAAGCGTTCGAAAATCTCCGAGTTGGTGTGTTTTTATTCTCACCGACTTTCAGATACTGATTTTTCATAGTTTGCCCTGAAAAATTTATATTTTTCAACCTGAATAACTCTTGAATATTTATATAACTTGTTGGTACAAGGTATACTGAACCAAAAAAAGAAAACCGCAAAATCGGATGGTCACCCGTTTCCCTTGAAATGGCTAAAAATTGGTATTTTCAATGAAATACTTCGATTTTGCCCTTTCCCCGTCGCTATTTTGAGCACTTCTGATCGCCATTTCGAAATTTCCTTTTGCGTTCAGATGCTTCTATCCGTAAGTGTTACTAAACCGTAAAAAAGTGAAAATCGAAAAAAACCTGAGTTGGTGTGTTTTCGAACTCACTAATTCAATTAAGAACAAAGGGAAAAGAGATTTTTTTACTATACGAAACATTCAACTTCATTCTTAACTGATGTGCTTAGCCTTGAAAACAAAATTCCCTCAATTCCAGCAGTGTTGTATAAACTTACAAAACTGATGAAGCTGTGTCTGAATTCGTCAATGGCAGTATGTAACTCCGCCTTGTTCTTCTGTTTGACAGAGAATTACTGAGATTATTTATGACAGCAGAAGTGATACAGTGGTCAAGCCTTTGTGAAAAATACGAAAAAGAGCTGAAGAATGGATCGGCTAAATCCAAACCGACCTCGGTCTTTGATTCGAGTGAAGAGGGTCAAAAGCGTTGGAAGGACCTTAAAATTCGTGTAGCAGAACATGTAAGTCCCAGTCTCACTTTTTGTGGTACCTCATATTTTGTAAAAGCAAAATGAAAAGTAGAAGACCGAAAAAATTGGGTTTCAGTTTTTATTGTTAAAACCGTACAAGTCTGCCATTCATGACCAAGGAACTTGTCAGGTCATAGTATTTTGATAAAGAGGTAAAGTGTAAAAGCAAATGTAAACTATCTTTCAGAATCCAATTAAAGTAAGTAAAATTGTAAAGGTCTTGAGAAAGAAGAATGGTTGTGTACATTCTCTCTTAGAATCAATTCTCCTTTTTAATTCTATCAATTCAATTTCTTTTTCTTCTGTTTGAGCCATCTTTGAAATTTTCAGTAGTTAATCTCTGATAACCCTCCCATTGTGAATGATTCAAAAGTTGTAAATGATGCCGAAGCAGGTTTTAAAGTGTAGAATTTCTCACACTTGGCAATAAATAAATGAGCATGTTAGGTTATTTACTTCACAATTGAGATTGATCATTACTTTCGAATGTCTTTAATTCTTAATCGCCAAAACATAATGTTCTTATCCTGTTCCCTTTTTAGAACATAAGAATTATGGCAAAATACTACACAAGAATTACGTTGAAAAGAATGTCAGAGCTTCTGGATCTCTCTATCGAGGTAAGGACTTTAATTTGTTTGTGCACAATTTTCAACGATCACCATGAAAAGGTTGGTCCAAAATCGCTATTTAGTGGCACAAAACCAATGGAAAATCAAAGAATGGTGCTCAATGTAAAGGAACCAGCTTTCAGGAAAGAACAAAAGGTTCACTTGATTAGAATTGTTGGCAGAATGTCATATTTATTTTCCTGAAGAATCCTCTCAGGGGCCATTCATATAATATGTAAATTACACTCTAGGCAGGGAGAAGAAGGTGAGAGACTGTTACGCTATTTTCTTTGTTTGTGTTATGAGTTACAGGCATATATCACAGAAGCGTCATGAAGGGGAAAGTGGTAAAAAAATCCGAAACTTAGAGTTACATAATTTATAAACAGCCTCTTAGTCAGCCTTAGTGTCAGCATATCAATTCGAATGATTTTAAGGACTTTTTTGCTCAGTTGGTCAGGAGGAAATTTATGTTGTCATAAAGTGAATATTTTACTTCCATGTTTCATCAATTAGTTCCTCCCTGTCAGCTGGAAAATGAGCTGCATATTAAAGCAAATCACTGACAAGACGCAGTGATAGGTTCATTCCTTTGTGATCCGCAAGAATAAAACTTAATTAATGAACAGGGACCAAGGGAATTTTAATTTATCTAATCTCTTATTTTATTGTATTTTATTCTTTGATACAGATCAGCCAATACACAAGTCATGACACTGAGCTGAAAATTCATAGAAAAGTTTGAATTCAGTAGAAAACTAGAAAAAAAGTTATTTATAATTTCATGTTAGAAGGTTCACAATTGCAATCAGCCACTTTAAAAAATCATTAATAAAATAAAATACTAACACTTGTGAAACGCACTTGAAACCTATCAAAAATTATACAAAATCAGTGTTTCTGAAAAATGTGTTTAGCATAAAAAGCAGTTTATTGAACAATTGCATAGGGGAATATTTTAAATTCTCTCTGAGATTTCCAAGAAGTTTTCGTTATTTAGTATGTGGTAGTGCCTGGAATAATGCCCGAGTGTTACTGATGGTGAGTTCTGGTAACTACTCATGTGCCAAGTCTCCGTTTTTCAGAACAGTCAGCTCCCTTTTGCTAGAACTGCCCAATGGAGGTGCTCAGCAAGTGAGTGTATGAAAGCAGTTTTATGAGAAAACTCAAAGAGATTTCTCATCCTCTGTGACAGTTTTAGCTGCAATTTTTATTCAGTGATCATAATAATAAACATTTTAATATTTTGTAGGAAACAGAGGAGTTCCTGAGCAACATGGTGACCAACAAAACTGTGTCCGCCAAAACAGACCGGCCGGCTGGAATTGTTAATTTTGCATCAATGAAAGATCCAACAGACATCTTGAACGACTGGGCCAGTCATATCAACTCACTCATGAAGCTGGTCAACCACACAACGCATTTAATCAACAAAGAGCAAATGGTCTACATGAATTTAATGGCCTTGGGCTCAAATGCAGCACCCCCTGCTGTCGAGTCGGCCTCAAACTAATCACACGGCCTCCTTAATGTATCTAATTTTCTTAACACCGAAGCATTGAAAGCATTTTTATTTTGTATATTTTTATCATGCCAATCTTTTGTAATTAATTTTAAGCTCATTTCATTTTATTAACCGCCCTAATCTAATATTTCAGAGTAAAAAATTGTTTATCTTTCAATGAATACTCTCTCTCTTTTATTGCGTTTCCTCCAGTTCATTTTCCTAGTTCAGTCAGGGATCAATACCTATCGAAAGGAAAAGAATATATGATCTTTTTTCAAGATCATCCGGTAAAAATCATTAGCAGATTGAATAATCAATAACTAAATTTGGGGATGACGCATCTAAGTCTGCGACATCGCAAACTTAGGTCATACCTCATTTTTTCATCAGCCAACTCATTTTTATTTTCTTCTTTTCTTCAACTTTTTTATTCCATTTTTTTAAAACCTAAAATAGTGTTCCAAGCAAGGCTCCCTAATTTTAATTTGAAATTATTATGAAAAAGAAGTACAAGTTCCAAGTTACAGATCTCAGACAAGCAACTTGGAACCCCAGTTTTTTTGGGGTTTTTTTTTTTTTAAAAAAAAAAAGAAGAGGGTCGAAGACCAAAAAAAAAAAAAAATTCTATAGGCTGATCATCAGGCTCATCAAAACCACATGGTAAATTCAGAACAGTTTTCAAGTCTCTAGGGTTAAAGTATGAAGTGGTTACAGCATTGCAAACTTCAAAGTTCAAAGGTTCAAAACTTCAACTTGATTTTTTCAAAGAACTTTTTCTACCAATACTTGACCCTCACAAACTAATGGAGAATCTTAAACTTTCTTTTTACATTTATTTGTAGGTATCCATCTATTTTTCATTTGAGAATATACTGAAGAATATACTTCTTCATGATTCCCTGTATTGTGGGTCCTATCTTAACATCACTGCATGAACTTGCAATGACTTCAGGAACTTCAAGGAATTGAGCTTTGGAATTCCCGGTATTTATATCAGTTAGCTTGCTTGTTTGAATCTTTCAGGAATTGAAGCATACTCTTATGGAAGATGTAAAATAATGCACCCGATCAGGCAACTTGTTGCAATTCTGAATGAATTGGCATTACTTCAGGTACCTATTTTCCTTTCCTAACTCAAAAGAGAGCACCAACGCTTGCTTTTCGCGCCGCTGGATTTTCTTTTCTCTAAAATGGACTCTGACCAACTGAATTTTCACCTCATAATTTTGTGAATTTCTTATTACCTCCTTTCTTATTTCCGCGAAATTGAAAATCTTGCGCTCCGAATGACTGCTTGGTTTGCCCGTGTGTAAGCTGGAACGCTAACAACTTAGGCCGCTCTATTCAAAAGTGGCTCCTCTACCCGCCAGTTGCTCCTGAACCAATAAACAAACAGCAAAATTAAATGAGCCAATCAGGTACTTTGTTTTGATCTAATTCGATACATCGACCTGTGAGTGACGTCATAAGTCAATTTTAACCTATGAACAACATCGTCGTATCAGCACTGACTGACTGAGTGAATTTCTTTATCTATGATTTCATTAAATTCTCGTATAGTCTGAAGTTCAACTCTTATTTTGACAACTTTTCGGACCTTGTTAAACCTTTGGATTTGTACAACGCTTTATCTTTTGCTTCAACCCATCTCCAAAATCTCTCGTATGTCATCTAACTCAATGCGGCCTCTCCCCTGAATTTCTTTTGTGCATGTATTTTCAGGTAACTGTCTCCACTTCACTATTTTATATTTCACTCCTTGTAAGTAAGTTTAAATTTAAGATATACTTAATCGTGCCAAAGTCACAACTCACTTATTTTCCTCTTGATGGACAGTTGCACAACATCTTGCAGATCTCTCAACGGACTGAATTTTTACCTTTAAGAATGGCACAGGCTCATAAGCGCACCTACTTACCTCAAAGTCAATGCTTAAATTATCCCTGAAATTCGTCAGGACTCCAGTGACAGTATGGAAATTCTCAAGAACTGGAAACCCGAGAGGTGCTGCATGAATGCAGGCCATTTTATATACTTGTTGACACCCAAAACTATCTGCTTCATCTTCTGATTGACTGCAACCCGAAGGTGTCAGTGTACGATTTTTCACAAATTCCCTTACTTTTATTTTTTCAAAGGATTTTTCCTTTTGCAAATGAACATTTTCGCCTGAATCTTAACTTTTTGCACTAAGCTGAATGGTTTAAATTGGTGCTACCTTAGGCACTCAAAGGCTTACGTAAAAACTCGAAAGCGTTCTAAGCTTCCTGTACTCGTGACTGCTGTCAGCTACTTAATTGCCACCCAGTCTTTATATGAGTCTTAGCAGCTTACACTGTGATATTCACTCGATGGGATCTGCCAGTTCTAGAAAAAGAAGATACTTTATGTCCCTTGCACCTGTAGTTTTCCAGTAGTTTTCTAGTGTTTCAGGCACTTATTAAATTTCTGTGTTTTTGAATTTGCCTGTTTTGCATTATTGATGAATTTTAACCTGACCAATTGATTTGTTGATGTAATTTTGTATGCTCTCTTTTAAAACCGCCCTCTTTCCTTCTTAACAAGATGATGATCCTATAGCTGATTAATAAAAAAAATTTTTAAAGAAAATGTCACATCAAGACTTTATAACAACTAACCACCAAGTTGGTTGGATTGTAAGGTGGTCAACTGCAGAACGAACTGATTCAGCCCATGTCAAGCTACTTATAGTTTCCTCTGAAGAGATAAAGCAGCAGCACGCGAATAGAGGCTAACGTAATTCTCAAACCGTGCGTACAACACATATTTATTCTCATATACATTTTACTATCAATAAGAAATTTTCAGTTTCAATCTGGCCTTGAAGAAACTTAATTGAGCTCCTTTAATTGATGTGTTATTCTTGGGTGGCTTTTCAACTTTCAGCATTGCTATTTCAGTGGAAAGTTAGTAATGCATTAGCCAGTGTTGTCATCTTCTCTTCTAGAAGCATACACCAATCGTTTGATGTAAGAAACCACAGAAGCATTTGTTTCTAATGCGTTGTATTTAATTGCACTTTTCTCAATGTCTCTATTTTTTCTCAAGTTCTTCTTTATTGTTGTCTCCCAGGTTCAGTGGTGACAGCAGAGTATGTTGGCTTTGAAATGGAATCCAAGAAGCAGGAATCTGGTGAGCAATACTTAAATCCTTTAGTTGAAGTTAAGAGTATGCAAGCTGAAGGGCATTTATTCGAGGTACCCTATTTTGAGGAAAACGCATTTGAAGTCTTTTTTGATAGATCATACACATTTAATGAAAAGTAGCAAGTTTAGCTTGAGCCTCGAATGGCATTGTCCAAGCCATGATTCATCCAACGCTGGTGCTCCTTTTAAAGGTATCTGAGAAGGCTTCGTTTGAGGCTTTTTCAAATTTTTTCAGGGACTGTTTCTGGACTTTTTCTCCAGTAGCTCTCTGAATAGCAACTGACATTTACCGGACACTTGTTTTGCGGATGACACACTAGTAGACACATTTCCATGTAATCTTCTTACCCTCACACTCATTCTTTTCTTTGAATCCGTGTGAATTATGCAAACCTTACAAGCTCGTTTATGTGGTGGAGAATTGAAGGAAGAGTCACTTTTTCTGAAGTTATTTCATGAGAGTGATACGTTTATGTGGTGTCATTGGTGGTCTGATCGTTACTGATTACTAAAATTTTCCTAAATATATCAACACCAGCTGCAGCAGGGTATGGTCAGGAGAAGTCATGCAATGCTAATTTTTTAATCAAATAACTGCCATTCGCTGCAACATGCATAGAGAGATCACAGGCAACAGCATAAATGTTGACGTATACCGCGTTTTTCTCTCTTCCTCTTTTTATCCTCGGTACTTGTAAAGTGTTTGAAATTTTTCGAGCAATAATTATGGAGGTAAAAATTTTAATTGCCAGCAGAAGGACATTTCTTCTCAAAGGAGGGTGTCTTATATTTTGGCCTCTAATGCCTCACAGAATCATTAGATGATCTTAAAAATTTGATGATATGTCCTCCAATATTTGCAGGGCGTATAGCTCAAAACGCCCTTCTACATGCAAACTCCTCAGTTACTCAAGGTCATTTATTGAAAATTTCCTCGGTTTATTTTTCTTCGTGCAAAGAATCTACTATATAAACCTCGATGAAACTCTAAAAAGATTTGACCGGGAAAAGGCTAAGAAGCAGGTGACCGGGGGTGCAGGGTGGAAACCCTTTGCCTAGCTGTGCTGTGCTAGCGCAAAGCTCGCCCCGAACAGCTAGTATTTTATAAAAATTTAAAGTAAAAGACTTAATTTAATCTCTTGTCATAAAATAAAAGAAACCAGTTTTTTAAATACAGTAAATGAGATACACCTTCCAGCAGTTACATGCAGTCATGGAGAACAAGCGTTATTCTCGCTGTAAGTGGCTCCTAATTTTGTAAAATATTAACCCAACACTCTTTCCTCAACTGTTGTAGATTAACTTATCCTCTCGTTCTGAAACCGAAAATAACACAAGAGGCTGCATATTAAATTGCAGGTGCATAGTTGACAAAATGAAAAAGTGAGAAGACCAGAACAGATACTTGTGAAGATGTAAAGGGAGTCTGATGCTTCGTAAATACTCCAAATCGTTTGTGTCTCTTTATTTGCACTCTAGAATATGATATGCTCCAGAACAAGAATCTCTGTGTTCAAGGTTTAGGTAGGTTCTTGTCCCTCTTCTCCAATCCCTGTAGCCCCCTTTGACTTGTCTCACTCGTTAGCATTAATCTTCATCATCCTCTAAACTAAGATTAATGTGTTGATTCTCTTACAGAATGAACCACTGAACAGAGTAAGATGCCAAGTACTGTAAGACATGTTATCTCATTGAAATTTCACTCAAAACTTGTTAAATGTATCGAAAATGTCCCAAACTAATCCTCAAAGTAAGGTGTGACTAACAATAGAAAAAATCAGTTCGAACTTCGTGCTCCCAATAGCACCAAAATCAACAAGGCCAAGTTTGCCATAGAAAATGACAGCAAGTTGAACAAACAAATTGGAATTTATTTCGTTAGAAAGAATTTTCCTGCTTTTATTAATGTGCGCCACTCCTCAATTTGTGAAGAAAAATTCAATACTCGGAAAAAAACTGTGCCATTGTAGAGTACACTGACACAGTTGAACACATTTTCAAATGCAATTTATAATAGAGTCCGTCAGGCTTCGGTCTTGGTGAGCGTCAAGTTTGAATAACAGAAGACAGGAAACTCTAATCTCTCTTTATTTACTTCAACTTGAAAACATTTTATTCGCCCATTATTTAAAGTGAAATTTAAATTAGATAGCATATATTTCGATGCTAAAATTCTCACTCTGTTCAATGGTTCAATATCCAGCTCTGCATTTTAGTCCCACAGTTATTTTTTAGGATCAGAAGTAAGAGGTGTCACCATTATGGAAAATTCTGAAATTGTTGCAGCTTTGCTCCTAATTTTTGACTGCATTTTTAGATTGCTGTGGAAATGTTCTTTCCTATTCAAATTGAATCCTCTAAAAATCGTAAAAATGTTGAGGTATCAGCACATTTTGCTATGTTTTGTTAGGCTGCAATTCAATTCGCAATAGTCAGCAAAAAATGGAGTCAGTGCATCCACAGGGTGATCCAAAAGTCCTGTACCACCAGTACCAGGCATTAGTAAGTAACTTATGAACAACTTGAGGCAGGGACTTGAAACTCTATGAGTGCAGGTAAAAGAAAACGACTTTTGGGAACCCTCAAAATTTTAAACGGACCTTCCTGAAAAGAGAGCTAGAACTGTGGAGGTGGTGCAGGACTTTTGTCGAAAAGCGTTTTGGTCATTTATTCTTAGGGAAGCACTGTTTGAAATCTCATACAAATTTTCATAGTGAGATACCGAAGTTCAAAGTCACGTTGCCCAACATACCCCTCATAGCAGTGAACCATAGCCGAAATGTAAAAGCATAGTGAAATAGCTAAAAATGGTGGTAGCCTCAAAATTGAATTCAAAGTTGGCAAATTCTTCAAAGCTAATCATGCACTCCCTGCCTGCAACCCCAGTTTTCAGTCCCATCTCAAAGATTTAAACACAGAAATATTCAAGCCAGCAAAAATATGTTTATATTTCTTTTTCAGGAGTTGTTTGATTGTGGTCATCACAATTCATATTTTTGACACTATGAATCTCCACCATGATCATTCTGCATTTTGATCGCTCCTAAAAAATTGACTATGAGCCTTCATTGTGTTTGTGTGTATTTTTTTTTCAGATAAGAAAAGGAAATCAGATCCAGGGGCAGGATCCAGTTCAGGCAATTCAAACATCCTGGTTCGATATAAAGCGCAGCTAGATGATGTTCAAGTTGAAGAGATCAACACACCTATCTTACCTGCCTCTAGCTGTGATAAACGTATGTTCTAAATGCATGTGTCCCCCTCTTCAAGAAAAGAAACCAAGTGCCAAGGTTTAACCATATATTGTATAATCATTACATATTTGATGTTGGGGGCCTAAGAATCAGAACAACACTTTCACGTATTTGAGAAACTAGAGGAAAAAACTTGCTGCCATCTCAGTGCTTGCAATGTAATTTGGAATTTTTGGAGCTCTCTTTCCGACAGTTGGCTTTTTTACAGGTTTTCAATTTTTTCTCAATCATAGAATTTCCATCAGATGTACCTACCAAAGATTGAAATTAATCTTCTTTTTTTTTTCAAAAGGGTCATTCCAAAAAAGTGTCAAGGCCCCCATAAAATTAAAGTGAATTTTAAACTTTAATTCAAGTTTTTTTTTTTGCTTTTTTTTTTTTTTTGTACCAAAATTATGTGAACGAGTCAACGGCCAAGTTGACAGTTTGTGATACATACTCGGGTGCGATTGAGTTTAAAATACGGAGGAAAAAAAATGAGATACTAGCAGTTTCTTATATGTTTACACTCTTACTTAAGTGGGTGCAGTATGGCATCATTATTCTGGCACATTAAGAAATTAAAAGTGTGGAAAACAGATTGCCATTTCTATTGCTTTCATGTGATTCAAAACAAAATGTAATTTTAATCTTTTTTTTTGAAGTGTGACTTTTATCCTGTAAACTTCTTCATTTTTTAGAAAATCTCTGAAAAAATGCCTGTACTTACTTACATCACCAACTTCCTTCAAAGAAACCGGAAATACTGACTTCTCTTTTCTCTCTAATTTTTATAAAGCACAACTTCGAGTCTGAAAATTCACCTTTGATTTTACAATTTTTCTTCTGTCAAAAAGTTTTTCGATAAATCAATTGAAGGTCTAAACGAATTGTATTTATGAACAGGTGAAGAAGAGGAAAACCAAAGCTCATCAGAGTCAGTAAGCTCATGTTCGTCACCCAAAAATGTGCAAAACGATGGTGTGGAGCAAAATAGAGACTCATCACCCATTAAATATTTCCATAGTCGCTTTAAACGTTCCAAGACAGTCGATTCTGGCTCCCCCATTTCCTCAATACCGGACCAGCCTGTAGTAGGTAAGTAATCGAAATTTTTAATTTTATTCATTCATCGTATGATTCAAATGACAAAAAAAAATGCTTGGATATTGCAAACTTTCCTTATTTGAATCAATCTTATACTGCCTAGAACACTCAACTATATTCATTAAGAGTTGTTCAATGCAGGAAACCATTAACAGAGGGGGTGGCTTAACATGGTGTATTAACAGAACGGAATGATTTTAGCACCTCTTAGACCCTTGAAAAATCTTGACTAGGACCCGCATCATATATGAAAAAGTATATATATACAAGCACAAAGAATCGCACAGATGGTCAGAATCACATTGACAAACATATGTAGTATTTCATTCTTTTTATTTGATTGTATGACACAGGTGAAAGAAAAGTGTACATAATTTTAAGCAAGCATTTTTTGTATCGGTTGTCTTTATGACATGTACTTAATTTTATGCTCAATTGACCTCAGTCTTTGTATTGTGTTAACAAAAATCAAATAATTTCAAATATATTTTATTTAAATTAGTGTCCAGTCCTCTCTAAAGACAAAATCTGCCATGCAATGACAAAGCACTAAAGCTTTTCAAGGGAATTTAGTCTCTGGGATCTCATTTTGAGTTACTTGTATACCTCTTTTTCATCGTGAATTGTTCCACAGAAAAAATGAGTAATTTCATCTACCCTTCTTATTAATAGGTCCCAGATTTCATAGATTATTCAGCCTTTCTGTCTGCCGATCATATATCTGTTACTTGATCAATTCTTATTATTTTGCATAAAAAATAATTAATTTAAAAGAAAGGAGGATAAATTTAAAGCAGCATCATTAGTCAAATATTCACCTTATTTGATTTTAATGTCTGTCATTTGTTCGAAACAGGTAGTGACAATAGAAATTATTTCTCTGACTGGAAAGGGCGTTTCACAAAGAAGGTGCATGAACTGAGAGAAAGTAAAGTGGGCAGAGATTCTAGTTTTAGTGACAAAGACCCAGAATTTTTGTCACCAGAACCATCACCCACTGCCAAAAGTTTCGATGACCCTACGTACCTCTCTTGCGGTGACACAAACAATACTGATGACATCAAGTCAGAGACAGAAAATTTAACCAAAGCAAAGCGACTGGAAAAACTTAGCTTGTACCTGGATAGCAAGCTCATAAGTCAAGATGGCTCCAAGAGCCCAGCTCCGGCAAATACCAACGAAACCAATGAAAAGAGAACCGAAAAGGAGTTGGACAAATCATCAAATGAAGAGAAAAAGTCCCTTGGGAAAAAGAGCAGTGCTCCAACTAAGTCCAATCCATCAATCAGATCGTATTTTAAAAATCGGAAGCGCTCGTATTTAATCAAAGGCGTGGTCGATGCAGAGAAGGTGGAAGAGGCAGAGGAGGCTACAGTTCATTACAAGATGAATCAGCCAGAAGTTTCGCGACAGATTCCCAAGGAAAAGCCACTCTCTCGGCGAAAAATTAGTATTGAGGCTTTCATGCTGGCCGTCAACTGGTGGAAAGTGTTTTTTGGTGCTGTTTTCTTCTTTTTTATCCACTACAATACCCCAGGCTATGTGGTGAGTCTAATATCCTATTCCCTTTGCAGTTCAAATTTGAAGAGAGAATCGGGCAGCTGTGCTTGTCCCAGAATTGTAACTTAATAATTTATCATGGCAGGTGAGTGGAAAACAATGAAGTTAGTCCAATTATCAATTTTTTTTGTTCAATATTAATCGAGATATTGTTTTTTTAAAGAATGGACGATAACTTCCTACACTGCAATAGCCTTGCTTTTGAATGCAACCAAGAAATTGGGCAATAATTTTTTCTACCAGGGCTGCCCAAACACAATAAGGGCCCTGGGACAAATTAAAGTGACTGGCCTCTAGATGATCTGATTGGAGGTCCCTGAGCCGGAAAAGGGGTGTTTCGGTGGGCCTCCTCTAGAAAATTTTCAAAATTGATGGTACATGAAGATACAACATCAAGCTTACCCCAATGCAGTCCCGTTTGCTCTTCCCTCTGGACAGGTGCGCTCTCTACTGGGGAAAAAAACATGAGTGTCAGCATGGTTCTAGCCCAATCGTTTTATCAAACTCCAATCTGTGAAGTCAAATGATGGAGAGAGATGCATTTTCTGTGTACTTAATTATCAAAAAAATGCTTTTACGAACTTTTTTTCTTTTCAGTCGGCATTCTTCGCTGGATTTATTTTATCCATAGAATTGAAAAATGTAATCCAGATGCTGCAAAAGATGTGTGGATTCCAGCCAATGAACTGCAGTGATGACATGCTCTTTTACACGGCATTTTTAAATGAGGAGGGAGTTCCAGTCCTAAGTGATTCAGCCATCTTCAATTCGCTACCTGAGAAAATAGTTCACCAGGTGAGACAATTCTTTGAGTACAAGATATACACAAAATTGGAACTTGGTTTTCTGCCAATTGTTGCAGACTGCAATCCTTGTATTCAGCGTTTTGTTGGAGAAATTCACTATTAAAGCAAAATGAGATTTACCGGAACTGTGTTTTTCAAGAAATTTTTTTCTCTTGATGACTCCAGTATTTGGTTTTTAATCTTTTTTACAAAAAGCGAGTGCTATCAACCGTTGGCAGCCAAAATCTTTCTAAAATATAATGCAATTTATTTAGTTTTATGAAGTTGCTTGAAATTGTCTCAATGGTCGAACGCAGTGTATTTTCCGGTTTTGATTCTTGTTATCAACCCCTAGTGTACCAAATATAGTGGTAAAAGGGATTTCTTCCTAAGCATGGGGCCAAACACTAATGTTTCAAACAGTATCTCTTGTCCCACCACCAATAATATTACCGCTTCTTAATTTAATCATTTTCAAATTATCTACTTTATCAGACTGCTTCAATTAATTCTGATAACTATTCTTGATTCACCCAGGACTGGATGAATGAGTTAATGGATGGTGATTATAGCTCTGAATGTTTCCAACTATCAAGAACTGAGACGGTCTACGTTCATTTAGATGGTCCCATTCTCTTCATTTCAACCCCACGCTTCAAAATCCCAAAAAGAGCTGTATGGAATGAGCCCCAGTACAAAATGTTATTCAATGAAAAGCGTATGTATGTCATCACAGATTGTTGTGTAGACTTGGTACCCGAGGGACTCATCAGAAAACGGTAAGCATATTTGGGGTCAATCTCATAATTACTGTAAGTTTCTCGTCAAGTTTTGTTGCTGATAAACTTTTTCAATTTCTGTTGAATTCTTGCAAAAAAAGCAATCTATAGTGTTCATGATAAGAAGTCAACATGACAGGTCACATCAGGTGCTTGCATGAGGTGACAAAACATCTGGTAAGTGCATAGATCTCACAGAAACAAGACATTGAATGTAAAGAGAGAATATTCCTTCCTGAACAAAATCCATTGAATTTATGTGTCAGTGTGTGTAGGAAGGGGAAACGTTTCATGGTGAATGCATACTTGCTATGTGCTCTCATAAAGAGAATTAATGAAAATCCATGGAGACTCCATGGATTGAAGACTCTTAGAATATGTACTCGGAAAAGTATCAATCTCATGGAAAAAAGTACTATATGATTTTAACAGAAGCCCTCATGCATTGTGAGGCAAAGTTTTGAATTTTCGAATTTAGTCGGCCTCTCTTAAAAGCACTTCGGGGATAGGATAGTATACTGATTTTATGAAAGAAAAATATGTCAAACACGACATTGATACCAAATCTTAAAATTTTGACCATCCATAACAAGAAAACCTCAGTGCATGTGCGCAAATTTTTCAGGAGTAATATTTGTCAAGTTGGATCAGAAAATGTATATTTGAGCTTCTGCTAGAAAACACTTGTTAGTATTACAAGGTATAAGTATCTAGCCATTTTTCCCCTTTTCATAGGTGCATTTTAATCTGATAATTTGTGACTCAGAACATAGGAGATGAATACTTAACTTGGGTTTTACTCCAAGCTATGGATTTTAAGCTTTAATTATCTATGTCATTACTACGATTTGGTAAGAAATTTTGGGACATTTTCGTGCTGAAATATTTGTTGAGCACTCCTTTCAGCCGTTGCATCAGTACCTCAGTTTTAATTTTCTGCGGGGCGATTATTGAAATGATATTGACTATATGTCATTTCAATAATCGCCTCGCCGGCATTAAGGTCCCAAACTTTAATAAAATAGTGTACAATCCTGTCGCCCTTTCCTCTTCTTAGTGTTCAAATGATTTCCACAAACCTCAATAAGTTCTAGCATGTAACTTAAGCATTCTTCCTGACTAAGTTTCTTTATTTTGGTTGCAGAAAGTGGAGTCGCAGGTTCCCAATCAGGATTAAACTGCTTCCACATTCATTCATTGGTGCTTGTGTTCGTGGCAAAGGACAGTCGACAATTAGTGATGATGCAACCTGGGTGCCAGCCGCAAACTATGTCAGCCGATCTGCCTCAGATTTCTCACTCAATCTCTCAAGAGTCAATAGTAAGTTTCAGCAGCACTTTAAAGTATCTGTCTGTGAGGGTCATATCGGACGAGACCCTTCTCTAATTTTTTTTCTCTCAGATTAGTAACACCAGCAAATATCCAATCTTGTCATTGAAAGGTAATGGAAGGTTGAAAGGATTATTGCTGAGAAAAAATTGTTTAATACGACCCAAAGAATTTGAATTTTATGATCAGCGGCTAGGGCTGTGCAAATATTCACTTCGTCTAACAGGAGCACTATTGGCAATTGCAAATAGTAAATTTTCGAATCGACATTTTCAAATATTCGCGCTGTCGAAACAAACAAATTTTTCCAAGTGGCAATTGTACATTGTTGCGAGGACCTGCGCAAGGCCTCCATCCAAGACATCACAAACAGCGGATCTCCTTTGATCTTTACCGAGTTTACGAACAGCGATAGTCGTTGGCCTCATATCTCGGTTGCTACAAGAGTAAAAAATAAAATTAATCACACCTATCTGTCGACTTTTGTAATACTTGCAAACTTTCGCACTTAGAAAAGTCATTTTAAATTATTTGTTTTACTATTTGTAGTTGTGAATAATTATAGCGAAATTATTCGATATTCGCTTTTTTTTGAAAAATGCACTATTTGCTTAGCCCTACCAGCGACTATTATTCACATTGTGTCTAAAAAAAATTATTATCAATACCTTATCATGTCTAATGATACTAATATTGTGATGCCTGGGGCAAAAAGGCCTAAAAACCCACCGGTGGCTGTGGGCAGGTGGGTTTCCGCGCGCATTTCCGGGCCGGCAGACTTTGGTCTCAGAGTGTGAGAGAGGCTAGAAATGTGCGCAGAGGACCATTTGTTTAGAGTTGCTGGTGATGTTGATGGTGTGATCCGCGCCTCGGAGCCGAAATTGGGCAATTGGTTTGGGAAAACTGGGCGAGGAGTGTGTCGAATGTTGGGCGTGGACCCGAGGCTATAAAAGTTGAGACGGGCGGAAAAGCAAGGTCTTCGTACCGATAGCGTTTGATCTGCGTATATGTCTGAGCTGTGGATAAAAGTGTGATCTGTGAATAAAAGTGTAGTTTCGAATCTCCCTGAGTTCTCTCCCTTAGTTCTCCATTTGAGCTGCGTCCCCCCCCCCCTTCAGTGTCAGAACAGCGGACCCATCACAATATGTTTAGGTAACACTGTCACAAACATTTAGCATTAACACTATAATTGAATAATATTGTTATTTCCAGGTGAATCCACAATGAATGAGAGCCAAAGTAAAAATGCTAAAGGGGCTTCTCACTCAGCAGACTCTGAAAATTTTAGATACAAAAATCGGGATGGAAGCATTGTTATGCAAGAACAGCCAGTTCAAAACAAAAGTTTTTCAAGGAGCCCTCCAAGTGTGAGAAAACAAGACAATCTAAAAGGTGCCAAAATGAAATCGACAAGTGTTGACAACATCCACAGAAAAGTTGATGAGTTTTTTGTCGGCTCAGAGTCTGAGCTCCCCCCAGCATCCTCCTCAGCTCAGCTTGATGATGATGATGAAGAGTTCTTTGATATCGAAAAAACCGATGAAGAAGAGATGGGGAAAGAAAGCCGGAATCAATTATCATATCGTGGCAAGAAGCATATCATTTCATCCGATGAAGAGACTCTTCTACTCAAAAGGCTGTGTGGTTTCAAAGAAGGTAATTGTTTTGTGATTTTTTTAGAATGAATGGGGTATTTTTAGAGTGTCAAATTTGCACATACCTACCTTTCTTTCAGTTCGTGAGATTGAAAGTGTGAAACTCCAAACTTTATTCATTTTTTTTTTTTTTTTTTTTTTTTTTTTTTTTTTTTTTTTTGTCATGCCTCAGCCTTTTTTCAAAAGAGCTATGTTAAAAACTATGTTGACTTAAGTCAAATTTCTGCAGCAGTCAACTGAAATTTGCAACCCTGTTGACAAACTTCTACATAGTGACTTGCTTGTATCAAGACCTTTCATTCTGTTTTTATCAAATCCAAGTGTAACATTCCAGTCAGGAATAATCTTTATCACTGCAAACTGTGTGTGTTTTTTTTTTTTTTTTTAAGCAGAAATTTTGGATTGATGTGACGGGTATAGAGAAAATTAGATAAATCTAAAGCAGCCGTTTTTGAAATTATGAATTTCTATTTCCAGGTCAAGTCGAATCTTCATCCTCACCAAACCAATTGGAGGGGCATTTGATGGATGAGGATGATGACATCCCAAGCTCCCAAAAGAAAATGTCCGAGGAAATACAGTACTTGTATTTATTTTGCCGAACAAATCGGCAGAAAGAAGCCTGGTTTCGTTATTTGTCTGCAGCAACTAAGTTCAAGATCTCGCATGGAGAAACAAAAATCGAGGAACGCGAAGGGCTGAAAGTTGCAAGTAATTCACTGGATGGCTCTGAAGTACCTCTTCCTGTGCGCAAGAGCAAATATCTAAGCTACATGTACAATCTACAGCAAAACATTGTTCCTAAAGCTCCTAATGATGTGAGTAACTTCTTTACATTAAAATTTATGCTCTAATTGCGAGGCAGCTGGCAGGAGATCTTGTGTACATGTATTTCTTCTGATTAGAACACATAAATTATGGTGCTTCTGAGAAATTGGGGAAGTGGGAAGTTTTTCCATATATTTTAAGGCAAATAGCACTCAGTAGCTACTGCAAATGAAGATCTCTCTTAATATAAATTTTGTAAGAGTAGTGGTAGCCTTCTTATTTTTAGTCTTACACTCTCTTCTGAGTCCATTTCCAAGCCTAGTTACATCCACTCTTTTTGTATGTTTTACCTCACACTCCATGTAATACTTATTTCGCACTCAATTTATTTCTTTATGGGATTTTGCAGATCTCAATAGTAAATGAAGATGATTGTAGTCCAGATGTTGAAATTCAGCTGATGTGGCTCAACGCAATCATTGGAAGAGTTACGCACGAGTTCAGTAAAAATTCTTTGATTTGTAGCCTTATCAAAAATAAAATTCAACAAAAACTACGTCTGGTATCGGTGAGTTATCTTTACTCCTCTCTTTTGCCTCTGTTTTTAGTATACTTTCTATAGGTGAATAAATTCATGGAATCTTAATGGATAACGATAACGTTTAAGAGCTTTAGGGGGTGAATATAATAGCTGCTTTTATTCTTCTTCCCACAAGAAATATAAATCTACTGTATTGGTTTTTTATCATGTTTCTTAACTTTTGATGGTTTTGTCAATCTCAGTAACTCATGTTAGTTGTTTTTGAAGATGTTTACTTCAATTAATTTTCATATATTTTAAGCAGTTAAATGGACAACTTGGACTATCTTTGGATGAAATTTAAGGACTAATATGAGTTTTAGTTTTCACAGGCCGGGGGTGCAACATGAGGGGAAGTTTATGTGGATGTAATAAAACCGGAAAGTTTAAGTAATAGTTTTTAGCAATTGATAGAAAATAGTTTGAATTGTTCTTTCTGACTCAATCATGAAGTCAAGTAACTGTTCAGTGCTTGCATTCTGAATTTTCATTTCAATGAAGAAATGGAGCTCTTTCGTCCCATAGGGATTTATTCTTTGTACTTCATCCTGTGTAAAATTTTACAATTGACAGAATGGTGCCACTGGTTTTCTCTGTAATGAACTCTCAAGCTCAAAAAAAGCTCTCAAAATTAAGGTTGCAATAGAGGGAATCCCTTTTGTCACGAAAGAGTTAACATCTATATCCGGTCAATCTCTTCTTGCACAGATAGGAAGAGAATGTATTAGAAGAGTTACGATCTTGTCTGGGTACTAGGCACTAGAATCTGAACATCTCTTGTAACATTTAGCTACCCCTCTCATCACAGCCTCAACTTTGAGAACTTTTTTGAGCTTAGAAGTTTGTTTCAGAGAAAACCAGTGGTACTTTCTGACTCAGTGAGAATATTTAGTAATCATCTTTCATTAAAGAAATTCTGTACATAAGGGTCCTGTTTCGTGTTCCAGCTACCCCGATTCATGGATGCTCTGAATGTAAGCAACCTTGAAATTGAAGATGTCTACCCTGTGATAAAGCGTGCAAGTCGTCCAACGTTGGATGATCGAGGGATCTGGGTTGATTTGGATGTCGTCTATAGTGGATCCTCAAAACTTGCTATCGACACCAAGCTCAATCTATTGAAACTCAAAAAGGTGGACGCCAAAACGCCCATCTCAACCTCTCTCACCAATCTTATTTCGCCTCAAGTTCCTCTTTTGCCTGATGACTTGCCAGAATCATTACCGTAAGTACCCTCTAGTATTTATACTCCTTGCTTCTTTTTATTACCTCTTTGAGCCTGATAGGGCCATTTTCTTATTTTTTAAAATTTATATTTTTATTTGATTTTCACCCAAGTACATCCAAATTATTGTAATAAGAAATAATTCCAATCACATGGGGATGCCTAACCAGGAATTCTGTCAGAATATTTCAGAAGAACTTTCTTGAATACTGCTGATCAGTTATGATACACGAAAGACTCATCTTCACTTTCAGATAAGATAGCACAATTTAATTTTATGTTCCTATTTTGTCATTTTAGAGGCTCTTCCGGTCCTACATTTCCAGTAGAATCGGAAATTTTTGTTTTAAAATCTCCCATATCTACATTCCAGATTTCTGTCATGCTTCCTCCCTTCCTTTTGAGAATCAGAGGCCATGAAATTTGAATATAATTTTAATGACCCCAAGAATTTTAGAAATTTAGTTAGAACCTGTTGCTGTTGTTTTCATCACATTTTCATACTGAAAAATTGAAGTGTAGAAACCATTAATCAGAATATAATTTGACATGGACTGACTTAGTGACTAGGGCATGTGATACGTTAAATGGTGCACGTGTAAAAAAAAAATCTCTTATCTTGCATCCTTGTTCCTTGCTTGATTGACTCGTTAGTATGTTTCCACACCTTAAAAAAGCAACAACATTAAAACAAGCTAATCAGATTCTGATCTTATAAAAATTTATGTACGAAGTGGCGCAGCCCTTGAATCAATCCATCGAAGGTAAGAAGCTCTTTTGAGTTTCATAAAAATATCAATGTCCATTGCCACAAGGTTTAACAGTCTTGTGCAAACATCCATGTGTAGTAGTTAAGTATGTGCCCTTAAACCTGCTGTGGTAGTCATTATGACTCAAGGTTCCTCACTAGAAGGATGATGGATCAGGAATGAGAATTAGGCGTTTCAACAACATGGCATAGTATTTACAATTGTCGGTGCACCGAATATCTCTCAGGTGCCCTCATACTTCGTTTCAACATAAGACAAAATTTAAGACTTTATACCCAATAATAGGAACTGCTACAGAATAACAAGTTGGCAGTCAAAGTGCTGCTAAAAAGTAAGCAAGATTCTTCAATATTCTTTTACAGACGCTCTGCAGCATTTCACAGCGATGTAGAATCTGAAAGCTCCGGAAACTCATCTGATGAGGATAAGCTTTTAGAGATGGCGTTGGATGCAGAGCTAGAGAATGAGTTGGGGTCTGGATCAAATCCAAGTAGTAAGCCCCGGGCGCAAAAG
This sequence comes from Bemisia tabaci, assembly GCF_918797505.1. NCBI lineage: Eukaryota > Metazoa > Arthropoda > Insecta > Hemiptera > Aleyrodidae > Bemisia > Bemisia tabaci. The sequence continues at coordinate 56,276,667 of NC_092794.1, forward strand.
AAGACCGGGCAAAAAGTGCTCCAGTTTGTAGACAAATTCACATCTACCAAAATTTTTGAGTCATTCATTGAAAACAAATACGTTAAACGAGTTGTTGAAAATGTCTCAAATACTGATTTGTCTCTGATGGTGGAGCTGAAGTGGCTGTGTGGTACTCTAGTTATCAACATTCCTCCGCCTCCTGCTGACAGAATATGGTAAGTTTCGAAGTTTAATGCATTTTTTGAGGTCATTGCATTGTTCTTCATGCTTGGTCCCCTTTGCCGTAGAGACTTTGGATGTGTCAAACAATTTTGTGTATACATCATAAGTCAGCCTTCTCACATTCCTAGCAGAAAATAAATGGATCAGAAGAAGAAACTTTCATGTCTGAAGTAACCTTCATGCATGCTTAGAAACTTACGTGGAGGTCCCTGAAAAAAATATTCAAGCCCTTTTTTTATACAATTATTGGAAGTCTCCGAAATGTCTTTAATTTCACTAACAAGTGATTAAATCCCCTTTAAATATCCCTGATCTCAGTTTCAGTAATCTGTCATGAATTCCTTATGAGGAACTTCAGTAGCATATTATTATATCATACCTACTTCATTGTGTATATGAATATTTCATTGACTTTTTGATTTCCTAGGTCCCCATGGAATATGTCCATTTAGAGATGTTCCTTTTCCTAAAATTGTGACGTTTCGTTTTGGGTGCAAATGATGTGACTTATCATGAGTATACAACAGCCTCCGATTAGCTCGTCCAACTTTTAAGTCACAGCCCTGTAAAGAAAGCTTATGTACTTGAACTCTGCCCATGTGTCAGTTAAAGGATGACTGACCCCTACATTACAACTGGAAAATTTGTTTTCCCATAATGCTTTGCTGCAGCTGCCAAGTCCATAATTGGCTTTTTTACCATGGGCTGCACTAAAAAATATTCTTAAGATGATTTTTTTGTGTACAGTGTTACCCAGAAGTCCTGCAACATTCTTTTCATTGTTGAAAAAATTTGGATACGTAGACTTGAAATTTTGAGAGTACACCAAAATTATAAATAAAAATTTCAACTCAAAATATTCATTTTCGCTCGAGTTATCGAGTGGACAAGATTTGACCTCCCCCCACTTTCGAGCTCCACCCCTCTAAATTTATTGCTTCAAATTTCATTTTTTTTTCGCAGAATAGTAGTTCCAATAAGTCTCTACTAAATGCAAAAAAATTGGTCAAAATATCTTTCAACGTAAGAAAGATATAACTACTCAAAAATCGAAAAATCTTAAAAAGGCGGAAATACATACATGCATACATAGACGTTAATAGCCTGAGTCGCTGAATGTCTTAAAATTATAATAACTAACTAACTACATACATACATATATATATACACATGAATTTGAATGGCATATATTTTTGTGATCTACGACCCGTGATCGGTGCTCTTCACAAGGTCTCGGGTCTGGGTCCGACATCATGGGAGAATGCAATAGTGTATTTTCTTCGGAAAATACACTAAAAACTATTCTTGGGACCCCTCAAAATTTTGAAGGAATAAGATTACATGTGGGGGGGTTGCCTTTTGAGAAAGAAGTCAGGATCCTTGCTCCCCTCCCCTCAAGGTGGTCCCCCCAACTTTTTAAGGGGTCTCAAAAATTGCTTCTTGTATGGGCTCTCAGAAAATTTCAAGTCTCCATCTCAATTTGTTTAAAAGTTACAGAGATGGTGCGGGACTTCAGTATCACACTTTACTCCTTTTAGTGGTACTCTTTGTTGGATGTATTCAGTTAATTGACACCTCAAATTTTCCATGCTATTTCAGGATTGGTTTTCGGAATAATCCTAAGATGGTGCTTTCGTGCTACCCACGATTCGGCGAAACAGAAGTGTCCTACATGGAGGTTTCGAAGTGGATCAGGAAGTTGCTCATTAGAGAAATGGAGGTACCAACATTAATCAGTTATTTATCAAATCAAATAAGAATTAAATGAAAAATGCAGAAATTTTTTTAGAACCAATAGAACGCAAGACTTCCACCTTACATTTTAAGATAAGATTCTTTCAAGCTGAAATGTTGTGGGCTCATTGTTGAAATTTTGTGTTTGTCAACTAGATCGGACAAGAGGAAAAAGGAATGAAGGTATGCGATTGGTCAGCTTTGTCATTCAACCTTCAGTCATCATTTTGTTGTGCGTATGTTCGTTGGCATTGATGATAAGCTATAGCCAATTCAAATAAAGGTGGTTCAATCTTGTTGTCAATTCCATCCTACTTTGGTACTTTAAAGAGCCACTTTTAAGGCCAATCTCATGACTTAATTCCCTCATAGTCTGCTCTCGTTGTGTCGATAATCATACAATTTCAAAATTTGGCCTGAAGGCACACTTATTTCAAGTGATTGGAGATAGCAGAGTTCCTGTCCACCGCTCTGACAAAGCTTAATCCTCAGCATCTTGGGAAGCCAAAGTAGTTTTTTTTTGAGCTTCCTTATATCAGATGAGAGTGGCAGGGTTGGACTCTGACAAGGCCAGTCACCTATTTTTTTGTGTGATAGGACTATGGCTTTAAAGGGCAATGTTTTTTGTTTTTGAACCATCAATAGCCAAGGTAAGTGAAACAAAGATATGCTCCTCTGATGTAGACCATCCATAATCGACAAAACTCTCAGTTGCTTGGGTTTTTTTCAGTGTTTATGAGAAGTTTGACAGAGGGCTCCAATTCTGCAATATTTTATTCTTATTGGTTTGCTCATTTCCTGGGCACTAAAATGCTGGTTCCAATTCTACAGTTTTTGATTCCTATTAGTCTGCTCATTCCCATGGGCTAAATTTCCTGTCAAGACTGAAATAGAACCAATGCTATTGACAATTTTCAAATTTAAGGTGCTTGAATAGCGAAAGAGCATACCATCGTTTCACTTACCTCGATCTTTAGCTCCAATTTTACTCTCTCGAAGTTTGGAATTGAATTTCCTTCCTTACAGATTTTTCTCTTGCCAAAAGTGGGAAATTGCAAGTATATGTAGAAACCTAGAAACAATTTTGAAGTGTCGAACAATGCATTGCCAAAGTAAACGAATTCACACCAATGATCTAGAAACTATAGATAGGGGGTTCCTATGTTACGTCAACAGTGAAATTCGTAACACACCAGGAGCAACAATTAGGTTCGGAAGAAGGTAGTCGGTTTCTATGGCTTCTTATGGGACTGTTGCTGAATACGGACTTTATCAAATTTAGAACCAATTATTTGAAAATCTGTGTCCAGTTATGGAACTTAGCCATTCATCAAGTGCATTTACGATGAAAATTTCAACGCTAAATCATTTATTCTAGAAACTCCCGTAAGATTCCATGTATTTGAGGTTATGACAAAGATAGCAATCGGCCATTTCCACTCCCCGCCCGCCTATCGATCGACCGCTCTATGTGTCTTACGTCTTTTCGTAGGCCACCACCAATCTATTGTTTCTAGATCGTTGATTCACACTCAATATCTCTCCACATCTATTACAAGACACATTTGTTTTTTGACAAGGTGCGTCGGTGATTTAGATTTGTTTTTCGTTCTGATGAAAAATTTAAACTGGTATTAACTTTTAAATTCCTGTTTTGGTTTATCTTGCATTCATAATTTTTTTTCTAATTCAGCATTTGTTTTTGTCTTGCAGAAAAATCTTGTTTTACCAAATATGGAGGATATTCTACTCCCAAGTGAGCTTTTCTGAACGACCGATTGACTGATCTATTCAAGAAGCAAATGTTGAAGAGTCACTGGTCTTAAACTTCGTTAAAGTTTGTTTTTAATGTTATATCAGTCACCTGCTTATCTTGTTTTCCAGTCCTTTACGAAATTTAGATTTTATTATCTTTGTTAAGCTAGCTTCAATGTGCAATGTTGGTACTCTATGGTAAGCTCAAAAGAAGTTGTCAGTCCAGTTGTCGTATTTCAATATTTTAATCAGAGGTAACGCTGAATTATTGGTCTCTCTTGCAGCAATTCACAGAAATTAATTCCATAAAACCATCACAAGAACGCAAAGAGAATGCAATGCCTACCATGGGTGGTGTGGCACCCCCTCCTTTTAAGTCAAAATGGCGAGTTTTTTCTACCTGCCTGACAGTTCCTGCTAATATTCACCATCAGCTGGTGCCCAAATTTTTCGCTCTCATGTGAAACAGCATGAGGTTATGTTTGGGAATGAAAAAAACCCCAAACAAAGGAGTATTTATAAGTCAAAAATTTCAATGACCACTTCTTGAGAATTTCCTGCAGAGATTGATGGGTTATAAGTTCCACTTCCTTTCTATTTAGGTAAGGAATTCTTTTTTGAAAATATTAAAAATAGTGAGTAGTGGTGCGATGAATTCTTAGTCACTTCCCTGCAACTGTTCGCTATTCTGAGGATATCCAAAAAGTAATTTCTCATTCATTATGAAAAAAAAAGTGGGACTTACTACCAACCTTTTTCTTCCAAAAAATCTCACGAATTGATTTGTGATGTTTGCGATGTATCCATTTTTCTTCATTTTTGAGTTATTTTTTTGGAATGAAAAATCCCATGTTATTCTGCGGAAGGCCAAAAGATTTAGACACCACCCTACTGGGGGAATTAGTAGGAGGGTCAGGCAATCAGAGACGATTCCCCTTATCTCCTTAAAATGAAGGGATGCTATGAGGCCTGTAATTCAAATCATGGTCCTTGTTTTCTTTTTGTAAGGAAGTCGGTTAATACTTTTGCTCATAGTACTGGTCATAAAGTATGTATTTCTGCCAAACGAAACTATGTGCATAATGACGTGAGCCCTGTTATGCATATATTCTTATAGATCTCAGGGTTCATATCTTAATGCACATAGTTCCGTTTGGCAGAAATATGTTCAAAAGAAAGACACCTTCACTTGCATTAGAACCCTTTCTCTGAACTCGAAGCACTCAATAATTATACCAAGTACTGGTGCATTCATTATCAATTCCGGTAAGTGACAGACTTCTAAAATCTTTTTGACCCCCTTAAAATCGCCTTTTATTTCTTAATGTATCTCAATTTTTTTCCCAAAAGACTATTATGTTTTCTTTTGTCAAAACGTATTAAGGACAAGTTATTTAAAAAGTTAAAAATAGCGAAGTCAACAATTTCTGCATATAAAGACTAATTTTGAAAAAATGTTACTACTTTCCAAGCAAATCTGACGTTGTTTTTCAGAATCAAAATCTGTATTTCCAGAAATGACTACACATTCATTTGATTTTAATTATTTTTCTCGAAAAGGCCTAACAGCTTTGAGACCTCATTTTCCACCTGGTTCCATGATTTTATGCACCTACCTTAATTGAGGACTTCTTTAGTAAAAGGACGTATGAAGCCTCTGTTGCTGCCAAAATTGTACAGCGTCATTCTTTCACTTCAGGTAACCTATCCAGTAGTTCTGCCATCGATTTTTCTCTGAATCTGCTTCGAATTTTTTCTGATTATTTTGTAGAAGTAAGTCAAATGTCAGTAAATTTCATTCAATGTAAATGTCATGAAAATTTCACAATCTTAGCAGTACTGTAAGCCTCATACACCCTTTTATCGAAGAAAGAAGAAGTCTTCAACTTTTACTTCAATTGTGAAGGTTTTTTGCAGTAGGCTTTTCCCCATGTATGTAAGAAATTCTTTACATCGGAACTGATGAGAAATTCAAACTTACCCATAAAATTTAACACTTCTTCGTTATCCCTACATTCCTGTTTTGTATGTTTTATAATTTAGTTACTGTCTTTTTAATAATGTGTTATCAAATTTCCCGTCAGGTTCCTTTGTAAATTATTTCTTTTTCGCTTTTGAAGTTTCTATACCTTGCATTGCATCTCATTTTGCCAGACTCTATGACGACCGGCTATCCGAGCACTGGTTTGCACTTGTAGAGGCATCAAGTTCCAAGAAAAGTAGTTTTTGTACATTTTTACTAATGTTTCAAGGTTGTTCTTCAAGTCGTCTCAGGCCCAAAGTAAAAAGATACAAGTACCTTTTTTGACGTAGCGAAATAATAGAAGATGGTGGCATTTTCGACATTTTTCAAAGAGGTTGATGACATTTGTTGCTACAAACTCGCGTGTCATTCATTCTTTTATTAATATTACAATTATTAAAGGAAGACATAATTTATAGCACAAGAAGCGTTTAAAATTAAATTTTTTGTTGCATTCCGCCAAAAAAATAGTCTGTTTTCAATACTTTGAATTCGGGATTTTGCAGGCATATTGACACTATATTGTCCTCTCTTACATTTTGGTGTATACAAATAAAAAACAGCCACCACCTTCTTTTTTCTCTGTGATTTATTGCTTTTTCAATTGAGTCCTAAAATATTTGTGTCTGAACGAATTTGTTCTGCTGTTTTCAATTTTATAATTTGTTGTGGGTAAATTAAGTATTAGTTTAGCGGGAAACTGAGGTCTTTACAGCAGCTGTAGAGTAATTTTTATAATTTTATAATCCCTAAGAATTATTTTCTTCTGGCTCTGTGACCTGCTGTGTTTCTCTTATATTGCGTATTATGAATTCTTCCTTTTTCTTTAAATTCGTACTGAAAATCTATTTTTGTATTTTCTCAAATTCTTTATCTGTTACTGCTGCTGTGTGTTGAATTCTTTAAATTTTATACCACTACCAAAACCAAAAAAAATGACTATGTTTTCTTCCTCCCTCGAGTTAACCTTGGCTGTTTAATGCTGTGAATTTGTCATCAAGAAACTTCTCCAAAATCTTGGTTCAAGCACTTATATGAGGGTCATCCAGGAAGTAAGGTTTCCTACCTTGTATCTTCCGAACGAAAAGAGATAAATCAAATCAGTAAAAAGACACATATTAGACATACTATAAGCTTTCAAACAAACCCAAGTTTTTGAAAATCGGTCAAGGGATTCGTGAGAAAACTTAATTTTACTGAGACAACTTCATGTCGCCGCGTGCCCACCTCTGGGGTCAGGATGCGCAGAGAGTCAATTATTTCAGACTCGGGTATTCGCCTATAAAAATCACATCAAAAAGGAAGTTAAAAGTTTTCATCAAGTCGGTCTTACCTTACTTTTTGACGTAGTCTCCATATCTTTTTTAACATTTCTGGTATCATTACAGTAGCTTCTAGATGCCGTTCGCGTAAAAGCTCTCGCCTTGGCTCCGAAACCAGTCATTGACAGCGATCTGTACATACTTCTAAATCAGTTGCTTTTTGTCGGGAAATTTTCCCCCAATCCTCCATACTCTGTTAATTTGGCCTCATGTGACTTCAATCTGTTCCGGAGCGGAAAAACCTCCACGATGAAAAGCGATTGCCATCCGATTCAGAGGTACAGATCGCTGTCAATGACTGATTTCGGAGCCAAGGCGAGAGCTTTTACGCGGACGGCATCAAGAGGCTACTGTAATGATACCAGAAATGTCAAAAAAGATGTGGAGACTACGTCAAAAAGTAAGGTAAGACCTACCTAATGAAAACTTTTAAATTACTTTTTGATGTGATGTTTATAGGCAAATACCCGAGTCTGAAATAATTGACTCTCCGCGCATCCTGACCCCAGAGGTGGGCACGCGGCGACAGGAAGTTGTCTCAGTAAAATTAAGTTTTCTCGCGAATCCCTAGACCGATTTTCAAAAACTTGGGCTTGTTTGAAAGCTTATAGTATGTCTAATATGTATCTTTTTACCGATTTGATTTATCTCATCGTTCGGAAGATACAATGTAGGGAACCTTACTTTTTGGATGACCCTGGTAAATTTACTATCAAAAAGGCCCACTTCAAAAGTTCAAAATTTTGTCTCTGAATTAGCCCTAAGGAACTAATTATTTTTTTGGCCTCGCTTGAGATACCTCCCCCCTCACCCAGCGGCCAAGCGTCCCGGAAACGCACCCAATAAGGAAATTGGGTGTGTTTCTATTTTTGAAAAAACCTATTGCAAATGGCACTATCAATGAAGACAAAGTCTTGAGAAGATCACTTTACTTTACTTTTTCAGCTGATTGAACAATCATAAATGTTTGTTACAAGAAAAAAAACAAAAACTTTACAATGTAAAAAAATAACAATTGTACAAATGTAACTTTCGGCAATAATATACGTATAATTACAGGGGGGGGGGGGGGGGGGATAAAATTATCTTCAAAAATAATGATCGCATTTCATGCAATTCCTTTCAAAACACTGCATCAATTTTACGACTTCATTTTAAAAGGGGCAAACAATTAACTGCAATATTCTGGGGAATATAGACATCTTATGGTATACAATTAGCAAAACTATAAAGCACATTAAAAATCAAAACATGCTTATTCAGCTTGTTGTACATAGATTCTTTCTTGCTAACCTTCCAATATTTTTATTACTTGGAGGAATGAGTACAAGTAAGATCTAAAGTGAGGGAAGTGCTCTTTATGTATGAATTACTTAGCAACACCTCCTGTATCTACTCAAGACTTATCACCGAATATTGTTGTCTATTACTGTTTTTGGTGGGTGCATCAGATGGACTACATTTTGCAATAGGGAACCATTATTTCTGGCTCATTTTAGAAACAGCATATATGCAATTGGTTTCCCTAGGCAGAAATAAGCTTTTATGGAAAAGCCAGAGCTAGTGGTTCCTTATTGCAAAATGTAATCCAGAAATCCCTATAGCAAATTTGATAGGATCAACTTCACCGAACATAACACTCAGTCTTTGCTCTGTAATGTTCACAGGATAAACATCAGTTAAAAATTTACGAACTAGCGGTTATCTGTTTCAATTTTCTTCACTTTTTTTCAATGAATGTTCTGCAGATATTACTTTCATTAAGGTTCTACACGAGCATGTGCGTTTTCTTCAGGCAGAGGTCTATGGAGCTCATCATACTTACTCAACTAAAAATATCTTTGAGTGCTCAGTATGCACATTAAAATATCTCTTAGGTCATTCAAAGGAGATTTTAAATAAAGAAAAATTTACCTTAAAATCAATTTTACAGCTTTGATTACAGGCTTAGATATTAAGGCCTGATTTAAAGACTCAACAACAACAATTGATAATTTCAAATCTTGAAAACTAGCGATGAATGGTCTTAGAATAAAAATAGTATAATTCTCTGAATGTTGTAAGCCTGTAAGAAAAATTTTCTTGAAACAAACACGCAGAGGAATATGTTTTTCTTTGAAAACCTGAGCAACTGAAGTTTTCCTAAAAATCCAAGAGGGCATTATTCTAATTTGAAATTGCTCTCCTGGGGTGAGTATGGAGGTTACATTCGAAAACATTCTTTTGGCTACTGATCGAAGAAAAGATTTTCGACATTAAAATCTCATGAAAGAGACATTTACATACATACAAGAAAAACAGGCATCAGTCGGAGACATGAGTCCTCCTTACTACTTAAGGCCGAAAAAATTTAAATTAAGACCTTTATATGAGATGCCTTCAGATTCAGGGCACTCTACACGATTTCGTAAATGCTCTAATGAGTTATTGAAGTGACTTATAATCTGATCTGTTTCATCACTGTTCTCTAGGTTTGGTAGCTCAGAGCGAATTTTCCCAATGAGATCATTTAGTAGATCTACAGTGATTGCATCGTTACCTTTCTCGTAAAAATAAATGTATGAGTTCAGCAGCTCCGTGTAGAGCTGGACTTGAACTGAAAGGTCCATGCAATGGCTCACAATTCGTGCAACTTTTTTCAGACACTCGACAACTTTTGGTCCATTGAGCATCTCCTTTCCGTCGTTTGTTTTGCCTGACCAAAACAGATGTGCAGAAACAGCCACCGCTCGGGCTTGATCGGGTTTCTTTAAAAGTTTTGATGCGGCTAATGCACATTGGGTACAGATTGGTTCTGCGTTTTCAGCACTGAAACAGCTCAGGCGTTCAAAAACACCAATTATGAGCGTTAGAGCCACTAACTGAGCTTTGGATTCTGAAATGTCCTCTTCGTACAGCGAGAAGGCCTGAGAGAAAAATTCATATGCAACATTTTCGTAGCCATTGAAATCTATATTATTGATCGCAAGTGCACCCTGAAGGAAAAGCCTCAAGGGCAGCTCATAATACTCTGCTTTGACAAGTGCTGTGATAGTCTGGTGGCAGAATTGAAATATTTTAATGCACTTCTTCTCCCAATTGGGATCCAATTCTCGGATGGCAGAGTATGTGAATGCTAGCTGGTATGCCTGGAACACTATCGAGGGGAGGGTATGCTTGATTCGTTTAGGGCCGCCTCTGCCAAAATGCTTCCGCGCTGCGCTCAGAATTAAATACTGTTGGTCTGGATTCTCAGACTTTAGATGGTGAATAAAACGCCCAAGTTGGCCTTGCTCTTCAGCAAAGTCTTCGGGGTCAGGATCTGCTGAAGGCTGATCTTCTTGGTCCGTAACCATTGGCGAAATCATCGACAGGATCGCATCGACCTGTTCCGGCGTTGAGATCAAAGTTCCGTTTTCTAGCGCACTGTTTACAAGTGCCGATGCAATCGCACTCCGCCCTTGATAGTCGAAGCACACAAGTAGACGAATGTAGTGCTCCAGCTCCAGGACTCGCAATACATCATTATATTCGTCGATGGGGATTTTCATAAGGCGTGTCAACTCACGAGACGTTGCACTATAGTATTCAATCCTGGAAAATAAAATCCTATTACTTGTGATTCATTCTTTACTCCATTAAAATATGCAAAAAAAATAAAAAGTATGTCTTGAAAAAAAGACTAAAACCTCTTAAATATGTGCTGTGTATTCCAAGCTATGGATCTGTATGGAGGGTGGATCCTTTAAAGGATGTGCAAAATATAGGAATTACGGAGCTCTATTGGAAAATCAATTAAAACTGGAGTTCCTTTATGAGGAGTGTTCAGACATCTCAGATCCTGGTGTCACAAACTGACAGAGAGAGTAAGCGGCCAGGGGGCTTCTATTTTTTGTAATCTTCAATCAAGTCATTTTCGAATGCTTTTCCTGTAATCTTTGTGACAGTTTGTGACACCATAGAAGCCTTGAACACGGGAGAAAATCAGAAGTGGATTTCACGCCAGTAAAAACTGGTAAAACCGTATTTTCTTTATATTTATTTTTTTTTAAAACTATTTTGAGCATTAATACATTCCTTCCACATGCTCTTATTACGTATTACCTTGAATTCTTGAGCTGTCAGAATTCATAGTTTCTTCTCAGAATCTTGGAAAAATTTAGAGGAAAGAAGTTTCCAACACTGCTGAATCCTCATGAGCTCAGATTCTATTCAGAAATCCTTGAATGGCAAATTCTTTACGGCTTCCCAAAAACGGTCTTTTCCACACTATTTTCTGCTCCCTTACACTCATTTTCCTCCATGAATGGAGACAGTAAAATATTGAATACAAAAAAAGGTTTACCTGTCTAAGCTGAGCTTCTCAAAGATAGCCACAGTTGATTCCATAACTTTGTCCACATAGTCAATTCGATCTGGATAGCATTTCAAGGCTAGATCAAGGAGGGAAACTTCTAGAGAGACCATGTCCTCAACTAACATTTCATGCCGACACTGGAAATTAAAAAAATGAGTATTTAATACCTCATCTCGAGATGGCTGAGCAATACCTCCCTCATTAGTCTTTAAATTATTTCCTAGCAATAAACATACCAAAAACAATTTTTTTTCAATTGCTAACTTATTTAAAACGAGCAAAAAAGGCTGGATACTTACTTGGATGATAGATGCAATTTGATCTGAAAATATGTCAAAGAGCTGAGCAGTTTCTGGTGATGGGTTTTTCTGCGTGAAGGTGGCTAGTCGATTCATTAGTGATATTATAACATTTTTCACATTAACTCCTGCTTGAAGTTCTGAACACGATTTCAAAAATGCACTCAACGTTGCTAGATGTAATTCATCAGGGAAGACCTGTAAATTAATGATGAAGATAAAAATAGAAATTGGAGAAGAAACATTTCTGCTTGAAAAGAAGCAAAACCATCTAATACCACATATGTTGTGGATTTGGCTCTGTTGCAAATCGGTGGTAATACTAGAAATATTACTGTTTAACTTACTGACACCAGATTAGGCATTCTCACACATTGTGACAAGTTATCATTTTCAAATGGAGTTTCCGAGATGATGTTAAAGTCAAAATGCATATGCCCTCCCAAGTAAAAATTTGTGAAAAGACAAGAAGTTAGCATTCAGTTAATCTAGGCCATATCAGAAAATCAAACTGCACTGGGTGGCGATGGGTTTGGTCCATGAATATAATAGTACTTTGAGCCAATCAGAAGCATTCTTAGATGAAGCACAAAGGAATCAAAATTTCAGAACTAGTTAGTCAACTGCATTGATCACAGAAGTGTGTTTCGAGGGTTTAAGCTCATAGATTAGCAAAAATAATAAGACCTGTTTGAACAGCAAGCTTCAACGTCCAATATTACCGAGCTATCACTCATTGAAAAACATGGCGTATGATGTCATCCACCATAGTAGTACAAAATATGGTTTCTTCCACCTTGTTTTCATCCTTGTTTTATCTCGAGTAACCATAACAAATGAGTATATTACTGATTGAGGAGAGCAATATGGTATAAACCATAGTATACAGGGTGTGCATACACAGTGTTTTGCGGGGAACAATACTTTCCTTAATATTAGACGTTATTCCTCTGGAATTCAGTAAATCTTTTGAGTCCAACTGATCCTGATTTTCACATCGCCAACTATATTTAGCTATGTTTCAGGATTGCTGTGAATTTCCATTAATAATTTCTTGGACTTAGCCATGAGACAAACCCACCTCTTTAAGGTAGAAAAGAGAGTAACATACCTGAATTATGCATTCCATTAAATATTCTTGTGCTATTGCATCCCTACAGCTGACAACTTGCTCTAAAATTCCCGGCAGAACCAACTGAAACAGGGACACAATACATAGAGGTTACACTAAAAAAGTTTGATGCTACTTATGATGAAGCACTAGACAAGGTCACAAATTAAACATCAGAATATATCATCTCATCAAAGTTACTTACACAACGCAGTGGCAAACTAAAAATTTCCAATTTTCACTTATGAATGAAAGATCAACATTTTCTGTTTAGTTGATTCAAACTTTTCACTCGTCAAGGAAACCAAAGTCTACAACAATTTAATAGGACACTCACGCCTTAATTCAGTAAGTTTTGCAATTAGGTAAATAATTTTTCTTCTGTGCTGGCTCTTTTGACAAGCTTAGAACTACGATCAAGGGAGGAAAAAAAGTTTGTGAAACGTAAGTCTAATTACATGATGAATGATGAGTTTGGTTTGCATGACAGATTAAACTATCACTAATTTTGGTTTTTTCAGCAAGAAATAAAATATAAAGTCTTTAATTCTAATGTAAACAATGAATACAAATCTCTCTTAAAACTGTTGATTACAGATATTTTTAGTACATTTAACATGCTCTGGATGAAATTTTGATGAGAAAACATATTTTGTGGTACTTCAATTCTTACCCTGGTGCGAGATAGGATGACTAAATCTAATTGATCTGCATTTTAACAACATGCTGAGGCTGAATGTCTAAAGGCTCAGCAGAAAGAAATTCCCTGACTTTTCACATCAACATTTTACACACTTGGAGAAATTTTTGACATGAATTTTACAGCAAGTGACAAAAACATACAAACTTTTCTCTCCGATATTAATCACTCAATTTACAGAAATTGCAATTACTTCTTAACAACTATACCTTTATTCACTTTCTAGAGTGTAACTTGGAGCACAGAACCCCAAATCAAGCTGAGACTTGGTTTGATTGTGTGGATGTAGCTAATGATTTTATAGATTTCACACTTCAAGAGTTTCTGAATTTCCAGTCTTTTTCAAGAAAATCTCTCGACTTTACTTTGGTTTCTCTAACCTGATAAAATTCCCTGACAATTTTTGGTTTTCCAAACCTGCAGACATCCTGTCAAGTATAGGGGCTTACGCACGAGTTAACTCATACAGCGCATGCTGCACGCCCTGGTCTACGCACGAGTCAACTTATGTTGTGACTACCGGCCAGAGATTCCCCTCTGACTCACTGTAACCAGTGAATCAAGAAGCATTTGCGTTCTGTCGGGAAGGATCTGAACTACAACTTTAACCTATTTCCGATAGAGTGCCAGGGTCGCGGGCGGCCGCGCAGAAACCTAGGGCTCAAAGGGTTAAAGGGTGACTTCAAGGGGGTTGGGGGGGGGACACTGTGTTCAAAAGGTATATTGCGGGCATGTTGCCTGTTACTTCTGTTTCTGTCAACAAAATTGGCATGATTTTAATTTTTTAAAATAGACAACCAATATCTCTATCTTACTATGATTATTTTCCACTCTGCTTGCTGGTAGATAGAAAATTTACTGGAGATGGTATAGGCGGAGACTTCTTGTTTCTTTGAGAAGTAAGATGAAAGGACTGCAAATATTTTTCTCGGCATACTGAAGTTTGCCAATTTTAGAAACGTGGCATTCATTTTCGACTGCAGGAAAAAACTGATTTTTGCTGGTTTACTGAAGCTCTTACTTAGTTCCTCAACCGCTAGGTCATTTATAATCTACTCTGCTTCATCATGAGTGTCAATTGCTTAACATCTAGATACATCAGAGCACTCTATCAGCTTCTCTATCATCTCGCTGATTACATAACAGCTGTTTGGGGCAAAAGTCGAGGAAAGAGTCAGCAAAGAAAGAATGCACGGGAAAAAACCTCAAAAAGTTAAATAAAACACCAGAGAAAATATAAAAGAGATAATGAGAAATGAGAAACACTTGACATACCTTCTTATACAAGTCTAGACTGACTGAGTCTAATTGTGATAACCGAACAAGGTTGGTTCCAACTAAAATCTTTAGCTCCTCCCGCTCTTGTTCGCGTCTTTCACGCTCTCTCGAGTGTCCCTGGTGTTGCATACGAACCCAGAGCTTGTTCATCTCAGCAAAATTCATCAGTACAAAATCAATAGAGTCTCTGACCTGAAATCAAAGTCAAAATAGTCTAGAAAATGTCTAAAATGTATGTATATATGATACGGTCAAATCCCGGACAGCAGGGTGGGACTTATTTTTTAAGTTGACAAAACCGAATTTTACATTGTCTTAAATTATGCTACACAGAGAAAAAACACAAGCCAAGAGGATTTTGAAGATAAATTATTGTTTTGACTCGTCCTGAAAGAATGAGATTTATTTCGTATTGGGGCATTTTAGCCATTTGAAATTGATTTTTAATACTAACGACAAAAGTTAACATTAAAAATCTGTGGATTGGTTCAAAATAGTGCAAGCTAATACTTCATAGATTAAGGTGGTATTTTTTATGTTTGCTTAATTTACTCTCCCTTTGCCGGAAAAAGTCAAAACATTTTCTAGGTTTGTACAGTCAAACCTTCCTAACTACTGACCTATTTGCGAGACCCGGGTTTGACAAAAAGGCCTTGGTCAAACATGCATTTGACTGAAAAACGGGGTTTAGTGGTAACATATGAATACATTGCCAGAAAAAGGGGACAAAGCCAAAAACCTAGCTTTCCGTAAATTGCGTTGGAAAGTTTGATTTGTTTCTACAGATACATAAGTGATAAAATCGGGCAACCTAAGGTCAATTCCAAAGTAGAATATGTTAGAGTTTGAAATAGTCACAACCTTAAAGCGGCAATGTGAACTCGTGTTCCTCAAGATTGCAAAACATGCGATTGTGTCATGTTCTCTTTTTCAGGCAAACAAATTTTAGGAGTTAATAATGCTGAAATATTCGGGTTGAGATCAAACAAACTATGTATTTCTCCAAAAATTAACATAAAGTATCCTCCCTGACATTATTTAATACATATTTTCATTAGAATAAAAAGAAAAATATAATTTTGAGAGTTTACAAATTGTCTAGGAGGGTGCATGATGGTTGGATCCATGATGTGCGTTCATCCTTCCCAGAATTTTTATTCACACTCACGTTAAATACCTTGAGTAAATTATTGCTTAATATTTTTGATGAATTATGTTGACTTGTGGCGGGATGTATTCATTTGACAGAGAATCCGGACATAACAGCGTAGGTTTATATCCCCTTCTTCCAGCAAACTCATCCAAATATAGAAATCCAACCCATTTGACCAATCATACCATACATTAAAAGTAAGATATTGCCATGAAACTTAGTGGACGCACTTTTGAGGATATGAAGATTCGAATGAGCCAGGTACCAGAAAAAGGGGACACACGCGTACATCCCCTTTTTCCAGCTATGTATTCATACGTGCACATGACCCCTCGAGTTGGGTTAGAACCGATCTGTTTTACCAAAACAATTGTCACTTAGAGACTAAATTTTAATGGCATAGGGTCGAGTAAATTTTTCAGTGCTTTCACAGGCAAATATGTTCTTTTCCCCCAAAAACCTAATCCACCAATTACACATTTATAATTTTTCTGCCCTTTTCGTTAATTGCTGCTTTTCTCAGTAACAGTGCATTTCAAACACTTATGTCAATGTTACACTGGTAGTACCACTAATCTTGGTTTTGTTTTAATAATTAGAGTGACTGAGACTCACAGTTCCTTCGGGGGTCTCCGCAGCGTTGGGGTCATCAGGAGTATCCGGGAGAACATTGCGCATGCACTGCAACAGGTAATTTCGTAGGAACAATCCGCGCAGTGGATGCTGTACACCTCGACACATTTCAACCAGATCCTTCATTAAATCCTTCTTAGAAGATGAGTTTGTCTGAATGTGGACTAGGCCAACAGTGATTAACAAATACCTGAAACAGATCCCATAAATTACCTAAGGTGCCACATGGTGTTACGACCTTCTGTGGAGAGTTCCGCATCAAATAAATTGACAATATCATCAAAGAAAAAAAAAGTTCAGCAGAAAATTGTGAGACTCTTTTCAATCCCTCTTCCCTGGCATGACTTTAAAAATAAAACCTTTATCTCTGAAAAATTGGACTATTCCACTGATAACACTGATTCCACTATGAACCCGTGGTTTCCAGAACAATCTGACAGGGATCCCCTGTTTTTAATTATTCTCACACAGGGTTCTTCCATTTCACATAACCAGCCAGTCATGTAATACCGAAGTTT
Organism: Bemisia tabaci; assembly: GCF_918797505.1. Lineage (NCBI taxonomy): Eukaryota > Metazoa > Arthropoda > Insecta > Hemiptera > Aleyrodidae > Bemisia > Bemisia tabaci. The sequence continues at coordinate 56,293,733 of NC_092794.1, forward strand.
CTGCACACCAGGAAAATGACAACATCAAAGAGTTACTAACATAACCTTTGATGATGAATAATAACAAGCATTCAAACAGGCTTGCAATACCTGGATAAAATTGGTTCTGTGTAATTTGATGATGGGTAACAGTTGATTATAAAATCCTACGTTTAATTGAAAAAATTCTTAGAAGTAAACTGATTGAGAGTTTCGAAAATAGAGAGTGAGCAACTTACAGCCTTGGAACTATATTCCCAGCATATTGAACTATTTCGTAGAGGTCTGGGATTTTGCGATCTTTTTGCTCCTTCCGGAATTCCTCCAACAGGTAGCTTTCGAGGTACCGCAGTTCATCAGTTATGGTCATATCTATGTATGCATTAAGGAATGACTGGGTACTAAAAACTAATACAAATTTTAAAAAAAGTTTACCCTCTTTTTGGTACGGAGATACGGAAAACGTAACTAATGTCAAAGAGTCCTTCCGTGCAGCTTGCCTCCATTAGGTGTGGTAAGCTTCCCACAAAAACAAAAGAAGAGAGAGAGAAGAAAAACAACGAAACTAGGACTTCAAAGCTGCTGTAATAAGTGATTTTATAGAAAGAAAAAAATAAATATATATGTAGAAATATGTGTTGCACTTTCATTCAGTAATCGCCAGAGTCCACTCCTGAAGTGAGAAAATTATATTTTGCAGTTCACTCAAACAGCATGCATGGTTGACAACACTATTTTGCATATTGAGTATTATAAAAACCCTATTCATGAAATTTAAGAACAGAAGGTGCTATCCACTTGCTATAAGATTTATAGATCCGTATGAGATTAAAGGAAGTCATGTGCAATATTAAGGGAGCCTCTCTCATCTCATTTTCTGAGTGTACAAATGGGTCAGTTGCGCTGGTCACAGAATCGTGTTTTGATGCTTGATTATTTGATATCAGCAAAAAATAATAAGATCTGTCCAAACTGCAACTTTCTACGTTCAATATGAACCGAGATATCGCCCATTGAAAAGTCCGGATTTTGACGTCATCCACTGCCGCGTAGTGAAATCCTTGGTACCTTTTGCCTTGTTTTCATCCAAGTTTCACGTTGAGCAACCAGTGTATCACTGACTGATGAAAGCAAGGAGGAGAAAACCAAGGGTGTCACTATTGCGGCGGATGATGTCAAGAACCTGACTTTTCAAAGGCCAGTATCTCTGTTATTAGTGAACGTAGAAAGTTGCAGCTTGGACAGATCTTATTATTCTTTGCTAATCTAAAGGTATCAAGCATCAAAACACGATTCTGTGACCAGTGCAACTGACCTACTAGTTGCAGCAAATTTTCGATTGATCTTTCAAGCCTGATTCATGGAAAAATTCAACTCATTTTTGCACTCTGATGTTTTATTAGAGTCTTTATCTTAGGATCTTGATGGGATCAAGAGGGTTACCTCCAATTTTCCATGATCCTCTTATTACCTCACAAAATGCAAGTAATGTTTTTTTTTTTTTTTTTACATTAAACTGAGACTAGACTTTCCTACGAAATCATTTTCAGAAACTAGAGCCATCCTTTTCCTTTTAATGACCCCTGACTTTTTCTGATAATATTTTCACCCATCCTTTCATAAAATTTGACTGGTATTAAATAGTTGATTCTCCTTACTTATTCTAGACAGTACATTTGGTGTAAAGTTACCTAGAGTTACTCAATGTCAATGATGATCCTTCAAAAAATTGACACTCAGTGAGCATGTTCTTCTGACCATTGATGAGAATGGAGTGACACCTCTTAAGAAAAAAATCAATTAATACTTTGTTATTTGCAGCCTCTACCAGAACTTTTAGATGGAGCACTAATGAAATGGCTCTCCAAGTAGAATTCACTCCTGTCTTTGATTTTTAGGCATATTCTGAAATGCTTATTGCATAATTTTTAGAATAACCTCCTCAACCGGAAGGCAAAATATGAAAAATTCAAGTTCACTCGTATATTTTCTATGATTTTTTGGTTCATCTGAGAACTACTTAGGAATTTCTGGACTATTTTTGAAATCAGCCGATAGAGTACAATTTGACTTACACTTGCAAGGAGTCTCTTGGTCCTTACCAGCAGGTCAGCAATTAGTCTACGAATTTTTGCTAAGATTTCATAAAACCTCATTGATAAATTTTGAGAAACAGACTGGCAAGAAAAATTGAAATAAAGAGATACAGAATAAAATATTAATTTTTGAGCTTCAATGGATAGATTCTTGGGAAGATAATTGCATCGATTCTATGGTACCTATGAAGTCTGCACTAGAGAATAATCACCCCTACGGACAGGAACTAGCTCCATCCTGCTTGGAATCAGAAAAGAGTGCTCGGAAGTTTAATCTACAAATGGGTCATTAAACATTTTTACAGATAAAACTTTTTTCTGTTTCTTCCAGATGTGTAAAAGGTTGAGAAGGATACAAAGCTCGTAATAACTCTTGGGAGAGAGTAATGATGTGCGAAGTTCACTGAGCATACTGGACGCATGTTTCAAGCCATCCATGAGCTTCTGTTTGTCAAGACTCATTTTCATCTGATGCGCCTGAAATCGAACATTCGTCATTGCCTCCTCGAGCAACTTCTCTTGTTCTTCTAACTGAGGCGTCATCTTGTCTTAATCAACCTGATACAATACCTGTAACATATGCAAAAATACCAACTTTAAAAATGACACTTATTGAGAGGGAACATACTCTAAGGAAAAAAATAATTTTTGCAATATCTTCATTACCATTGATCATTCTTGCAAGTAATTTGAGACCGGATGAGAATGTACCTTAACTTCTAAAATGATGGGTAAATAATCAGCAAATTCAAACAGTGAAGAGGAACTGATATAGAAGCAATAACCAATGATAAGGTAGGTGTCTCGCTACGCTGTAAACTATCCTAGGGAGGTTGTAGCTTTCCTTTGACTCTATCAACATCGCTCAACCTGTTCCTTCACACTGATCACTTACTTGATCATAACAGAGTCAGGAAAAGAAGGAACCTGGCAAAGAAGCGCTGCTAAATCTAATGAAGTTATACCTCACCGCCCAAAAAAATACAACATTGTTCATTGTAAAGCAGACTCAGAGTAAAATTTGAGGAAATATTCGAAACTTTGTAAGAAAATTTTCGGTAGTGAATCATTGCAGTAATTGAAATGCAAAACTAATCCCCATGGACAGGAAAATTTTGTTTCATCGAACTTCTCCCTGAATATCCCTTTCCTTATCCCTCATTGGCTTCTGAAATTGACCATCTTTGTTCATTCAGCACATGCTTAAGATCTGGCCAGGATTCTGAGAAAAAGCTAAGGTTTTTAGAAAACTTGGATCTGAAGAACAGGGCTGAATTTACCCATGGTGCATCGGTGCAGCTGCACAGGGCGCCAGATTTTGAGGGGCGCCAAATTTTAGGATTTTTTTCCAAACTCTGCAAAAAATTGAAAATTGCGTCGAAAGTTCAGAAACTCTGATTGTTGATTGATTGTATAAAGGCAATGGAGACACACTGTCTGACTATCTAGTAAGTTATTAACTAAACAACATTAACAATATAAATATTGCATGTTATTACTCCATATGTGCTTGTGCATGCATATGAAATGCCTATTTTTGTCCCACCAGAATTTTCTTCTGCAAAATTACATCAGAGAACCATTAATTTATTGCGTTCCATCTTTTAAATGACCTGACCCTAGACTTTAAGGGTCAAACTTTCTCTTACTTTCGTAGTTAACAGTAACAGGAACAGGTATCCCCCAGAATCATTCACTCACTCGAAAAATTTGTATTTAGTTAGAGTTAGCGTAGTAACCAAAGAAGACCGTTGGGTTGGGAAATGCGCAAGTTGGGGAGGGGGGGAGGACGTGCGAGGAGGGCGCCTCGAAAATTTCTGCACAGGGCGCCAAAAATGTAAATCCGGCCCTGCTGAAGAAACAGAATCCTGAGCACGGCCATTTCCAGCAAGGGATGGTCTGATTTGCCCTGCAGACTCAGCTTCTCACACCCTTTTTGAGTGCGATGCTCGGAGAGGCTTGCGCTCTGTTTCTCTCGTTTCAAGAGCAAGACAAAGTTGCGCAACATGGAAGGACTCAGCATGTTGCCTTAAACCACTATCATCGTTGGTACGCAAACACATTTGCTACATTGAGCATTGTGCTGAGCAAAATTCTCTTCTCCATTCAAGCATTGATATCAAGCAAAGAGTACATAGAGTCGTAATACAATGGAGCTAAGGTCATGTTCTGGTTCTGAGTCCGGTGTGCGCCGAGATTTAGTCACCTTTTCAATACATTTCCGATCCAAAATGGCAATGCGTAATAATTCATAACTTTCTTGTTCCGAATGGAGGAGTGCTCATGTATTGAAAACAGTCGAAAATGTATCTAAATGGTGACTCAGCACCGCACAGAGGCCATGGAAATCGGTGACTGGAAAATGCTTGATAGGGGCACTGCTCCGCTATTCCTATCACGACTCTAGGATATCTAGCATACCAGTCCTTCATCTTTCCTTCGATGAAACATGCCAATTTCTGTCCACTTGCTGCATCAATGAGATTAGGAAGCACTGGCTAGCAGCTCAGTTGTAGCCAATCATGTCTTTGGTGTCAGTTTGGGATGGATGTCCTCTACAACAGTTACCAATGTCTCTTGACAATGGCCGTTTGACTCTGCCAAGAAAACCTCATGATGCAACATCCAGGGGGGAGAATTAAGCAGAGGAAAGCAGTCATGCATCATCGAGTCAATCATCCGCTATTCACTGCAGTCCAGTCAGGAACTAAAGGACCGATTTACAGAGCAAATCTTGCCCTTCATCTCTAGAGTGAAGTAGCAGAGTTTGAATCAACAAAATTCTAACATAAAAGAATAGAAATATGCGGAATAAACTCTGAGATGATGAGAATACTCACAAGAATAATTGTTCAGTTTCCTTCGAAGAAAAGTTCCACCTGAAAATACTGCACTAACCAGCCACTATTACACTATCTCAGACATTATCTTCGGCGGTAATTTACAACACATGGAACGTTAAAAGACGAATGACACTATTATTTTCCTGAAAAATCGCTGAGGTTTGAATTATAAATAATGGTTACAGCTTGCAGCTGCCGAAATTAGTAAAATGAGTGAATGAACTGATTACGGACTGATTGATGATACAGAGGAAAACACGATAATAGAGAGGTGGCGACTGTTTGCATAATAGCGGCCATTTTCTCTACGTCATCGGCAGTCCGAAACTTCCTTGAAGGTGCGCTCACACCGGCCATGCCCGGCGCGGCGGGTGCCGGTGCAGAGTAGGTGCAGAGATACAAAATATTTCACGCTCCCGAAAAGTGAATCTCATTTCCCATGAACTTCTAAAAATTTCTTACAGACTGATTATGCAAATGGCAAAATTTATCCAAATATTCGATGAAAAACTTCGAAATTTGACTCATGATTTGAAATTTCATTTTGCTAAAGTGGACAATTTCATAGGATTCCGCCATGAAATTTCAACAGATCAGGGGCTGCATGCATTAGGTATGCACAAAAATTATTCAAGAATTCAATACCTATGTTATTTGAAATTTGACTCATATGATTGTTCTCTTCAAAATTAAGATGTTACCATCTCTGTGCATTACATAACACTTTAGAGTCCTACACGAATTTTTAAAAAAAATTTAAATTTAACATAATTCCTTTTCATGAAGTTTCATGAAATTCTGTTTACCTGACCTCGCCTAAACCTTTTGATTCCACTCCATCAAAAGATCAATCGACAACAAAATCGGATTCAATAGCTATATCAATTTGAATTTAGTTATTTTCTTTTTTCCCTTTTGAAAGAGCGACCCAAAGACACATTGACAAACTTCAGTCAGTAGATGGCACTTGCCTACTGTGCCACCAGTACTTACGTACTTCAAATTCCTCTCCTTCATAGTTTGAGGACAGAAATGCATGAAGGTGCAGGTATATTTTCTTCAGGAATGTAGGTTTCAACAGCAGCACGATTTGAGTGAGGGAATTTCACCATAGAAAAATTAAAACATTTATAGTTTACTTACATTACCTAACACTAAAAGAACCAACTTAAGTAAACAGAAAGTAACAGAATTTAAAGCATATTCCCATGTTTCATAAATTCAGCGAATAAGTGTTCCTAAAATTTGATTGGGCGGAAGGGGGTCAAGTGGCGGCGCACTTGGATATCTCATTCGCATTCTTAAGAATTTCTGCTCCAAAAAAAGAAAGAAAAAAAAGCAATTTTAGAGGAAGGGAAAATAAATCAATTTGTTCCTGCTGTTCAAGAAAGTAAAGAATTCAAAATTCTCATTATAAGATTTTCATCATGTTTATTAGGAAATGTTTTAATTTAAAAATCTAAACTCTTTGTATTCTCATACAAGTGTAAAAATCATGATAGAACAAGACTGTCTTTATAATGGTAATTATCTATTTTATTGAAGAATTTGGCAAGCATAAATAGCACTATAATTACCATGGATTCCGATATTACTTAAGTACCCTTAGAATCAATAAATTAGTGGATGAAGTGGGACCGGTGGAAGGATAGTGTTCTCTGCTTCAGGTCCTGATAAAAGGCAGAAAATCAAGATTCTCCGTTCGAAAAGCAGATGCTCTGCCCAACTTAGCAATCATATGGAAATGAAAGCTTAGTATTTCACAACTGTTACGCATAGCTCATCATGGAGGCACATTTGTTTTCAAAAGTTGGATGACTTTCTTAAGATTTACTAAAAATTAATCTCTCTGACAGGTGCAAGTAGGATCCACGATCTTATGCTTTATTCAAACAAGCAAACTCTCTTTGATGATCATCATCATTAGGTTTTTGATATGTATGTACTTGAAAAGTGAAGAAAATAAATCATAACGAAAATACAAAAGCTACAATTTTACACGCACCAAGGCCTTTGCGATCAGAGACTTAATGGGATTTGCAGTCTATAAAGGACTAAACTTACGTTCCGGTGTTGGTGCAGTTTTAGCTTTTGTATTTTCGTTGTTATCTGTTTTCTTCTTTTATTTCTATGTGCCTACACAATATTAACCTATGGTCAGAATGAATGAAATGCGCATCGTTTGGTCAAAATGACAGCCTTCGTAAACAATGGGAAGAAAAAGGTAATCATCAAAAGTGCGGCCATGTGCTTCTGTAAAGGAAAACTATTTGGCTTAAACGTTAAATTTGCGGTTACATTGCCTACCCCAGCAATTTTGAAAGGCTTGTACAGGATATAACGGAGTAATTAAGAAAAAAAAGGTATGATTCAACAGAATAATATGTAATGGATTTTAAGCTGTGAGACACAAGACAGACTTCTAAGAAGTAAGAAACAGCATCCAGAGCATAATAAAACATATCTTCGCTGTGAACCCCTTCAAAAATAACATAATTTCAAGGTCTTCAAAATCAACTTGGTGAAAGTTGATCAGTGCAAAAAACAGCAAAAAACGACCAAACAGCAAGAAAAAAATATTAAAGAGGGAATCTAGCGTTGTCAGTTTACAGATAAAAAATAACAATGACTCTGTCAACCCTTCATACGCTAGGAAAGAATAGGAAAAGGGCTTATGAAAAAAAAAAAAATTCTGGCACTTCCATAGCTTCAAAACATTTTAGGTAAGCTCACAGTTAGTTTTATAGGAAAATTTCAATCTTTCTCTAACCTGTCGAAGATGTTTAAAATTGCGATGATCACATGACACAGCAATCAGCATTACAGACATTAGCAAGAGAATAATTATTTATATACAAAAAATAAAAAACTTTACAGTTTAAAAAAAGGGAATCAGTCAAGAAGTATCTTGAACAAAAGGAAAAATTTCTAAGAGTGTCTACTTTGAAAGCACCTCAAGCAGGATTATGACCGTTCTTCCAGTGAGGATTTGTTCATGCCAATCTGTACAAGAAACAGGACAAGTAAGACCATATTGTAAGTATCATGAAGGTAGTCATTTTTCCGATCTTTTCATTGAACTTCCCTGCAATGAAAGCACACATAATGAAAAGTATGGTAATTATTTTTTTTAAATTATTCTTTATGATAGCATATTAGCACTTTGACAATTATTTAAAAGTCCGCGTTCCTCCTTGCTGACCTTCAACTCATAGTAAAACTGCGCCAAGGGTTTTCAAATTTTCACTGAAATTAACATTGATGTAACACAATGTAACATTGATTATGCTGCAGATTGCGTCAAAATACTAATAATGGAACTGAAACATCACACATCTCGATGTTAAGGATTTTCTGCTTGGTTTTACATTTTTGAAGGCTGAATCCTAGGTGAATTTTTATCATTTAAAGCAAAAATAAATTGAGTATTTGAATAAGTATTATGGTTTTACTAGCCGTTCTGAACGCGCTTTGCGCGTCCGTCACGGCCAGCCAAGGGGCTGCGCCCCCTGGACCCCCGATCACTCGCTACGCGAGTGACATTCGGCTCGCTCCGCGAGCCATTTTTCTCAGTGATTGGACATTTAATCACTAAGATGTATACATTTTGGAGACTCTGGAGGCAAAAATGATTTCGTCACAGAACCTTGTTGCCGGAGCGTGCCATCATTTGCACATGAATAGATGTGTGGAGATGAAGCGACGATGGGGATCGATCATTTCTTCAAAAACGCATTTGACTGGGACGTCATCCCATCGGTTGGCGGAAAAAGACAATCCATGGAGCTCCTTCCGCGATTTGACTCGCTGAAGTAGCAAAAGTTCATCTTTACCGCTTAAGAAGATTATCAGTGGCGTAAGGGTCTAAAAACTGCTCAACGATAGTAAAGTTCGAGTTCCGAATCGCAATGAGCCCACTCGTGTTTTTTTTTTTTTATACTTTCATCGCATATAAATTTCTCTGATGTTTTTGTTTTATTCTCTCGGATTACATATTAGTATAATTATATCCTCAATTCATTTCCTTTCCCTTTCCCTTTCCCTTTTCCTTTTCTGTAGCACCTGTATTCATTTACAATTATTATTTTACAATAGCTTTCCCCTAGAATACAATTGATGCTTAAAACGGAATCAGTTCTTTTAATGACATTTCCGGCTAAATCATGGGGTTTCCCAGGAAGGCAGCCTCTCGTCCCTCCCGGACTCTATTGTTGCCAGATAAGTTGCTTTTTTAGCACTTTTCCCGATTCAAATCCATGTAAAATATTCACATTTATCGCACAATCTGGCAACCTCTCGAGTGAAATAGAAAAAGATAGAATCGCTGAAAGTCTGAATCCTTCGAAGTTTATATTAATGATTACAAGGGCTATATTAAGGATTTTAATATTTCATTTACTAAGACATGGAAAAACCACAAAAGCCACATTTTTGTGCCAAAATCCTTAAACCCATGTTGAGACCAGTACTGCCGTGCTAAGGAAGAATGCCGTATGAACCTTCAGGCGTTGCCAAATTTCCTTTGATAAAACACGAATTTCCTGGTAAACTTCTAAATATTTTCCTTCCAATTTTTCAGATAATTTTGTTCGCAATTTCACCTAAAGCTCCTGAAAATACCTGGTATGCATATCTTTGCTCAAAAATAAATATTTACTCAATGGAAATTCGGCAACTCTGGAATGTTCATACGGCGTTCTTCCTTAACACGGCAGTGCCCCCCCCCCCCCCCCCCCCGAAAAGAGACCGAAAATGACCAAATCTCAGTACATTCCACAAAATATAGATCTTCAATGCGGAGAAATCGTAGAGTTGAAGAAACTTAGCTAGGGTGGGCCCAAAATCGGGCCTTACCGATCGATACCCTTCTTTTACTGTCAATAAACTTTGTAAGTTTCTGTTATATTTCACTTTCAGAGAGCAAGGTTCGTTTTAGAAGGTTTTAATTTTTCTGAAGACCACCCTCGATTTTTTTGTGAAAATCTCAAGGAAGGTCTCTAGATTGAAAAATTGGAAACCGCAAAATCATTAAGTGGGGCCGCTTTTTTATTTTCGACTTTTTCTATCTTTGAGGGTAAAATGGCGGTAGAAGCCAATGTGTGACCACCAAAACCCACCGCCCTATGGTCAAATTAAGTTAGAATTTGATGTATGTTAGTCCTTGACATGTAAATGGGTGTCCTCAAAAGTTTCAAACCCTTTCTTAAAGAATTGAATTGCACCCCCTTACGCGGTGTTGCCAAGTTACACACCAGATAATGCCGCAGCTGATGGGGCAATGTAGATTTTGAGTCGCGATTATCACCCAAAATTATAAAAAACACAACATTATTCATTATGTGGATAATTTCAAAACTAATTCGATAGAAACAAGCGCAGTTGCCATAATTTCGTTTTTTGCGATTGCAAAATTTGGCCAGAAAATGTCAATTTATTTATTTGATTGAAACAAGTCTATGCTTATTTTTCAGGGACATCATCAAATTACAGAGCTTAAATTTCTTTTAAAGAAAATTCAAGATTCATCAATGAAAGAAGTGAGTTTCATCCTGAATGCCGGTTTACCCAAAACTATTAAGCAGCAACAAAAATGCCCTCCGAGCGGGAGATGAATCTTGGGCAGTCTATAATTAAAGTGGGTGTACCCTTTTTGCTTGCTAGGTAAGATAAGAGTCCTCTTTTCTTCTCTTCGCAAAATTTTAGTGAAAAATTGTTCAAATTTTACTTTTTGATTCCGAGGCAAATTCTGAGAACCTCGAGAAATAGCTCGTACAATTATTACACAGGAATAAACCTATCTCGGTTATGAACCACCAAAGTTCACTACCCACAGTAGGGTATTTTTGCTATTACTTTCAATTTTCGGAAATCTGGAACAATTAAATAAAACACTCTTTTATCATTTGGGAATCTTGAAGTTTTTTCTCCTCAGTTGGAATTTAAGAGATCAAGGCTTCAATTCTTAGTGAACATCGATTAAATCTCTCAACCGTTTTTGTTTACTACTTTCTCGTGAATTAAAAAATATTTTACCTTATTTTTCTTTGGATATAAAAGGAGAAAAAATTCAAATTATACTATTTGAGTCAAGAACAATAACCTCTGGAATTTTTTTCGAACAAAATCTACTTGTCGATTTGTGTGTATTTATTTTTGTATATCAGCTGTGTTCCATGGATTGAAGTTAAGTGACTTTGACATCATGCCCCATTGTATGTACAAATTCATCAACTACCAGTCTCTCATTTGATAATGTCGCTGCAATATAAGCATAGAATGGTTTCAATCAAATAAAAAAAAATTGCGGTCAAATTTTGCAATTGCAAAAAACGAAAATGTGGCAACCGCGCTTGTTTTTATTGAATTGGTTTTGAAATTATCCACATCATGAATAATGGTATGTTTTTTCATAATTTTTGGTGATAATCGCGACTCAAAGTCTACATTCCCCTATCAGCTGCGGCATTATCCGATACGTAACATGGCAACATCGCATAAGGGGGTGCAATTCAATTCTTTAAGAAAGGGTTTGAAACTTTAGGGGACACCCATTTACATGTCAAGGACTAACAAACATCAAATTTTAACTTAATTTGACCAGAAGGTGGTAGGTTTTGGTGGTCGCACATTGGCTTCTACTGCCATTTTACTCTTAAAGATAGAAAAAGTCGAAAATAAAAAAGCGGCCCCACTTAATGATTTTGCGGTTTCCAATTTTTCTATCTAGAGACCTTCCTTGAGACTTTCATAGGAAGAATCGCGGGTGGCCAGAAAAATTAAAACTTTTTAAAACAAACCGTGAGGGATGATCATTCTTTCATAAAATTTCTCATAATTTTTCTTTAACATTAGAAAATATTCTTTGGAAGTTTTGGTCATAAATGTCATATGATGTTCTCTTTAAAGAGATACGTGACAGCAAAAAGCCCATGACCCGAAAGTAAAGATAATGCATTTCCATCGTTATATTCAGGTTGAAAAATAAACCACCAGGACCAACCTCTCTTATTTCTTCTTCTTCTTCTTCTTCTTCTTCTTCTTCTTCATCATCTCCTTCTCCTATTCCATCTCCATCTTCTCCTTCTTGTGATGTGCTAAGCACAGGTGCTTCTATCCAGTAATCTTTGGGATCATAGTATACATTCTCAAGGTAAAGGGCATAACCAGGGACTGTATGAATATAATTGGGCCAATTGTCTTGGCTTGGGTTTTCTAATAGATAACGGATATCTGTTTTTGACATTTTTTTTCCTCCAAGAGCTAGTAGGCTAGAGACCATTCTTCGAACCTAGATGTCACAAAACAAAGAAAAAATAAGTACAAAAGGGAAAAATCAACACACTGTGTCAGCAGCGCTTACTAATACGTTCCTGGACTTTCTAACTCTTTTATTAGAGGAAAATGTGCATTTCTCAACATGCAAGCAATTAAAGTTCGAAATGGTGTATAGCGTATTTAAATTCTTATCAATAACACAGAAAAATAATCGACCAGAGAGGCAACTGTCAGTTTCCAACATAAGATCTTGCACAGTTACTTTTTTTACTCAAGCTTGGGACTTTTTCTGCAAGAAAGTAGAATCAGCTGAGTGAAGCTCGGGCCGGCCTTGGCTACAGGATGAAAGTCTAAGTGAAAGCAGACAAGACTTGGGACCGTTTTGGAGGGAAAACTTAGAGTCAGAGGCATCAGAAGAATCAGAGCAAAGAAAGCAGACTATCGCCCCTCCTGGTCAATAAATTATTCCTCGTCAATAAATTGAGGGGGCTTTTGTAAAATGTGGTCTCTTGTGTACAAAACAAAAGTCATAATTTTTAAAATTACCTCACGGCTTAAGATTTGCCTCACATATACTAAGATCTTAGGATTGCGAGAACCGGCATTTCCTGCACCCCTGAATTATTATTTCTTCACATTAATGACAGGGACAAGCTCTATAGGACGCCGTTCCGTTGTGAGCGGGTGATTGCAGCGCATTCTAGCGCAGGACCCTAGTAAACTCAGAGGATCCTTCCCCCCGAACCTCGACTCATCCATCGCCCGCTCCAAAAGTGAGGTTAAGCCGATGATTTAAAAATAACACATAAGGCCACTGAATTTGAAAAATAAGTATATCTTTGGTGTTTTTCGACCCCTTTCGACAAGGAAGGGCCCACCGCAATAGTTGGTAAGGTGAAAAATTCGATTTTTAGCAGATATACGTGATCTTACGGATTTTAGTGAAGTCAAACAACTGATAACAGCAGTGAGTTGCGAGGGTCCTACGCGAGATAGCAGCACTAGTACCTGCTTACGAATTTTTACATTGACTCTTAAGGGAGTCCAGGGTCCTATAGAGCTGGTCCCTGTTAATAATTTAAGTACTATTTTCTTAATTATTTGTCAATATAGGAGTAGTATTACCATTTTGTAAAGGAACGACCTCCCTCTAACTCTAACATTCCAAAATGTCCAATCCTTCGATATGTCACAAGGGAGAAATGGCCTGCCTGGTGATAGCTCACAGCTAAGGATTGTGCGTTCTGTCCTAAACAGGCCAAAATAAAGAAATTATTCATGATGGTAGTACAGTTCATCTATTTAAAAATACATGGATGGAGAATTCACAAAGTGATCGAACACTTTGGAAATTGTTTTGAGAACATTGCATTTATCTGTCTTGGAGACTGGTAGTGTGATACAGACATTAATGCAAACAAATTAATTATGAACGTAGACTTCTGGGAGATGCCTTGAATTGTTTTGACACTTTCACCCAAAATTCTGTAAGTTTATGAAAGGTTTTGATTTGTTTTTATCCCCCTCCTCCCCCAGAAAAATGTGCTCTACACTTAGAAAAAAAAATTTAGTCATAATGAAAATACAAAAAAAATAAACTGCTCATTAAGACTTGATGGGACATTTTGTCAGAGAGATCCTTTACTCTATTCTACACTCCACATTTTTGTTCCAAGGATACAGAAAAAATGATTTTGTAGCATCGTGTCCAAGATCATGGACTCTATGCTCATCATTAAACTTTTCACTTCTTCACTTAAGCATAGAGTCTAATATCAAGGAGCCCTCTCTTAGTTTTGATGTCCATCCATTCTTCTTAATAAAAAATCGCATTATTTTCTTATATAATCTGATAGAGTTGTAATGTAAGTGGGAGAGCTGGCGCCACTTTCAAGCATTTTCCAGGTCCCGAATTCTGAGACTTCTGTGAGACGCCAGGTCACTTTTTCGATACATGATTGATTGTTTTCGATACACGGGTACCCAGCCATCCAATGTAAACAAAGAAGATAGGAATTACCTTGTATTCCACACTGCCATTTTGGATCAAACAAGTATCGAAAAAGTGGCTGAAGCTCGGAACACACCGGGCTTTGAACTCATCGGGCAGAGCATGGCACCAGCTCTCCTATTTACGTTACGACTCTTGGTACTCCAAGTCTAATCTAACTTCAGCTCACCTAACCTAACCATATCTAACCTAACTCAACCTTATCTATCCTAACCTCACCTAACCTACCCTTACCTATCCTGATCTAACCAATGCACAATTTTCTAAGAGAGCACACTGTTTTCGTCTTTATTTTACCAAAATTGCCTTGATAAACTTTTGGACTCTGTGCTCGTCTATGTTAGAGTATATCTGCATCCCACCATTTTGGATGCTATGGTCACTTTGATTTTTCGAAAAAATTGTTTCTCATTAAGGTGAGCATGGAGTCCAAGATCTTGAACGTGTTGAGCAGATGAGCATTACATATATGAGCATGGAATCCAATATCATGGACGCAATGTTACATTACAGAAAAAATGTTCCACTCTCACTCAAAAGAAATCACTTTTCTAAATTCCTCTAATTTTTTAAAGAAAGAAAAAAAAAAAACCATAAAAACCAAAAGGTAAAAAAGTAAAATGTAAGCTCTGGCTGAAAGTTGACCCATTTTTCAGTAAAGTTGAAGGTGCTTCACTAAGAGCACAAGTTGACTTAAAATTGACTAAGTTTTCAGTGAGATGATTTTCAAGAAAGGATAAAAAGTATGCGCTGACTAAGTGGCTTTCATAACTGCTCTCGCCTTTCTTGACTGGACTCATCGGCGGATCCAGCAAATTGGCAACATTGTCTTTTCTCCATTTAAATCTACGGAAATGTATCGATTTTTGAAGGGGCCACGTGCTATGAAAAGAATCGATTATTTAGCATAGGTTTAAATGGAAGCAATCCGGTGTTGCCAAATTGCTGGATCCGCCTATGGCTGGACTTAGGATCCTGGATCACGAAATCCCACATTTTCTGCATGCCTGGCTTGTGCCTGAGGGTTTTAGCACAGGCTTCAATATCAACTAAAATCTTCCTCTTGGAATTACTTCCATTCAGAAGAGTACAAAAATGCAAGTGTACAAACTTTAAATTAGGAGGAACTCCTTTTGATCTTGCCATAAAACTAGTGTAATCATGCGTTCCAACAAATATATCAGTCGCTTTTCTGGCTATATTGACATCCCATAGTGGATCACTGAAACAGAATATGTAACATTTGTGGGATCAAATTTTCAAGAGTAAAAACCACTAAGAGAGTAAGAGACAGAGATAAAGTAAAAAATGAAAAAGTATATCGATGGCCGAAGTGTGAAATCACAAATCTCCGTTGGGATGTTTCTGAATTACCACTCCTATTTCATTTTTTCGAACAGAAACAAGCTGATTTTATAGCTTGAAATTCATACAGAATAGTCTGCTATTAAAGAGGAAAAATTATGAGAGTTTTCAAGATTACGCTGGGAGTTTTCTAAAGAGGAAATAAAGTAGGTATAACAAGAAGTCTGCAACGTCGTAAACAGCATACCTTGGACATTGATCTAATGGAACTGTTTCAATTCCTCATATTGAATTCAATCATTAATTGGTAATTATTAAGTAAAGGTAAGTAGTAATTATTATTAGTCACTATGTCACTATAAGTAAATCAACAGATTACAAGCATTACAATAAAATTATTATTGACGTGAAGAAATTAGGAGTATATTAAAGGGAAGAGAAAACCTTTTCTTCATAGGGAGACATTTAACAAATATGCCTATGAATCCAAATTTTTCATCAGATTTTTGGAACCAATTTTCAAACCCTGAAGGTCATATTCAGGAATGCAGGAAATTTCTAGCCCTATCATTTTTTAAATTGACCTTCACAGCCAGAAGATTCTGTTTCCCTATAAATTACAAGTGATGAACTTGTTATTGCTCTTTCCACACAAACTGCCACAATTTGACAAAAAATGTGCAATTTTTACCTAAATTTTACGGAAAATACTCAACTTTTACACTGGAGGGCATGGCCTGCTCTTCAATATTAAAACTCATTTACGGAGCCTTTCAATTTTCGCACGTAGTCTATCGCGAACTGTAGGTCATGTTTTCAAGAAGCATCTGCTCCTTTGGTCATATTGAATGACATCTTCAAGTATAATAAGTAAAAATAAGTTAGATGATGGAACTTACTACACAAAATGACAACGAAAAGCTTCGGTAATAGGCAGAGGTACTACATATCTGTTTGCGGTTTTATTATCTTTGAGTAAGCTGGCATTGTTGAGAACTGCGAATCTGTATAGGTACTGGCGCCATTGTGGTAAATGTCGAGAGTGAAAATGAGGTGAAACTTCAATCGTTTCCAATACTCTAGATGAAAAAACACGTATAAATATGGTTTCAATGGAGAGATTATGAACCACAAAATTAAGAATTACCAAAAGTAAAGATATGAAAAAAAACCCCATAAGAAGCCATTTAAGCTCACATTTGATGACTTATTTTTGTAAGGGGTAGAAGTAAGAACATCATAATATAGATTTTCGAGAGCATGTACCCACCCTCTACAGCAGCCTAGACCGACTAGTGAAAAACAGATCAATTGATTAGCTCCTTGTTAGGATTTACTAGTTAGAAAATAGAAAACACATTAAAAGTATTTAACATGATAGGGTCATTCAGTGAGAAACTCCTCTTATGCATTTTAGAACTGTGAAGTAGATTGAGATACGGGAAAATCATTCTGCATATAGAGCGGAAAACCCATAGTATATAAGTTAAGGATTTTAGAGAATTTCAAAAACAGTAACAAACCTGACATCAACTCCAGTTTGAGAGAAAAAGCAATTTAAAGAGTGTGTCAAAAAATCACTGTCAAAATTCCATTTGAAGTCCAAATCCACATGAGCAGCCGATCTCAGTGCATGAACGCCTTGATCTGTCCTTTGAAAATAGGAGAAACAGAAAAAATTATGTACTGACACTACTGCCAATGAAAGGGATCAAATAGTACAATTAGTTGCTGACATTAACAGTAAGTAATTGGTTGTTCCGCTTTTTGATGTGGAAAAAAAATTGAACCCTCCCGAAGCTTTCTATCGTCCGATTGTTACCCTTGCCAATGTTCTTTTCTGTTATTAACATTTTTGAAAAATGGAAATTATGTGGAAAATTATATTATATAAAAAATCCTTCTGTGTAAGTAGCCCTTTCTCTTTTTTCTTCACTCTGTTTACTTTTTATAACTCAGTGTTACTCAAGCAGTTATCTTAGTCAAATCTTACATGGATTTCTAAATGTATTCATAAATCAAATATATAAAATAATTATTAAATTGTCGATAAAATAGGAAATTTTGTGTTTTCACTTTATTGATTAATTACAAGAATTAAAAATGTTATCATCAAATCATTCTTTAATAGTTTTCCATAATTGTCTTGAATTTAAAAGAAACTTACCTCCAAGAAATTGTCTTAAGTATCTAGCAAGCTCTTTTTGTCACCCAAGAAGGCTTTTCGGGCCTTTTTAAGGCAAACTTGTAAATTAGGAATAATAATTCTGCTGAAAATCTTTACTCTCTTCACAAACTCATCAACAGCTGATCAATGATAAAATCATCGGGTGAATATTGAGGAAAAGGGATTTTTAATTACTCCAGCCTCTAGGTTCCCTTCAAAAGAAGACGAACATTGATTTATGTTGGTAGTTGGATGAAGATTTTATAAAAATCAACTTTAAACCAGGCACTCAA
Source organism: Bemisia tabaci (assembly GCF_918797505.1). Taxonomy (NCBI): domain Eukaryota; kingdom Metazoa; phylum Arthropoda; class Insecta; order Hemiptera; family Aleyrodidae; genus Bemisia; species Bemisia tabaci. The sequence goes on from NC_092794.1 coordinate 56,311,702, forward strand.
AAGGCTAAAGTCAAAAACATTATACTTCTCTAATCGAAGAAAATGCCTCAAATTAGAGTGCAACTACGATTCTTGCAGATGAATTTCATACAGATCAACATATTTTATTTTCTTTGAAGAGAATCAAGACTTTGACAAAAAGTTGTTTCCAGATAGCTACCTGTGCGAGTCGATAATTCTTAAAAACTGAATAAAAACATCAATTTTCCAAGCTCCTTTGCATTCCATTTGCTGACCTTAGTGCCTTTTCCTTAAGAAGTCACCCTGTAAAAGCTCCCTCTATTTCCCCGATTCCTTGTGGGATAAATGGATTATGTATTTGAAAGATATCACAGATGAAGGAGTCAAGTGTTGCTTTTATATTTTGAGGGAAGCGTTATTAATTTGAAAGAATTCTTTCAAAATTGTGGCTTAAATAAACTTTAAATTTAAGACTACCTACAGCTGAGCACTTGCATTCAATTACTTCATTGTTAGTACGCCTTCAGATGAGTCTTACTCAAAATGACTGCTTCACTGCAGCCAAGCTCCTTTGTCTGTAGTATTCACCCTTTTTCATTATTTTTTAAAAATTAATAGGTACAACTAATAAATATTTGAAGCATTTTTTCTCGCAGTCAACATGACTTGTGCTGGTTGTTATAACAGTTACAAAGGACAAAAGTTAGAAAGGTCCTAAAAAGTGGTCACAAAAGTACATAGGTTTATGAGTGATTGTGTAATATAGACTGAATCTGTCATCAAATTTTTTGTGTGAAATTTTAATTTCACAAAATTAATAGTCCTCAATAAGAAATTTCTATCACCCGTGATTTTAAAGTGGGACCGCAGTTAGAAATATAAACACAAAAACAAACAGAAAAAAAGAGAGGGAAAACGCCTTCAATTTGACTGCACGCAACCTTGCGTCGCACAAAAGTAGCGATAATTGATGTGACCAACTAAAGCCACTTACAGGAGTTCAGGGATCACTTAGTGATGGTAAATTTAAGAAATCTACACTGAGAGATCGTGGATGGCGTTATTATTTCCTGAAAACATTGGTAATTATTTTCTGGTAGATTTAAATAAAATATCTGATGAAAAATGACGTGATATCCCACAAAAAAACACTTGGGAGGGTGCCATTTGGACGGCAATAAACTAGAGAACTTGACCGTCCCCATTTTACAGATAAACATATATGATATGAGAAATCGGGACGGCAATTAATTCTAGGGTTTGTCTCATGCTGGTATTCCAGCCGTTTTTCTAAAAAATAAATAAATAAAAATAGGAAAAAATAAAAAAATTGCCGTCATGCTAAAGAAATGTTTGATAAATCACTTTAGCATTGGGTATCATTCCTATGATGGGTACCTATTGGAATCTGCTTTTGATTTAGAGGAATAGTCAAAATATTTACTTCTGCTCCTTTTCTGCGGCATGATGTCATTTTTTTTATTTTTTCCTATTTTTATTTACTTGTTTTTTAGAAAAACGGCTGAAATACCAGAATGAGACAAACCCTAGAATTAATTGCCGTCCCAATTTTTTATATCATATATGTTTATCTGTAAGATTGGGACGGTCAAGTTTTCTAGTTTATTGCCGTCCAAATGGCGCCCTCCCAAGGGTTTTTTTGTGGGATTTAGTCTACGCGGAAAAAATTAATTGCTGATTTAACAATTAAATTGCTAAGAAAAGTGACTGCATTATTACAACATAGATTTCACAACACAAAAATGCTGCTTAAACTACTATTTTGAGCTAATTTAACCATAGGGGTGGGTAAAGTAGCATTTTTGTGTTGTGATATCGACGTTGAAATATTGCAGTCACTTTTTTTACCAATTGAATTGTTAAATCAGCAAGTTAATTTTTTCCATGTATGCTTGGGGGGGGGGGGGGGAGCACCAAAAGTTTGTCTGGCGGCCCCCGTCACTCTAAATCTGGCCCAGGGTGGCTGATGTCATCGAGTGTGTTTCCCAAGAAGCATCACCTATAGACTTTTTCAGCGGCATCATCTGTCAAGAGACATTTTAAGGAGAGTCTACTTGTGGATCAATGATTCGACAGAACACGTGAGCACGTGCCCCTTGGTGAGAGAGAATAAACCAATTAGTGCATGATGTGTTACCTGCTAGAGGGGATCACATGAACCTCATTTTCTGGGCGCAGACGGTGTAATGCATATTCTAAAAGACCTTGCACAGTTGTAACATCATGTTGGTTTTCTCTGTCTCTCGTTATTTGACGTTGAAGCCCGCTACAAAAAAAAAGAGAAAATAAGTAAGAAATTATTGAAGAATTTTTTTCCTTCGTTTAACGGGTAAAAAGACTTCTTGATTGCACAGTTTTCTTGAATTTTAAAAAACAATCGAATTTTTCATTAAACAATAAAAGCTGTTGTATTAAAACTTTGGATACTTAAAAACTCATGCTTTTACTTGGAGATAATTGATTGTATTAATTATACAGGGTGCGGCAAAAGTCCCGGGACGGCTGTTTATTTTTTAAACGGCTACACGTAGAAAAACGAATTTTGGGGGATGTTCTTGGGTCAAAATTAGCTACTTTTTGGCACTCCCCAAAATTTGTTTGGGGGCCCCCTAGGGGAGGGCGGGGGGCAACTTTTTTTTTAAACGGCAACCCCCCCTTTGTGATACCTCATTCGAAAGATAATAAAAAAAGAAAATTTTTGGCGCAAACCGCAGGTCAAAATGTTCATTTTTGACAAAATGGCGGCCAGTCAAAGTTCAAAATGGCGGAAATTTGGCATCTCCGTTATTTATTGACAGATTGGTGTGAAACTCGGAATCCTAGGGTTTTTCGAGATGAGAAAAACGATTCTGGTATAGGTTTTCCAGAAAAGTCAGTCCTTTTCAAAATGGCGGCGGTCAAAATGGCGGCCTCGAGCGGGAAGTGGATATTTAGGTTGCATATCGTTGGATTTGCATGAAACTTGGTATCTGGGGGTATTTCGGCACGAGAAGAACGAATCTTATGTTATGTTATAATCTTGGATATCTGAAATTTTGATAAATTCCCAAATGGCGGCGGAAAAATTGCGGGAAATCAGTTTTACGGCTCTTTACCGATGGATTTGCATGAAATTCGATATCCTGGCGGTTTTTGGCTGGTTAAAAAGGAATCTTTCATTAGATTCTTGAAATATCAAATAATTTCATGCAAATCCATCGGTAAAGAGCCGTAAAACTGATTTCCCGCAATTTTACCGCCGCCATTTTGGAATTTGTCAAAATTCAATCAATCAAAAGCAACGCATTGAATACGTATCAAAGTTTGTGACATTACAGACTTTCTTTCATACTTAATTTAGTTTTTAAATGGAAAACTACTTAACGGCAATTCCTTAAAACTGCCTTGATATTTCTTCTCTGTGCAAAAAAAATTCTCATTCACTTCAAAGAATGAAGTCAATTTGTTCTCCTTTAAAAAAATAACATAGAGGTAGAGATTTTCAGACACCGCAAACGAGATATGTGATTGCAGATTTAAGCTGTCGATATGTTATTCCATGTGGTTTCCAAGCTTACGTCCAAAGCAACATTATGTTCCTTAGGCCTGTTTATGGTTCCATTTAGCCCTGTGGCCTTGGCTCTGCGAACCAATTAATGAAACAATGTTAGCCCGACACAACAAGACATAGCCCTATCTTAACCATATCGCAATTCGATGTCTTATCGGGCTGCTTTAACCTTTCAATAATCGGCCTGCTGGGTCTCGTTTCTGAATGAAAAGGGACTCATGTGATCATTAGAAATATAGGGAAGAGCAAATAACAGGCTGGGCATTGGTTGGCTGACAGTATTATACGAAGTACTCGTATTACGACAAACCAATCAAAAAGATCAAATTCGACATGCCACTGAACGAGTAAATAATTTTATTTGTAGGAATATTACCTGAACTGTTTCCCGATATACGAAAAATACATCAGGAACCGTCTTCTACCCATGGTTGTGTTGTAAAGTCACCGGTTTGGGCAAAAGATGAGTCGAGTTTCGAGAATAGAATGACTAGCTTCAGACCATCTCCATCAGACGAAAAGCGAGCAAGCCAGGCTCACATTAATTATTTTAGGTTAGGATAATCGACCAATAGGAACGTTTGTTTACATTATGGACCAATCAAATAATCCAGTTTTCGCAATTTGGCATTCAATTTGGCAACGGCAAATTTTTTGTTCTGGTTTGTTGTTGTTTTCCTTTTTGGCCGCGCTTATCAATTATCAATCATCCACTTTACTTTCACATCTATTCACCGGTCACTTTTACATGTACCTTTTTTTCTTCTTTTTTCATAGATCATTCTCCTTAATCTCAGAGGTAACTCATCCTCGATAATGCTCATTTTAAAACGTGTGATTTTGCTGTTGTTAATCGCTGGCACCCACAAAGCGGAGGCTTTTTTCGAGACCCTTTGGGCTACTATCACTGGTGGTGAGCAGTGCAACAAACATTGGATAAATTTTGATTTCAATGGTAAGTTCGATTCAGTAAATGTTCCTTATTTTCCAATTCCTGCAAGTTATTTTCATACGAAAACATTTGTGCCGGAGCCCATCTCCCTAGTCAATAAGCAAGACCATTTGTCAAATGGTTTATCAAATTTTCTGCACGTTTTTTATTTAGGGTTGAAAGATCTCATTGAAGCAAATCCTAGAGATCTACTGAAAGCTGCAAGGGTGGATAACACTGAAACGTCTCGTCGAAAGCAAGTATCAGACCTGCCCAAGTGAAGCCCAATTCAGATGACCAAACTTTTCATTCAACTTTGCTTCTGCTTTTCTAAACTGTAACTTCGAATACAACAACGGTGTAAGTCCGGTGTAAGTAAACATTCAAATCTCAGGAAGGGGGCAAGGTAATCCGAAGTGATGACGTAAGTTCAGAGTTGTCAACTACCATGCAAGCCAGCCGCAGTTAATATTTTTTTTCATGATGGGTCATCAGATGATTGCATCCTGCAGCAGAGACTGCCTGAAATTTCTCTGCTGATTCCTGCACATGTCGATCAAACATTCATGGGCTCTGAGTTTTTCTAAGACTCCTCGTGCTATGCCAATTCAGTAAAACTCTGGCTCCTTGGATTAATAATTCGGTTGTCCTTCAAAGTAAGGATACCTCGGCATGTGGCAACTGCCATTGTTCTGGAATCATAGTGTGCAAGCAGTTGGTTTTTTATCTCATAAATTTCAAACTGTTAAGTGTCATTGTATATGAAGAAGAAAAGCATTAGATGCTGAGATCCGTAAAATTAAAAAAGCAGATGCAAGGAAAATTTTATATTTGAAAATGGGAAGAAAAGTATGCAAATGGATTGGTACTTATCCTCTAGGTAGATAGAAACGACTACAGGAGAAGGAAATGAATTTCCAGATGTCTCAGTGAGTCCCCTTGGAAGTAAAAAATAGCAGCAGAATTTGTCTCAGCATGTTTAATTTTCAAAAAAAATTTCAGGGATGACCTTTCAGCGGAAGTATCCCCGTACCCTCTCCACCCAGTATATGGGTATAGGAGGCAACATTTCTTTTCAGGCGTCCGCCCTGTTAATAATAATACAATCTTTGTCTTATGACTTTATTACTGTTTGACTACTTGTACTAAAATCTGTAAGTATATTCAGTTGGAGCCTGTAATAACGTTTCTTAAAGGTTCTTTGCTGTCAGCAAGACCTTGTAGAATTAAGGTAGGTAGCATTGTTTTTAATTGTTTGAATATAAATGTTATTGCAATCGTAGCATACTTTTATTAAGAAGTGCGTCATTTATTGTTTCAGCTTTTCAGCATGATTTGAATGAAAATCTATTCGGTCAACCCCTGGTGCTGGAAAGTGTCGGCTATGCTGTCAAGTCACATTATGCTAAAAATGACAGAAATCAGAAGCCTCTAGTATTGAGTTTTCATGGTATGCAAGGGAGTGGGAAGAATTATGTTTCAGATTTTATCGTGAAGCATACTTTCAGGAGAAATTTAGAGACTGGCCGAAAGAGTCAGTTTGTCCATTTCTTTAATGGGAGGTTACAATTCCCATTGGAGCGCCATATCCACACTTATAAGGTGAGCCAATATTTTTATAATAAAGCAAGTTGCAAACTGTTTCCTATGCACCAGCCAGGCCATGCCTTTTTAAGCCCTTATGAGCCCAATGTGGCTCCATAAACACACTAAGGTGTCTGGTCCTCAAGCTTATCATAGCATGCAACAAGTCAAGAGTAAAATTATTTCTTTATTTCTAACTCTAAAATAAAATATTAAGAAAAATTATGTTGAATGTGTGTACACAGCTAAATATATGGAGAGACATTTTATGTGCAAGACTAAATGGAAGGTTGAAAGTAGTCTCTTTATCATGCTATTATCACGAAAGTGCAGAATACTTGAACTGTACTGATTTTTACCTCTCTCAACTGCAATTGTGTAATAGTTTTCCATCACTTATACTGTCATTTTTTTTTTTATTAAAACCATTTTCTAATTTTGTTTTACTAGTACGAGCTGGAGAAAACAATAAAGGATGCCCTCTACAATTGTCCATATTCAATCTTCATTTTTGACGAAGTAGACAAAATACCTAGAGGAGTGCTCGATACCCTCAAACCGTACCTAGACTATCGTTTTGAAGTGCAGGGTGTTGAGGCTAAAAAAGCCATCTTTATCTTCTTGTCCAACACCGGAAGTAGAGCAATCATGGAAAAATACCTTGAATATTGGAACGAAGGCATCGATCGAAACAATTTATCTTTGAATGATTTTGACGATGTCATTCGTTCAGGAGCGTTCAACGAAGATGGTAAGTTAAACTGTCCCTCACCCATTAAACCTTTGATCTGTTCTTTGTGCTGGAATTTTTTTTGGTGTCTAAGGTTCCTTATATTATATTTATAGCTGACCTTTCAATATATATATTTACACAAAAATTAACTAAATTATCACTGCTTGTCCTTCGGACCACCAAAGAGCCTGTTTTATGAAGAACTCAAATGCTAATTTTTAACCTGACTTGACAAAAATTGCTCACTTGAAATTTACCCTTGTCACTCAAAATTTCTGTCTCCTGAGGGCCAATCTTCTCTTCCTTCTTGGTTACAACAAGTATTTTTGTAAAATATCATGAATAGGTAGGTACTTTACTTTGAATTTTACTGGTTACCTATCTGATGTATTTACATCAATTTAATGCATAGTATGTTTTACAGCACTCATGAACTTCTATAATGAGTAATAGCTCAGACTTGATCTAATTGTCACCCTGCTTTTCTCTTTATAGGGGGACTCCAGTTTAGTGACAATATTGAATCGAATCTGATCGACCATTACATTCCATTTTTGCCACTAGAAAAGTCGCACGTTCGATTATGCATTCTCAAGGAGCTGACCTATCATTACGGTTTTCATCCAGATAACAAAGAAGAGATTGTAAATGAAGTTTTCAAAACAGTCACGTTTGGTCCCAAGCCTGAGAAAATTTTCTCAACAAGTGGTTGCAAGCGCATTAGCCAACAAGTTGCCACTTTAGTTACAAAATCAAAATGGAGATCCAAGTCCGAACTGTAAAAGTTAACATTTTTACTTTGACAGACTGATATTACATATTCTGCAGACACCATCAGGTAAATACCCAAGTAGCAGCGATCGCGATAAATAGCGATTTTATCGGTTGGTTATCATGGTTATATCAGTGGCAATATATCGAGATATCATCGCATTAAAAATCGCGATATATGGCGATTAAATCCCTACAAATCGCAATCTTTGGTTTGATAAAATCGTGATCAATTTTTGTTGATAAAATCGAGATTAAATTGCCACATATATAAATTTTTATTTCGAAAATATCGCGATAAATTGTCGGGCAATAAAAGCGCGATTTTATCGCGAGATGAAGAGATAAATCGCTCGTTTATTGAGGATAATTGCTCAGATGTTGATGATCCTGGCGATTTTTCCATGAGGTGATTCGATGGACGCCATATTTTGTGTCAGAATGGCATGCGATATATTGCATCAATTGACTTCATTTTTTCAGCTACTCGTCATTTTTCTCCAATTTTGAAATCGCAATTCTGTTGTCAGGAGTCTAAATCACTCATTTACCAATTTTAACAAAGATATTCAATGTAATAAAGGCCCTGGTTTTTTCAGAGAAAAAACAACGTATTCGATACTGATATTGAAACTGCACTCGAATGCGATATTTTCTCTCTGAAAAAACCACGCCTTTATTACGTTGAATTTCTTTGTTAAAATGGGTAAGTGAGTGCTTTAGCCGCCTGACAACAGAATTGCGATTTCAAAATTGGAGAAAAATGACGAGTAGCTGAAAAAATGGAGCCAATTGATGCGATATATCGCATGCCGTTCTGACACAAAATATGGCGTCCATCGAATCACCTTAAGAAATGCTACTTGGGTAAGTAGTTGTTTACGAGAGTCCATGGCTTATGAGTTGACTAATTTTCAATATGAGGCGGAAGATCCTTCATCTTGATTACTGCATCTACTTTAATGCTGAAATGAGCATGGCATATTATCTACCCCACTCCAAAATTTGTTCGACCACATAAGCAATTTGGCATGAAATACGACTGATATTCACTGTTGACTTATTACACCTTCTGTTGATTGTAACTTTACCGCCAGTCCATGAGCCGTAAAATGGTCAAAAGCATAAAAGTAAATTTATTGATAACACTGTACTTGGTGTCACTTGCTGACATATTGTTTGGAAATGAAATTCCAGAAACAATCAAGTGTACAAAGTTTAAATATTTTATCAAATCATATCTATAAGCAGGATGCTTCTTCTTGAGGCCAGTTACATGAAAAGATTACTGCTGACATCTCCAAAAATAGCAAATTAAAAACTTTTGCCTGATCTCTGTAATTTTTTTGCCTTTTCTCAAGTGGTTTTACTGAAAATAATCTTCTAGAGTAAAACATCAAATAGCAACGTGTATACATCAAATAGCCTTATCTCTTGTAACTTTTAAGATTTTTTTCGTTGAAAATGATTGTTATTTTCTCAGTCAGTTGTCCTCAGGGACTACGTACACAACTGAATTTCTAAAATATTTTTTTACATAACTTTATGCTGTGTTGTATTTCTCTTTCAAAGTTTTTAAGCCAACGACATACCAAAGGAATTAATTGAACAATTTAGGTAACTTTTAGCAAGAAATTTTTAATGCTGCACTCACTGTTTTTACTGTGTGAGTTTTGATCAACCGTTGATCGTCAAGAAATCAGAGGAGTGGCAACAAGAAGCATACTCGAACCAGTGGGAATGAAGACACACCAACTCCAAAAAATGGAAATGTTCAAGAGTTACAAAAATTAAGAAAGACTTTTTGGCACCTAAGACACAGACTTATAACAAGACATTTTAAGCATCTCAAAAAAAATCATTTTTTTTTGGTAAATTTTTTACCTTCTATGCACCTTTTTGTGTCTCTCTTACGTTTCAATTTTTGTGTGTTTTTATTTTCACTGATTCAACAGATTGATGATGCCTGAGGAAGGGTATCCAATAACAGTACAGTATTTGGGAAAGAAATAAAAGCCCATTTTAACGTTTGAAATGGTTTCCCAACAAAGTATGCGGATCAGTTGGTTAAACCAAAGGCTATTTTTTAAACGTAGATCCTGTAGTTCTGAAATCTATCAATAGTTTGGGGAGGGGGGGGGGAGAATTTATTAATGTGTATATTTTAAAGTACGCCTCTCTCCTGGCATTGTTCTCAATCACAGTTCTTAAGGTGAGAATCCATCCTCTGCAGGAGTAAGTAGAAAATATAGTGGAAATAAATTTGTTTTTGATTTGCAAATCAAAATGATAATCCCGGATTGATAGCTGCATGTATTCCAGCGATGTCTTTATCAGTACTTTACTTACAGAACTTTTTTGTCACACAAAACCATTTTACATAACGCTAAGTTGTTACAAATTTGAAAAGTAAATTATAATTAAAATATGGGGAGATTTTAAGAATTTTAGGAATGGTCTTCTTCTTTAATCGCAACCATTTTACGATTGGTAAAAAGTTACGCGTTTGTCATTGCTGTAACATTGTGAAAATACAAACAGCAGCGAATCTTGGATTATCATTTCCCTTAATTTCCAATGGCGGACCAAAAATGACTTTCTGCCCATCCATTTTAATATTTCTTGTGTAGGAGGTAATGAGGTACACTCTTACCCTCAGATTTCATCCCTCAAAAGTGTAATAATAGTATAACCTTGGATTGAGGGGAAGGTTCTCTGATCATTTGATAGCTACTTTGAAGTTCTGTTTCCTTTGAACATTTGCCTAATGTTAAGGTTCCTTAGTGGCACCACATTATTTATTTCCGTTTTAATTAGGATTAAGGATTATTTTTAATTACGATAGGCTGTGATATTTAAGTTTAAAATGGTGTCACTCAATTTATTGTCAATGCAATGGACCCATAACACTATCATCCAGGGCAAAGTGTCCTCATGCAGTTGAATTTGAGAATGTAAATTTGCCAGCATAATTTTTCAAAGTTTTCTGGAAATTTTCTCTAGGTGGCGAAAAAAGAATAAATTTGTTCCTTATTATTTTAAATAAAAGTAGATTATAGAACAACTCCATGTCTTTGGCAGCTTTTTTCAAGGAAGGGTTTGAATAGCTGAAATTGTGCCAGAAAAAATCTGGAAATGTCTATTTTACAATGGAACTTCATCTGTTAATAAAAGTATGTTTGATCTGAAATTGAAACTTTTATAAATCTCGCATTAGAAATAATCATGATCCAAAAAAATGTGTAAGCCTCAATTCCTGTTTCATATTAAATTGTGACTTCCTTTTATAATTTCTGCGTTAGTATGTGATTATCCGTATATTTTACGTCTGATGGAAAATTTGGACTTAAGGTGAAGTCAGGGCCATTACGGCAACTTGGAAAAGCTAGGAAATTCATGAGAAAAATTAGGGAGTTTTTTGAGTAGTACGTTGGATAAGCAACTTTAGCCGGTACCATTCGAGAGAAGGCAAACAACTTCAGAGTGCCTTTTCCCTTAATTTTAGTCTCTAGCAGTGAAGATTTTGTCCGTAGTGTGGCGAAAGTTAGCATAATCAAAAGAAAAGAAATCCTACGGTTTTGATCGACTGTTAGACTATTTAAAACCTTTGGAGTTAAGGAGAGGCAAAAACAGTCAGGGAATTGGAAAATGAAGTAATCATAGGAAATCTGTAATGGCGATAAAATGAGCCCACCCTTGATCAAAAAATTGAACAATGTGTCAAAGACAAATGCTTTGATGAGATAATCAAATTAATTTTATTAAAAAAACAACATACTTCTTTAACAAAACCAAGAAAGCAAAAGACTTTGTTAAAAGGGCAGCTTATGTGGCAGGCTTTAGCTACACAGTACAATTACATCGATCATATTTAGTTTGGGGTGACAATCACGACTGTCTTGCTGCAGTGCTCAAAATTCCCATTTTGTCAGAACAATACTGAGTGTTGGTGGGTGGAGTTTGAATTCTTGGTAAAATTTTTTTAACATTTAAACATTGTCCAAAAAAGTTATTGCACGACATCTGGAACGTTCTCGGAGGACCTCCAGGATTGTTACTTACATTTTTATACATTTCTAACAGTACTCCACTCAACTGCTCCATCATTGGTTGTGAGAAAGTAACATAAGTATTAATTTTTTGTAACATGTTGCAGATGTCATCACTAACAAATACATCCTACAGGTCAGCTAGAAACAGATTCCTCCCACAGGGTTCAAGACCGCTTGAAAAATCCTAGAATTCTTGGGGGGGGGGGGGGGGGGGGAGCTTAAAGGTTTTTAACCTCTGTATCATCTGATAATTTGTACACAACAGCTCATTAAATTGGTCTCCTTCTCTATAACTTCCAAAATGTCAAATAGTGTCCTACAATTGCATCTTCACCAATCGAGAGCAGAGAATAAAAATACAAGAGAAGGAAAAAACTTCAATTTTCAAGGCATTCTCTTAAGTGCTAAACATGTTTGTGTACCCTCAAAATTAGACTTAAATTTTTTTAAAATCTTGGAAAATTCTTATGAGTCCTTGATTTTACTAATTAGACTTCTTGAAAAGTTCTTTGAGTCTGAAAAGCTGTCTCAGTCAGCTGATTTTTGTTTTGAGCTGATTCACAGTTTCTAGATAAGTTTATGATGGTGAGCGATTCTGATTTTGCATACTGGAATCAACTTAACGGTGCAACCAGCTTTAAGCTATAAGACGAATTCAAAAGAAAGATAAAGATGATATGGATGAGAAACTTATGATTTTGACAGACTAACTTCAAGCCTCGGCAGCCTCAACCATTGAGTACATTTAGGAGCCCCCTAGAACAAACCAGTTGTTGGATACAACTTTTCGACAGCAGGTCCCAACTCAACTGAAGACGAAAGTTTCTGGCTTTGGTAGATTGATATGGCTTGAAATTGGAGAAAATTTCTTACCTTAAAAAAACATACATGATTCTCTCTTCTCCTTTCTTCTCCATTTTTTTACCCCTTCAAAATTGTGTAAAAAAAAAAAAAGGCTTAGAGTGAGACAGAAGATCTGCATCTTAATTCTACTATTTACTTTCAATGCTAACTTAAAGGCAGCAGATCTTCTGTTGCGGTCAAAATCTGTTAGGACTCATTTGACATCAACATTATAACATGCGCCATGACAGATTTTCAGGGGAGTGTCAAAAACGTCACATTTAACAATGAACTCGACAGTCCTTTGAGCATAAAATAAGGCACGAAAAAGCGAATTTTGAGCAAAAATTGTCTACTTCAAGTCTCAATTTATAATATAACAGTCATGATTTAAATCGTCCCATTATTCCCTGGCGCTGGCTGAACTCAAAGTCTTATCTAGAAACTGTGAACCTGTTGCATTGATTATCAAACATGAGCAATTGTTTTTGCTCTATGACCTGCTTCCGAGCAATCATGCCAATTAAGACCCTAATGTCAAGTCAAAATTCCCTTCTTTTTTAAGCATTCGTTCCTTTCAGGAATTTTCTTGCCATTCAGGTATTTTATTTACTTATTGTGTTTGGAACTAGTCCTATTACATTAACATTTATTCCTACAAATTAGAATGGATTTGAGAATCCGCAGTTATCTAGCGCGCAACTGAGCGAATACATTGGTAACAAGGGCAAGCTATGTTTGCAAAAATAAGAACTTAACAATTACCAAATCAATGAAAGCCAAGAATGGACTACACTTGAAAGAAAAAAAAGAAAAAAAACCTTAGAAGCAATAAATAAAAATGAGTACGAAATCATGATGCCAGGTAAAAGTAACTTAATTGTAAATATATCACAGTCTAAAAATAAACAGCAAATTTAAAAGAATACAGTTAGTTAGCAGAGTGGAAGTCCATTTCAATATTGAAATTGTCTGTAATTTCACGAACAAAGACTTTAGGGAAAAACCCAACCTGAAAAAAAGAAAAAAAATGAATTTAATTGATTATTTATAGATGTAATTGTAAGTGCTTCTGACTCCAAAAGAAAAAGGAAAAAAGCTTATAAAACTCATGAACTCATGAACTTAGGTATTCAATTTGACCAACATTTCAACTGAAATTACTGAAATTAAAGGCAAAAAAAAAAAAAAAAAAAAAAGATAAATTACAATTAAGTGAAGGTTGCCAGGCATGGGACTATTCCAACTATTCCTGCATTTGTGTTCGCAACCATGTAGATTTTCCATATTTTTCATTATCTGATGAATGACTGATCATCATTTCACAAATTACTGGGTAATTTTTAACGTTTTCTGAAAGAATAAAGTAACATTTTCAGCGAACCCAACCTGTTGACAAAATTGGTCTTGGTGCTGTGAAATAGACAGCTTAGGATGTTTTTACAAAACGTGGAATTCCAGATGAAACCTTTGAAGTTGCCACAGAAAAAATACTTTCCAACTACCCCCTACTGTGAGGGTGAATGTGAGAAAAGGCATGTTCAAGCACCACCAAGACCAATCCACACAGGTCAGTCATTGCGCATCTTTTTGAGAGCAACTTCCCCGCCCGGCCCTAACTCAGCTGCACTCAATACTACGTCACAATGGGTGCTCCCATAAGAAATACATTGCAAGCACTCAATACTACGTCACTGCGCAGTAGAGTACCAAAACTCATCCACGGGAATGACTGACCTGTGTGGATTGGTCTTGAGCACCACTGTAAAATTTTAAAGCTGACACTGGTTGTGATTTTGGGGTGAGAAATTGATTCTCCCCTAAGCTACACCTTAAGGGATAACGTCAGTAACTGTTGATATGGAAAAATCTAGATTGAGACTTACACGATCCTGCACTTTGCCTTTCCACCATCCTTTATGGTCTCCTTCTTTGCTTAGTACGATGACTTGACATCCTTGCTTCAAAGGTAACAGATTTGGCTCAACGGGATTGAAGTCAAATTCCGCCACAGCTACTATTCTCTTAAATGGCCACTGTAGTTGAACATTTAGTCTGCAAAGAAAACATTAGGGACAAATGAAAGACAATACACATTCACTAACAGAAAAAGTCTATTAACTATGAGAGCTCTACAACATTTTAAACTATAAACTATAGTAAGTTTTTATGCTGCACCGACAAAAAAACTTGTTAAAAAAGGGAAAACTTTCTGAACACTTGAAAATTTTTTAAACCAAGTGCAAAATAATTTTAGCCCAAAGATTACAGACAACAGTCATTAGGTAGCTATTGTCATTGTGCTGATGTGGCGCAATTGCATTGTACTTTTAAGCTGAGCTCATAAGCCCTCCACAGGCAACATGTTGATCACAGGAGTATGAGCACCGCATGTGCATAAGCTATTCTTTTATATGCGAATGAATAGGTAAACATATAACTTAAACTCCAAATTTCATTTGTCCAGGCAGTGTCCTTGCTTGCATATGGGGATAGAAGTGTCAAATGAGAAGAAATTTTGATTCGTCCCTTTCAAAAATAATATAGCAAGATAATCGAATAGTCTAATAGAGTAACTAATCACCAGAGTATACATATACAGCTTATAAAATAAAGGAAAACAGATTTAATCTAATTCTTGGTCTATAGATAAGTCAACAAACATTAATAATAGAGCTATAACCTATTATTTTTTTAATAACACTGTTATTTAGCCCTGATCCCTGATCTCAGATGTTCAAAATGTTCCATGTGAAACTTATGGAAGTCAACTTTTCATGTAATACTTCAATCCTCGCTTGCTTTAGCAGTCCATTAAAGGAGGAAAAAAAAGCTGAATGCCTTTGAAATATGCTGAATGTTTGGATGTTAATCTTACCCTATAAAGTTTTCACCTAAACTTGTATGCTCATAACAGGAGATGAGGTCAACAAGAGATCGAAAAAAGCGAGATTCCGATAGATAATACTCAACAGTTCCATCTACTTCCCGTTCGTAAACTTTCATATGCTTCACTTTGTTATCACTCCTGAAAAGAAAATAAAGAAAAACTGAAAAATCCAAGAAAGATTAAGAGAATACCGCTTCTACAAGAAGGGAAGGCAAAAATACTTAAATTAAACGGTTCTACTGTAAAAGAAAGACAAAGTAATGCATTTCATTTTCCTCCAGGAATTGATAATGATTAAAAAGTTCGGTGTTTTCCTGTCATGATTAGATCCTTCTATTGAAGCTAATGAGCTGCATTTTGAAAGATGTTACATTGGCACAGCATGTACAAAAGGTAAATTTATGTCAGTGAATTTGACTCTCTTTTGAGCTTGATTAGAAAGGTATGCGAACTGACAAAGAAAAATACTTACCAGAGGTCAAGAGCTAAACTCTATGGTTCAATGATTTGCAATCAACATTTGCATCCATCCATTCCTCGATCCACCTAGGGAGGTGGGTTAAAAATTTTGGATGTGGTTTCAATTGCCACGAACATGAAGATCACAGGTTCCAGGCGTGCTGTAGCCTGGAAGGAACTTTCTTCTGTTGTGCTGAAGGTTGGCAGTAAGCCAAAAACTTAACATAATCCTCTCGCTGAAAATCGCCTACTGATGCTCAATGATTGAAGCAATCATGATTAAAACTGGATTTTTATGCTTCCAAGCTGAATACTTTTGCGTACTTTGGTCCAGCATACTCAATCAAAATAATTTTAAGGATTTTACTGGCTACAACGAGCAGTTTAGCATTCTCAATTTTTTAAGACTTCATCTCCTTTAGTAAAAGTAGAAAAAGATATTGATTGCTATCAGTCTTCACTAAATCTTTGCTAATACTTGCATTCCTTCCCAGAGATAATCATTGGAGAGAAGTATTTGGTGTTTCAGTGCTGAGTACTTACTTCAAGCTGAGGGCGTAGGCAGTTTCATTGGGATGCGTCGGTCCCTGCGGTCTGATTCTGAGCAGGAAGGTCCCGTCCATCTGCCATTCGAGTAGCCTCTCAGCTGTCTCCCGACCCATGGAGCCGACAAACCACAGATAATCGGTGAGACCATGATCGGATGACTGTGCTGGAGACCATGACCAGTCGGACGGAAGTGGCGGGACTGCCTGTGGTAATTCTGCAACCAGAGGATCACTCAGCGGGGATGCATGACGGGCCGGTAACTGGGGTGGCTTGAGCCCACAACGACCAGTAAAAGAGATGCACTGCTTGTGCGCTGCCAAATAGCACTTGTCGCAACGGTACCCTTGATAGATTATGCCTTTCAGAAATTTGCTACAATGACTGCACGTTGTTGGACGTTCAAAAGTGTGCATGGAGAATTTGTGGTCTGTGTTTCGGCATGTCGATGGCTCGATATTGTCACTGTGACAGAAAATGAAACTTGCATATATAAAGTTGTTGAAACATAAATAAAGCTGACTCTTAAGAATAACAGAGCTGTTATCTTCTCTACTAAATTTTGATTGATTTAGATGATTTGATAAATAGAACCTTGCCAAAATTAAGGATCTAGAAAATAAAGGATCACAAATCAAAATATTTCAGTGGTACCCAATTTTTTTCTTTAAAAAATTCATTTTTTGAAAGAATGGAAGGAGCTGAACTACTAGGAATTTGTTCATATTTTGTTAGGCTTTAATGGCAAAGAAAACCTGATTTGAAAATGCCAGAAATGGAACCTTTCAGAAACGAAGTTTTTGGCAAGCTCTGATGAAATAGCCAAATGGGCGGTTTGGCATTTGATGAATGGCTGAACCCAACTTTGGGCACTGCCTTGTTACATCAACTCCCCTTTCGGCTTTTGATTAGACGGATTTTAATCAGTTAGAAACACCTTTTTAATCTATTCACTTTCAACACTTTTTTTACGAAATTATAATTCAGGGAGACTATCCTATAATTATGCTAAAATTAGTTGTTACAGCCATACTGGCAAGGCAAGACAGACTTTGATGGCCTTAGCATATTAGTTTTTTCAAATTTTTGCTTAGTCCAATTAGTTTGTTTATGGTTATTCAAACAAGTATCTGGAGTTGGAAATAATGACAAGCTTTCGCAAGAAATATCATGAGAATTTTTTTAAATATTACATTATTTATTGTATAAGTGAACAACTCCAAATCTTTTCATGAATTTGAAAAATGCTTAAGTTTCTAAAATGAAAAATCTCCTGTTTTATTATTTATCAGACCAAAATGTCTTCTAATCCCATCATACTTTAAAGCTGGAATTGCAGTCAATTCGCAGTTAGCTCATATTTGTATCTTTTTACATAACTTCCTGGGACTAGGACTAAGCATTTGTACAGAAAGCTAATCCCAGGATTTCAGGTGAATTAGGGAAGTTATCCCCATTTTTAGCTAAAATTTTCATGATCTTGGGGCCCTTGAAAAACGGTATCTTAGTTACTTACAAAGCATCCTGAATGGCTTTTATCCACTTTTTCTTGAGCTCCTCTGTGCGTGCATACATTGTGTAGGCAAAGCGCTCCCCTTTCCGCAACAGGAACCAATGATAGTTCCAGCGAGATTCACGGTGGAGTATTCGTTTGGAACCAGCATCCTCAATCTTGTAATCTCTCAACATGAGGGACTCTTTGAAACAATATTGGTCTCCCTAAACAAATTGCAATTCCCCGTCTTTAGAAAACACATTCAAAACAGAATAATATGAAGACAGAAAAATCATTTGGATACAAGTAAAAGATATCTGTCACTTCATTTCTGTGGTTCCGAGGGGTTTTTCATTACGAATCAAATGATTTGTTATGACCGTCATTCATTTTTTTTTTTTTTTTTTTTTTTTTTTTTTTTCATTGGTTTTTCATTGCCTGAACAAAAATTCATGAGCCCATATAGTTAGTCAGCATCAAAGATGATGAGCAGTTGGATCATTTGAAATTCATCTGAAAAAAATTCAGGAAAAAGACAGAAGGTGCAAAACATATTGCACAAAAAACAGATGCAAGAGCTAGAGAGGTTTTGTCTTCCCATTCTATTTAGCAAGAATGTACCACTAGACAAGGTACAAATTTCAGCATTCTGATACATGTTTCTTAACTAAAATTTCACGTAGAATACGACGCACACAACGAAGATTACCGAAAACAACTCCTTCCTAAGATATTTAATGATTCTTGATCCATGAATTCAAACCACCCGCTCATGAAAACTCAATGCTCTGCGTGATTCACATCGTGCGCTAAACGTTATCATGACAGTCTCTGCGATATAAAAATCTGGCAACCTCAATCTTGACGCTTATGCTCAGCAGTAGCAAATTGCTTATAGTTTGAACAACACATGGTGAGAAATGAACATTACTCAATTGAGAAGCTTGTTGAAACCGTTCAAGTGCGCGATTTGACTCACGTAGAGCTTTGAGTTTCTTGTCAGCGGGCAGTTCAAATTCCTCGTGACCAATGTGAGATAAAAACGTTAATATCTTCGTTTGGAGTTTGAGTCATTAGTTTTCGTTGCACGAATCGTGCTTTACGTGAAATTCTGGTTAAGAAACATGTATCAGAATGCTTAAATTCGTACCTTTTCTAGTGGTCCATTGTTTGACACTTTCAGGGCAGCAAAATAGTGAATAAAGAGCTCAGTGGCTCTTACAAGTTGACTAAGTTCTTTCATACAATCCACTTTTTTAGCCAAAAAAGATCAGAAAGATGAAAGACATACAAGATTTTACTGATTCACAAGTGATCAGCACAACAAGGCCTTCCTCGGCACTTTGCAGTCACAGAGCCACATAAATGGATGTATTTCTACCAAACGAAATTATGTGCATTATGCCGTAAGCCCTGTTATGCATATATTTGTATGGGTCTCAGGGCTCATGTCTCAATGCACATAGTTCCGTTTGGTAGAAATACGTCCAAATGAGAGTCTCAAGAGGAGAGTAAAGGAGGATCAGTAGAAATTGAATTGCTAGAAACAATCAGGAAGGAAAAATGAGAAAATTTCTACCTGACCTTGGTTTTTCATAGTTGAGGATAAAAAAAATGTTGCTCACTTAGTAGATTTAATCAATCAGGAGAATTTACTTATACCAAATTTGTTGACATAGCTTAAATGGGCAAAAAAACAGACCAGCTCATCTTGCTCACTTAGCAAATTTTTTCATTCCTGCGAGTTTTTTTTTGCAGGAGTTGATTGTACGCATATAAGAGAATTATACTTACTTTTAAAGCTTTGCACATGAGAATGACTTGATCGAAAATAAACACATATCTGAAAACGAAATGAATTTGTAATTAATCTATGGGGTTACTGAATTAGTGGTAAAGTCAATTTCATGAAATCAAAATCCAGATGTAATAATCTGAGGTAATGAGGTTTGATCAATTAATAAAAACAGCAGATCATTTTCAGTCATGTTGCATTATTTTCTGTGCTGGTTAATCTGTTATTTTTCTCAACTTCTCTTTCCTATTTGGATAAAAGCATTTGAATATTGGTACCGAGAAGTGAGCAAATAAATATATTTTGGCTACAACTTTTACTCTTCAGACAGTCATGTAAGCTTAGGTAAACGGCCTGCAGGCTGATTGTTGAAATTTATAGACAAAACCATAGACAAAGAAAGCACAAAGGATACGGAGAGATCCTATTGGTGGAAGCGGGTGGTTGCAATGGGCAAAGGAGGTAGGTAATAGACTTAACTAACGGCAACTCTCGAGAGACCCTTTAGTTATTCAATCATTTACCCCCTTAGTCTACGATAACCATCCAAATTAACTATAGGTTTGCTTCATACTCATTATGTCCTCTTTGTCTATCAACAAGTCAATTTCAACAAGTAGCCACTGTAGGCAACAATGCAGACAACGTGAAATAAGTAGTTTTATTTCAGAGTCTGTAGCACATCAAAAAGCAGGGGTGCAAAAAGTTCAAAACGCCCACCATTTCTGCTGCGGATTAGCTTTGCAGCCAAATTTCGACTTTGCCTCATAAAATATTACTTAGTTTTAATAGAGAATGCCAGATTTTGCGACAAAATGTGAGATTTGCCCTAATTTTTAAAAATGATGGGCTTCAAAAAGAAAAATCCACCAGTTTTGAGAATTGCCTACTGTATTTTGTGAATTATAGGATTGCCATTATTTGCATTTCTGAGTATGACACTCTTGCATAATACAAATTTAAAACGTACGGATGAATAAAAAGTGACTGACCTGACTTTCACTTTTTGATCATTGTGAGCTTTGATTCTAAGCTCTCCATCTTTAATTAAACGGCCAAAATCTCTCAGTTCCATATTTTCAGCCAGACTCCAGTCCGTGATACTCGCCTGAACACATTAAAATGCCATGAAGATGAGAACAAATTAAACAGTAATAGTGGAGTTATGACAGTGATTACACAAAACTGAGTCAAAGATAGTAGAACTGATTGTGCTGGTTTGAAACTAAGATGGTTGCCAGTTGGGCAAGTGATGAATTTGAACAATCCACTCACATAATAGTGTAGTGAAGTACTTATAGAACTTCGATTATTCAGTTCCAGTCATCCAAAAAGAAGTTATTTCAGCTCAATTATTCAGACCACCATCAATATTTATAAAAGACAGCCTGAGTAAAGAAGAAAAACCCTAGGGCAACGAATTAGTGTAAACATCCTTCCAAGTCTCAGCTGTCAAAAATCCATTCTTCAGTCTTGAAAAAATTATTCATGACAAAAGTGAAATACA
The DNA here is from genome assembly GCF_918797505.1 of Bemisia tabaci. Classification (NCBI taxonomy): domain Eukaryota; kingdom Metazoa; phylum Arthropoda; class Insecta; order Hemiptera; family Aleyrodidae; genus Bemisia; species Bemisia tabaci. Next base: position 56,332,840 of record NC_092794.1, read on the forward strand.
ACTTTAACTGTAAAAGCAGCAGGCTGAAGTGAGAAAATAATGTTTTGGGAGACCTATAGAAAATAAAACCCACTATAGCTGGTTAATTATTAATACTTATGGTTGCTAATGTGTCAAAATAAGATTAATGAAAAAAAAAATAGTCTTCAAACTTCTGCTGGTTGCAAAAATAATTACAATGTGCTTGGAATATCAAATAGTATTTAAATTGGCGATTGACAATGAGGAATAAGAGGACAAAAACTCTTAACATTAAATTTTAAATTTACTGACTGAAAATTACGCTTCCTTTACTTGTTTTTAATTTTGAGCAATAATATTCTGTCATTTACTGAAAACCAACCTGAATGTCAGCCATGATCTGAAGAGTGTCGCTGTCCTTTTTGACTTCATTGATATACTGAGCTACATCAATCATGGCTTCTTTTGCTCTTTCAAGGCCACGATAGTCCTCATGATTCTGTTGAGACAAATTTAATGTACAATTAAGGCAACAAGCTGACACAAGACTTCCCTATTACATCATAAAAAAAATTCTTACACTACTTCTGATTGATGATAGATACTCCCCAAACAGTAGTTTAATTGTGAAAGTTTCACAAATAACACAGAGGATTGCTCAACCGTTTCAGAGAGGGGGTCACTTCAGAAAATTTTCAAGCAGCACATACTGAGAATACAACTCATTGCTAATCTTGGCTAATCTATAATCAGCGAGTGTGTGGTCGCGAATCCTTTTTGCAAAGCCCGTTTTACAAATAAGATGTCTTTTTACATTCCAGATGCTATGGCTTTGAGGTTGTGCCTTAGTAGGCTTGAACATGGACAGTTGATGTTGATGGAGAAATCATCAATATCTTTGCTAAAATATACCAGGCACTCGAAATGATTTGGAGGGAAATAAAACAGATAAAACAAGAAATAAGAACTATATTCATAACATACTTACTGGCTGTGTCTCACTGATTAGTTTATCCAGAAGAAGATGGTATTTGAGTATCCTCTGCATTGGAACGGACAAAATATCACGAAGTTTGAATTTATTGTTGTTGGCTTCTTCTTGACAAACCTAAAAGAGGAAACATTGAGACTGAGGTTGCCATTTTTTATACTGCAGAGCCTGTTGTGGTAATGGTTAGTGTGCAATTCGACCAATGTAGATTTCTATTTATTCATGAATAGGAGGTTTGAATTTACGCATCGAATAATGTTGAGAATTTTTGCTAGGAGCTTATTACAGTAATATTTGTTGCACAAATCGTTTTCTACGTGAAAATTTGAATCAGAAACATGTATAAGAATGCTTAAATTTGCACTTTGTCTAGTGGTCCATTAACATGGCAATAAGACCAGAATATTGATAAATATGTTATATATTATGTATGCCATACAAAAAAAGAGATAGAAAGGATGTGTCCAAGATCGTTGAAAAGTTTTCCATGCCTCTTTTGTATAAAATGTTAAAAATAATGAGAGAGATGAGGAAGTTAATTACCTGAATCAGTTGATTGATATTTTCACTACGATTGCAAATCTCTTGGATTTTATCTTGAGCGGTGGTGAGGTTTGCACAATAATCGCCATAGATCAAGAATTTCTCTCGCCAATTCAAGAACGTTTCACTTAGCTTGATCATGCTATTGGGTGTTGTGGCTTTCCGCAGCTGACTCAAGAATCCACCATGAATTTCAGCTAGTTCCTGAGGCACAAAAACTTAAAATATCATTACAGGCAAGCAAAGATAATATAAATAACATGGTTATTGCAACTTTGTATTAATTGATATGAATTTGGTCCGCTTAAACCAGAATCAGCCTGACCGCAGTACATGTTGCCATATCTAAATACTGAACATATCTAAAATTGAATGACTTTTCATTTTTAACCTGGTTGAGCAGTATGCGCATGGCTGAAAGGGCTTTCAGATGGCATGCAGAGCTGCTCATCAGGCTGCCTGACAGGCCGCTTGATAAGTTCTCCACCGAATTGCTCCCTATTCTCACTACAGAACACTTGGCGGAGGGCTCAATGAGCGGCCTGTCAAGTTGCACTTCAGGCAGCCTGATGAGCAGCTTGGCAAGCTATCAGAACGCGCCTTCAACCGAACCTGGTAATGAAGGAATTAAATATGGCATTCTTTAAAGTCTGAAAAAGGGGGAATTTTTTTTTTCTTGAGGTCTCTGAAAAAAAGCCTGCTCGCTAGATACAGTGAATACAGTATATGAGTAAAAACGATAATTTTTCCAAGCCCATTTTGATTCTTCTTCTTTGATTTAAACACCTATAATATCCTTTGGTGTTTTCAATTGTGATGTGCGAAAGAAAACTGAACAGCTGTCAGAGGAGGATTACCTTGATGCCCCAAAAAATCACTCTAAAATCATCATCTTTCAAAACGTTCTGGAGGGGCCGGATGAAACATTTCTGGAGGGTACCAAGCACATCGACATAGTTTTTCTCCGTCTCCACCAGTTCATTGATGACATAATCACGTTTTTCTAAATTATGACTAATTGGGGTAGGAACCTGCAAAGAGAAATATGTACCATAAAATCAATGTCATTTTTAAAAAAAAGAAGAAAAAAAAAGAAACGTAAATACTGGTAGTATTAACTATTTTATTTGTGAATATTAATTCTTCAATTAAAACTATTTGAGCAGCAACTGTCGATCTTCAAGAGTTCTCCATCTAAAATGGTTAGAGTTTTGATCCAAATAAACGGAAAAAGTTTATTTCAATGATATACCAGGAATGTGTGCATCAGACAGGGCACATATTTACTTAGGTTGCCGAATAAGATATTTTTGACTTCAGTGCAGTGCTGCAGTGTTCAATTGTTACATAGAATTGGGCTGGTTATAATTGAGCTCTGATTGAAATATTATGAAATTCAAACCTATTATTTGCAGACCGTTTGAAAAGAGAGCACAATAATGAACTTATTTTTCTTCTTTCAATTTGCAGCTGCGCAATATTGATGGTGCAAATACAAAAATATAGGGACTGCAATAAAAAAGGGGGGGGGGACACTAGTTAATTATAGCATTTATGAGAGAAGTTAAAAAAAAAAAAAAAAAAAAAACTGAAAAAGAAAACAATGATTGATGTTTCGCGCAATGGGTATTCAGTCTAGAAGCAAAATTGCTGAATATCTTCAGGAACAATGAGGAAAGGCATGAAAAATTCACAACTTGCAAACAGTAATTACAGCAAAAAGAAACGTTGGTATTTGCTGAAAAGTGTCCAAAAGTACTAGAACTTTGTAGATTTAGGAGCTTCTCCTTCAAAAAGTATAACATAAAGATCTAATTTGAGCCAGCGATCTCTTCATTTTCCAATCAAAATTGCTTTTTGCCTTAGCTCTGTCGTTATTTCCTCGACTTCAAGTTCTCCGCTCTTCTTTATTCATCTTGCTTTTCAGCTGATTAAATTTCTTAAGTGGTTTGCCTGCTCAGCAGAAGTTGCTGAAATGATTGCAGAGACATCGTGGTAATGTTTAAGCGACCTTTTTGGCAACTTTTGCCAGGCAGGTGATAGAGTGAAAGTTAAGGCTCACTTAGTCCGTTAATTTGATATGGTCTGCCAACAGATTCCTCCTAAACCTCCTCTATTCGACATAAATTCATATGAACTGCTTTCACAGCACTCTCTGCCACCCTACAAACTGAACCTGACCGGTGTGGTCCACTGTCCTTCCAAAGCCTATCAGGGTGTTGGCACTGTCTCATTTTTCATACAACCCCCTAACGCCACTTTTTGGCATCCCTTTCATCTCCTCCCAAGAGGAACCCAATTCAGCACCTTCTTTGGCAGCCTTTCTTCTGTCATCCTGATAATATGATCATACCAACATACCATTCATATGAAAACAAACAGAAAAACTCTTTTTATAATCAAAAGTTCATACTTTCCAATTTATGATTTTATTTAAGAGGGTGTACCACATGATGATAGCCATTTTGGATTCCGAATAAAATTTTCACACTGGTATTACTCGTTTGTCTCAAATAAGATCTCTGTCATATTATATTTAAGGATATTGGAAATTCAAACATCCCCAAAATTCTAAAACATATAATAAGGTAAGGGGTAAATTTTGGGCTCCGTCCATGTTCCACTGTAATTTTGGAGTGAATAGCTATCGGGAATAACTCCTTTTTTTTGCTTCAGCTGAAGTTTGTAACAAGGCCATTAATACCAAATTCTGGAGAGAAATTAAAAAGTCAAAACTTAAAATAAGCCATCTCTATGCCGTAGGTGGCAGTAGCCATCTCCAGACAAAGTCTAGATGTGACAACAATGGAAGTAGCCTTACAGAGAGTAAACTGTTTCAATGGAGATGACTTTGATGTGAAACTCTAACAATATCGCCAGCTTTCCCTGGAAGTTATGAAGTTTATGGAGTTTCCTTTTCCCACAAAAGATTTAAATAGAGGGACAAAGTTGAACAGGAATAAACAAAGTGAACTTCTCTGAGAGTACTCACATGGGTGCCATTGGTAGCTTTTTGTTTATCGATTGAACACAAGTCCTGATAAATTTCCTCATTGTGAGTATGAGTATCGTACATGGAGTACTGCTCTCCTCCTATAGCACCACGAGGTGAGACATCCTCACTGGGTGAAAACAAAGCATGCAGATTAAATAAAAAATAATAAGCTAAAAATGCCTCTTTAGGAGTCACTTTGAAAAAAACGTCACAGCAACTAAAAAGAGAAGCTTGAAAATTATTAGTGAACACTAAATGTTGTAACTTAAAAATTTCCACCGATTAAAACAGGGCTGAAGCAACTTGATAAAATATTCAAAGCTTTATAAAAATTAATGCAACTTAAAGACACTGATTTTGATTGGTAACTGCTTATAATTGGTTGACATTTCCAAAAGAGATTTTAATTTGGAATGACATTCTTTCATGAAACAAGCAAATAATAGTATGACTCAGGCAATTTATTTTTTAAATGAGCGATTTCATTAATTTGACAAAATGGTGAAGCAAAGATACTTGTAAACATGGGGAACAAGCGATACAAAATGGAATTATTAGATGAAAACACAGCTGGCACGCAAAATTGAGGCAAAATCGTCAAGAAAAAATTGGCAAAATGAATAAAAAGTAACTGATTGCAACCACAATATTAATATAAAATCCTAATAAAGGTAATATGATACTTCCAAAATCTAAAAACTCAACAAACCAAAGGAGTACTGGCGATGGACAAGGATGAAGCAGAGTATCTTTCCATTTACGTGAACAGTTTTAAAAAGAGGAAAGGACATCACTTCTAGAAATATGGAGAAATTTTTAATGGGTAAAAAATAAAAATTGAAGCTTTTAATTGGAGATACATTGCTCGCTATTCCGTCAGGAAGAAGAAAAAAGTGAGAAGCAGTTTTGTTGTGCTAGAATGCTATTATCAATTTCTAATTTTGAAACCTTCATTTATTGATGGATAAATGATTAACAGGAGAGTAAAAGAAAAATCAATCTATGTTTTAAAAAACTTTAAAGTAAATTTAGAGGCAACTAATATATAAGAGAAGCTGGGTGCACTGCCATTCGACTAAATTTTACAACCAGAAAAAAAAGGAACAAAAAAAGAGAGTGATGCAAAGGGGAAACAGGAGTGTTGACTGGAAAACTGAAAAAAAAACGGTAACAACCACAAGGAACAAAACTCCAAGATACTACTCAAAGCAGGCCAAGAGCAGGAGGAATAATAGATTAAGGCATGAAAAAAGAAATACGCTAAAGGATAAAGAAATAAGAAAAAGGAAAATAAAGAAGATGGACAGAACGAGAAGAAGTACCTCGGAAGAAAATGTTACACAGCAAAGAAACTCATAGATTTGCTCTTCGTCCTCTTCACATTGCGGAGACTTAATTTTAAACTGAAGCCAATTTTGACTTTTCTGCGAGCCACTTTTATTTGTATCCAACTCAGAAGAAAGGCTATAAACGAAAAAAGTGATAACAAAGCGATTTGTAATAGGGCAATGAAGAGAGAAGAAAGGGGAAAATACACCAAGAAAGCAAATTCAGCCTTCCTAAACACCCTTGCAAACTGCACTAGTTACAGAAGTCAGATTCTGCTTTCATAACATTGTCTCATCATTAACTCTTTCTCTTTTTCTTATTAAAACTTTGATCCACAAGGAATTCCTATTTTTTTAATGCATATTCATGGTCCAACTAGGAATGCATGAAAATCGATTAAGTACACGAGTCTACTAACATTTTGTTTGTTATTTTTTTTCTTTCTACAAAACGCTGAGGATATGATTAATTGCCTAAAGAATTTTAAGTTTTATTTCTATTATTTACTTCTTATTCATTGTTTTAGAATCTTTATTACTTCTGCATTAAGTAAATTTCAAGGTCATGAGTAATTTTCAGCGCTGATTTGCCATTTTGGCTTTATCAGCAAATAAAGTTGCAAGAATAAAAAAATATTGAATGAGCTTAAAGAATGTTTGGACTTTATTTTGCAACTGGGAACTACTATTTTTGGGTCAATAATAAAAACACATATCGGCAAAGGGAGATTAATGGCACATGTTTTGTTTCTAATATGAGCCAAAATACTCAAAATATAATTTTTAAACCTCTTTTTTTTTTTTTTTTTTTTTTTTTTTTTTTGGGGAGTGCTGAGTGCTGTTCAGCAGTACATGTTCTATGACACAATTTTTTTTCACAACTTCATTTTACGTACATAAAAATATTTTCTCCACACATGAGTTAGAAATTCCTGCAATTATATACTCTCTTGAAGAAAAAAAAAAGACCTCCTGCCGTATTCACATGGAATGTTTCCTTTTTTAGAAAGAGACAATTGAGGTATGCCTCTCCTCGTCTACTGGTCAAAATTAACCCTAAAACATTATCCATTACTTTTTTTTTTTATCATTCAATTTAGACCTGAGAAAACTAAAATATCTCTTCTCAACATGTCTGGTGCCTCAACAGTGGAAATACCATTGAGTTAGACTTTCCCTGTCTGCATCCAGTCACATTCCATAAGGCAAATTTGCGCCAGTGCACCCCCTTCTCTGGTCATACGATTATTGTGAATTACAGTTCACAAGTTTTGAGGAAGTAACCAGACTTTAAAGACTACATCCTTTTTCAAATTTAGCTCTGTCCATGGCTTTTCGATCAAAATTTACTCAAAATATAATTCGCATCATGAATCACTTACGTTGAGTTTAGATTCCTGTAAATGTCTTCTTGAGACAATGTTCTTGGACGGTGAACAGAAAAGCCACTGAAAAACAGAGAGAATAAAAATGAAAGAAAATTTGTTTAATTGATGTCATAGGATTATATTTTGGTCAATGATAAGTTTTTTAGGTGGACCTAGGGTTAAGGCAAACCCACAAAATCAATGAAGGTCAGGCTTCAATCATAGAATCATGAAATAAAGCTAAGTGGAAATCATAAAATGAAAATACAGATTTTTCTGCTCGGTACAGCTACATTTGGCACAACTTTCTCACCAATTGGTTGCGTTACCATATGACTCAGTTGATAATATTTTAGTATCTCCCTCTTTTTTCCGCATTCACTAAATTCAGCGCTAAAAAATTCTTTTAACTGGGATATTGGTACAACGGGTTGAAGAAGTGTTTTACAAAAATTTTTATCAGAGAAACAAAAATGCCAAATCAAACCTGAGCTGCTCCTTAAAAGTTGGTAGTTCAAAAAACAAAAAAATGGTCGCAAGACAAAATAACTTGAAATATATTGTAGCCTGACAAATTCAAGGCTCAGAAAGGACTACTAGACAAGATAGTATTTTAATCAAGTGCTTTAATACATGTTTTCTCTTCAAAATTTTACGTAGAACAAGATTTACACAACAAAAAAAACTGAAATCAGCTCCTGACCAAAATATTATAGTTTTTACTCAACACTTGTCGTGGAAATTTTTGAATTTCCCATTCACAAGAAAAATAAGAATTTAAATGAATCAGTTCATGCACTAGATACCTAGAACAGTTTTGGCTGGCTTTAATAGGCAATATTACTTTCCTGTCCTGTGTTCTCCAAAGTACAAACAACTTGCAACAGCTGGGTTAAAGTACCAATATTGAGTTTGTCATATTTTCATGCTGTAAAAACTGTCACTGTAACGTTTAGTGTGTGACTTAACTCAAGCAGATGATTGTTTTATTTATGAGTGGGGAGTTCGAGTTGATGCATCGAAAAATTCTAATATCTTAACTAAGAGTTACTTCCAATAATTTTTGTTCGATGAATCATTCTCAAGGTGTATTTGTATAATAAAAAATACAAATGCTTAAATTTGCACCATGCCTAGTAGTCTTTTCTTTGGATGAAATGCAACTTCACGCACTATACTAGCGCAAAAATCAGGCTAAAGCAGCAGAAATTGTTTTATGTGATAGTGGACAGTGTTTCCCACCAAAAATTCAATTTCAAATTTTTCAACCCATTGGGGCAAAAATTACTCTCTTGAAAAATTTGCTTCCATCCATCAAGTCTCTGTCTCTGTTCTTGGTTGGAAATAAATCAATCAGGAAACAAGTGAGAGCAGACCTCTTGATTTCTGTATTATGTGTTTTGTATTCACATTACTCTAAAAAAATTGATCTTAGGATCCAGAATATTTAAAACCCTTCTTTCTTCCACTTTAAAATACTCATTCAAGTAAAGGTACCGTTACAGCAGAGAAAAGCAGCTACCCTGAATACTTACGGAATATTCTTCTTCTGAAATTTAGGGCAGTTTGACAGTTTTGACAGTGTGTGAATGACTCTGTAGAAATCTGTGAAATCAAATAGCATCAACGGCTCAAACAAGTCTGACTCAGGGAGACCATAATAGTCATGACAAGCTTGCAGGAAGACTTTAATGTTCCGCAGACACAGGAACTAGAAATAGGAAGACAAATCAAAATCAGATAAATACTACCAAGTAGACATTAAAGCCTGCCTAGGCAGATAGTGATCTACAAAAAAAAGAAAGGAAAAAAAAAATTATTCTTCCAAAAGTTTAAAAATGAAATCTTTAGCTTTCACCCATCCTCATGGTGCACAGTGCTGCAGGTGGTGGCTCAGTGTATTGAATGTAGTTTACTTTTCACTCTCTTCCTATCTTCTTTACTTTCATTATATTTGTCAAACATATAAGAACTGTTTACTTACTAATGCAGGAAAAAATCCAAGTATGGACAGGGACCAGTTCTGTAAGATCCTGGATTCCCGTAAGAGCCAACGTAAAAATTTGTGAGCAGGTACTAATGCTGCTATCTTGCGTAAGACCCTCGCAACCCACTAATATTATCAGTTGCTGGACTTCACAAAAATCCGTAGGATTACATATATCTGCCGAAATTCGGATTTTTCACCTCTAACTGGTGTGTGGCAGCCCAATTCTTGTCAGAAGGGCATCTGTCTAGCGGTTCATTGCATGCACGTCTCATTTATATCTGTCTTTGTTTAGAGGATTACTTGCAAATTAAAGTTGGGTTGGAGTTTCCAAAAGTGAAGAATGTACCGAAGACAGTATTAATATATCTAAGCGCTCATTAGTCATTAGTCGTGCAATAGGACCTCCATCAGTTCAACTGTAACCTTTCACTGTTCACTGTTTGGACAATAGAGGGCTGATTATTGAAACTATGTCAGGGAGATGAGACAAGATACAGCCCTATTTTAACCATGCAATATATCCCATTTTGATGTCTTATCCGGCTGCTATACTCTTACACAATCGGCTCTCTGGACAAAACAGTTCTGTAATAAGTGGAACTGATAACTCCTTTTTGGGCATATTAAGAGACAAAACAGTTGTCCATCAATGATACCGTTTATTTTAGCAATGATCAGAAAAATACCATTCATTTAAAAAATTGGTCACTACAACACTGATAGAGCGGCAACTTATGGTTTTGCTATTTCTAGGCCAAGAAGGCATCGCTCTTTCTCGAAAGCAGTATCCAAGTAAAAAAATCAAATGCAACTCACCTGTGCTAACTGCGGTTTTTGGTTGACATCCTTCATATCAATACATCCAGGGTCAAGCGAGCTGATCAGGTTGCACAATAAAACACCGTCCCGAAGCGTCAAAGCTAAATCAAAGATATCCGCCTCAGGCCACTTCGCCTTATGGTCAGGTCTTAGCACCCCGCACCTGGTTAGCCAGGAGGCACATTCTCTCCAGACTTCATTTGCCATTGTTAGGTAAAATAAAGTTACTTACTCCATTGTTCTAATGAGAAACATCAAGTTTGATGGTAAACATTTTGGCTGGGATGAAACACTGAAATCAATCTCAATCATTTGACACTTGCTAAACTCAAAAATAGGATCACTGTCATTCACTGATAGAGATAGGATGGCCAATGATACGTGAATATGAATACGATATTGAAATTATAAAAATTAATGTTAGAAACAAGAACGTAAATGTCACAAGTGCACTAGGACAAGGGCAGGCCAGCGGGCAAACAAATCCTCCTTTATCTCCTTTATCTTCTATCATCAACAGGATCAGGATTCTGAGGATGGACCACCAGGGACCACCGCTCCATCAACCAAAGACTACAGCCACAAGCGTAACCACCTGACGTCATCGAGGGGGTCGAAGACTCGAAGGGTCTTTGCATAGCAATAAACATTGTAACCTCCTGCTGAAGTTTCCTCTCCCAAGAGAAATTTGAGTCCTGAACTCTTCGTCGCAAATCTGTAAGCAATTACTTTTTATTATATTTAAATCTTTCATATTATGCTATCGTGTTGCAGCAGTTTGCTTTACGATCATTTACACCTTTTCCAAATGTTAATGCAAGGAGTAATATTTAACTAACCTCTCTGTGTTATCATGTACTTACTTCTCACTGGCTTTCATAAACTTTTGCTAAATCATGGGATTCTACATTATTACCTTCAAGTCTTTAGAACTGAGCCAATATAAACTAGTTTTGTACTCTTCTCTCATTTTATTTCAATGTGTTCTTCTCACGAACACTGGGATATGAACAAGCAATCATGATCCGTTTACATTAGCGTCTCAGTACTCTCAAAAGCACACTCCCTGAAGAGGGCTTTTGCACACCTAGTTATTTAATACAATATTGACCCTACTTGACAGGTGCACTGTTCCGTGACTAGACCATGTTGCCTTATGCAGCCTGACCTATCAGCCAGATGATAACTCCAGATTATTCAGTGACTAAACTTAACCTATTCGGAGTTGGAATTTGATAAGGAGTGGCCCCTAGGGTTTAATTATCAGCATTTCAAGAGGATCTAAAACATTTTGGGAGTAGTGTCTCAGCTGAGTGAACAGCTGATAATAGTGGCCAAATAGTTCTGATTTGAAGTTTTAGTCCAGCTCCACGTTCAAGGAGTTCAGGATTTGGTTCTCGTATAAATAATGAAGGTCAAGTAGCCTCCAACAAGAGGTACCGGAAGTGGTGAATAATATAGTCTGAGAGGAGGTTGAATATCCGAGGAGTGCTTAAAGTCTTGATATTAGTAACATTTTTGGAGTGGTTCTTCCTCCCAGATGTTAGTGACAAATAGGGCATCCAGGCTCAATCCTTGTCAAATAGCAGCAAACTTGCTCTTTCTTTTTCTATTTTTTTTTTTTTTTTTTTTTTTTTTTGAACGGAACAGGATTTATTAAACATTTCAAGGCTTTTCTTATGGAAAGTTAAATTCTCTTGTCTGAAACTGATTTCATTACTCAAGCCAAGAGAATCTGTACATTAGAAATTTTTGTTTAAAATATGTTTCTTCCATAGAAAGCTTGAGTGTAATTGGAGAAAACTAATACAAATTGACTCTGTTTATGTAGTAACTGAAGTCCAGTGGACCACTTTACCATATAAGTAACACCATCAGGGGCAGAGAAGGCCTGAAAATTAAATTTAAAGTAAACCTAATTACCAGCACGGGTTAATCTAATCCGATTTGTTTGAAACTTGGCAGAGGGTATTGTTTGACAAGATGGATCAATTTTAGGGGTTTAGACTAAAAAAAATCCTTCATTGCAGAATGTAGGCCTCCTTAGTGCTCCCTTGACCACATCACAATTTTAATCTGCAAAATTTCATGCAGAATAGACACATAAAGTAAATTTAAAATAATTTACCAGCAAGAAAATAAAGGGTTTATGAGTTTTTTTTAATTCTATCTCCTAGCTCGCCAAATAGCAGTCTGCTTATGAATTAAACTGGATACTGGAAAAGTTTTAGTATTTTTAATTTTTGCAAGTTGGGTCTACCTATGGGAGAAGGGGAAAACTTTTTAATGCAAGGGCTGTAAATTTTCCCACTTGTTAAATCAGTCAGAGATGGGAATATGGTAACTTAGTGGCACTCTTCCATCATGACTCATGTCTTCTGCATATTATTAAAATTTATTGATGGTAGAATGCCAATTCCGAGACCATCGCTTTGTCATTACCTTCTTTCTTGTATCTTTCAGCAAATATTAGTCTCTAGAAATGGCTGACGCAGAAACAATTCAAGGTGTGGGAGATTTGGAGATTCACGATGACGATGAAAATGATAACAAATACAAAGCTCCTCCACAGAAAACGATAGATGAACTTATTAAAGCAGATGCTGAAGATGACAGCTTGCGCAAGTACAAAGAAACCCTCCTTGGTAGGGCCAAGGAAGAAACAATTGTCGTTGGTAAATCTATATTCTCTCACAGTATACTTCAGATTAGTATGTTAGTTGGTTAGTTGCATAAGCACATTTTGATTGTTGACTCTGCAGAAAAACATTGTGAAATTTTTATTTGATCAGGATTCACTTTCATAGATTGAACGAATTTACCTTGCTATTCTTGATCAGGAATGTGTTCGAACTATATAGTTTTTTTTCTAAACATACCTGAAGATGGCATTGCTGAAATGAGCATTGTATAGCACCTATAAAACAAA